>NC_067398.1:434350343-435550343 GCF_016432865.1 Antechinus flavipes
TGTTTTGCCAAAAATATTCTCTCAGCTCATTAAAAAGGGGGTAGAGGAAAAGGGAAAAGAAAAAAGAGTAATAAGGGAAGGATACAAGAAAGGGGAAGAGATTCAAAGGGGTGGGGGGAGGGAGGGATCCTAAAGAGGATAAGCGGCATGATTCAAGTGGCACACATAAGTTCAAAACTGGGAAAGAGGGTTGAGGGGGCAAATAAAAAAAAAATATAATCTGGGGATAACAAGATGGCAGGAAATACAGAATTAGTCATTTTAACCATAAATGTGAATGGGATGAATTCTGCCATAAAGCAGAGGCGGAGAGCAGACTGGATCAAAAGTCAAAACTCTACCATATGTTGTTTACAGAAAACACATTTAAAGCAGGGAGATACATACAGAGTAAAGGTAAAAAGCTGGGGCAGAATCTCTTATGTTTTAGGTGAAGTCAAAAAAGCAGGGGTAGCCATCCTTATCTCAGATCAAGCAAAAGCAAAAAATTGATCTAATTAAAACCACTAAGGAAGAAAACTGTATCTTGCTAAAGGGTAGCATAGATAATGAAGCCATATCAATACTAAACATATATGCACCAAGTGGTATAGCATCTAACTTCCTAAAGGAGAAAAGAGAGTTGCAAGAAGAAATAGACAGCAAAACTGTAATAGAACAAGACCTCAACTTTGCACTCTCAGAATTAGATAAATCAAACCACAAAACAAATAAGAAAGAAATTAAAGAGGTAAATAGAATATCAGAAAAATTAGGTATGATAGATCTTTGGAGAAAACTGAATGGAGTCAGAAAGGAATATACGTTCTTCTCAGCAGTTCATGGAACCTATTCAAAACTTGACCATATATTAAGATATAAAGACCTCAAAATTAAATGCAAGAAGGCAGAAATTGTAAATGCTTTCTTTTTAGATCATGATGCAATAAAAACTACATTCAACAAAAAGTTAGGGGTAAATAAACCAAAAAGGAATTGGAAACAAAACAATCTCATCTTAAAGAATGATTGGGCGAAACAGCAAATTATCCACACAATTAATAATTTCACTCAAGATAAGATATCATACCAAAATTTGTTGGATGCAACCAAGGCTGTAATAAGAGGAAATTTTATATCCTTAGAGGCTTCCTTGAATAAAATAGAGAAAGAGAAGATCAATGAATTGGGCTTGTAACTTAAAAAAAATAACTAGAAAAAGACCAAATTAAAAACCCCCAATCAAATACTAAATTTGAAATTCTAAAATTAAAAGAAGAAATTAATAATATTGAAAGTTAAAAAAAACTATTGAACTAATTAATAAAACTAAGAGTTGGTTCTATAAAAAAACATAAAATAGATAAACCTTTGGTAAATCTGATTAGAAAAAAGGAAGGAGGAAAATCAAATTAGTAGTCTTAAAAATGAAAAGGGAGAACTTTGCACCAATGAAGAGAAAATTAGAGAAATAATAAGGAGTTACTTTGCCCAACTTTATGCCAATAAATTTGATAATGTAAGTGAAATGGATGACAACCTCCAAAAATATAGGCTTCCCAGATTAACAGAGGAGGAAGTAAATTGCTTGAACAGCCCCATTTCAGAAAAAAGAAATAGCACAAGCTATTAATCAACTCCCTAAGAATAAAATCCCCAAGACCAGATGGATTTACATGTGAATTCTACCAAACATTTAAAGAACTATTGGCCCCAATGCATTTGATTAAATAGGGAATGAAGGAGTCCTACCAAATTCCTTTTATGACACAGACATGGTACTGATACCTAAACGAGGTAGGTTGAAAATAGAGAAAGAAAATTATAGACCAATCTCCCTAATGAATATTGCTGCTAATATCTTAAATAAGGTATTAGCAAAAAGACTACAGAAAATCAACTCCAGAATAATACAATATGATCAAGGAATTATGGGCTGGTTCAATATTAGGAAAACTATCAATATAATTGACCATATTAATAAACAAATTAACAAAAACCATATGATCATCTCAATAGATACAGAAAAAGCATTTGATAAAATCCAACATCTATTCCTATTAAAAACACTTAAGAGTATAGGGATAAATGGACTTTTCCTTAAAATAATCAGCACCATCTATTTAAAACCATCAATAAGCATCATATATAATGGGGAAAAACTACAACTATTCCCAATAAGATCAGGAGTGAAACAAAGTTGCCCACTATCACCGCTACTATTCAATATTTTATTGGAAATGCGAGGTTTGGCAATAAGAGTTGAAAAAGAGATTAAAGGAATTAGAGTAGGCAATGAGGAAATCAAATTATCACTCTTTGCTGATGATATGATGATATACTTAGAGAACTCCAAAGATTCTACTAAAAATTATTAGAAATAATCCACAACTTTAGCAAAGTTGCAGGATACAAAATAAACTCCCATAAATCATCAGCATTCTTATATATCACTAACAAAACCCAACAGTCAGAATTACAAAGAGAAATTCCATTTAAAGTAACTACTGATAGTATAAAATACTTAGGAATCTATCTGCCAAGGGAAAATCAGAAACTTTATGAGCAAAACTACAAAATACTTTTCACACAAATAAAGTCTGATCTAAGCAATTGGAAAAATATTAAATGCTCTGGATAGGGTGAGCAAATATAATAAAGATGACAATACTACCTAAACTAATCTATTTGTTTAGTGCTATACCAATTAGACTCCCAGAAAACTATTTTAGTGACCTAGAAAAAATAACAACAAAGTTCATATGGAAAAACAAATGGTCAAGAATTTCAAGGGAACTAATCAAAAAAAAAAAAAAAATCAAATGAAGGTGGCTTAGTTGTACCAGATCTAAAATTATATTACAGAGCATCAGTTATCAAAACCATTTGGTATTGACTAAAGGATAAATTAGTTAATCAATGGAATAGGTTAGGTTCAAAGGACAAAACTGTCAATAACTATAGCAACCTAGTGTTTGAGAAAACCACAGACCGCAGCTTTTGGGTAAGAACTTACTGTTTAACAAAAATTGCTGGGAAAATTGGAAACTAGTATGGCAGAAAGTAGGCATCGACCCACACTTAACACCATACACCAAGATAAGGTCAAAATGGGTTCATGACTTAAGCATAAAGAATGAGATTATAAATAAATTAGAGAAACACAGGATAGTTTACCTCTCAGACCTGTGGAAGAGGAAGGAATTTATGACCAAAGAACTAGAGATCATTACTAATCACAAAATAAAACAAATTCATTATATCAAACTGAAAAGTTTTTATACAAACAAAACTAATGCAGACAAGATTCAAAGGAAAGCAATAAACTGGGAAAATATTTTTACAGCCAAAGGTTCTGATAAAGGACTCATTTCCAAAATATATAGCGAATTGACTCAAATTTATAAGAAATCAAACCATTCTCCAATTGATAAATGGTCAAATGATATGAACAGACAATTCTCAGATGAAGAAATTAAAACTATTTCTAGCCATATGAAAAGATGCTCTAAGTCAATAATGATCAGAGACATGCAAATTCAGACAACTCTAAGATACCACTACACACCTGTCAGATTGGCTAGAATGACAGGGAAAGACAATGCAGAATTTTGGAGGGGATGTGAGAAAATAGGGACACTAATACATTGTTGGTTAAATTGCTCAAAAAGTTATCAAACTGAACATACCTTTTGATCCAGCAGTGTTACCATTAGGCTTATATCCCAAAGAGATCATAAAGAAGGGAAAGGGAGCTGTATGTGCATAAATGTTTATGGCAGCCCTCTTTGTAGTGACCAGAAACTGGAAACTGAGTAGATGCCCATCAATTAGAGAATGGCTGAATAAATTGTGGTATAAGAATACTATGGAATATTATTGTTTGGTTAGAAAAGACCAGCAGGATTATTTCAGAAAGGCCTGGACTTACACAAACTGATACTGAGTGAAACGAGCAGGGCCAGGATTTGTTGAAGTTCTATACTTCAACAACAATACTACATGACATTCAATTCTGATGGACCTGGGCATCCTCAGCAATGAGATGAACCAAATCAGTTTCAATGGAACAGTAATGAACTAAACCAGCTATGCTCAGTGAAAGAACTCTGGGAGATAACAAAGAACCATTACATTGAATTCCCAATCCCTATATTTTTGCCTGCCTGCATTTTTTTATTTCCTTCACAGGTTAATTGTACAATATTTCAGAGTCCAATTCTTTTTTACAGAAAAATAACGGTTTGGTCATGTATACTTATTGTGTATCTAATTTATATTTTAATATATTTAACATCTATTAGTCATCCTGTCATCTAGGGGAGCGGATTTGGGGAAGGAGGGGAAAAATTGGAACAAAAGGTTGGGCAGTTGTCAATGCTGTAAAATTACCCATACATATAACTTGTAAATAAATTAAAAAAAAACAAACTATTTAAAAAACACTATAGAGGGACAGAGGCAAGATGGTGGAGAGGGCACACACTTATTTCAAAGCTCTCCTGCTACATCACGTAAATTATGAAACTCAGCTTCTTAATGCTAGACTAACAGAATCCATCAATATTGGGAGTGCAGCAAATTACCAACAGAAGACAATTTTGAAGATTGCTAGAAAAGATCTGTTTTTATCGGGGGCAGGCATGGGAGAAAAAAGCTAGACTCAGGCAAAGAGGCAGGCAGAGGCCAACACATGGGTAGCAGAATGGGGGCGGGTGCAATTTCCATGTGGAGGAGAACCTACTGGGAGGATCCTATCACACTGTTGGTCACTGTGGCCTGGTTGCAAGCCAGTAGATCAGCAGAAAAGTTTTAAAACATTCAACACAAATGCAGAGGGTAGAATGTAACCCAAAATGCTAGAGTCTCATGGGACTTAGCCACACCTACCTGGAGCGTGATCCCAGGGTAGCCATTGCTGCTTCCAAAATTCTGTGGGCAAAGAACCTCCTTGCCCCAAAAAGCAGATCCCAACATTAAAAAGTGGAGTAAAAAGGCAAAGAGAGCTCTAACTATGGACAACTCCTACAGTGAAAGAGAACAGGTTTCAAAACCTGAGGACACTAAAAACAGACTACCTCCAAATGAAGCCTCAAAGATGTGGTACTCACCACAAGAGGCTCTCCTAGATGAAATTAAAAAAAAAAAAAAAAAAAAAAAAAAAAAAAAAGGTCTTAACAGAGAGCTGAGAAAAGAATGGAGAAAGAAAAGGAAAAATCTGTGAGACAATTTGGAATAGGCATATAACTCATTAAAAGAAAGATTTGATAAAGTGAAAAAAGAAAACAACTCCCTGAAATGTGAAATGGAAAAGGTAAAAAACTCCCAGGAAAAGATAATTTGTGAATTGGAAGAAGAAAATAACTTCTTTAAAAATCTGTGAAATGGAAAAAAAAAATCCATAGAACACAACAACTCATTAAAACCTCAAGCAGAAAAATACAAAAAGAAATTTAAAAAGTAAATGAAGAAATTAATTCATGACAAAATCAGAACTGAACAAATGGAAGTGAATGACTTCATGAAACTTCAAGAATAAGTCAAGCAAAACCAAAGAAAAAGAAAAAAAATCAAAAAAAAATATTAACTACCTACTTGGGAAAACAACAGACCTGAAAAATAGATTTAAGAGAGATAATTTAAGGATTATTGGACTGCCTAAAAATCATGATGAAAAAAAGAGCCTACACACTATTTTCAGTTAATCATCAAAGAGAACTACCAGATGTTATAGAATCAGAAGGTAAAATAGCCATTGAAAGAATTCATTGAACATCCCCTGAAAGAGATCCCCAAATTAAAACACCAGGAATTATTGTAGCTAAATTTCAGAACTATCAAAACAAGGAAAAATATTACAAGCACTCCTAATATTGATGGATTCTGTTAGTCTAGCACTAATACTACAAGCAGCCAGAATAAAATAATTTAAATACAGAGGGCCACAATAAGGATTACTTAAAATCTAGCAACTTCCATTTTAAAAGATCAAAAATTCTGGAATCTGATATTTCAAAAGGCAAAGGGACTTGGAATGCAGCCAAGAATAAACTATCTTGCAAACCAAGCATTTTCTTCTATGAAAGAAAAGGGGTATTCAATGAAACAGATGAATTTCATTTATTTCTGATGAAAAAACCAGAGGTAAACAAAAAAATTGACCTCCAAATATTGGACTCAAGAGAAGCATAAAAAGGCAAAAAGAACGCTTGAGAACTGTATATCTGTTATGAATGTACATAGTGCATGTATAATTTGATTTTACTATTATAATATAAAAAGAATCTAGAGGTGGAAAGGGATTGTACCAGATAAAGGGAAAAGTGGAGGGCAAAAAGAGGGAAATTATAAAGGGTTGAAACTCAATAGGTGCACTGGAATCAAACAACCAAGCACTTAAGGCTAATTACCTATTGGGCAATACTCTATTAGCATATGCTTGGAAAAATGCCCCTTCTCACTATTATGTGCTGGCTCAATCTTTTGGTGTATACAGATAATCTTATCAGGGATTAAGGGATGGAGTGAGACAAGCCAGAGTCACTTTAGAGTAGGAATAGGAGGAGAAGAAGGGAGGTCTGTGGAGAGCTTGTGGCAGTTTTGTTGATCCCCTTCACTCGTTCCCCTAAAAACCAAGGACTTTTGCTTATCCTGACTCTGGCTGATTCTGAGGCCTCCAGGGAATTAACCCAGATTTCACATTTTGGCGCCCAACATGTGAACCAAGGATCATAATTTCACTGAAGAAGTCCCCAATGACCAGGAAATAAGATGAATATTGTAATAGACAAACAGGGACTTACTTTGTTAAGGGCTAAACTAGTAACCTTTTCTAACTGAAATAGGGCAGATATTAGGAAAAGATTCTCCCCCATCCCCAGCTCCACCCCCACCCCCATCTTGATGGGGTGCTATAGAAAGCATACTTAAGTTGATCAAGAGACAAGGTTTACTTGTAACTTGGAAGCAGATAGGTGGACTCTTCAATACATTAGAATGCAAGTCCCCTTGGTTCTTAAAGGAAGAAGATATAAAGGCAGAAAATTGGAAACTTGTAGGAGAGCAACTATGTAAAGCCTACAATGGAAAAGATCCTGATTCAATTTCTAAGGAAACATTCTATATATACAACATAATACAATTGGCCTTAAAAGTCCTGCAAATTATAAAAAAAGAAAAGTTTTAAGAACAGCCAGATGAGGAAGTGTGAGGAAAAAGAGGTAGAAAAAAGACAAGTTAATGGCAATATCTCCAGAGGGCTTGAGGACTTAAGTGAACTTGAAGGGCATGGTGATTCTCACTCTCACAGCCCAGCTTCAACTCTGCCTACTGAGGAAGTCCTTGAGGACACCTCCATCAACTTCACCTTCCATGATGGAAGGAGGAGGAGTAGTGGGAGGGGCAATGATACCACCAGCACTTCTCCCCAGCAATCACCCCCTCCTATGACTAGTTTGCAAAAGCACTACTTAAAGCCACAGAGGAAGGGCAGAATACAGCTGATATCAGAATAGAAATGTATCCTGTGATTCAACAGTTGAACTCTTCATGTCAAGAAAGTAGAAGATACACTCCTTTTGATCTAGAAATCCTCAAAGACCTAAAAAATGCTTGCACTCTTTATGGGGCTATATCATTTTATTTTATTACAGAATTTCACTTATAAAGTCTTAACTCCTGGTGACTGGAAATCTATAGCAAGACATGCTTAGAACCTGGACAAAACTTGTTATGGCTTTCTGAATATGGTGAGCTCTGTAGGATATAAGCCCAATGAAAGTGTAGTTTAGTCAAAATGTAGTTAATACTCCAATCATCTATGACCAACTAAGAGCTGTAGACTATTATGCAGATATTTCAGTGTAGATGAATTACCCCATAGCAGCATGAGTAAATTGTTTCTGCTACTATCAAAGCATGGGATTTTAAACAGGTCAAGGGGCAGGACTTCACAAAAATAACACAAGGGCCAAATGAACCCTTTGCTGATTTTGTGGAACATTTGCAGACAGCAGATATATGAACTATTGGTGAAAATGCAGCAACAGAAATTTTGATAAGGCAACTTGCTAAAAAAAATGCTAATGAGGTTTGTAGAAGAATTATACTAGGATTACACAAGGATGCTCCCTTAGAGGAGATCATAAGATGCGGCGCCACAGTGGGCACAAATGCCTTTTATAGCCAGGCTATAATGCAGACTTTCCAAGATTCAAACATGGGAAGACAGGGTACCTTTTGGCAAGGGACTTTCAGAGAGACTCGTAGATGCTTTCAATGTGGTAAAGTAGGCATCTGAAAGCTTAATGTTGGCACAGAGACAGAGTGAGAAAACAAGGTGGGAGAACAAAATTCAAAGCCCATGTCCAAAATGCAACAGAGGCTTCCATTTTGCATCAGAATGTAGACTGATTCAGGGAAATGGGATGAGGGGCCCGGGCCCAGGGTTCAAGGCAAAAAAAAAAAATACTTGGGGAATGATTACAGCCCATGCTACACCCAGAGAGCCTTTAGAAGTTCAATACCCAGACATGACCAATCAGCCAGGAAGCAATCTGATGGGAGAAAGTGATTACACATTCAATTGGCCAGGAAGCAACCTGGTGGGAGAAAGGGATTACAATTGGGGAGAATAGTTGTATGCAGTTGGGACAATTGAGATACCCTTGGAGAGGTGAAATCTGTTCCTCTCCAGCTTATGGATCCCTTGCCTCCAGGCACAGTAGGTTTGACCATTTTACCTCCTGAGAGTACTCACAAAACAATGTTCATCCATACACTGATGTGGGAAACTGGGAAATGTGTAGATCATATCCCAGTCACTAATACAGGTAGACAATGTGTGACTTATCATGCAGGAGAAGTAGTAGCATCAGGTTTACTGATATAGACTCCTAATAAGCAATCTGGTGATAGTTGCCCAGATTCTGACTCCAAGCAATAAAATCCAGGAATATACTGGACAGCAGCTGTGACACCTGACCAATCTATGCCCACTATCTATATAAATGGCATACCATTAAAAGGATTGGTAGACACAGGTGCAGACTGAGCAATCATTAGAGGGGCCAACTGGCCCATTCACTGGCCAAAGATTCAAACAGACACCTACACGTATGGTGTAGGAGAATCAATAACAGCTGAAGTTAGTGCTACCCCCTTGAGATGGACTTTTGAATGTGAAACCGGAGTTTTTACTCCTTTTATAGTTGAAAAATCCCCATCAATCTGTGGGAAAGAGACATTTTACAACAATTAGGATTAAAAATGAGTATTTCGGTTTTTTAGGTAGGGCTGTTGTTGAAGGCTTGCCAGCACTTTCACTGCTCCTATCCAATGGAAAACTAATACACCACTGTGGATAGAACAGTGGCCCTTCACTAGTGATAAAATTCAGGCCTTATTAGATATAGTACAGGAACAACTTGACCAAGGACACTTAAAACCTTCTCTAAGTCCTTGGAATTCCCCAATATTTGTTGTAAAAAAGAAATCTTAGCATACTTTCTGAATCCTAGTACTAGTTTAGAACATGCATATTAACAGAATGACAACCTAGCTCTTTGAATGAGATGAGTGAAAGAAAGGGTACATTCTGAAATACCTTATAATCCCTCATCATTGTAGCTCATGTGATGGCTAGAAAATTCTGGGGTTAAACTTAAAAACAAAGAAAACCTTTTTGGAAAAGTTTTATCCTACTTTTGAAGAAAGAATGAACAATTTTAATCAATGACATTTTATGAAATAGTTATTTAATTATCATGATCCCATTTGTACTTAAGTCACAAATGAACTTCTAATTCTTTGCAAAGTGGTTTTTATGGGAGCTTAATGATTTAAAATAATATAACCCATGTTGCATGTTTTTGTAAGCTTTACTGATCATGTGTCAGGACTTATTTTTTAAAATGTCAAATAAGGACATAAAATATTAAGTTTAGATTAAAAGCAAAATTTGAAGATTTTAATTATCCTCAGAATCAAAAGTCCTATAGTAAAGTACAAACATGACCAATGATTTCAGTTAATTGTATAATAAATATAATTGTTTTTCTTCTATACTTTAATATGATATAAACTCATTTTATATTTGAAACTAGTGGATTACTAAGAATCCTAATTTTTAACAATATCAAATATAAAGAAGAGTAGATAAATATTGATTGAAGAAAGTTTTAAAATGAAAATGATCATTATCACCTTCACAAATAAGAGATCCACATTCCAAGGCAAAATTAGATTCTAAATTGTATGAATAATTAATACCTGAATTGGTAGTGTTTTTTTTGAATTTGTACTACTTGTTTACCTTGAACTAAAACTAAAGATCACATTTACATAGCCATAATGTCAAATAGTACATATTTGAATATATGCAATCACTTTAGGAGATTGGTTGTTTACATTCATTGGGAATGTTTATTAAACGGAAGTTGTATGATGCAAAGAGCCTTTTGATATATGGTAGAATACTCTCAAAATATCAAGCATAGACAAAATGTAATTGTACATTTACACAAAAGAATACCCATCCTCTTGAAATTCTTAATGGATTCACCTATATTAAGCATGATGCAATATAGCTGTCTTCAAGTAATAGAATGGGTTTTGATGTGGAAGATGTGGTTTTGATGTGGTTTTATCTTTTTGTTCCCAGAGGGGAAAACTAAGTGCAAGAAATAGAAGTTTTGAAAAGGTAGACTTAAGCTTAATATTAGGAAAAAAAAACAAAACTTGTATCACAATAAACTACCTCAAAAGGGAGTGGAGTTTCCTTCCTCAGAGTTTCTTCAGAACATAAAATGCTCATTGAGCATGTTATATTGGAATGTCCTTCTTAGAGATCCAATGGAGTTCTCTGGGATTGTTCAGATTCCATGCAAAATTAAGATTCTGTCAAGATTCTTAATTAAGTTCAGGAGCATGTGACTAAAGTAAAGAAATATCTCCTGGCATATGTTCTTATTTAATTCTAAAATGTATTTTAAAGACTTTTGCACCTTATGTTAGAAATATAGTAGTGTTTAGGCTCTTGGATATTAAAGTACAAAATGGGGAAAACTCAGTCCAAACTCATTATCAGAGTGAAATATTTTGTTTTGGTATTGCCTTTTTTAGGGGGTGAAGGGGCATATTAAGTATCAAGAGAAATAATTATGATTTGGAGTTAATATTCATATTTCAATCTGAATCCTTCTATTTCATGCTTTACTGGAAGATATATTTCTATATAAGCCCAATTTACTTCACTTTCAGTCATGGTAAATCTTCCCTGTCAGTGAATAAGCTGCTTTCTTAAAGTAAATTGCTCATGATTTAGAGAATTTAGAGAATCAAAGCCCTTCACAATTCTGTTCAGAAAATTAAGGAGACAAAGGCATGTGCTAGTGAATTCATTTGCATATGACAAAAAATCTTATATATAAAATACAGTATGTAACATTAAAATACATGTAAACAAAATACTTCTTTAAAGAGTATGCTATAATTGACCAAAATTTAATTTTGCATATATTTAAGAGAAATATATTCCTTTCTTTAACAAAATAACTCATCATGTTTCTCTTTTCTAATTTTCAAAATCATTATTTTTTCTGATCACAAATACAATAATGTAAATAGAAATAATAAAGTAGTCAAAATTGAAAACTGTATTATTGTGATAAATTTTCACCTGAAAAAAAGAACACACACACACACACACACACACACACACACACACACACACACACACCTAACTGAATTCTGATCAGGAAAGCCAAAAGAAGTCACTGTGAGCAATATTCCTAGCCAGAGTAGCTTAGGAAGAGAATAGAGGTCTGGGAACAGTAGAGTACAATGTAGCAGTGTAGTAGCACAATAGTTAAAAATGACAAATAGATATGAAGCAAAAGCATTAGACATTTTCAGATCTATAGCCATGTGGTACTGAGCCCAAATACAGAATGAAGATTTATTTTTAATTTTTAACCCTACACATAAGGCTGCAGTAGAATAAGCAAGGCAGGAGCCCAAACCACAGTACAGCCAGCATTTCTGTTACTCTGAATCTTCAGAACCACACAATAGATTGTTTGTTACTGAGTTCAGCAGCAGCTTATGGAAACTCATCCACCAGAAGCCCAAAAATACAATGCAGACCCAAAGTCTAGTGAATAGATCTTCCTAGATCAAAACTTTTGGTTTTTAAATTAATATTTTATTTTCCCCAATTATATTTAAACAACATTTTAAAAGAATTTGAATGGGGCAGCTAGGTGGTGCAGTGGATGGAGCATCAGCCTTGAAGTCAGGAGGACCTGAGTTCAAATCTGGTCTCAGACACTTAACACTTCCTAGCTGTGTGACCCTGAGCAAGTCATTTAACCCCAATTACCTCAGAAGAAAAAGAAATTGAATGTAAATTTTTTTCCCTCCTTTCTTCTTGCCTGACACCATGAAAGAGTAAGCAATCTGGTATACATGTTGTATATGTGGAATCACATAAAGCTAATTCCCACTTGTCATTTTATAAAAGTATATTTGAACCAAAAAAGAGAAAAAAAAAAACATGAAAAAATAGTTCATTTTCATCTTCATTCAGACTCCATTAGTTCTTTTCTTGGAGGTGGCTACTATTTTTTTTTAATAGTCTTTTGTGATTAATTTAGCTCTGTATTGCTAAGAAGAGGTAAGTCTATCAAGCTGATCATTGTAAAATAATATGTTACTATGTACAATGTTTTTTTCTGATTCTTCTCACTTCACTTTGAATAAATTCATGTCATTACATTTTTTTTTCCTGAGAGCACCCTGCTTATTATTTCTTATGACACAATACTATGCCATTACAACCATACATGACAACTGGTTCACCCATTCCCTAACTGATTGATATGTTCTCAGTGTTCAATTCTTTGTCATCACAGAGGTGCTATAAATATTTTTGTACAAATCAATCCTTTCCCCTTTTAAAAAATCTCTTTGGAATATAGATCTAGTAATGTTATTGATGGATCAAAGGGTATATATGTTTTTATGATATTTTGAGCATAACCCAAAATGCTTTCCAAAATGATTGAATCAATTCACAATTCCATCAAGAGTGCATGAGTATGTAATTTTCCTATACCTCTTTTAAGATTTATAATTTCCCTTTCCCCTCATATTGGACAATCTTATGGATATAATGTGATATCTCAAAGTCGTTTTTATTTGTCTTGCTTTATTCAATAGCAATTTATTATTTTTTATATGACTAGAGATAGATTTGATTTTATATCAATTGAGCAATGATTCATATTTTTATAAGTTTGATTCTATTCCTTGCCTATTTGACAAATGAGAACTTTATGGAAGAAATATGTTTTGAATCCTCCATCTTACTACCCCCCACACCATTTTCTGCTTTCTTTTCAAGCTTAGTTACATTGATTTTGTCTGTATCACACTATTTTCAAAGTACTGAAGTTGTGATCACAATAAAAAATTGCAAAAGATAGAAGCTTATGTAAGACATCTCCTTCAAGGTGAATAAAGACTAATTCTAATAGGAAGTTAAATAGTAGGCTATGACATGAGAAAAACAAAATAATGTTGTTTTTTTTTTTAATTAGAGACACTGAAGACACGAATTCAGAAAATAGTAACGAATATATTTACAAAAAAGTGTCAGATAAAAATAAAGATTGAACACAAGTCCAACAAATGCAATTCCTAGAAGAGCTAAAGAAAGAGATATAAAAGAGCAAAAATGAAAATTCAAGAGATATAGTGTATACTAGGAATGGAAAAAAGGGCTATGTATGAAAATTATGAAAAAAATAAATCAATAGCTTGGTAAACAGATGCAAAATATCACTGAAGAAAATAACTATTTGAAAACTAGTCTTAACAAAGTGGAAGCTAATGACTATCAAAGCCATCAAGAAAAAAAGTTAAAAGAGGGAAAAATTAGGAATAAATGTGAAATATAAAAATACCTGACCTAGAAAATAAATTAGGGAGATGATTTAAGAATCACCAGGCTACTTAAAAGCAACAAAATGCAAAAGTTTGAATATCTTATTTCAAGAAATCGTCAAAGAAAACTATTTTTAAATATCTTAGAACAAAAAGGCAAAGAGAAAATAGACTTCAAAAGGAAAATTCTGAAAATGTCAGAAATTAATAATATTGTAACCAATATCCTTGATTATTTTGTGAAGGAGAATATAGTGGAGGAAGACAGAAATAAGGAATACTACAAAGCAACAGTAAGAATCACACATGATTTAATAGCTATAAATATTAAAAGAGGAGCTGGCTAGGAGTATGATATTTCAGAAGGAAAAATATATAGAATTACAACCAAGAATAACCTATCCTGCATAATGGAGTTTAAAAATACAAAGCTAAATGTGTATTTGATGGAATAAAATAATTTCAGACATTTCTAATGAAAATATCAAAATTAATAGAAAAATTGACATTTAAATACAAGTCTTAAAAGAACATAAAAATATTAAACATGAAGGAGAAATAATCAAGATCTAAATGAGATGAAATTTCTTATATCCATACATAGAAATGATAGCTCTAACCCTATAGAATTTTATTACTACTAATAGTACTGGTAGACAAAGTCTGCATAGGTACAGGATCTTCTTGTGATTTTATTCTACTGAGATGACCTCACAAATGAATGGAAACTTGAGAAATTTTCAGAGGAATGAAAGAAGAGGAAGAATTGGGAAAATAATTTAACATAAATGGAGAGCATAATAAAAAGTTCATAGAGTGGAAGGTACTAAAGGGAAGGGGAACTTCTTTTTTATTATTATTATAACTTTTTATTGACAGAACATATGCCTGGGTAATTTTTTACAACATTATCCCTTGAACTCACTTCGGTTCTGACTTTTCCCTTTCCTCCCTCCATCCCCTCCTCTAGATGGCAAGCAATCTTATACATGTTAAATATGTTATAGTATAGATTAGATACAATATATGTATTTAGAACCGAACAATCTCTTGTTGCACAGGAAGAATTGGATTCATATGGTAAAAATAACCTGGGAAGAAAAACAAAAAGGCAAACAGTTTACACTCATTTTCCAGTATTCCTTCCCTGGGTGTAGCTGATTCTGTCCATCATTGATCAATTGAAACTGAGTTAGATCTATTTGTCAAAGATATCTACTTCCATAAAAATACATCCTCATACAGTATTGTTGTTGAAGTATATAATGATCTCTTGGTTTTGCTCATTTCACTTAGCATCAGTTCATGTAAGTCTCTCCAAGCCTCTCTGTATTCATCCTGTTGGTCATTTCTTACAGAACAATAATATTCCACAACATTCATATACCACAATTTATCCAACCATTCTCCAATTGATGGACATTCATTCATTTTCCAGTTTCTAGTCACTACAAAAAGGGCTGTCACAAACATTTTGGCACATGCAGGTCCCTTTCCCTTCTTTAGTATTTCTTTGAGATATAAGCCCAGTAGTAGCACTGCTGGATCAAAGAGTATGCACAGTTAGATAACTTTTGGGGAATAATTCCAGATTGCTCTCCAGAATGGTTGGATTTGTTCAGGACTCTACCAACAATGCTTCAATGTGCCAGTTTTCCCGCATCCCCTCCAACAAGCATTATTATTTTTTCCTGTCATTTTAGCCAATCTGACAGGTGTGTAGTGATATCTCAGAGTTGTCTTAATTTGCTTTTCTCTAATCAATAGTGATTTAGAATATTCTTTCATATGAGTGGAAATAGTTTTAATTTCATCATCTGAAAATTGTCTGTCCATATCCTTTGATCATTTAACAAGTGGAGCACGGCTTGATTTCTTATAAATTAGAGTCAATTCTCTATATATTTTGGAAATGAGGCCTTTATCAGAACATTTAACTGTAAAAATGTTTTCCCAGTTTGTTGCTTCCCTTCTAATTTTGTTTGCATTAGTTTTGTTTGTACAAAAGCTTTTTAATTTGATGTAATCAAAATTTTCTATTTTACAAACAATAATGATCTTTAGTTCTTTTTTGGTCACAAATTCCTTCCCTCTCCACAAGTCTGAGAAGTAAACTATCTTATGTTACTCTAATTTATTTATGATCTCGTTCTTTATGCCTAAATCATAGATCCATTTTGATCTTATCTTGGTATATGGTGTTGTGTGGGTTCATGCTTAATTTCTGCCATACTAATTTCCAGTTTTCCCAACAGTTTTTGTCAAATAATGAATGCGTATCCCAAAAGTTGACCAAGTAGGATTTATACCAGGAATGCAGGGCTGGTTCAACATTAGGAAAACTATTAGTATATTTGACTATATCAATAACCTGTCTGTCAAACACTAGATTGCTATAGTTATTGGCTATTTTGTCTTGTGCACCTAGCCTATTCCACTGATCAACTAATCTATTTCTTAGCCAATACCAAATGGTTTTGGTGACTGTTGTTTTACAAAATAATTTTAGATCAGGTACAGTGAGGCCACCTCCATTTGATTTTTTTTTTTCATTAATTCCCTTGAAATTCTCAATTTTTTGTTCTTCCATATGAATTTTGTTGTTATTTTTTCTAAGTCATTAAAATACTTTCTTGGGAGTCTGATTGGTATACAACTAAATAAATAGATTAGTTTAGAGAGTATTGTCATCTTTGTTATATTCACTCAGCCTATTCAAGAGCACTTAATATTTTTGATTTATTTAAATCTGACTTTATTTGTATGGGAAGTGTTTTGTAATTTTGCTTATATAATTCCTGACTTTCCTTTGGTAGATAGATTCCCAAATATTTTATGCTATTGACAGGTATTTTGAATGGAATTTCTTTTTGCATCTCTTGGTATTGGATTTTGTTGGTGATGTATAAAAATGCTGAGGATTTATGTGCATTTATTTGGTATCCTGCAACTTTGCTAAGGTTATGAATCATTTCTAATAGCTTTTTAGTAGAATCTCTGGGATTCTCTAAGTACAACATCCTATCATCTGCAAAGAGTGATAGTTTGGTTTCCTCATTACCTACTCTAATTCCTTTAATCTCTTTCTTGGCTCTTATTGCCAAGGCTAGAATTTCTAATACAATATTGAATAATAATGGTCATAGTGGGCAACCTTGTTTCACTCCTGATCTTACTGAGAAAGGTTCAAGTTTTTCCCCATTACATATGCTGCTTACTGATGGTTTAAATATATGCTTCTGATTATTTTAAGGAAAAGTCCATTTATTCCTATCCTTTCAAGGGTTTTTATTAAGAATGGATGTTGGATTTCATCAAATGATTTTTCTGCATCTATTGAGATAATTATATGGTTTTTGTTAATTTGGTTATTGATATAGTCAAATATACTAATAGTTTTCCTAATGTTGAACCAGCCCTGCATTCCTGGTATAAATCCTACTTGGTCATTTTTGTAATCTTTTTGGTAATATTTTATTTAAGATTTTAGCATTCATTAGGGATATTGATCTATAATTTTCTTTCTCTGTTTTCAACCTACCTGGTTTAGGTACCAGCACCATGTCTGTGTTATAAAAGGAATTTGGTAGGACTCCTTCATTCCCTATTTTTTCAAATAGTTTATATAGCATTGGAGTTTATTGTTCTTGAAATGTTTGGTAGAATTCACATGTAATTCTATCTGATCCTGGGGATTTTTTCTTAGGGAGTTGGTTAATAGCTTGTTCTATTTCTTTTCCTAAAATGGGACTGCTAAACCTATTTATTTCATCCTTTGTTAATCTGGGCAAGCTATATTTTTGAAGATATTCTTCCATTTCATTTAAGTTATTGAAATTATTGGCATAATAGTTGGGCAAAGTAACTCCTAACCATTATTCTAATTTTCTCTTCATTAGTGGCAAGTTCTTCCTTTTCACTTTTAAGACAAACAATTTGATTTTACTCTTTCCTTTTTTAAATCAGATTTACAAATGGTTTCTTTATTTTGTTGTTTTTTTCATAGAACCAACTCTTAGTTTTAATTAATTAATTCAATAGTTTTTTTTTTTTTTTCTTACTTTCACTTTTATTTTTAGAATTTCAAGTTTAGTGTTTGACTGGGGGGTTTTAATTTGTTCCTTTTCTAGCATTTTTAGTTACAAGCCCAATTCATTGACCTTCTCTTTCTCTATTTTATGCAAGTAGGCCTCTAGAGATATAAAATTTCCCCTTATTTTCGCTTTGGCTGCATCTCACACATTTTGGTATGATGTCTCATTATTGTCATTTTCTTGGATGAAGTTATTAATTATATCTATGATTTGCTGTTTCACCCAATCATTCTTTAGTATGAGATTATTTAGTTTCCAGTGATTTTTGCTCTATTTACCCCTGGCTTTTTATTGAATGTAAATTTTATTGCATCGTGGTCTGAAAAGGATGCACTTACTATTTCTGCCTTACTGAATTTGAGTTTGAGGTTTTTATATCCTGATATATGGTTAATTTTTGTATAGGTTCCATGAACTGCTGAGAAGAAAGTGTACTCCTTTCTGTCTTTATTTAATTTTCTCTGAAGAGCTATCATATCTAACTTTTCTAGTATTCTATTTATTTCTTTAACTTCTTTCTTGTTTATTTTGTGGTCTGCTTTATCTAATTCTGAGAGTGCAAGGTTGAAATCTCCCACTATTATATTTTTCCTATTTCTTTTTGAAGCTTTCTTAATTTTTTTTAATTTAAATGCTACACCTTCATGCATATATGTTTAATATTAAAATTGCTTCATTATCCATGCTACTCTTTTACAAGATATAGTGCCCTTCCTTATCTCATTTAATTAGATCAATTTTTGCTTTTGCTTGATCTGAGATCAGGATGACTACCCCTGCTTTCTTGACTTCAGCTGAACCATAGTAGATTCTGCTCCATACTTTTATCTTTACTCTGTATGTGACACCCTGCTTCAGGTGAGTTTCCTGTAAACAACATATTCTAGGATTCTGGCTTTTAATCCATTCTGCTAACTGCTTCCTCTTTATGGGGGAGTTTACCCTATTCACATTTATGGTTTAAATTACCAATTCTGTATTACTTGACATCTTGTTAACCCCTGTTTATGCTTTTCTTTTTTTCCTTCCCCCTTACCCCCCTCCCCAATATTGAACTTGTGAGCACCACTTGCTTCTCACAGCCCTCCCTTTTTAATATCCCTCCCCCCCCATCTTAGAGTTCCTCCCCCATCTTACTCCTTTTCCTCACAATTTCTGTATTCCTTTCTGCTTAGCTTACTTCTTCCCTTTTCACTTTTTTCCTCCCTCTTTTCAATGAAGTGGGAGAAGTTTCACCATAAATTGAATATGTGTAATATTTTTTCTCTTTAAGCCAGTTCTGACGAGAATATAATATACACTATGTTTATTGCCCGCCATGCTTTGTCTCAGATATAATAGGTTTCTTTTGCCTCTTCGTGAGATGTAGTACCCCCACTTTACTATTTTCAGGGTATACTTCTCTTTCCATTTCTAGTTTCCAGAACAAAGTATACATGTGTTCTTTATATATCTTTATAGCAGAAATATAGTTTGCAAGATTTCTTTTTACTTTTTTAGGTTTCTCTTGAGGTCTATATTTGTAGATCAAACTTTTTGTTTAGTTCTGTTTTTTCATCAAAAACACATGAAATTCACTTATTTTATCAAATGTCCATCATCAAACACAAACATAGTTTTCAACATTCACCCTTGCAAAACCTTGTGTTCCAAATTTTTTCCTACTCTTCCTTCCACTCTCTCCCTTACACAACAAGCAATCCAATATATGTTAAAGCATGCAATTTTTCCATACATATTTCCATATTTATCATGTTGCACAAGAAAAATCACATCAAAAATGAAAAAAAAATCTAAGGTGTTTAGTTGCATTTTGGATTGTTAATTTTTGCAGATTAAATTAAATGATTGGACTTTCTTTTCATCTTCTTGGAAAGAAATAAAGTGGTAAATTCTTAATTACATATTCACAGGTGTAGCCTTCCCAGGCATTGTATCAAATGAATGCATAAGAAATTGTATGAATTTCTATTTTCCTGATCATCAATTCTATGTTTCAGAACAAGTCAGGTTTCAACAAAAAACGTATTCAATCTGCTCTACAACAAAGGTCTAGAATTTTTTTTTTTTATCATATTGGTGAATGACATTAACTTTTTAAAAATGAGATTCTCCTCATATCTTACCTAAAGCTTTCTTTTTCTAAACCAAAGTTTAAGAATGTCCCTATTCATTTCTTTTAAGTGGCATATCATAAAGAATTTGTAACTCATGAAATGCATCAGATCCTTCAAATACGGTCTGATTAATCTAGTAACTTAGTGACCTTGGACAAATTACTTATCCATTGTCTGTCTCAATTTCCTCTTTAAATTAGGGATAATAATAGTATTTAAAACAGAGTTGTTTTTAGAATCATGATAATTAAGGTAAAATGCTGTGTAAATAACCAAGAGATAGATGCATAAATGCTGATATACATATAGTTTGTAGAATTGTGATATTAACCAGCATAAACTTGAATGAAAGAGTCCTTCCTCTGGGGATATATAATCTATCATGAAACAGTCTAACAAATGGGTGAGTTTGCAAAAATAAGGTTTACAACCAACTCTCTCAAAAATGATAATTTTATAATGCAAATTTATAAGTGCTAATTAAATAAAATGTATTAAAGAACCTTTTAAATCATTTTCTCTATCATTTTCTTAAATCTATACTGTTAATAAAATTATTGATAAATTTGATTTGCAGCATTTGTTGGTTTCTTAAATTTAAATGCTCATACTGAATATTCCAGTTGATTCTTGTATGCCAATACAAGCTTGATCCAGTATATTCCTGCTTATAAAAGACCTTGAATACCACAATATTTTTTAAATTGGCTGTAATAAAAAGAATATAAATAATGCATCCTCCAAACATATCTTTGACAAACTTTCAATTAAAAACAGCCGTACTAGGAATAGTAACAGTAAGACAAAAAAATCTTGTTTATTTCCATAAATAAGTAAAGTAGTGTGGTATTTATCCTAGACACTAGTAGACATATGTTTTGTTTGCAAGAAAATGTCAGTGCTCTGAGTCATGTAACAACTTTGATGATCAAATGAACTTTCGAAAAATTTCTGATCATTAGAAGCACTAAAATTTTTTTTGAACTCAAGGGAGGTCATGAAAATAGAAACTACTACATGAGAAACTTCGTAACAGTCATTCATGGCCATTTATTGAGCACCCATGAAAACTATGTAATGATAATAGGCATTACATTTATGAACATATAGATTATTTTAAATTATTTCTCCTTTAAAAGATACTTTCTTATAAAACATGTACCACATGAATTTTTTCAGTGTCAATGTACTAAGATGATTAATTTAGTTTAAACTTAATACTTGAGTTACATGAAAGCTTGAAAAATATTAATCCACAAAAGATGGGAAATTTAAACAATAATTTTATGAATGGATATACATTATGTTCTATTATTAAGTCCTTGATTCAGCAGTATTTTTAGGATTTTTCTATTTATGCTTGAATTTCTGTTCTTCACTTTTTTTTTTGAGAAAAGCTTCCTTTTTAGATTCAACCCTATAATTTGTGACATAGCAAAATCTCTTGATATAGCAATTAGTGTTAATTGCAGTTTTTTAGTAAACTTCCCTTTGTATTCTTTTCCCCTCCCTTCCATTTGTTCAAGTGATAAGCCAATTGTAGTAACTTATTTTTGGGGACTCAGCAGGTATTGGATCAATACCAAAGATTTATAGCTATTTAATGAAAACTTAAACCCATTTATATATTTGAAATTATACTTCATGAGGTGTGTGCTACTGTGAGGTCTACCTGCTAATAATTTTCTCAAATATGATTTAAAATGATACTTCAAAAACTTCCACTGTCTGGGATCCCTTAGACCTTTTGTATCTGGAAAAAACTCAGACCATAAAAATGCCTTCATACATAGTTTTATTATATGAATTGGTAGCATTAATTTGAAGCCTGACAAGGTTCACACCAAAAAATTATTAGGGATTGATAGTATTTTTAATCACAAGCATTATCATCTCAGACAAGATAACATAATTTTTTCTGAATTTATCTATTATCAGTTTTGTTTTCTATCTTTGATATTTAAATGTAAAACAAAATTGAATAAGCTACTTTTCTTTAACTTACCTAGTTATTTAGTTTCTGATTTAAGTAATTGCATATTTAAAATTGACTTTTTGTATGCATGGTCAGGGAATAAAAGGGGATATTTTAATATTCACATGATAACATTCACTATTTGACAGTGCTACAATATTTAGATATCTTATCCTACAATGTTTCCCTTTATTTCAGTTTTAGATTAAACCATGACTCTTTTCCTCACCAAAGCCAACCCCTTGTATGGACATTGGTCCAATTCCTTTCTTACATTTCTATAAAATTACTTCCTCTATTCCCTTCCACATCCTCTTTCATGTTTAATCTTTTTTTCTTTCTTTAAAACATGCCTATATATTCTTCTTAAATTAAAACAAAAATTAGTTTTTTTTCTTGTTACCTCTGCTACATGTATCTCTCCTCTTCTTTATCATACTACTTAAAAAAAAAAAAAGCACACGATGCCTCTCTTAAATTCTCAGTCAGTCAGCCAATAAACATTTTTAAGCATGTACTATACATTAGGCACTATGTTAAGCACGAGGGATATGGGATAAAAAGATAAAAAAGTAGTCCATGTTCTCTCAAGAAACTTGTATCCCACTGAGTGATACAAGATACAAACATCTATGCATAAATAAGGAATATTCTGCAAAAATTGAAATAATCAAAAATGGGGAAATGACTAGAATTAAGAATTAAAGAGGACTAGAGAAGACATCCTGTGGAAAGTGTTTTTTTTCCCTTTGTCTATGCCTTTGGGATGACTAGGGAAACCAGGAGGTTTCTGCAAATCTTTTCTCTTCAAAGTGACACATTATTTCTCAGTTGAAAAATTAAGTGAACTTTTCTCAATCCTAATCCTTTTTTACCTCTCTGCAGGCTTGAGCTATCATGAGTTAATAAGTCAAAACTCAGCTAAAAAGCACTTACATAAAATACTTCCTGTGTACTAAAGGATTTATGGTCTTCCACTAGAGATTTTTATGTTCTATTTCCCTTTCTACCTACCCAAGTAATTCTTTTCAGTTATCTTTTTTGATTATATCATCGTCAAGTTTATTTACCTGGATTTTACTTTTTTTTTTCCTTTTCATTCCATATTTGGAAGAAATTAAAGAGGATAAAGAGATCCTATGTAAGAAAACTTCAACCAAAATCAGTTATCACCTTCTGAACAAATGCGGTTTTAGGGAACTGCTTGAAAGAGGACATGAAGGGTTCAAATATCCAGTATGTGGCAGAGATGGAACATTAGCCAAGATTTTCCTGACTTGCTATTTCTCTAATATAGTTTCATGTTTGTGAATGAAAACTAAGCTATTCTTTTCTTTTTCTCAATTTTGACCCTTCCTGGTTTAGATATCAGGACCATATTTGTGTCACAGAAGGAATTTGGCAGTTCTCCTTCTTTACTATTTTTTTACAAATAGTTTACATAGTGTTGGAATTAATTGTTCTTTAAATGTTTGGTAGAATTCATTTTTTCTTAGGGAGTTCATTAATGACTAGTCCAATTTCTTTTTTTTTTAAATGGGAATATTTAAGTATTTTATTTCCACTTCTGATAATCGGGTAATTTATACTTTTGTGAATATTCATCCATTTTGGTTAAATTATCAGACATGCTGCCTTAGAGATAGAAAAAAATAGTTTCTAATTATTGCTTTAATTTCTTTTTTCATTGGTGGTAAATTCACCCCTTTAATTTTTAAGGCTGGTGATCCTTTCTTTTTTCTTTCTGATAAAATTAATCAAAAGTTTATCTATTTTTTTTGTAAAACTAACAGTTTTATTTGTTATTTCACTAGTTTTCTTAGTTTCCATTTTATTAATCTCTCCATTGAGTTTCAGAATTTCTAATTTGTTCAATTTGGGTTTTTAAATTTGTTCTTTTTCTAGCATTTTTAATTGCATGCCCAATTAATCTTTTTCCCCCTCTATTTTATTTATATAGCTATTTAGAGAGGTAAAATTGCCCATAAAACTGCTTTGGCATCCCACAGATTTTGACACATCTCATTATTGTCATTTTCTTGGATGAAATTATGGATTGTTTCTCTGGTTTGATTTTTGACCCACTCATTCTTTAGAATTATTATTATTATTTTTTAAATTTCCACTTGATTCCTAGTTTATATTTGCCTAGCCCTTTATTGACTATAATTTTTTTATTGCATTGTGTCTGAAAAGAAAGCATTTACTTATTTCTGCCTTTATGCACTTGATTGTGAGGTTTTTATGCCCTAATAAATGGTCAATTTGTATACAGGTGTAGAAGACCTCAGATATTGGGAGAAAAGTATACTTGAAGTAAAGATACTTATAGCAGGGTATTAAATCAGTGTGATTAATGAGATGATGTTTCTCTAGTTCACATACACTTAGTATGGTGATGTAATGGTTCTCTAGTTCACACATACTTAGTGTGCTATAATGATGTAATCATAATGAGGTATTTAAGGACTGAGAGGACTGGAAATAGACACATTCCATCTTTGATCATCCTCCTGGTGGCTCTCCTGCCTTCTTCATTCCTACACTAAAACCAAGGACTTGGGCTGATTCTGAGGTGTTCCAGAGAGCTAGTCAGAACATTATAGGTAGGTGTTATGTACTGCCAAGAAAAAAGGTGTTTTCCTTTCTGTCCCTATTAAATTTTCTATAGAGATCTATCATATCTAGGTTTTCTAGGATTCTATTACTCTCCTTAGTTTCTTTCTTGTTTATTTTTTGGTTAGATTTATCTGATTCTGAGAGGGGAAAGTTGAGGTCCCCCACAAAAATAGTTTTTCTCTCTGTTTCTTTATATAACTACCTTAAAAATTTTTTTTCTAGGAATTTGTCTGCTCTACTATTTGGTGAATACACATTTAGTAATATTACTATTTCATTACTTATGGTACCCTTTATCAAGAAGTACTTTCCCTCCTTATTCCTTTTTAAATAAGATCTATTTTTACTTTTGCATTATCTGATATCAGAATTGTTACCCCTGTTTTTTATGTGTCTCTTTATGTCAAATATGTTTCTTGTAAGCAACATATTGTAGGATTTTGGTTTTTAATACATTCTGTTATTTGTTTTTGTTTTATGAAAGAATTCATTCCATTCACATTCTGTTATAATTACCAGCTCTGTATGTCCCTCCATTCTATTTTCTCTCATGTATGCACCTTTGTTATCTCAGTTCACCCTTTCCTTAGTCTTGTATTTTTTTCACCCACCCCACTCATTATCTTATCTTCTATTACCCCTCCCCTCTTTTAGCAATTTTTGTTAAACCCACTCCATCCACTACCTTATCTTCTATCAGTCCTTTCCCCCTTCTCTTACCTTTTCCCCTAGTGTTTCTGCCCTCCTTTTTATTTTGTTCTTCCTTTTTCTTTTCCTCTTTTCCCTCATACTTCTTTATTGGGTTAGATAAATATCTGTATCAAACTGAATGATTTATTATTTCTTCTTAGAGTTAAAATTGATGAGATCAAGCTTCAGACAATGCCCATACCCCTCTTTTCTTTATTATAATATATCTTTTGCACCTCTTCATGTGAACTAATTTTTCTATTGTATCTCCCCTTTTCACTTTTTTTTCCAATACAGTCATTTACAATAAATTTTCCCATCCCTTAATAACTTTTTTGATGTCATAATATCAGAGACTATTCACAATCACATCTAAGGTCCATGTGATGCCCTCCCTTTTTCTGCCCTAGTAACAGATATAGTTCTCAAAAGTTACAAGTGTTGTTTTTCTATCTAGGAATATTTCCCCCATCTACCTTTTATGGTTTTCTTGAATCCTATATCTGTAGATTAAATTTTCTTTTTAGTTCTTTTTTTTTTTCAATAGAAATGATTGAAAGTCTCTTACTTCACTGAAGCTCCATCTCCTCCCCTGAAAGTTGATGCTGAGCCTCGATGGGTACTTAGTTCTTGATTATAACCCCAGGTTCTTTGCCTTCCTGAATATGGTATTCCAGGACCTCTGACAATTTATTGTAGAAGCTGCCAGATCCTGGACTATCTTGACTGTGGCTTCTTGATGTTTAATTTTTTTTCTTGACCATTGCAATATTTTTCCTTGAGATTATACTTTTGGATTTTTCACCAATGTTCTTTAGAACTTTACTTGTGGGATCTCTTTTAGGGGTGATAGATACATTTTTTTCAATGATTATTTCGTCCTGTAGGTCTAGAATATTTAGACAATTTTCCTTAATGACCTCTTTTAGAATGTTATGTAGTCTCTTTTATTGGTTATGATATACAGATTATCTTTATATTGTGTCATCTGGATCTATTTTCCAATTTGGCTGTTTTGTAAATGAGGTATTTCACATTTTCTTTAATTTTTTAAATTATTCTTAGTTTGTTTGACAGGTTTTTGCTAAATCATAAAATAATTAACTTCCATTTGCCCTCTTTTAGTTTTTAATGTGTAATTTTCTTCAGTTAGTTTTTGTATCTCCTTTTCCATTTCCTTTATTCTAATGATTAAATTATTTTCTTTCTTTTTTTTTAAATAACTTTTTATTGACAGAACCCATGCCAGGGTAATTTTTTTACAGCATTATGCCTTGCACTCACTTCTGTTCCGATTTTTCCCCTCCCTCCTTCCACTCCCTCCCCAAGATGGCAAGCCGTCCTTTATATGTTGCATAAGTTACAGTATATCCTAGATACAATATATGTGTGCAGAACCGAACAGTTTTCTTGTTGCACAGGGAGAATTGGATTCAGAAGGTATAAATAACCTGGGAAGAAAAAACAAAAGTGCAAGCAGTTTATATTCATTTCCCAGTGTTCTTTCTTTAGTATCGTTGTTGAGGTATATAATGATCTCCTGGTTCTGCTCACTTCAATTAGCATCAGTTCATGTAAGTCTAGCCAGTCTTCTCTGTATTTATCCTGCTGGTCATTCCTTACAGAATAATAATATTCCATAACGTTCATATACCACAATTTACTCAACCATTCTCCAATTGATGGGCATCCATTCATTTCCCAGCTTCTAGCCACTACAAACAGGGCTGTCACAAACATTTTGGCACACACAGGTCCCTTTCCCTTCTTTAGTATCACTTTGGAGTATAAGCCCAGTAGAAACACTGCTGGATCAAAGGGTATGCACAGTTTGATAACTTTTTGAGCATAGTTCCAGATTAAGTTATTTTCTTAAGACAATTTTTTCTTCCTTTTCCAAATTGTTGACTTTATTTTCTCATTTTTTTCTTCTACCTCTCTTATTTGCCTTTTGGAGTCTTTTATGAGGTTTTCAAAGAAAGGCTCTTTGGGCTTGAGATCAATTTATATAAATATTTGAGATGTCTTTTTTTGGACATTCTCTTGCCCTCTGAATTTGTGGTCTACCCTGTCACCATAGTGGCTTTCTGTGGTCAAGTTTCTTTTCTGTTTCTTGCTCATTTTCTTCATTTCTTTTAATATTTCTTTCTTTTTTTAACTTGTAAGGAGTACAAGTTACTCCTGGAGTAAAAGTGACACTGTCCCAAGCTTCTTATGCAGCTCTGTCCCTTAGCTTTGATCAAAGGGACTCCTTGTGTTTGTGGGGGTTAGCTTTGCCTACTCTGTTCAGAAAATAGCCTTCTTTTCTGAACTTTGTCTCCTGAGCTGGGGCTGGAAACTATCACGCTGATTTGGTCCCCTATTGAGCCAGGACTAAGGGTCTTGTTATTGATTTGCTATGATTAAGACCCTCTCACTAGCTTTCTTAGAGTCTATTTAAAATGGACTGAACACCCTTTTCAGGGTGACTGAGCTTTTTTGAATTTTATTCAATTTATCTTGAGTTGGAGAGAGGTTTAATTCTGTTAGACTCTGTTCAGAGGCTTGGTTTTCTGTGGTTTCAAGGGAAATTGGAAGAGCTCAAGTAGCTTCCTGATTTTACTCAGCCATATTAGCAATGACTCAGATACTTCCTAGCTTTGTGACTTTGACGTGTCACTTAGTTTCTCTTAGTTTTCTCTTCATCAAATTGGAATAACAACAGAATCTACTTTAGAAGATCATTGGCAAGATCAAGTGAGATAAGATGAATGTATTTTGCAAACCTCAAAATGCTGTGATATAAATTATACTATGATAAATAGTAGTAGTAATTCTCATCATCCTTTTCTTCCTTGACTTCATTTTTATCTTTACCACCTTCATTTTTATCATCATCATCATCATCATCATCATCATCATTCTCCTCATCATAGAATAATCAAAACAGTAAGAGTAAATGCTGAAATATCAATTATTTAGACCATCAGGGAAATCCTTAACTTAACATACACACACAGACACACACATAATGCATACCTTTACATATACACATAAGCATATACTTACATATATGTATACATAAGTAGAAATATACTGATAAGGATAAATATATACTAATGCACACATGTATGTGTTTGTATATCGTCCAGCTTAGGAAAAAAAAAAGAGTAGGGTATTCTGTGACAATCACAAGGGTGTCTCTCACTTACTACTGGCAATATTCTTGACAGAATCTTCCTTAATAGGCTGATCCTTCGCAGAAGATGATCATCTACCCAAGAGGCAGTGTGACTCCAGAAAAGGCCAAGGAATGGTTAATATAGTGTTTGCTGCCTCACAACTCAAAGAGAAATGCCAGGGACAGAAAAGTGTAGACACAATGTTTGATAATCTGTGGCCTTTACTACTCTTAAGCATCAAGGTTTGTGGGAGAACATGGTAAAAATTGGATCCCCAGAGAATTTCCACAGTATTATGCATATAATCAGTTATGATGTGCTTGTATAAGTTCTACATAGTGGACAATGCTGTTATATTTTCCTAATCAATGGGTTAAAGCAGGACTGAGTCTTGTTTGTTATCAATGTGTTGTCAGGTACCTTCAATAAGGACAGAAATATCATCTAAATCATGTAGTACATCAATTGTACATTATTTAACATGAAATCCTTACAAGCCAAGAGAAACACTGAGGAAGAATTAGTATTTGACTTTTTATCCACAGATGATTCTGCACTCAATTTAACTCTGAAAGTGAGATGTAACAAAGTATACTGCTTATGCTAATTTTGCCCTGGTAATTAACATCAAGAAAACAAAAAGTTCTCACCATTTACTATCATACCATCCAATTTGTAGAATCATTGAATACAGAAAATGGAGAAATTTTGAATATTGTGGATGAGTTCATCTATGTTGGAATTATACTTTGCATGGGTATAACATAGATGATGAGATTGACAAATTCATTTCCAGAGATAGATGATTGCTAGACTCCAAAGAAAAGTGTGGGAGATAAGTTATATAAGGCTGCCTAGCAAACTGAATATCTACAGAGACATTTTGCTGACATCAGTTGTTGTATACCAGCACCATGCCAGGAAATTGAATCATTTTTATTTGAATCATTTCAGAAAGATTGTGAAAATCACCTGACAAGATAAGGAATGGAGAATGAGATTCTTTCTCAAGCTGAACTTTCAAGTATTTAAGCTATACTGCAGAAAGATCAAATCCAAAGAGTTGAACACATTGTTTGAATTCCAAACTCACTCTTGCCTCAAAGACTAGTTCACGGAGAATTCACATATAACAAATATTTATATGGGGTTCACAAGAAGCAATGTAAATATACTCTGAAGTTTTCTCTGAAGTATTTTGAAATTTGTTGAGACACTGGAAACACTGTCAGAGGCATGATCACATCAAATAAAACTCTGTGCTCTATGAGCATTGCAATAACTGAAAAGAAATATATGATGTTCAAATTTAGAATCTCTAATCCAAGGATCCATATGGATTATTTATGTGTGATCCTTGGAAGAACATTTTAAACTTGTATGGGTCTAACCAGTCATAGTAAAATATACTATGTCTTCAACTTAATGTGATGGAACCACTTGGGTCCTTTTTGAGCAGAGAGGAAAACAAGCAACCAACTATACACATATATTTGTGTGTGTGTGTGTGTGTGTGTGTGTGTGTGTGTGTGTGTATTAGAGAGAGAGAGAGAGAGCGACCTGCATAATAAAAATAACATAACAATACTTCAAGAAAATTAAATAATTATTGTATAAGGAAAAGAATATTACCAGCAAGTATTGATATGGTATTTTAATGTGTGTGAAACATTTATGACTATATCACTAACTACCTATAACTACCATGATACTTCAATGCTATTCTTTTCTCCATTTTGCAGGTTGGGAACCTAAGAAAGGCTAAGAGTCAGCAACTTGCCCATGGTCATACAACTAGTAATTAGGTGAAGCCAGATTTGAATTTAAGTCTTCCTCGGAAGTCTAATGCTCTCATACTTAACTTCCTCTAAACTATTATGGAGCATAAATAATAACTCCGCTATATTAAACATGGATTCCAGATAGACTTCTTAACTCAAAGAGAGAATGCCCAAGAAAGAAAGATCAAGGCAGAAGTGTTTCAGCAAAACCAGGTCAGCTATTAAGTACTAAAAGGAAGTCCAGCCTTCCTCTTTGCCAGCAGGGGATAGAAGAAAAGATGGATAGTTAGTAAAGAAATCAGAAGAAAATCCAGTAGGTTTCTCTTGCCTTAGAAGCCCACAAGCATATGAGCAAAAGTAAGATCAGAATCACTAGCCTCCTTTAACAACTTTAAAGATAACTCAAAACATGTCACAGGTCCAATCCCTTAAAGCTTATCTGTAATTCCTGTACAAATAAGGTTACAATTTAAGCATGTCTTCTCTCTAACTATTTAAAGGCTTTGAAGCTATCTAAAATGGTAAGCTCTAAGATCAGAAATTGGCTTGGAAATGAATGTATTACATATTGATTGATCAGAATTTTTTTCCTCTCCTTTACATACACATTTGGTTGTGTTTATAGTTGTGATATGAAATAAAGATATAATCCAAACTAATTACAATAGACTAAAAATTTTTCCAGTAATCACTTTATTCAATGTGGTATAAAAATGTGTGACAAAAAAAGAAAGTCTGCTACTCACATGTAAGCATAAAGGATGGAAAAGAAATAGCTTTAATAACCCACTGAAAGTTAAGTTTAAAAATCTAGAGTATGATTTCTGCAATCAGATTTTTTATAGGTAGCATATGAGAGAATATGGATAAGAATTGCAAAAATTTAGAACATGTTCACACTGATGGAAGAAATATTCACATTGAGACCACAAATTCTCTGCAATATGAATCAAAAAAAATTATCTTATTCCCTTAAAAGATTTTTTTTAAAAAATTCATAACATTGATAACTTGAAGTGAATTCATAAGTTGTCTAATTTAATCTTATCTCTAAAATTCAGAGATGACTGACTTGCACAAGGTCAGAGTAATAGTAATGCTGGAATTCAAATCTACCTTCTCTAAACTGAAAAAAAAAACTTTTCAAGTTATCTGTTTCTCAATTTATCATATACACATTTAAAAAAAAAGACAATGATGTAAAGTATGATACTAACTTCTTTAAGGATTTTTTTCAACTTTTCATCAATAGGTCCAATCCAATATGTAGAATATTTTTTAAAGACTTACTACATACATGTCAGGCACTCTGCACTACAGCCATAATTAATAAAATGAAACCACTTCCCTCAAGGAACTTAAAGTAACATTTTAAAAGGAAACTTAAGAACCTTAAAGGAGAAAATAATATAATTAAAGAACAAAAGTTGTGAGAGGAGTTAGGACAACAAAAGGTACCTGGAAAAAGGATATCTTGTAACCTGGACTTAAAACCAGGTAAAGAACCCAATACATAATAAAGATAGGTATGTAAAGAAAGAAATATGTAGCAGAAAAAAATTGTACTTTAAAGCAGAAGTGTTCTTTTCAAATCATGTTAGCAACTACTCACAATTACAATGAATGGAAAATTACTTAAGATCTCTGAGCATTAATTTGACACTTATAAAAATTGCATCATATAGCAATTGTGGCCATGAATTTAAAAGACACTCCTTTGGAAGGAAAGCTATGGGAAATCCAAAGTGTATTAAAAATAGAGATGTCACCTCTCTATCAAAGTCTAATATAGCCAAAACTTTTGTTTTGTCAATAAAATGTATTGCTATGAGTGTTGGCAATAAGGAAAGCTGAATGTTACAACATTGATTTTGAATCAAGGTGTTGAAGAAGGAGTTGAGAGACCCTAAATCAGAAAATAGAATAAATTAATCAATACTTAAAGAAATTATTTCTGGCTACTCATTAGAAAGACAAATACTGAAACTGAAAGTTAAAACATTCTCTACCCAATAAGAATAAAGGACTCACTAGAAAAGACCCTAATATGTACTAAAATTGAAGGCAAGAGGAGATGACAGAGGATCAGATGGATAGATATCATCATAGAAATAATTAACATGAGATTAGGAAGACTTTAGGAGAAATTGGAAGACATGCTATGGTCCATGGGGTCATGGACAATTATATGTAATTGAATTACTGATTCAGCAGCAATAACATATGGAAATAAAGGTAACATTAGTGATAATAATAACAAGGGCAATGATGATGATGATGATGATGATGATGTTTCACAGTTATCACAGAAATTTTTTGGGGAAGTTAACAAGCATTTATAATGTCTCAGGAATATTGTTATAAGCTTATTATAAATAATTATAAATATAATATGTATTAACATAACATGCTGTATATTATATGCATCTAAATTATTATATGTACATATATCTTTATTTTTATTATTATTATAAGTATTATCTTATTTGATCTTCATAACAATTTTCTAAGATAAGTGCTATAGTTATCCTCATTTTGCAACTGAGGAAAATAAAGCAAACAGAGATTAAATAACTTGTCTATGGCCACTCAGCTAATAGCTACATGAAGGCAAATTTAAATTGAAGTCTCTCTGATGCAGATCTTAAGCCCTATGAAGTAAACCTCCTAGTTGCCTCCTAGAAATGGGAGCTATTGTTATTTTAAAACAATTTGCTGATAGCATATGAAAACGTGCATACCCATACCTGGTTCAGAAAATGTGAATACCAAACTTCTGTTTCTCTTCACAGAAATAAAGGAGTTGTGCTCTACATTAATATCTGTAAAATGAATTTTCAAGCATGCATATAGGACTACAAATGTCAAATTATGACAGTATGCAAGTCACACACAGTAAGATGATAATTCCTCCTGTGAGAAATGCACCCTTTATATTTTTAGTTAATTAGTTTTTTTCAAAGAAAGAGAAACAGATGTTTATTAATGTTTACAACATGCATTGGTAATTCTTTGATTGCAAGAGAGACCAAGGAATCTGCTAGACCACACATTTCTACTTATGAAGTAATACTGAAAATATCTAAGTCTGAATAGTAAGAAATTAAAAGATAAAAATTTATGTGGTAAGTAATGGACCTACAATTTAGGACAATCATAGCCTTAAATGACATTTAATAGTATTCCCTAAACATATCAAATTATCACATCTTTATTATGCAATTCAGAAAATCTTGTTAAAATCTGTTCGATAAAATTCTTGTATCTTTCTAGATTATTTGTTGCAACTCATTTTTTAGAAGTAATGAATTTTTGTCTGTTCTATGTAAATGACTGAGCTATTTTACTAGTTATTTTAAGGTTATTATGAGAGAGAAATCATAATTGTACAATTTCCTTGCTAATTAGAAAAGTAAGCTATGGTATATGATTGATATTCTTTTCAAGAGTACTGTTACAAAATATTTTATACACATGCATGTATGAATATATGAGCATATATGTCATTTAATTCTGAAAAACAAAGTTATTGAATGTACTAGAATATTTTGCAAAATATGATATATTATAGTTTAGAGCAATTGCACTAAAGACAATTTTGCACAATTACTTCTTTTTTTCTTCTTCAATAATGGTAAGAAAATTTTGATGGAAATGACCTAGTACCAATATCATTTATGTTTATACTATCAATGTCACTAACATATTATTTTCTCTGGGCCTTGAAGCATTATCTTGTTCTGTGTGTTGCTTTTGTGTGATGACAGCGTATTTAAAATCAGCCGGAGTCAGGAATTCAGGTTAAGGGAAAAATCTTCAATCTTTATTGAAGTGAAGATGTGAAAAAGGATTACAATAGCAATAGGGGCAGCTGAGACAGGAAGCCAGCTAGCAGAGGGGGATTGGAGATGAAGGGCCATTGCGATAGCAATGAGAGCAGCTGTCTCAAGATGCCAGCCAGCAGTCTCTTCCTTCAGCTTCCCTTTCCACTCCCTTGCCTCCACCCACCAAAAATGTCATTTCCTATACAACACATCAGGACTTGCACAAGGAGTGGGTGGGGCCATTCTTTCTCCAAGCATATATATTAATCGAGTATGGTCCAATTACTATTTAGCTTCACATGCTTGGGACCTCAGTGCATCAACTCAAGCCTCAGCCCATTACATCTCCCACTTTCTTTTGTTTTAGAATACATGTGGCCATGCCATTCCTGACTCCTTAGGGATCTCAGAGCCCCCAAGGGGAGGTGATCACACCCTCCCTGACTTCTCAGGAAAGGAAGTGAAAACACCGAAAAGTTGATAATCACGCCCTCACTGACATCTCAGGAAGGGAGATGAAAAGCACAAAAGGGAAGTGGGGGTTGCTAGCAGGTTTCTGGGCTGAAGGGTCTTATTATGCACAAACCCATCAGCATGTGAGGTATTATACAAGCACATAGCAATAACACAGAGGCTTTTAGTGATGACTCTCCCCACAGTCTGTGCAGGCTTGATGTGGTGTAACAAACATGAATTGTATACACAAGTAACAGTATAACAAATAATATAAATCAACATGGTGTTGTAAAAGATTGCCAGAAGTCCTAGAAGGAGAGTATGTAAACAGCAGTTACACATACACCTTCTTCAGCAGCCAAGAGATAGTCCAAAACCAATCTATTGTCCATTGCTTCACATATCAGGGAATCCAATGATCCCCCCAAGTTTTTGAAGTCCTGCAAAGGTCTTTTTATGTGTTAGGGAATCCAATGATTCCAGCAGATTTTGAAGTCCTGTAAGAGTGTTATCATTTCTCAGAAAATCCAATGATTCCTGAGGGCTTTCAAGTCTTATGTCTCAAAGAATCCAGTGATTCCTGAGGGTTTTCAAGTCCTACAACAATCTTATGTCTCAGAGAATCCAATGATTCCTGAGGGTTTTCAAGTCCTACAACAATTTTATCATGTCTCAGAGAATCCAATGATTCCTGAGGGTTTTGAAGTCCAACAATTTTCTATGTCCATGAGTCAAATGCCATAACTGCCACGCTCTTTCAATGGTGAGCACAATCAGCAACAGAACCACCTGATAATTCTTGGGTCTTCGCCTTCATTTCAAGGGTCTGCTCCGTCTCTCTGTGATGGACAAGGCGAATATGGCTCCTTGGCACCCATCTGATTCCTTCTCCACCTGTAGAGATACAAGCAAACCCTCTCCCCCAAGAGAGCCAAGTTAGCCTATCTGGTCCCTTCCATTCACCACTTTCTGGGTCTCTCCACATCACCTGGCGATTATCTAAAGATAGTGGAGCTGCTTGCACTGGACACTGCCTTTCCAGTGGGTTATAAAACCTGTCTGCCGGAGGCAGTGCATCTTTGTCAAAAATCAAAAAGTTAATTGTATAAAGGGTTAGATTTAGTAGTTCTCTAGGGTTACCTGTGGCACTCCCTTTCTTTTGTTTTGGAAGCAGCTTCTTAATGTCTCTTTTTCTCCTCTCTACTACTGCCTGTCCTTGAGGATTAAAGGGTATGCCAGCGGTGTGTAAAATCTTATACTGTGCATAAAAGTGTGCAAAATGTTTAAGTAGCATATGAGCAAATTGTTGCTAATGCTATCAAAGCGTGGACTTCTCTCCACAATGAAGATGACAAGGGTGGGGCCTTCACAAAAATAACACAAGGACAAATGAACCCTTTGCTGACTTTGTGGGATGTTTGCAGACAGCTATCACAAGAACAAATGGGGAAAATGCAATAACAGACATTTTGATAAGGCAACTTGCTAAGGAAAATGCTAATGAGGTTTGCAGAAGAATTTTACTAGGACTGCACAAGAATGTTCCTTTAGAGGAGATGATAAGGTGCTGTTCCACAGTGGGCACAAATGCCTTTTATAGCCAGGCTATGATGCAGACTTCCCAAAATCCAAACGTGGGAAGACAGAATCCCTCCTGGCAAGGAACTTCCAGAGAGACTCGTAGATGCTTTCAGTGTGGAAAAATAGGGCATCTGAAAGCTCAATGTTGGTATAGAGATAGAATGGGAAAACAGGGTGGGAGAACAAGACCCAATATCCCTGTCCAAAATGCAACAGAGGCTTCCATTGGGCCTCAGAATGTAGACAGATTCAGGGAAACGGGATGAGGGGCCCAGCCCCGGGGTCCAAGGCAAAAAACACTTGGGGCATAATGGCAGCCAATGATGCACCCAGAGAGTGCCTACAAGTTCAGTACCCAGACATGACCAATCAGCCAGAAAGCCATATGATGGTAGAAGGGGATTACACAATCAACCAGCCAGGAAGCAACCTGATGGCAGAAAGGAATTACAATTGGGGAGAATAGAGCTGTATGTAGCTGGGACAACTGAGATACCCCCTGGAGAGGTGAAATCTGTTCCTCTCCAGCCTATGGATCCCTTGCCTCCAGGCACAGTAGGTTTGACCATTTCACCTCATTTTTATACGTAGAAAACAGTGTCCATCCACACACTCATGTGGGAAACTGGGTAATTTGTAGATAATATCCCAGGCACTAATACAGGTAGACAATGTGTGACTTATCACCCAGGAGAAGTAGTAGCATCAGGTTTACTCATACAGAATCCTAATAAGCAAACTGGTTATAGTCACCCAGATTCTAACTCCAGACCACAAAATCCAGGAATATAGTGGACAGCAGCTATAACAGCTGACTGACCTATTCTGAAGATCTATATAAATGGCCTACCATTAGAATGATTGATAAACACAGATGCAGATCATACAGTCATTAGAGGTGCCAATCGGCTCAGTCACTGGCCAAAGATTAAAGCAGACATGTCTGGAGTAACAGGATCAATAACAGCTGAAGTTAGTGCTGCCCCTACAGGATGGACTTTTGAAAGTGTTTTACTCCTTTTATAGTTGAAAAAATCCCCATCAATCTGTGGGGAATAGACATTTTACAGCAATTAGGGTTAAAAATGAGTACTTCAGTTTTTTAAGCAGGGCTGCTGTTGAAGGCCTGCCAACACTTTCACCTGTTCCTATCCAATGGAAAACTGATATACCAGTGTGGAGAGAACAGTGGCCCTTAGGTAGCGATAAAATTCAGGCCTTATTAGATATAGTACAGGAGCAGCTTGAACAAGGGCACTTACAACCTTCTCTAGGTCCTTGGAATTCCCCAGAGCATTGTGTGAATCTTACTCTCATCGGATTCTCAAAAAAATTATATTAGACATATTTAGCTTCACAGAGAAACTTGTCTCATCCTATGGGCATGTAGGCGGGGAAAGGGGAAAAAAGGTAGGGTAATAGTAGGAAGAATAGAAGTAGAAGGGAAAAGTATAAGGGCTACAAAAGAAGATGGCTGTTAGAGGGAGGAAAGAGATGGGGGAAAGGAGAGAGAAAAGCACAACTTGGGGAAAACAAGAAATAAGTAAATAAAGTTAGTAAGTTTAACTGTGAATGTGACTGGGACGAAAACTCCCACAAAACAGAAGTAGATAGCAGACTGCATTAAAAGCCATAATGCTACAATATGTTGTTTTACAAGAAACACATTTAAAGCAGATTGATACAGGGTAAAGGTAAAATGCTGTAATAGAATCTATTGTGCTTTACCTGAAGTTAAAAAAAAAAAAAGTACCGATTTTGAGCTCAAATCAAGCAAAAGCACAAACAGATCTAATTAAAAGAAATAAAAAAGGAAACTACATGTTACTATAAGGTGTAAAGGGCCAGAACTCTGGAGAAGTATACTTAAGGTTAAATATGATTGATTTAGTCCTACAACAAGGTGTTAACTCAGTGGAATTGATAAGACAATGGTTATCTAGTTTTATATGTACTTAGTAGTTAATATAGTTCTACGGGATTGACACCTATTCTACAAGATTCATACTCATGATGATGTGATTATAATAGAGTATATACGAGCTAAACACCACTGGACAAGAGATATTCATTCCATTTCCCGACACTGTGGTGGCAGGGCTGCCCTCCTTCATTTGGCCAATGAAACTAATACCTGTCTGAAGGACTCCAGAAAGGTGCCCTAGGCAAGGAGACAGGTGTGAAGGAGACAGTAAAGACATTTGGACTTTATCCCTGGCTATTCTTATACTGATAACTCTGTTGAAACAAAGTATGGTCCCAAGACCTCCAGAAAGCTAATCAGAACATTACAATAGAGTATCATAGATAATGCAGTAATATCAACACTAAACATATAGGCAGCAAGTGACGTAGCATTCAAATTCCTACAAGAGAACTTAAGAGAGCTACAAGAAAAATTAAACAGCAAAACTATACTACTGTGGTATTTCAACCTTGCTCTCTCAGAACTACATAAATTGAACTACAAAATTAATAAGAAAAAAGTTAGGAAATTTCACAGGACAAAATAGTCAACAATTATAGTAATGTAGTGTGGGATAGACCCAAAGACCCCTGTTTTTGGAATAAGAATTCACCATTTGACTAATATTGCTAGGAAAATTGGCAACTAGTATGGCAAATGCTAGGCATTTATATATACCTAACAACATATACCGAGATAAGCTCGAAATGAGTTCATGTTCTAGATATAAAGAATGACATTGTAACAAAGTAGAAAAGCATAGGATAGTTTATATCTCAGATATGTGGAGGGGGAAGGAATTTGTGACCAAAGAAGAACTGGAGATCATTACTGATCACAAAAGAGATAATTTTGATTTTACTAAGATAAAAAGTTTTTGTCGAAATGAAACTAATGCAAAAAAGATTAGAAGGGAAGTAATAAAGTGGTAAAACATTCTTACATTCAAGGGTACTGTTGAAGGTCTCATTTCTAAAATATAGAGAAAACTGACTCAAATTTATCAATCCACTCTCCAATTGATAAAAGGTCAAAGATTACAAACAATTTTCAGATGAAGAAATTGAAACCATTTCTAGTTACATGAAAAGGTGCTCCAAATCGTTATCGACCAGAGAAATTCAAATTAAGATAACTCTAAGATACCACTACACATCTGTCAGATTGGCTAAGATGACAGGAAAAAATAATGATTAATGTTGGAGGGGATGCGGGAAAACTGGGACACTGATGCATGGTTGGTGGAGTTGTGAATAAATCCAACCAATCTGGACAGCAATCTGGAATTATGCCCCCAAAATTATCAAACTGTGCATACCCTTTGATCCAGCAGTGCTACTACTGGGCTTATACTCCAAAGTGATACTAAAGAAGGGAAAGGGACCTGTGTGTGCCAAACCAGGTAGGGATCAAACTAGAAAAAGAAAATTGTAGACAAATTTCCTTAATGAATATTGATGCAAAAATCTTAAATAAAATATTAGCAAATTACATCAAGTTATTCCCAGGATAATGTAGCATGACCAAGTAGGTTTTGTACCAGGAATGTAGGGCTGGTGCAATATGAGGAAAACTATTAGTATAATTGACTATATCAATAACCAAACTAACAAAAAACCATATGACTATATAAATAGATGTAGAAAAAGCATTTAACAAAATCCAACACTCATTCCTATTAAAACACTAGACAGTATAGAAATAAATGCTGTTTTCCTTAAAATGATCAATATTGTCTATTTAAAACCATCAGTAAGCATCATATGTAATGGGGATAGATGAGAAGTATTTCCAGTAAGATCATTCCCAGGAGTGAAACAAGGTTGCCCATAATTAGTATTCAATATTATATCAGAAATGTTAGCTTTGGCAATATGAGAAGGAAAAGAGAATAAAGGAATCAGAGTAAGTAATGAGGAAACCAAATTATCACTCTTTGCAGATAACATGATGGTATTCTAAAAAGAATCCTAGTGAATCAACTGAAAAAGTACTATAAACAATTCACAGCTTTAGCAAAGTTGAGGGGTATAAAATCAATCCACAGAAATTATCAACATTTTTATATCTTACCAACAAAATCCAGAAGCAAAAGATACAAAGAGAAATTCCACTTAAAATATCTATATATAACATAAAATATTAGGAGTCTACCTATGAAGGCAAAGTTGGGAACTATATGAACACAATTACAAAAACTTTATGTACTAAAAAGTCAGGTCTACTAAATTACAAAAATAGCAAATGCTCATGGATAGGCCAAGCTAACAAAATAAAAATGACCATGCTACCTAAATTTACCTATTTATTCAGGTCAATAAAAATGAAATTCCCAAGAAATTTTTTATTGAGTAGAAAAAGTAACATTTTTCTTCTGGAAGAAGAGAAAATCAATAATATCAAGGGAATTAATGAAAATAAATGCAAATGAAGGTGAAATTGTTTTATAAAGTAGTGGTTTTCAAGCCATTTGATACTGGATAAGAAAGGGAATAGATGAGCAGTGGAATAAGTTAGGTTCACAAGACATAACAATCTATGGCTATAGTAATCTCATGTTTGATACATCAAAAGAGCCCAGCTTCTGAAATAAGAACTCATGATGTGACAAAAATTGCTGGGAAAATTGGAATTTAATGTGGAAGAAGTTAGGTATTGACCCATACCTAACAGCCTATACCAAGGTAAGGTCAAAATGGGTTCATGATTTAGATATAAAGAGTGATATTATAAGTAAATTAAAAGAACAAAGGATAGTTTACTTCTCAGATCTGTGCAGAAAGAAGGAATTTCTGGTTAAAGAAAAACTGGAGCACTTTATGGAATGAAAACTGGATAATTTTGATTATATTATGATAAAAAGTTTTTGTTTTTGTTTTGTTTTGTTGTTTCTACAAACAAACCAAATGCTAACAAGATTAGAAGGTAAGCAATGGATAGAGAAAAATTTTCACATCCATAGTCTCTGATAAAGGCCTCCTTTCTGAAATATATAGAGAACTTATATCTATTTATAACAATTCAAGCCATTTTTCAAATTGATAAATGGCCAAAGGATATCAACATACAATTCTTAGATGATGAAATGAAAACCATTTCTAGCCATTTGAAAAGATGCTCTAAATCACTATTAATCAGAGAACTGCAAGTCAAGACAAGTCTGAGATAGAACTACATTACTCTCATATTGGCTAAGATGATAGAGAAAGATGATCAATGTTGGTAGAGGTGTGGGAAAATGGACAGCAATGCATTGTTAGTAGAATTGTGAACTGATTCTACCATTCTGGAGAGAAATTTGTAGATATGCTCAAAGGGCTGTCAAACTGTACATTAATCCAGTAATGTCTCTCCTGGGCCAGAGGAAGAGGGAGCCACATATGCAAAAGTGTTTGTGGCAGCCCTTTTCTTGTGGCAAGAAATTGGAAACTGGGTGAATGCCCGTCAATTGGAGAATGGCTGAATAAGTTATGGCATATGCATGTTATATTATTGTTTTATAAGAAATGATCTGGGCCTGGAGAGACTTACATGAATTGATGCTATGTGAAGTGAGTAGAACCAAGCAATCATTGTACATGGCAACAGCAATTTTATTTTGATCAATTCTGATTAATGTGACTCTTTTCAACAGTAGATGATTCAGGCCAATTTCAATAGTTTTGTGATAAAGAGAGCCATAAATACCCAGACAGAGAATTGTAGGGACTGGGTGTGATTCACAACATAGTATTTTCACTCTTTTTGTTGTTGTTTGCTTGAATTTTGCTTTCTTTCTTATTTTTTTTCCCTTTTGCATCTGATTTCTGCCAGGTTACTCTTCAAGTGTTTGCTACCAGTTGATAGTTCTGTTCAAATATTTTCTTTGGTTGGCAGAAAATGTGAGATAATGGACAGAACATTTGGCATGCAATTAGGAAAGTTTGCATCCTTAAAACACAAAAAAACAAGGAAAATTGTCCTTTTATGTTGGATAGTTACTTTATTGACAATTTAACATAAAATATAATTATAAAATGCATAGATTAATGAAGAATAGAAGAACTCTGATATTAGTTGGAAACATAATCAATAATGAAATAAGAAATCTTTTAAACTACATAAGTAAATCTTTGACCATATCAGATGCTCAATGAATTAGTGTTTTAAAATACGAAGTCATTATCATGTAAGAAAAAATTAATCAAATGCCCATATTTCTTTTCTCAGTATATTAAGCTGAAAAATTTCTCAAAATGTTTTTGTCAAGACTATCAGAATTTTGGATCCCATTCTAGGCACAAAATCAACCATTATTCTTATCAAATTAAAAATCATCTTAAAAAAGACAATGAAAAATTGAGAGGAATTAGACTTAACAAATGGTATTTCAAATATATATTCTGATATGTCCTGGATATATTAAAATCAACAACTCAATTAATGTCTTTGTTCCTGAGTTTTTATACATGGAAAATAGACTAGTAATAATACCCATATTATTCAGAATGTCATCCCCCTGAGATCAGGAATCAGCTTGTTTCCCCTTTCTTCATATTCCCTGTGTTTAGCAGAGTATATGGCACAGAGCAAATGCTTAATAAATGCTTATGGGCTAATTTTGTTGTTGTTTTTAGTTGTGCATACTCTTCATGATCCCATTTGTATAGTTTTATTGGCAAATACACTGTAGTACTATGCTATTTCCTTTTCCAACTTATTTTAAAAATGAACAACTTGTCAAACTATTTTCAGGAATGTTCATTGACCTCTGCTGTCTAACTGTTTTATTCAAATGACTTCAAGAAGCTGTAGCAAGTAATCACACCTCAGTAAATCATCTTGGCAGAGGCTAAATTAGCAATGATGGTAATCAACAAGCATCAAAAAACACTTTTGCATAAACAAGAGAGAACAACAAAATATGATTTCTTTTATGATTTATCTCATATGACTTCTTGAATTTTTCACTACCTCCCTCTTCTGATGCTTCATTATAGTGAGGCATGAATACAATGGGAACCAGAGAAATGGAATGTGATTAAACTAATTAGGAGTCAACTGTAGTATATGTAAGAAGTGACAAAGTCCTAAACAAGGGTAATTGTGATAAAAGTAAAGAGATGAAGAGGGATGAAAAAGATATGTTGAAGGGAAAATTGATAAGACTGAGAAGGCATGGGTACTTATTAAGCATAAAAGGAGAGGAGAGAAGATTTCAGCTCAAAGCAATCCGTAAGATGTAAGAAGTGCAGGGTTATATTTCTCTTTGAAATCTGATTTCAAACTCTATAACTAATCTTAAATTTCTCTCCTACAAATTACTATTCTCTTATCCAATAAATCTGAGATATTTCTAAATATTCGTTGTTATTATTTGATAATCATTTTTGTTGTATTTTTTGGAGAAGGACATTCTTCTCTCTTGGTATTCTGCTTATCTGTCTTCTCTGTCACCTTTAATGAATTGTCATCCTTATTATATTCAGTTCCAAAGGTTTTACAAAGAACTCTTTTAGGTTCTTTTTTTCCCCCTTTATAGTATCAGTTGGTATATGTAATGTCCAGGATATTGTCTGGAGGACCTCAGGATCAGTCAGAGTCAGAATCAGTCAAAGTCCTTGGTCTTTAGGAGAAGTTAAGGAGGCAGGCAAGCTGCCAAGTGGCTCACTGTGGCAGAGAGACTCTGACTCTTCTCCTTAGCCCTCCAATCATTCCCTACAATTACCTCACCATAACACATTCAGCAGGTACCAATCCTGAGGAGAGCCATCACATTACCATATCATCTAAGTATATGTTTATAGAACCGTTATCTTACATTAAGTAAGTACTTAGCCTTAAGTACTCTGCTGTTTTAGATTCCAGTTCACCTTTTCAGAGATAAATTCAGCAGAATGAATCTGCAGGGGCACTAGGGAAAATTCGGAAGATCAGTGGAGTATCTATGGTATGGTATGGATAGTGTCTATGGTAATGGGGAGGTAGGCTGGTGTTTTGTGCGTCCCACCATAGGTATGGTCAGTATGAATCCAGCCAGCACACTAGATCTTACAGATACCGTAAGGCAGGGACACATCTAACAGCTCCAAGGCAGAAAAAAATGCTTGTGGTCAGATTCTTAGAAGGATTTTTTAAAACAGCTGCAGAAAACTCCTGTAGCTTGGGACTATGCACCCTCCATCTCTGAAGCAGATCTGTGTTTTAACAAACAGTTAAAAACAGAGTAATAGCGTAGAAAAATGAAGAGAAAAAAAATTCTGACCATTCAAAGTTTTTATGGTGAAAAAGAGGATCAAAACGCACATTCAGGAGATGATAACAAAGTCAAAGCTCCTACATCTAAGGCCTCCAAGAAAACTCAGAATGAGTTCAGGTCATGGAAGAGCTCAAAAGGCACTTTGAGAATCAAGTAAGCGAGATGGAGGAAAAATTAGGGAAAGAATTGAGAGAGGTGCAAAAGGAAATATGACAAAATAATGAGGAAAAGAATACCTTAAAAAGCAAAAGTGGCCAACTGGGAAAGATGCTACAAAAGCTCACTGAGAAAAATAATTACTTTAAAAACAGAATTGAACAAATAGAAGCTAATGACTTTATGAGAAAATATGACACAATAAAGCCAAACCTCCCAAAAATTAAAAAATAGAAAAAAATGAAATATTTCAATGGAAAAACAACTGTCCTGGAAAATAGATCCAGGAGACATAATTTAAAAATTATTGGCCTACCTGAAAGTCATTATCAAAAAAGAGTCTGGACATCATCTATCAAGAAATGATTAAGGAAAATTGTCCTGGTGTTTTAGAGCCAGAGGGTAAAGAGAAAATGAAAGAATTCACTGACCACCTTCTGAAAGAGATCCCAAAATAAAAACTCCTAAGAATATTATAGCCAAATTCTGGAATTTCCAGGTCTAAGTGAAAATATTGCAAGCATTCATAAAGAAAAAAAAAATCATGTATAGCATAGTCATAGTCAGGAAAACACAAAATTTAGTAGTTTCTACATTAAAGGATAGAGGGGTTGGAATATGATATTCTGTAGAGCAATGGAGCTAGCATTGCAACCTAGAATCATCTACCCAGCAAAACTGAGTGTAATCCTTCAGAGGAAAAAGTGGTCATTTAATGAAACAGAAAATTTTTAACCATACTGAAAAGACCGGATCTGAATGGATATTTTGATTTTCCAATGTGGGATTCTGTTGAAGGATAAAATATTATTCATAAAAGTGATATCATAAAAGACTTAATAAAGTTTATCTGTTTATATTTTCTACATAGTAGGATGCTATGTATAGGTCATTAGAAGGCTCTCCATTATTATGGCAGTTAGAAGCAATATATATATAGGCAGAGGGCATATATGTGATTTGAATATGAAGGAATAATAGCTTTTTTTTTTTTTTTTTTTTTTTTTTTTTTTTTTTTGCAAAAAACAAGATGGAATTAAGGAATGAGAGAGGAATGTACTAGAAAAAAAGGGAAAAAGGAGAAATGGAATGGTGTACATTATCTGTGATAAAAAAAAAACAGGCAAGAAAAAAAAAAAAAACTCTGGAGAAGAATAAGGGGTGGAGAAGGTAAGGGAGTTAATCTTATTCTCATCAGATTTGGCTCAAATAAAAAATAACATACATACACAATAGCAGTACAGAAATTTTTCTTACCCGAAAGGTAAATAGGAGAGGAATGGAATGTGGGAAGGGAAGGAGGGTGATAAAAAGAGGTATTGGTGAAGGGAGTGGTCAATAGCAAAATAATTTTGAAGAGGGACAGAGTAAAAGTAAAAAGAAAATAAATGGGATAATGAGCAGGATGTTGTCAGGAAAAAAAGAAATCCTGGAAAGTCCTCCATGAACAAAGTGACATTATAAAAATTCCTATACATACCTAGGAGGGAACTGATGGAGTTTGAATATAGATTGAAGCATTTTCTGTTAAAATATGTTTCAATCTCTGGAGATGAGTAGCATTTTCTACCATAAGTTCTTAGCAATTGTCTTGGGTTATTGCATTATTAAGAATAGCTAAATCATACACAGTTGATCATTGTACACTATTGCTCTTACAGAGTACAATGATTTTCTGGTTCTGATCACTTCACTTTGCATCAATTTACTCTCTTCCCTGTTTTTATCTAAAACCATCTGACTTGTCATTTATTATAGTTCGATATTATTCCATAATAATCATATACTGCAACTTGTTCAATAATTCTCAGATTGATGTATATGCCCTCAATTTCCAATTCTTTGCCACTATAAAAAAGAGCTGTTATTAATATTTTGTACATGTAGGTTTTTTTTCTATTTCTTTGGGGGGATATCTTTGGAATACAAAATTGATGGGGCAAAAAATACAGTTTATGGCCCTTTGGATATGGTTACAAAGTGCTCTACAGAACAGTTAGGTTAGTTCACAACTCCAAAAGTGTAGTTGTGTCTTCCACATTCCCTTCAACATTTGCCATTTTCCTCTTCTGTCAAATAGCCAATATGATATGAGGTGGTAACTCAGATGTTTAAATTTGTATTTTGTTATTTGATAGTGATTTGGAACATTTTTCATATATAACATTTTTTATAAAGAGCTTTGATTTCTTCTTTAATCTGTCTTTTCATAAGCTAAAATCATTTATCAATTGGAGAATGACTTACATTCTTATAAATTTGACATAATTCTCAATGTATTTGAGAAATGAAAACTTCATTGGAAAATTTACTATAAGTTTTGCTTCTTACCAGTTTCCTACCTTCTTTTTAATCTTGTGAGCAATTATACTTTACTTAATACCAAATCAGTATCTAACTTTGAGCCCTTATTATCTTTTGTCTACACAATTGCAATAATCTATTGGATCTTCTTGCTTCAAATCCCTCTCCAATTAAATCCATCTTTCACATAGTTGGCTAAATAATTTACAGGGGCACAAATTTGATTGTGCAAAACCTCTTACTTTCAGTAGACTCTACAACTACTAGTATTAAATATAAATTTCTAAATTTATTCTTGAAAATTCTTCACAACCTTGTCATCATCTGTCTTTCTATCTTCATTCCCATTCATTCTCCATGCATATCCATATTGGTCTTCATGCTATTTTTCTCTTTTGATACTCTTTTCTCTGTATTCTTGCATTGCATTTCCTTTCCTATACCCCAACCCTTCCAATGACTAGAATGTATTTCTACTTATCTCTTGCCTGTTAGAATCCATGATTTCTTTCAGTGCTTTAGTTCAGATGACACATTCTGATTGAAGCCTTTCTTGTCTCCTTCACTAAGGATTCACTGGGGTTCTTCCCTAACACTCATAAGGTTACTTTCTATCATCTTTTTGCACTTTTATGTACTTATATATGTAAAAGAGATCTCCAGTGTTAAAATGTATATTCCTTGAGGGTTCAGACTATTCCAGTCCTACTACTATATTTCCAAGATCTAACCTTATACTTGATACATAGAAAATGCTTTGAAAAATCCTCTGTACTTATTAGTTAATTTCACATTTGTTCCCATAGGGAATATGTGGAAGAATTGGAATTCTAATTCATATATTTTGATTCAAATAAAGCTATCAGGACTATTCTGTTTTTCAGTGCAGGTCATGAATGATGGTTTAGGCCACATTTTTTTTTTTTTTGACAATAAAGACTTTGGACTTTATTCCTGACATTTCTCTCTCTCTCTTTTTTTAAACCACATATTTTAATAGAGCAAAACACCCTCTTACCTCTTTTCCAACAAAGTGTCTCCCATGTGTATTTTAAAAGCATATTGTAGGCCACATTTCAATATGTTCTCACTCTCAGCTACGATGTGACAAATCATTAAAACCATTTCTACTGTACTAACAAACTATTAGGTCTAGCTTTCTTCTCTTTAAAATAATTACATGGTTATGAGCTAAGGGGATGGTTTCAGGTGGTAGGAAGAAGAATTTAGATTAATTAATGACTGTCAAGATAATGATACAATTTTTAGTATGAGATAACTAAAAAAAGATACACTCAGTCTTGTGAGGAAATTATAATATGAAATCTTCCCAATGAATTATCAAGTTAGTTTTACCACCCAAATGTAAATTAACTAATTATATCCACAAGCTAATTGTGAATTTATTACTGTTTGGTGATATCAGACTGAGTATAATTCTAAAGTAGCAGCTGCTATGCTTGGAAATAGCAAATCATACTTTTAATTTGTGTGTATATGTGTATGAGACACTATGATAAACTGAAAAAAATGAATAATTAAATGCTTTTAACAAAGCAAATTATATTGCCAACTTCAGTTATACATTAAAAATGAGACAGTATACATGAATTCAGTTTTAGTCCAATTTAAAACAAACTATTCAGACATGTTATTAAAACATAAGACAAGAAATAAGGGTTCTGAGAGATGGAGGGATTTTTACAGTAAAGGATAATCAAAAAGAAACCCAAATTTCTTCTTTCTATGCATTATTGTACCTGTTCTCTCCTCTTTCAATTTGATCATCCATTGCAAAGAATCTTGACCAATACTTTGAACTTTCTAACCCTCTTTTAAGATTCAGTATTGTCACGCATACAGGCCAAGACATTGTGAACTAGCAACTACTTGATCCTTTCTGTGTTCATCTTACCAAACAACAACTATAAGGCCTTAAGTCTTAAAACTTTGGTTGGAAAACATGATTTTAACCAGAACCAATAGGATGTCATATATTCAGAAAGTTAGAAATAGGTACTAGTTGGGGAGGAATCTGGATACTACTTCTTGTGCTCTTACTATGTAAAGAAAGAGCTTATTAAACAAGCATACACAAAAAAGATAGAAACCCAAAAGATACAATTAATAATAATAATAATAATAAAATGTATAGTTACTGAAAGAGAAAAATATTTTAAAAATCTATATCTATTCATATCTATCTATATCTATCTATATCTTTATGTGTGTGTGTGTGTGTGTGTGTGTGTGCGCGCGCGCGCGCTCGTGCTGGGTATAACTAGGCTGTTCAGGAGTTATAGGACCTGGTCTGTATCTGTTAATTACATGTGACTGAAAAATCTGCTTCATATCTTGGGATTTGTTTTGTTTTGTTTTGTTTTAATTTAAAAAATAGTGTTCCTTTTTTTAAAGTAATGGCTAATACTTTGTGACACCATTTTGTGTTTTATTGGCAGAGATGCTGAAATGGTTTGCCATTTCCTTCTCCATGTCATTTTGCAGGTGAGAAAACTAAGGCTATCAGGGTTAAATGACTTTTCCATGGTCACGTAACTAATGTGTCCAAGGTCATATTTGAATCCAGGAAGATGAATCTTCCTACCTTTAGATCTGGTGCTCAATCCACTGTGCAATTTAACTTCAAAATAAAAGGATTAAATGTTATCCCCACGATCATAAATAGTGAAAAAAAATTTCAAAAGAAAACATTACCGAAAAATTTGGCCTTGCTTTATAGTTAGGAAACATAATGTATTTTCTAGTATATAATATAACATAGCATAATAACATAATAATACAAATAATTAATATTTAATTATGATAATATAAATATTATATATTTTATGTAATATAAATAACATATATAAGTAAAAATATATAATATAATATATAACAATAATATAATATATTATCTATAATATAATACTATGTTGTATTTTGTACTATTTTCCCCTTAATTGGAAAGATATAGAGGAAGGACTTCAGCATATTAAGACTGGTGAAAAGCGATGGATACAAGATGAAAAGACATGTGTGGGTAGCAGCATACATTGATAAAGTGTTCATACCAGCAAAATCTGAGATTTATGAACATATTGAAATAAAAGCTCAAGAAAATGGATAACGTAGTCCTACTTGGACCATAAAAAAGAAATGAAGGAATAGTACTATATGAAGAGGAGCACATTTAAGAACTGTACCCAGTGAAATGACATCAACTACCACAACAACCATAGCTATTTGAAAATGGAATAGTCAGCTTTGTAAGTAACATGATTACTCTGTTTATAGGATAAAAAAAATTTAAAAACCCACTTAACAGGGATACTATGAAGGTTCATTTTAAATAAATATTTGATTCCCTGACTCTGTAAAGAACAGAGCACAAGACCACGGATCATTGTCAAACTATATATACTACAGATTTTTAGGCCTTAAACTAATTCTAGGATGGAATCCACTGTAGGAAGACATATACTAGACTTCAACAATTAATTTACCCCAATTTAAGGATAAGTTATTAGATTTAATCTTTTAGTGTTGAATTTGGAATTTGGGGAACATAATTTATATGACTTTTGCCACAAAATTAAATTGCTTTCACTTCTCATATCTAATATTCCTCAATATTTCAACTATAATACTCTCTCTCACTTTAAAAATGAATAAGTGGGGAAAACAGTTGTTAAATGAATAAATTTAATAGTTAGGTGAAAATCTTTTCCCCTTCTATAGCTGACTTCTTTAAATATGCAGTTATCAGTTAGTATTTTGGAAGTAGTAATGTACCGAGTTCTGAGAATATTAATTTATATATCCCAATGAGAAGCACATTATCCCTAAAGTAACTTACTTGCCTCGTGTTCAGCATTTTCCAGAGTCACATTTCTTTTTGACAATGAAATCTTAGTCACATAATAAAATGCCCTCTTCAGGGCCATGCTAAACAGATCAGCATAGCATGTCATTTTCAAGATTTTTGAATTAATTTGTATTAATTTGGCTTGTGACAGATACCCACTGCTTAGTCTTAATTACAGAAAATGGATCATCTAATTCAAATGGATGGGTTTCAATGATGGTTCTAAAATCATCTCATTCTATCACATTCCAATGCTCATCTGTCACAGAAGTTACCAAATAAACCACAGGAAAATTGTTCATTCTTTTGCATTCAGTGTTTGAATGCTATCCACCATTTTCTGACAGCTTTTGGATTAGGCCTGTGACTAATCTGTAAAATCTCAAATGGCCCATCTGCTTGTGTTTTTATGTCCAGTTCCTCAAGTCCATTTCATTGCTAGTTGGAAGGAATAAGAATTCACAACCCATTATAGAGTTTTAATTTGGGGAGTAATATTTTTCTGAATAAAAATAGGACTTGGTCACAATGGAAAGATACAATTCAAATTTGTGGAATAATTTTTTCAAATACTATTAATTAAGAAGGCTAGTTTGGTTGTTATTGAAGTAGTATTGTGTATTCAATAATCTGATTTTAAAAAATTGACTCCAAAAAAGCTATGATCTAAGAATATTATCTTCATAGGAAAAAAATAAGAAAAGAATTTCAAGAATTGTAACCTGAGGTTTTGTCTTCATGACTATCAATAAAGCAATTTTTAAGTGGAAAAATCACAGTGGTCATTAACATTTTGATTTTCTTGCATGTTCCCTGAATGGCATTACCTGGCTAATTTCAACTAAAACCTAGTTGCTACATTGAGTTATTATGCTAGTACAACTGTTATTAAAATAGTTGGGAAAATATAGAAATATATTTGTTACTACAATAGCAAAAGAAATAAATTACTGAAAGCTTAAGGTTTAACTCATTTCTAGGTCTGGGACTAGGTGTGGGACTTGTCAAAGGAGAAAGAAAAGTACATCATAAATAATATAAATCACAACAGGTATTTATTCCCCACACAAAATAGAAATTCTCTCTCTTTATCTGTCTCTTGCTCTCTCATTCTCTCTCTCTCAAACAGATATGCATTCATCTATATATTTAGATATCTTCTCAAAAGCTTCCATTTACAAAAAGATGTAAAACATGATTATTTTATAATTATATCTTTATAGCTATATATTATAATAACTACTCTATGTACATATTTATAAATGGAAGATATATAAATATATATAAATAGAAAGTGGTTAAAGTGTGATAGACAAAGGTAACTTTTTTCTTTAAAATATACATAATGAATATTATATCACATACATATATTAAAATAATATGTACAAACCTCTTAGCTTGCATTTCCTAAAAAAATAGCAAGAAGCAAACACGTAAAACAAAATTTAGTAAATAACTACTATACTCCGCACACACTTAGAGAAACACAAACATGTGGTATTACTGTATTGCTATCTTCTGTAATATTCTTCTAGGAATTTGAGGCAAATATTGGAACATCAAACAATTTGCAGATTTGCTACATAGACACTGTTCTTTCCTTTTCAATTTGACTTTAAATTGACCAAATGCTTCCAAATCTATGTGTCCTGCAAAGGCAAACTATCTCTTCTTGGTTATTGTCTTTAATGTTTAAGGTCTACAAGTGGATCCAGGATTTCAAAATTCCAGAAGTTGTGATCTTGCATCCAAGAGAAGATGCACAACCATCTCAGGAACTCAGTGTTCAATACTATTTTTATTAGACAAAGAACAAGAAACCATAGCACAAATCCAGAAGAACAAGTTCCTGCTTAGGAATCTGATTTCATTGATCCAAATATCATGTAACCAAGATAGTAATGTGACTAAGGAGTGGGAAGGATGACTAACACCAACTTATGAAAAGTTGTAGCACCATTCCTCTGTCTCATATATTTCTCACCAAAGAGGAGATAAGATCACCTACTTTTAAAGTTCCCTTTGGTGGGTTTGCTTTTTCTGTTCTCTATTTAATTAGGAAGTTGATTTGTGAGTTCCAAAGTCCTCAAGCACTGCTAGAACTTGGAGCAACTCCAATTATACAAGGATAAATCTTTCAATGAATGGTCTAAAATTCCAACCTTACTTTATCTTTAAGAAGATAAAGATATGGGAACCATGATGGTAGAATAAAGGAGGAAACTCAGCTAATTTCTCCCCCAAACTGTTCCAAATTCCCTGTTTAAAAAAAATTATTTTCAACACACATTGCTTTATGAATCATGTTGGGAGAGAATTGTAATGTTAAAATAATTCATAATACAAGTCCTTCTGCTTACAAATTCCACACTAAAGAGTCCAGTGGATAAAAGTCTAAAATATAAGACAGATTAAAGAGAATTATCTCTCAGCATCAGCAATGAGATTTTAGCAAAGTAGCAAATAAATTTATTTTGAACCCATGAGACTCTTTTTGAATATGATTGATGCTAAAAAGAAAAAAAAAACAAAATATTAATATTATCCAGAAGTGTCTGTTTAATCAAAGAAAGAATTGATCAAGCAGCATTAGAAGCTAATAATCAGCTGCAACAGGATATATATTTGAATGCTTTTATATGTATTATGTAACTGTCATTCTAAGGATGAAACAAGATTCTTTTCCAAGATGAAACAGTTAATCAAATATTAGAAATAAAGCTAAAGTTCCAGTAATAAAAATGATGTACTAGGTTATGCCTTACATTATGTTTATGAATACCACACAGATAAATAAGGTGCTGTATAAAATTTTACAAAAATATTCATTCTAAAAGTAAAAAAAAAGAAATAACTGGCAAAATATAAATAGGTTTGTTTGTGTTGGTTTTCTTTGCTTGGGCAATCTCCCTTTTGAAATGTTAAGAGCCATTTAGAAAATAATCAATCTGCTGCACAGACATCTATTCATCTTAATCATTGTAAACTGAAATTTGGAGTCAATATTCAATTTAATAATGTCACAATTTAATTAGACACACAGCTTGTGACCTAGGATTTCAACAAATATGCCAGAATAAAAGGAAAGAAAAAAAATAACCACATGATAATACACTAAAGATTTAATAAAAAAAAATAAAAATGAGTTGAAAAGAAGGAAGCAGTCCATAAAGTAAAATCAAAAGACCATGGAAAATGTATATATTATTAAACAAAAAGCCATTTCCAAATAAGTATATTACAAACCTAGAATCTTATATGATGTCAGACAAATGATGACAGATCTAATACATTCTGATGTCAAGGAAACAAAATTCATTACTAAGAGTGTAGGGTGTTTCTGTGGCAGGGAGGAATGATAGGTCTATGGATGTGTGTGATATTAGCTTAGGAGATATTAATGTTCTACAAAGTTAATCCAGGCCCTACTGGAAGACTGAGCTTTTAATATAACTAAAAATGTGAATTTTAAAGTCTCAAGCATTATTGTCAAGATGTACTTTTATCTAAATAAATTATCCCTCAGTGTATGATATTTGCTGAAAAATGCTGAAGGAATTATATCCTTTCTGGCTATGTGGAAAATATTAGATTTTATAGTACTAATAGACTGATTAATGGAATTCTACAGATTCTCTTCAAAAGTTTCTTTTGTTAGTTAGCCCAAACATTAGTTGAACAGAAGGATAAAGAATATAAATATCACAAAATATAGCTAATTCCTAGCTTTAGGAATTACATGTAGAAACTCAGTTTCCCAAGAGGGTTTGATGAGAAAGATGAATGAGAATAAAACATTCAAGAAGTTTTGGGATACTCTTTTCAACAACTTAGAGAACAAATGATTCTAATCCAATGAATAAAAACACAAGGCACTTTTTGTCATCAACAGAGGGATATAATCATCCCTGTAATGAGCTTATTCCTCTATTTTTGCTTTGAATTAAACCCCAGACACAGCAAAATATATCCAAGCAACTTCTGAGGAATACTCCTTATGTGAATTAGGAAATTAATTCTAATGTAAGGCATAGGTAGTAAATAAGGTAGTAAAAAATAGTGTTTATTAAAATAATTATTGAATTCCATTCAAAAGAAAGTATAGACTAGAAAAGTGAATCGGTAAGAGATATAGAAACTTGCTAAGCATTTAAAGATGATGTGCTTCCGAGGAAGTACAAAGAGACCAGTACAGAAGGAAAATGCCTTCTCTTCTCTTATGGTGGCCCAGCAAGCAGATGAGTTATATATTAAGTTGCCTAATTTTTTTGATTATCAAAAATGGGAGAGGAACAAGTAAAAGCAAAGAATCTGAGAAGTAAATTTTAGAATCCTTGAATAAACTAGGATCATAAGCAGTAAAGTGGATTTTGCAATTCAATATAAAGAAATGAAAGGTAATAGAGCTGGAAACATAAAAAATAATAGGAGAAGGGATTGTACTCTCAGTGGCAATTTTACTAAATGTTGTGCAGGATGAAAACTTCAAAAATTTCCTAAATCTTACATATAAATATATATGCTATATGTATATTAGTATTCATGCATATTGTATTGCTTTCTATCCCTAATGCTCAAAAGGGCCCAAATGAAATAATTACATTGGGATCAAGATGAGTTTGAAAGGTTTAATCATGGGTCAGGCACATATGACTCTTTGAAATAAAGATATCTCTAAATTTGTATATCTCATGTTTCTTCTGAGCTATTGTAGTTCTGCTTTATTCATAGTGCATACTACCACCTTTCATATGGATATTCCATGCTAGACAATCCTGTGTCAACGTTTCCTATATCTCACAATATGTTAGAGATGTATCCATAGAAAATGTCCTTGTATTCCTTCTTCTGAATTCCCTATGATTTCTTTCCTTTTGTGAGTTCTCTGTAAAATATGCTTTTAAGCCAAAGAATATTTAGGATTCATAAAATGAGGCCAAAACGTTGGAGGTGTGCTCTATGCAATAGAATTTGCATGTTTGACAGTTCAACTTGGGAAAGGAGCTCAATGTCTGCTGCCTTATTTCGCCACAGCATCTTTAGAATCTTCCTAGGACAATTCAAAAGGAAATGATTCAGTTTCCTGGCAAGGTACCAGGCCTACTGTCCAGCTTTCAAGAGACATACAACAATGAGGTCAGAACATCATTGAACCTTCAGTTCAATAGCAGCCTGATACTTCTTTTCTCCCACACTTTCCTCTGAATGTTTCCAAACACTGAGCTTGCTCTGTATTTTTTAACTTTGTCTACTATATGAATGTCCCTGGAAAAGATACTGTTAAGCTAATTAAACTTATCCACAGAATTCAAAATGTATCCAATTGATATAATCTATGGTTCCATATATGGATGGTGTTGTACTGGCTGTTGGAAAGTCTCTGAAATTTTGTTTTTGTTTGTTTGTTTGTTTGTTTTTTTGGTGTTAATTGTAAGGATAAAATTAGAATAAGATCAGGGAACTGATCCATACTCTGTTACTTGTCAGCCTCAGAAACTGGTGCACAATCATCTGCAAACAAAAAATCACATACTCATCTTCTCACCTCTTTATTCTTGGTTTATAGTTTTTTTCAAATAATTTATTAGCTGTGTGGGAGCTAAGTATGACACCTTTCCACCCAAACACACATACAATTTACATATATGTAAACATATATATGTATATGTATAGGCGTATTTACACATACATATAAATCCACATATTTACATAAATATATAAAATTACAAGTATATGGAAATATTACTATTTATATATGTATACATACACATGTGTATATAGAGAGATAGTGTATATGTACATCCATACAAAGAAAAAGAGGGATAAATGGATAAACAGACAAAAAGACAAAGACAGATATAAAGAGAGAGATAAAAAGAAATAGAGAGAGAGAGAGAGAGAAAGAGAGAGAGAGACAGACAGACAGACAGACATACAGAGACAGAGAGAGAGGAGAAAAAGAGAAAAGAGAGATTTCAGTGTTTTTGTAGCAATATCCCTAACTCACCTGAGTAAAGGATAGTATAGTTAAATAAAGAAGGAAAGACAGTAAAAGTAGGAAGTGAATGGAGGGGAAAATAGAAGGAAACAAGCAAGATAAAGTCCAGGATTTAGAAAAGATTAAATGTGGGGAATTTATATAAACATTTCATCACATATATTAATTGTGTAAATTATAAGAATTTATGATGAACTTTGGGACATATATGCTAGGGACATTGGGGGGGGGGAATAGACAAGATTGCAGAGAGGACACACACTTCATTCTGAGCTCCCTTCTACCCTCACTACTGATTACAAAATTCAGCCTTTGAAATAGTTCTTGGCTCATAGAGTGCTCGAATATTGGGAGTACAACAAATTACCAGCAAAAGATAATCTGGAAGATCAGCAGAAAAGTTCTGTCTTGATAGGACAAGAGGAAGCCAGTGAAGGCAGGAAGGCAGAACACAGAGGCTAGCTTAAGCTGAGTGGATCGAGGGTGGGGTGGGGTGTGATCTCTGCTGGTGGAGAAAATGCAAGGAGGACTTTACCAGAGGTTGGTTGTTCTGCTTTAGTTGCAAAGCAGTAGATCAGCAGAGAAGTTATACAACTGGAAAAGGGAGAGTGTATGCCCAAAATGCTTGAGGTTCACAGGACCTGGCCACACCTACCCAGCACTGGGAGTGACTTAGCATGATCACAGTGCAGTCACACTTCCACAACACAGCCACTCTTTGCAGCCTGTTCATATTATAGCCATTTTCCATCTTCCTCTATCCCTGTTCTGTAGAGAAAGTTGGGAAACTTCTTGCCCTAAAAGCAGACCCAAAAGTTAAAAAAAAAAAAGAGTAAAAAACAAAGCAAGCTCTAACTATAGATAGCTTCTATATTGAATGGAAACAGATTTCCAAACTTGAAGAGACTAACAACAGACAGTCTCCAGACAAAACCCCTAAGGGGGATATAACCTAGTCCCCACCACACAAGGCTTGCTTAGAAGAAATAAAAAAAAAAATCTTAAAAGAAAGCTAGAAGAAAAATTGGAAAAGGAAAGAGAAGCTCTGCAAGAGAATATGGAAAAGGCATATAACCCATAAAAAGAAATAATTGAAAAAGAAAACAATTCCCTCAAATGTGAAATGGAAAAGGTAAAGAACCCTCAGGGAAACAGAATTTGTGAATTGGAAAAGATAAAGAACTCCCAGCCAAGTGGGATTTATGAATTGGAAATTTTCTTTCAGGGAAGAACATGGACATTCAATGAAATAGGTAAATTTCATTTATTTCTGATGAAAATAACAGAGCTAAACAAAAAAAAAAAATGATCTCCAAATATAGAACTCAAGGGAAGCATAAAAAGGTAAAAAGAAAAGAACTCTTGAGGATTGCCCTTCTGTTATGGGTATACATAGAGCATGCATATGTAATTTGACTTTACTGTTATAATATAAAAAAGAAAGTAAAGGTAGAAAGAGTATTGTACCAGAAAAAAAGGGGAAAGTGGAGGTAAAATAAGGGAAATTCCATTTCATAAAGAGGCAAAGGAAATCTATTATATTTCAGGGAAAGAAGGAAGGGGAATGAACATTATATGAATTTTATTCTTACCGTATCTGGCTCAAAGAGAAAATATTAGACATAATTAGTTTCACAGGGAAACTTCTCTCACCTTATAGGAAAGCAGGGATGAAAGGGGAAAAGGGAAGTCATAGGCTAAATAGAAAGGAAACCAAAAATAGTAGGGAAAAGGATAAGAAAAGAGGGCTCTAAAGGGGCTGCTTGAGGCAAGTGTTGCTCACAAGTAAAGTACTGGGAATTGGGAAAGAGGAAAAGGAAAGAGAGAAGTATAATTTGTACTCAATAAGATGGCAGGAAATACAGTATTAGTAGTCTTAATTGTAAATGTGAATGGGGTGAACTCTCCAATAAAGTGGAAGAGGATAGAAGACTGGATTACAAGCCAGAATCCTACAATAAGTTGTTTGCAAGAAACACATTTAAAACAGAGTGATACATGCAAAGTAAAGGTAAAAGGCTGCAGCAGAATCTATTAGGCTTCAGATGAAGTAAAAAAAAAAAAAAAGCAGGAGTAGTGAGCCTGATCTCAGATCAAGCAAAAGCAAAAATCAATCTAATTAAAAAAGAAGAAAAAGGAAAATATATTTTGATAAAGAGTGTCATTGGTAATGAAGCAATATCAATATGAAACATATATTAACTAAGTTGCATAGCATAGAAAATTCCTTAAAGAGAAGTTAAGTGAGCTGCAAGAAGAAATAGACAGCAAAACTATAACACTAAGAGATCTCAACTTCAAAACTAGACAAATTGAACCCAAAAAAAAAGAAAGAAAAGAAAGAAAGGTGTGTAATGAGATAAATAGAACACCATAAAAATTAGGTAAAATAGATCTTTGGAGAAAATTGAAGAGAGATACAAAGGAGTACACTTTCTTCTCAGTAGTTCATGTAACATACAAAAACTGACCATATATTAGAACATAAAGATCTCAAAATCAAATGCAGAAAGGCAGAAATAGTAAAAGTATTTTCCTTCAGATCATGGTTCAATAAAAAGTACATTCAATAAATGGCCTAAAAGTAATTGGAAATTAAATAATCTCACCCTAAAGAATGAATTGGTAAAAGAGCAAATAATAGACATAATTAATAATTTTCTTCAAGAGAATAACAATAATGAGACAACACATAAAAATTTGTGGAATGCAGCCAAAGTGGTAACATGGGGAAATTTTATAACAATAGATTGCATAATATAGAGAAAAAGAAGATCAATGAATTGGGATTGCAAATAAAAAAAGCTAGAAAAAGAACAAATTAAAAATCCCAATCAAATACCAAACTTGGAATTCTAAAAATAAAAGTGAGATTAATAACATTGAAATAAAAATAAAAAAACTATTGAAATACTAAATAAACTAAGAGTTAGTTTTATGAAAAAAAAAACAAGAAAATAAACATTTAGTTATTTTGATTAGAAAAAAGAAAGAGGAAAATCAAATTGTTACTCTGAAAATTGAAAAAGTACAACTTTCCACCAATGAAGAGGAAATTAGGGCAATAATTAGGAGTTACTTTTTCCAGTTTTGTGCCAATAAACTTAATAAGCTAAGTGAAATGGAGTTCTATCAACAAAATTATAGATTGCCCAGTTTAACAGAAAATGAAATGTATTACCTACATAAACCTATTTTAGAAAAAGCAATAGAATAAAATATGAATCAACTCCCTAAGAAAAAATTTCCAGTACCAGAAGGATTCACATTTGAATTCTACCAAATGTTTAGATATCAATGAACATAAAATACTATATAAACTACATATTTTGAAAAAAAATGGGGGAAAAAAAGTACTCTTACAAATTTTCTTTAATGACATAGACATAGTACTGATACCTCAAATAGGTAGGATAAAAACAGAGAAAGAAAATTATAGATCTATTTCCCTAATGAATATTGATGTAAAAATCTTAAATAAAATATTAGCAATAAAATTACAGAAAGTAATGCCTAGGATAATACAATATGAACCAGTAGGATTTATACCAAGAATTCAGGGCTGGTTCAATATTAGAAAATATTGACTACATCAATAACCAAATTAAAAAAAAAAATGATCATCTCAAAAGATGGAGAAAAAACATTCGATAAAATCCAATACCCATTCCTATTAAAAACAGTAGAGAATATAATAATAAATGGACTGTTCCTTAAAATAGCAACATCTATTTAAAATCATCAGTAAGCATCATATGTAATGTGTATAAACTGGAACTTTTCCCAATAAGATCAGCTGTGAAACAAGGTTGTTCCAGATCTAAAACTATATTATAAAGCAGCAGTCACCAAAACCATTTGGTATTGGCTAAGAAATAGACTAACTGATCAATGGAATAGGTTAGGTTCACAGGACAAAATAGTCAATAACTATAGCAATCTAGTGTTTGACAACCCCAAAGACCCCAGCTTATGGGATAAAAATTCACTGTTTGACAAAAACTGCAGGGAAAATTGGAAATTAGTGTGGCAGAAACTAGGCATTGACACATACTTAACACCATACTCCAAGATAAGGTGAAAATGAGTTCATGATCTAGGTATAAAGAATGAGATTATAAATAAATTAGAAGAACATAGGATAGTTTACCTCTCAGACCTGTGGAGGTGGAAGGAATATGTGACCAGAGAAGAACTAGAGATCATTATTGATCACAAAATAGAAAATTTTGATTATATCAGACTAAAAAGGTTTTGTACAAACAAAACTTATTGCAAACAAGATTAGAAGGGAAGCGACAAACTGGGAAAACTTTTTTACAGTCAAAAGTTCTGATATAGGCCTCATTTTCAAAATACATAGAGACTATTTTTTTTGGTTATCTTCCAGATTATCTTCGGCTGATAATTTGTTGTACTCCCAATATTCATGGATTTTACCAGTCAAGCACTATTGCTATGGCTGCATTTGGTAATTAGTAGTGAGGGTAGAAGAGGAACTTAGAATGATGTGTGTATCTTCATCACCATCTTGGTTCCGCCTCTGGACTGAACATTTTCACAGTATTTTCAAAAGTCTGTCACTAATCATGCTGAAATCACTTGCAAGTTCATCTTCATTTGATAGTCTTATTGTATTTAGTGCTGCTATTTACATGAAATAACTGCTGAGTTCTCTTTCAAGAGCTTTTTCTTTTTTAAGTCTACTGAATTTTGTACTGATCATAAGCATGCACATATTCCATGTGCTTGTAGTGAGTGAAATTATTTTTTGCATAAGTTTTTATACTTTTAAAAAATGTGTTTTGATATCAGAATGGGATCCCCACCTGATATGGTAAGCAGACCAAGATTGGGCAAAGCAAAAATTTTAGGACACTTAGTCTATTTCCTTCCTCATGTATGAAAATAAGCAGAGTGGCCTTTAAAGAGGATGCTTAGACACACAGGAGGCCAAGAAATTCCACTGCTGTTTCTTCAGTCCAATGAGTAGATACCCTATAACCTGGGCCACTTGTGTGCAGAATTTTGTTAATAACCCTGAGTGTATTCCCTCAATGTACTCATTTATGTTGCTTCTTCACTTCAATGTCACCAAAGAGCTTTGATTTTGATTCTATTTTATGCAAGTAGGTTTCTAGAGATATAAAATTCCCCCTTATTACTGGTTTGGCTTCATCCCACACATTTAGGTATGACGTCTTATTATTGTTGTTTTCTTGGATGAAGTTATTAATTATATCTATAATTTGCTGTTTCACTTAATCATTCTTTAGTATGAGATAATTTAGTTTCCAATAATTTTTTGATCTATTTTCCCCTGGCTTTTGATTGAATGTAATTTTCATTGCATCATGGTCTGAAAATGATACATTTACTATTTCTGCCTTACTGTATTTGATTTTGAGGTTTTTATATCCTAATATATGTTCATTTCTTGTATAGGTTCCATGAACTGCTGTGAACTCCTTTCTGTATTCATTTAGTTTTTCTCCCAAGATCTATCATATCTAACTTTTCTAGTATTCTATTTACCTCTTTGAATTCTTTCTTATTTATTTTGTGGTTTGCTTTATCTAATTCTGAGAGTGCAAGGTTGAGATCTCCAACTATTATAGTTTTGCTGTCTATTTCTTCTTGCAACTCTCTTAATTTCTCTTTTAAGAATTTAGATGCTACCCCACTGTGCGCATATATGTTTAATATTGATATTGCTTCATAGTCTATGCTACTCTTTAGGAAGTTATAGTGCCCTTCCTTATCTCTCTTAATTAGATTAATTTTTGATTTTGCTTGACTTCACTTGAAGCATAGTATATTCTGCTCCAACCTTTTACCTGTACTCTGTACTTCAAGTGTGTTTCCTGTAAACAACATATTGTAGGATTGTGGCTTTTATTCCAGTCTGCTAACTGCTTCCTCTTTATGGGGGAGTTTACCCCATTCACATTTATAGTTAAAATTAGCAATTCTGTATTACTTGCCATCTTGTTAACCACTGCTTATGCTTTTTTATTTTTTTATTTTTTTAAATTTTTATTTATTTATTTATTTTTTAAATTTTTATTTAATAATTACTTTATATTGACAGAATCCATGCCAGGGTAATTTTTTTTACAACATTATCCCTTGCACTCATTTCTGTTCCAATTTTTTTCCCCTCCCTCCCTCCACCCCCTCCCCTAGATGGCAAGTAGTCCTTTATATGTTGGATATGTTGCAGTATATCCTAGATACAATATATGTTTGCAGAATCGAACAGTTCTCTTGTTGCATAGGGAGAATTGGATTCAGAAGGTATAAATAACCCAGGAAGAAAAACAAAAATGCAGATAGTTCACATTCGTTTCCCAGTGTTCTTTCTTTGGGTGTAGCTGCTTTTGTCCATCATTTATCAATTGAAACTCAGTTAGGTCACTTTGTCAAAGAAATCCACTTCCATCAAAATATGTCCTCATACAATATCGTTGTCGAAGTGTATAATGATCTCCTGGTTCTGCTCATTTCACTTAGCATCAGTTCATGTAAGTCTCGCCAGTCCTCTCTGTATTCATCCTGCTGGTCATTTCTTACAGAACAATAATATTCCATAACATTCATATACCACAATTTACCCAGCCATTCTCCAATTGATGGGCATCCATTCATTTTCCAGTTTCTAGCCACTACAAATAGGGCTGCTACAAACATTTTGGCACATGCAGGTCCCTTTCCCTTCTTTAGTATTTCTTTGGGATATAAGCCCAATAGAAACACTGCTGGATCAAAGGGTATGCACAATTTGATAATTTTTTGGGCATAATTCCAGATTGCTCTCCAGAATGGTTGGATTCATTCACAACTCCACCAACAATGCAGTAGTGTCCCAGTTTTCCCGCATACCCTCCAACATTCATCATTATTTTTTCCTGTCATCTTAGCCAATCTGACAGGTGTGTACTGGCATCTCAGAGTTGTCTTAATTTGAATTTTTCTGATCAATAATGATTTGGAACACTCTTTTATATGAGTGGTAATAGTTTCAATTTCATCCTCTGAAAATTGTCTGTTCATATCCTTTGACCATTTATCAATTGGAGAATGGCTTGATTTCTTATAAATTTGAGTCAGTTCTCTATATATTTTGGAAATGAGGCCTTTATCAGAACCTTTAACTGTGAAGATGTTTTCCCAGTTTGTCGCTTCCCTTCTAATCTTGTTTGCATTAGTTTTGTTTGTACAAAGGCTTTTTAATTTGATGTAATCAAAATTTTCTATTTTGTGTTCAGTAATGGTCTCTAGTTCATCTTTGGTCACAAATTTCTTTCTCCTCCACAAGTCTGAGAGATAAACTATTCTATGTTCCTCTAATTTATTTATAATCTCATTCTTTAGGCCTAGGTCATGGACCCATTTTGATCTTATCTTGGTATATGGTGTTAAGTGTGGGTCCATGCCTAATTTCTGCCATACTAATTTCCAATTATCCCAGCAGTTTTTATCAAATAATGAATTCTTTTCCCAGAAGTTAGGGGCTTTGGGTTTGTCAAACACTAGATTGCTATAGTTGACTATTCTGTCTTGTGAACCTAACCTTTTCCACTGATCCACTAATCTATTTCTAAGCCAATACCAAATGGTTTTGGTGACTGCTGCTTTATAATATAATTTTAGATCTACATCTTATATAAAAACATCTTATATAATAAGTATTGGTCCCTTAATACAAATATCTTTTTTTGAAATTTGCCCATAACTTACATTGTATTTACAATTTTTGCACACTATTTTACTTGAAAGTATGTGAGATCCTGGAAGGCAGGACTTTCTTTTGCCTTTGTTTGTATCCTGTGGACTTACCTGCCATGGTGCTTGGTATGTAATAAATACTTAAAAGTGTTTATTGACTGACCACAACATTCAGTTTGCGAATGGGTGAGTTGCTACTAGGACAAATGAAGATAAAATAGAGAATCTAAGAGAAGCCCAGATGAAGCACAAATGAATTTGTGGATAGCAATTTCTTTCTTCTAGATTCATTCTCTTGTATGAGAAATCTGTATTTTCATCTTTTGCAATTTATCATCACAGTGATTATTAAAGTCCACTTTTAGAGAGTTGTTTCTGTAGGTTAACAAGCATCATCTTTTAAAATGTGAATTTTCCTGTGAGGATACATTCATTCATTGAGGTCATGGGTTATTCAAACTGGTCTGAATAGATGTCTTCATCTTGACAACTGACTAAAATCAGATAAAATGTGAATTTTGATTTCATTTTGAACACAAGCATGGTGGAAAATAGAAAGCAATTTTTAATTTTAAAAAATGGTAGGAAGAAAAGGCTCTAATTTAGGTATGGAATATTAGAATACTTTGGATTGTGATATGCCAGCATGAGAATACTGGGTGCTGTGGTAAGGGAGTTATATTTTAGGAGAAGAACACATATGATCTTATTATCCTAGTGGTAGCATACCCATAGCTATTATCCAACTTGTCTATATATATATATATATATATATATATATAAATTCAGAGTCCCCTTTCCCACTCTCCAGACAACCTTGAGGCAGATGAATAGTAGTGACATGGTCAAATATTGAAGCCATTTTTTATTCTAAGACATGTGATACCATGAAGTCAAAATATCTACAACATTTAGATATGGCAAATGATTCCTGAGTAATTAATGTCCCTTAATGTATTTAAAAAAAAAAACAACTAGAAATAGCATCTACATTAATTTTACTAAACACAGTCTCCATAAAAATGTACAAGTGAACACAATATAGGTGTTAATAAATGTGATTATGAAATGGAAATTATGCATGTTTTGGTGCTAGGTAACATATGTGTGTGTGTGTATACATACAATAAAAATAATGAGTAAGAGACTTGAGAAACAATATGGAGATATGAGAATTGGCTTATAGCCTTCTCATTTTTATATTGAGACAAGTCACTTTATTTGAGATCATTTTTATCTTTAAAATATTATGCCAGCCTTTCTTCAACAATGAGATAATTCAAACCAGTTCCAATTGTCCAGTAATGAAGAGAGTCATCTATTAACAGAAAGAGAACTATGGGAAATGAGTATGGACCAGAACATAGCATTTTCACTATTTCTGTTATTGTTTGCTTGCATTTTTGCTTTCCTTCTCAGGTTTTTTCTTTCTTGATCCAATTTTTCTTGTGCAGCAAGATAACTGTATAAATATGTATACATATACTGGATTTAATATACACTTTAACATATTTTGCATGGATTGGACTACCTGCCATCTAGGGGAGGAGGTGTTGAAAGGAGGGGAAAATTTAGAAGGAAAGTTTTGCAAGGGTCAATGTTGAAAAAGTATCCATGCATATGTTTTGTAAATAAAAAGCTATAATAATAATAAAAAGGGGGGTGACATGATCTAGAGAGATATTTTGAGATAAATTTAATGAGATTTGGAAACTAAAAAAAAAAATGCCATTTTTTCTCGTAGTGACATTTTAAGGAAGTCACGTTGACAAAACATAAAGTATACCATAAAGAGGAGTTATTTTCATTTCTTCATTGGGGATATCATAGAATTTCTTTCTGTATCATAATAATGTCTTATCAGATTTTTAAAATTGTATTGTCTAATCCTCTTCCAAGGTTTCTAGTAAATTATATTAAAATCCATCTACAATCTACTTCAAACTCATTTTTTTTACTTATGAAATAATTACTATGTATGTTGGAATACATGTTTGTACATATACTATAATGCTATTCTGCATATGTTTTTAATATGGCAATATCTCTATGAATACCAGCTTTGTAGGTATTAAAGGAACTAAAACAACAAAAATTAATAAACTTACTTCTATTTTGGAATCATTGCATAGTAAATAATAGATATAGTTTAAATCACCTAGGTAATTTCATTTTTTCCTACACTTCTTTTCTAACAATTCTACAATTAAATATGTCATGAGGGAAATAACAGCATATTCATAACTAATTTAATCTGTTTCATATATTTTGAAATAGTGCTCAAAATTCTCAATGGTTCCCATTGCCTACAAAATAAACTTAGAATTCTTCAGTTGGGAAACTTTCTACAATATGGTCCCAAATGATCCTTTCAGTCTCATACTTCACTACCCTGTAATACATAATGTATACCCTAGAAAATTCAATGTTTCTCAAACATATGCCATGCTTTCTTGCCTCTGAGACTTTGTTATTGCTCTTTCCTTCATTTGTTAGTGTCTTCTTACTTAATGTTCAAAGGCTGAAATCCTGTCATTCAAGGACAAAGGCAAATCCTGCTTTTGTTATACTTACTGATTCAAAGTTGTACACTACTGATTCCAGTTTTTGCTTGATTCAGCTTGTAAAGGATACAGGCTTTCACATAAGATAGGAAAATTCATTATGGAAGTTAAAGGACATAGAAGAAGGCAAAAAGATAATGTGTCATTAGAAATTTTCTGAGGGAATTTCAAGTTTTGATATTAATGTCATTAGTTACATTGAATCTGTTTTTTTTCATAGATTCAAATCATCTGATCAAATTTTATTTCAAAAGTCAAGGATAAGAAGCATCAGAATACTTTAAAAATTGCATCAAGTTGCATAAATGATAATCATAATGGGATATATTTTTATACCATTGTAGAATATCCATTCTAAGTAAATATATGTCTCCATATATTTTCTTATAAGCTATCCTTCCAATATTCTTAAAACACCTTATTGTAGTTACACATCATAATTATCATTCAGTTGAAATTTCTGGAATCTCTTTTGGGAAAGGGTTATATTCCCCCTTCACTGATAAATTTTCCATCTCCATCTCAAGGAGGCAGCACAAAAACTATAAATCTATACCTAAGACATTTTTACAAAAAAATAAATAAAGATATAAATAATTTTTTGGCTTTTTCAAATACTTGGCTACTGAAAGCTGTGTGTAGGTGGGAAATTCTTAGGTTTTTTTTTTTTTTTTTTTCTAGGAAAGAAATTCACAAATTGTGATTTGTATAAGAAGTACATTTCACAGGAATCTAATCATATGATATGACACCCTCATTTTACAAATGACAAAACCTCTAAATTTAATATACTTTTCTTTGTTCTGTCTGCCTTTTAATTTGGGGTTGTAAATTGTAAATTGTAAGTAATAAAATTACTTAATGAATATTAAAGTTAGATAGAAACTTGGAGATAACATGGTCTACGCCCTTCTCCTATGTTATTTTGTAGATGAAGAAACTGAGATCTAGATCTGTTTTGCGCAATATCAACTATAAAATAAGTGGTAATATTAAGTTTCAAATCTTTAAATATGAATATAGTGATATTATCATTTGCCATGGGTAACATACCTCTTATTTAAAAAAAATATGAGGAGGCAGAACTTCTCTTCATCATTCCTTGCTTTCCTTCATGAAAAAAAAAATTTCTCATCCTCAGTGATTAATATATTAATCCTGCAAGAGATTTCAAATTTCAATATATGCCCTCAATTTGGTTTGATCTCTAAGTAAATTGATCGTTGTGCTTAAAGTTTATACAATATGAAATACTTATTTGTTTTATTTAGTGTAGTGTTAGCTTCTGTCATTTCAATAAATGATGATAATGAGAGATTTTATGTTCAGTGTCAATTTACTTGCATTAGAAGCAGTGTTGTTTGGAATAATGTGATGCTATGAAAAGCAGACACAAAAGAAGCTTAAGATAGGAGGGGAACCTAATGAATTGTTGATGATTGATAGGAAAACACACATCTCTTGCTGTGATTCAGCATTAGCTCCAGAACCAACCCTTGGATTTGAAATCTTTATAATGATGCTTATTAGAAAGGGACTGAATGTTATCATTCTTATAAGAGATTTACTCTCAATTTGTTCTATCTTTAGTCTACCCTTCCATTCATTTGTAGTACAATTCCTCTTACTCAAGCTTTAGACAGTGCCCTGATTAGAAATTAAGTGACACACAACAATGGATCATGTCTCAGAAAAATTCAAATCTCACTGACCCATAAATAATGTGCTTACCTGCTACTTTTTTTACAACATCCTGACCAAGTCACTATGCATTAAGCAGAATAACTTAACCTCAAAAATGTAATCCTCACTATCTCAAAACCAGAGGGACAAGAACTGTCCTTAAAAAAACATTTGGATCTTTTTTGGCTACTCAGTAGGCAGTTTCTTCTCACCTAAACCAACAGAGTTTGTATACAAACTGTTCAATCAGAAATGAAGGTGATATAGATAAGTAACAACTAAATCATTAAATGTTGGAACAAGGGGCAAAGCCAAGATGGTGGAGAGGACACACACTTCATTCTGAGCTCCCTTTTACCTTCACTTACTAATTACCTAATACAGCCTCAGAAATAGTACTTGACTGGTAAAATCTGCAAATATTGGGAGTACAACAAAATACCAGCCGAAGATAACTTGGAAGATCACCAGAAAGGGTCTGTGTTGATTGGGCAGGAGGAGGCCAGCACAGGCAGGGAGACAGAACACGGAGGCTAACCCATGCTAAGTGGACAGGGGTGGGGGCTGTCCCCATGGGTGGAAAATTTGAAGGGAGGACTCTAGTACAGGTTGGTTGCTCTTCTTTGGTTGCAAAACAGTAGATCAGTAGAGAAGTTACACAAACACCAAAAGTAGAGTGTACCCCAAAACTCCAGAGTTAAACAGGACATGGCCACAACCAGCCAACACCAGAGGTGACTCAGCACAATCACAGTGCAGCTACACAGCCACAGTCCACAGGCAGGGCTCTCCCCAGGCAGTCATACTTCTGCAGCTCAGCTGCATGATCCACATAATGGAGTTCTGCCCAGGACAGTGACACTTTAGGTGCTTAGCTGCTGGTCCTAGGGCAGCCAATGATCCTCACAGTGAGGCTTTTCCCAGGGCAGTAGTACTTCTGGCATAGGTGGGGCCCTGTCGAGGGCAGCAACACTTCCACAGCTGGTGGCTGCTCTTTGCAGCCCATTAGTAGGGCAGCTACTGTTTTTCTATTCCTGTCTATAGAGGAAGCTGAGAACCTCCTTGCCTTGAAGGCAGATCCCAAGGGCTTTACAAAAAATGAGTAAAAAAGCCAAGGGAACTCTAACTATAAAAAGCTTCTATACAGAAAGAGAGCAGATTTGCAACCCTGAGAAAACTAATAGCAGACAGTGTCCAGACAAAATCCCAAAGGGGAGGCCAGGGGGGGTGGGGGTAGGGGCTAATAAGCTTGTCTCCATCACACAAGACTCTCCTAGAAGAAATTATAAAAGATCTTAAAAGAGAGCCAGAAGAAAAATAGGGGAAGAGAAGCTATGCAAGAGAGTATAGAAAAGGCTCATAACTCATTAAAAGAAAGATTTGAAAAAGAAAATGACTCCATGAAATGTGAAATAGAAAAGGCAAAGAATTGTCAGGGAAACAGAATTAGTGAATTGGAAAAGATAAAGAACTCCCGAGAAAATAGGATTTGTGGATTGGAAAAAGAAAATAACTCATTAAAAAAAATTAGTGGAATGGAAAAAAAATCCATAGAGCAAAATAACTCATTTAAAAACTTAATTGGACATATACAAAAAAAGAAAAAAAAAGTAATGAAGAAAATAACTGAAGAAAAATCAGATCTAGACAAATAGAAATTAGTGATTCCTTGAGACATCAAGAATCAGTCAAACAAAACCAAAAAAAAAGAAAATATAAATTTTTTTTTAAATATCTACTTGGTTAAACAACAGACCCAAAAAATAGATCTAAGAGAGATAATCTGAGGATTTTTGGACTTCCTGAAAATTTTGATGAAAAAAAGAGCCTAGACACTATTTTACAGGAACTCATCAAAGAAAACTGCCCAGATGTAATAAAATCAGAAGGTAAAATAAGTACTGAAAAAATTCATTAAACACCTTCTGAAAGACACCCCAAAATAAAAACACCAAGGAATATTGTGGCTAAATTTCAGAACTATTAGACTAATGAAACCTTTTACAAGGAGCCAGAAAAAAAAATCAAATACTGAGGAGCCACAATAAGGATCACTCAAGATCTACCAGCTTCCACATTAAAGGATCGAAGGATCTGGAATATGATATTCCATCAGGCAAAACAACTTGGAATGCAACAAGAATAAAATACCCAGCGAAACTGAGCATTTTCTTTCAGAGAAGAAGATGGACATTCAATAAAACAGGTGAATTCCATTTATTCCTTAAAAAAAAAAAAAAAAAAAAAAAAAAAACAGATAAACAAAAAATTTGACCTCCAAATATAGGACTCAAGAGAAGCATAAAAGATAAAAAAAGAACTGTGGAGAATAGTATTTCTGTTACAGGCATACATAAAGAGGGTATGTATATAATTTGATTTTACTGTTAGAATATAAAAAAGGGAAGTAGAATTGGAAAGGCAATTGTATCAGAAGAAGTGAAAAGGGGAGATAAAAAGAGGGAAATTATGTCCCACAAAGAGGCAAAGGAAACCTATTATATCTGAGATAATTTAGAGAGGGGAAGGAACATTGTATGAATCTTATTCTCATCAGATTTGGCTCAAAGAGAAAATATTAGACAAATTTGCTTTACACAGAAACTTCTCTCACTTCATTAAAAAGTGGGAGAGGAAAAGGGAAAAGCAAAAGAGTAGGCTAAATAGATGGGAATACAGAAAAATAAAGGAAATATATAAGAAATGGGGGGGGGACTCAAAGGGAGTGGGAGGGATTCCAAAGAAGGAGAGCTGCATGAGGCAAGTGGTGCCCATAACTTTAATGCTGGAAAGGGGAATAAGGAGGAAAAGGAAAAGAAAACTATAATCTGGTGATAATAAGATGGCAAAAAATACAGAATTAGTAGTTTTAACTATAAAGGTGAATGGGATGAACTCTCCCATAAAGCAGAGGTAGATAGTAGGCTGGATCAAAAGCCAGAATCCTACAATATGTTGTATGCAAGAAACACATTTAAAGCAGGGTGATGCATACAGAGTAAATATAACAGACTGAAGCAGAATCTATTATGGTTCAGGTGAAGTCAAAAAAGCAGGGGTAGCCATCCTTATCTCAGCTCAAGCAAAAGCAAAAATTGATCTAATTAAAGCAGATAAGGAAGGAAACTATATCTTGCTAAAGGGTAGCATAGAAAATGAAGCAATATCAACACTAAATATATATACACTAAGTGGTGTGCCACCTGATTTCCTAAAGAAAAAGTTAAGAGAGTTGTAAGAAGAAAAAAAAAGCAAAATTATAATAGTGGGATATCTCAACCTTGCATTCTCTGAATTAGATAAATCAAGCCAGAAACAAATAAAAAAGAAGTTAAAGAGGTAAATAGAATATTAGAAAAATAGGTATGATAGATGTTTGGAGAAAACTGAGAAAGGAGTATACATTCTTCTCAGCAGTTCATAGAACCTGTACAAAAAAATGGTCATATATTAGGACATAAAGGCATCAGAATTAAATGCAGAAAGGCAGAAATAGTAAATGCATTCTTTTCAGATTACAATGCAATAAAAATTACATTCAACACAAAGCTAGGGGTAACTAGACCAAAAAGTAATTGGGAACTAAATAGTCTCATCCTAAAGAATGAATGGGTGAAACAGCAAATTATGGACACAATTAATAATTTCACCCAAGAGAATGACAACAATGAGACAACATACCAAAAATTGTGGGATGCAGGCAAAGTGGTAATTAAGGGGAAATTTTATATCACTAGACTCTTACTTGAGTAAAATAAAGAAAGAGAAGAACAATGAATTGAGCTTGCAACTTAAAAAGCTAGAAAAAGAGCAAATTAAAACCCACCAATCAAATAATAAACTTGAAATTCTAAAATTAAAAGGAGAAATTAATAAAATTGAATGTAAAAAAAACTATCGAATTAATAAATAAAATTAAGAATTTTTTTTTGAAAAAAAAACATCAAAATAGATAAGCCTTTGGTAAATTTGATGAGAAAAAGGAAAGAGGAAAATCAAATTGTTAGTCTTAAAAATGAAAAGGGAGAACTTTCCACCAATGAAGAGGAAATTAGAGCAATAATTAGGAGTTACTTGCCCAACTTAGGCCAATAAATGTGAGCGCCTAAGTGAAATAGATGACTACCTTCAAAAATATTCTGTCCAGATTAACAGAGGAGGAAATAAATTGCTTAAATACTCCCAATTTAGAAAAAGAATAGAACAAGCTATTAATTAGCCCTCCCAAAAAAAAATCCCCAGGGCAGAAGGATTTACATGTGAATTCTACTAACCATTTAAAGAACAATTAACTCCAATGTTATAAAAACTATTTGAAAAAATAGAGAATGAAGGATTCCTACCAAATTCTTTTTATGACACAGACATGGTACTGATACCTAAATCAGGTAGGCTGAAAACAGAGAAAGAAAATTATAAACCAATCTCCCTAATGAATATTGATGTTAAAATCTTAAATAAAATATTAGCAAAAGTGTCATGACAACGTATTTAAAATCAGCCAGACTCAGGAATTCAGGTTAAGGGAAAATCTTCAATCTTTATTCTTTTTGAGGTGAAGAGGGATTGTAATAGCAATATGGGCAGCTTCGACAGGAAGCCAAACAGCAGAGCTGAAGGGGGATTGCAGGTGAAAGGGGGATTGGAGGTGAAGGGTATTCACAATAGCAATGAGAGCAGCTGTGTTAAGATACCAGCCAGAAGTCTCTCTTTCCTTTTCCCTTTCCACTCCCTTGCCTCCACCCACCAAAATTGTCATTTCCTATACAACACATCAGAACTTACACAAAGAGTGGGCAGGGGCCATTCTTTGTCCAAGGATATATATTAATAGAGTATGGTCCAATTACTATTTAACCTCATTGTGCTTGAGACCTCAGTGCATCAACTCGAGCCTCAACCCATTACACAAAAAGATTACAGAAAATCATCTCCAGGATAATACAGTATGACCAAGTAGGATTTATACCAGGAATGCAGGGCTGGTTCAATATTAGGAAAACTATTAGCATGATCGACTATATCAATAACCAAACTAACAAAAACCATATGATCATCTCAATAGATGCAGAAAAAGCATTTGATGAAATTTAACATCCATTCCTAATAAAAACACTTGAGAGTATAGGAATAAATGGACTTTTCCTTAAAATAGTCAGGAGCATATATTTAAAACCATCAGTAAGCATCATATGTAATGGGGATAAACTGGAACCATTCCCAATAAGATCAGGAGTGAAGCAAGGTTACCCACTATTACCATTACTATTCACTATTATATTAGAAATTCTAGCTTTGGCAATAAGAGTTGAGAAAAAGAGTAAAGGAATTAGAATAGGTAATGAGGAAACCAAATAATCACTCTTTGTAAATGATATGATGGTGTACTTACAGAATCCTTGACTTCCTCTAAAATAAACTATTAGAAATAATCCACACTTTTAGCAAAGTTGCAGGATACAAGCTAAACCCCCATAAATCATCAGCACTCTTATATGTCATTTAGAGACACAAAGAGAAATTCCATTTAAAGTAATTGTCAATATTATAAAATATTTAGGAATCTATCTGCCAAGGGAAAGTCAGGAGTTATATGAGCAAAACCACAAAACACTTTCCACAAAAATAAACTCAGATCTAACCAATTGGAAAAATATTAAGTGCTCTTGGATGGGAAGAGAAAATATAATAAAGATGACAATACTACCTAACCTAATTTATTTATTTAGTGCTATACCAATCAGACTCCCAAAAAAACTATTTTAATGACCTAGAAAAAAACAACAACAAAATTCTTCTGGAAGAACAAAAGGTCAAGAATTTCATGGGAATTAATGAAAAAAAAATCAAAGGCAGGTGGCCAAGATGTACCAGATCTAAAACTATATTATAAAGCAACAGTCATTAAAATCATTTGGTACTGGTTAAGAAATAGAGTAGTTGATCAGTGAAATAGGTTAGGTTCACAGGACAAAATAGTCAATAAGTTTAATAATCTAGTACTTGACAAACCCAAAGACCCCAGCTTTTGGGATAAGAATTAACTGTTTGACAAAAACTGTAGGGAAAATTGGAAATTAGTATGGCAGAAACTAGGCATTGACCTACATTTAACACCATACACCAAGATAAGGTCAAAATGGGTACATGATCTAGGCATAAAGAATGAGATTATGAATAAATTAGAAGAACATAGGATAGTTTACTTCTCAAACCTGTGGAGGAGGAAAGAATCTGTGACCAAAGAAGAAGTAGAAATCATTATTAATCACAAAATAAAAAATTTTAATTATATCATATTGAAAAGTTTTTGTACAAACAAAACTAATACAGACAAGATTAGAAGGGAAGCAAAAAACTGGAAAAAACATTTTTACAGTCAAAGGTTCTGATAAAGGCTTCATTTCCAAAATGTATAGAGAATTAAATCTAATTTATCAGGAATCAGGCTATTTTCCAATTGATAAATGGTCAAAGGATGTGGACATACAATTTTTGGATGAAGAAATGGAAACTATTTCTAGCCATATGATAAGATGCTTGAAAACAGTATTAATCAGAGAAATGCAAATTAAGACAATTCTAAGATACCACTACATACCTGTCAGATTGGCTAGGATGACAGGAAAAGATAATGCTGAATGTTGGAGCAGATGTGGGATAACTGTGATCCTGATGCATTGTTGGTGGAATTGTGAATATATCCAGCCATTCTGGAGAGCAATTTGGAATTATGCCCCAAAAGTTATCAAACTGAACATACCCAGTAACTACTGGACTTATATCCCAAAGAGATCTTAAAGAAGGTAAAGGGACCTATATGTGTAAAAATATTTGTGGCAGCCCTTTTTATAGTGGGTAGAAACTGGAAGTTGAATGGATGCCCATCAATTGGAAAATGGCTGAATAAGTTGTGGTACATGAAATGGTATGCAATATTAGCAGAAATGACCAGCAGGATGATTTCTGAAAGGCCTCAAGATACTTACATGAACTGATGCTGAGTAAAATGAGCAGGACCAGGAGATTATTATATACTTCAACAATAATATTATATGATGATTATTTCTGATGGATATGGCTCTCTTCAACAAAGAGATGAACCAAATCAGTTCCATTCATTCAACAATGAAGAGAACCAGCTCCACCCAGCGAAAGAACTATGGAAAATGAATATGAATCATATTATAGCATTTCCACTCCCTCTGTTTTTGACTGCTTGCATTTTTGATTTCCTTCTCAGGTTATTTTTAATTTATGTTTAAGTCCGATTTCTCTTATACAACAAAATAACTGTATGGATATGTATACATATATTGTATTTAACATATTCTTTAACATATTTTACATTTATGAGTCTGCCTGCCATCTAGGGGGTGGAGGAAAGGAGGAGAAAAATTGAAAAAGAGGGTTTTGCAAGGGTTACTGCTGAAAAATTAGCCATGCAGATATCTTGCAAATAAAAAGCTATAATAATTTTAAAAATTTTACATCAGTTGGCCTTTAGATAGGAGAGAAACTGAAATCTACATTTAGGTTTTAGATACTCAGAAATGGGATTGAGTCATTATTTAGTATAGTATAATGCCTGCAATGTTCTGACTCTTGCCACAATCTTTGCATTTACCATTCACAAATAAAAGTTTAAAAAACAATTCTAAAATAATCTTCATGTATTTGAACTCTGCACAGGATGAAGAATCAAAGACTTAGAGCTAGGAGGAACATGGGAGACCATATAGTTTGATCCTATAACTTGTGGATAAGAAAATCAAAGTTCAAAAAAATTGAGACTTAAAGTTAAAGTGAATTAACCAAAATCAAATTATGTAGAAAGAAGAAAACATCCGATTGAATTCTGACTCCTCTGATTCCAAATTCATTACTTTTTAATTTACTAAATCCTCCATAATGATGGAAAACACAAGAGTATAGATCTCTGTTTTTTGTCTCATTTAACATTAATGGTCAAAGAAGCATCAAACAGAATTGTCTAAATTGACATTTCTTTCAAATAATCTCATGATTTTGATACCCTGGTAGAAAAGAACTTTTAAGGTGATGATAAAGATAATATTTAGCAGTTACATGATATTATATGATTTGCAGAGCACTTCAAAATTTTCCTTTTATTCTCACAACAACTGTGGAAGGCTGGTGTTATGATTGCCTACATTTTACTTTTGAGGAAACCGGGCTAACAAGAGTTAGTAATGCAGAGCTAAATAGTTAATTAGTGTCAGAAGATGGATTTGAACTCACTTCCTCAGATGTTTATCTGGTGTAACACCTCATTGTAAAATCAAGTATTTTTATGAGCAAAAAAAAATTATCTAACTTAATTCATAAAGTATAATCTTGTAGTTTGTACCTGTTTTGTCTGCTGCAGAATATCTTCTTAGAAAATTATTGGTGGGAGCCAAGATGGTGGAGAGGATACACACTTCTTTCTGAGCTTTTCTGCTTCCTCACAGTATTTACAAAATTCAGCCTCTGAATTAGAGCTGGACTGTGAGAACCCATGAATATTGGGAGTGTAACACATTACCAACAGAAGATAATCTTGAAGATCACCAGAAAATGTCTGTTTTGATTATGAGTGGGCACAGGAGGAAAGCAAGTACAGGGATAGGCAGGCAAGCAGGCAGAGCACAGAGGGCAGCACGTGAGCAGACCAGGAGTAGGATGTGGTTTCCACACTGTGGAAAATCTATGGGGAGGGCTCCACCATAGTGTTGGCTACTCTGCGCTGTTTGCAAGACATTAAGTCAGCAAAGAAGGCATAAAACTTTCAACACAAATGCAGAGGGCAAAGACTGTACCCCAAAGTGCCAGAGTCTCACTGGACCTGTCCACGCCCACCCATCAACAGGAGTGACTCAGCACAATCCCAGCATAGTTGATCCCAGCACAGCTGAATCCCAGCACAGCCATTAAACCCAGGGCAGCCACTGCCATTTTACTGCCCCTTTGCTGCTATTTCCTGGTGCCTGAGGAAGCTTGGAAAGCCCTCATTGTCCTGAAAGCAGAATCCATCTTTTTTTTTTTTTTTTTTAATGAGTAATAAGGCAAAGCTGGCTCTAACTATAGATAGCTTCTATAGTGAAAGAGAGCAGATTTCAAACCCTAAAGAGACTAAAAGCAGAGTGTCTCAGAATGAAGCCCCAAATGGGGATATAACCTGGTTCCTAATACAAGGCTCTACTAGAATTATTCTAGAGCTAGAAGAAGAATGGGATAAGGAAAGGAAAACTCTACAAAAGGTTTTGGAAAGGGAAGATAACTCATTAAAAGAAAGATTCGATAAAGTGGGAAAAGACAACAACTCCCTGGAATGTGAAATGCAAAAGGTAAAAGCTCCCAAGAAAACAGAATTTGTGAATTGGAAAAAGAAAATAACTCCTTAAAAAAATTGGTGAAATGGGAAAAAAAATCCACAGAGCAAAACAACTCATTAAAAAAAAAAAGTAATTGCAAACTAAATAATCCTATCCTAAAGAATGAAGGGGTGAAAAAACAAATCATAGACACAATTAATAATTTCAAGACAATAGACAATGACAATAATGAGACAACATACCAAAATTTGTGGGATGCAGCCAAAACGGGAATAAGGGAAAATCTTTTATCTCTAAAGGCTTACTTGCATAACGCAGAGAAAGAGAAGATCAATGAATTAGGCTTGCAACTAAAAAGCTAGAAAAAGAGCAAATTTAAAAAAAAAACAATTAAGTACGCAACTTGAAATTCTAAAAATAAGAGATTAATAAAATTGAAAGTTAAAAAACTAGTGAATTAATAAATAAAGCTAAAAGTTAGTGTTATGTAAAAACCAACAAAATACATAAACCTTTAGTAAATTTGTTTAGAAAAAGTAAAAAAGGAAAATCAAAATGTTAGTCTTAAAAATGAAAAGGGATTACTTTCCACTAATGAAGAGCAAATAAGTAAGAGTTAATTTGCCCAAATTCATGCCAATAATTTTGATAACCTAAGTGAAATGGATGAAAACCTATAAAAATGTGAAACAACATTGCCCACCATCACCATTACTATTCAGTGTAGAATTAGAAATGGTAGCTTTGGCAACAAAAGATGGAAAAGAGATTAAAGGATTTAGAGTAGTCAGTGAGGAAATTAAATCATCATTCTTTACAGATGATATGATGGTATACTTAGAGAACCCCAGAGCATGTACTAAAAAGCTATTAGTAATAATCCGCAACTTTAACAAAGTTGCAGGATACAAAATAAATTCTTATAAATCATCAGTGTAAATGTAAAAAAACATTGCTAACAATATCCAACAGCAAGAGATATATAGAGAAATTCCATTTAAAATAATGATTGATAGTAAAAAATATTTGGGAATCTATCTGCCAAGGGAAAGTCAGGAACTGTAAGAGCAAAACTACAAAACACTTTCCACAAAAATAAACTTAAATCTAAACAATTGGAAAATATTAAGTGCTCTTGGATAGGAAGAGCAAATATAATAAAGATGACAACACTACCTAAATTAATCTATTTATTTAGTGATATACCGATCACACTCCCAAGAAACTATTTTACACACAGGACAAATAACAAAATTCATCTGGAAGAACAAAAGGAAAAATATTAAGTGCTCTTGGATAGCTCGAGTGAATATAATAAAGATGACTATACTACCTAAACTAATATATTTATTTAGCCCTATACCAATCAAACTCACAAGAAACTGTCTTACTGACCTAGAAAAAATAACAAAAAAATTCATGTGGAAGAACAAAAGGTCAAGAATTTTAAAGGAATTAATGAAAAAAAATCAAAGGCAAGTGTACCAGATCTAAAACTATATTATAAAGCAGCAGTCATTAAAATCATTTTGTACTGGTTAAGAAATAGACTAGTTGATCAGTGAAATAGGTTAAGTTCACAGGACAAAATAGTCAATAACTTTAATAATCTAGTGTTTGACAAACCTAAAGACCCCAGCTTTTGGGATAAGAATTAACTGTTTGACAAAAACTCAGAGAAAATTGGAAATTAGTATGGAAGAAAGTAGACATTGACACATACCGAACACTGTACACCAAAATAAGGTCAAAATGGGTTCATGATTTAGGCATAAAGAATGATATTATAAATAAATTATAAGAACATAGGATAGTTTACTTCTCAGATCTGTGGAGGAGGAAGGAATTTGTGGCCAAAGAAGAACTAGAGATCATTATTGATCACAAAATGGACAAAAAATTGATTCTATTAAGTTAAAATTTTTTGTACAAACAAAACTAATGCAGACAAGATTAGAAGAGAAGCAATAAACTGGGAAAACATTGTTATAGTCAAAGATTCTGATAAAGGCCTAATCTCCAACATATATGGAGAATTGTCTCAAATTTATAAGAAATCAAGAGATTCTCCAATTGCTAAATGGTCAAATTATATGAACAGACAATTTTCGGGTGAAGAAATTGAAATTATTTTTAATTATGTGAAAAGGTGCTTCAAATCATTATTGATCAGAGAAATGCACATCAAGACAACTCTGAGATACCACTACACACTTCTTAGATTGGCTAAGATGACAGGAAAGGATAATGATGAATATTGGAGGGAATGTGGGAAAACTGGGACACTGATACATTGTTCGTGTAATTATGAATGAATCCAACCATTCTGGAGAGCAATTTTGAACTGTGCCCAAAAAGTTATCACACTGTGCATACCCTTTGATCTAGCACTGTTACTGTTGGGCTTATATCCCAAAGAGATTTTAAAGAAGGTAAAGCAAATCATGTGTGCAAAAATCTTTGTGACAGTCCTTTTTGTAGTGGCTAGATACTGGAAATTGAATGTAAGTCCATCAATTGGAGAATGGCTGAATAAATTGTGGCATATGAATGTTATGAAATTTTATTTTTCTATAAGAAATGACCAGCAGGCCTGGACAGACTTACATGAAGTGATGCTAAGTGAAATGAGCAGAACCAAGAAATTCTTATACACTTCAACAACAATACCATATGATGATCAATTCTGATGGACTTGGCTCTCTTCAACAATGAGATGATTTAAACCAGTTCCAATTGTTCAGTAATGAAGAGAGTCAGCCATACACAGAGAGAGAAGTATGTGAAATGAGTGTGGCCCACAGCATAGCATTTCCACTCTGTTATTGTTTGCTTGCATTTTTGTTTTCTTTCTCAGGGTTTTTAATCTTTGTAGATGAGATTTTTCTTGTGCAGCAAGATAACTATATAAATATGTGTACATATATTGTATTTAACATATATTTTAACATATTTAACATGTATTCACTACCTGCCATGTAGGGGAGGGGGTGGATTTAAGGAGGGGAAAAGTTGTAACAGAAGGCTTTTCAAGGGTCAATATTGAAAAATTAACCATGCATATGTTTTGTAAATAAAAAGCTATAATAATAAAAAATAAGCAATTTTAAATTCTAAAAAAACAAGATAATTATTGGTGTACATTATCAGAGCATTTCAGAAATTCTTCATAAATAAATAATTCACAGGATCATATATTTAAAGTTCTAAAGGGAACTTTAAATGGCTAGTTTAGTTAAGACAAGAAACTGTCTTACTGACCTAGAAAAAATAACAAAAAAATTCATGTGGAAAAATGGATGGAATATTAGATCTGAAAACAGGAAGACTTCAGTTCATATCTGACCTTAAACAATTACTAACTGTGTGAACATCACATAATCCTTTTCTTTTTGGTCTCTGCTCACCTGTAAAATTAGCTTGAGAGGGAAATAGCAAAGCAATCCAATGTATTTGCCAATAAAACTCCAAATGGGCTCACAAAGAGCTGGACGTGACTGAAATGATTAAAAAAATAAGATTCTAAAGAAGAATCATACTACTTAAGTAGCGATGTGACTTATCTAAGGTAAAACATATAACAAACACATAGAATTTAATTTTAAGTCTTCTGACACTAAATCCACTCCCTGCTTCTCAGCCATTCATGGTGGGAAAATACTCATTCTTTAGTGTTCAGGCAGAAGTACTTAGAAATTCAATTTAATTGACAATAAAAGCTACTTTTAGTGCGATGTTGCTATTTTGAAAGTAATGGCATCCAACAATAAGAGATGCAAAGAGAAATTTCATTTAAAAACCGTCAGTACTATAAAATATTTGGAAATCTATCTGTTAAGGGACAGTTAGTGAACAAAACTACAAAACACTTTCCACAAAAATAAAGTCAGATCTAAAATACTGGAAAAATATGAAGTGCACTTGAATAGGTCAAGTGAATATAATAAAGATGATAATACTTCCTAAACTAATCTATTTATTTATTGCTATACTAATTAAAACCAATTAAACTCCAAAGAAACTATTTTACTGATCAAGAAAAAAAAAATGACAACAAAACTTATCTGGAAGAAGAAAAGGTCAAGAATTTCAAGGGAATTAATGATATGCAAAAAGTAAATGAAGGTGGCCTAGCTGTATCAGATCTAAAACTATATTATAAAGCAACATTTGGTACTGGCTATGAAATAGACTAGTTGATCAGCAGAATAGATAAAAAGTCAATGACTATACTAATCTAGTATTTGACAGACCCAAAGACCCCAGATTTTGGGGTAAGAATTCACTATTTGATAAAAACTGCTGGGAAAATTGAAACTAATATGGCAGAAACTAGCCATTGGCCCACAATATACTAAGATAAGTATACCAAAATAAGGTCAAAACGGCTTCATGATTTAGACATTATAGATTATTATAAAGAAATTAAAGGACACAGGACAATTTACCTCTCAGATCTGTGGAGGAGGAAGGAATTTGTGACTAGAGAAGAACTAGAAATCATTATTGATCACAAAATAGATAATTTTGATTATATTAAGTTAATAATTTGCACAAACAAAACCAATGCAAATAAGGTTAGAAAGGAAGCTATCAATTGGGAAAACATTTTTATATTGAAAGGTTCTGATAAAGGCCTCATTTCTAAAAAAAAAAAATGTAGAGAATTAACTCAAATTTATAAGAATTCAAGTCATTCTTCAATTGAAAAATGGTCAAAGGATATGAATGAACAATTTTCAGATGAAGAAATTGAAACTATTCCTACTCATATGAAAAGGTGCCCTAAATCACTATTCATCAGAGAAATACAAATTAAGACAACTCTGGGATTCCACTACATACCTCTCAGATTAACTAAGATGACAGGAAAAGATAATGATGTATGTTGAAGGGGATGTGAGAAAACTGGGACACAGATATGTTGTTGGTGGAACTGTGAACAGATGCAACTTTTTTGGAGAGCAATTTGGAATTATGTTCAAAAAGTTATCAAACATGCATACTGTTTGATTCAACAGTGTTTCTATGGCTTATATGCCAAATAGATCTCACAAAAAGGAAAAGAACCACTTAGGCAAAAATGTTTGTGGAAGCCCTTTTTTGTAGTGGTAAGTAATTGGAAACTGAATGGATGTTCATCTTTGGAGAATGGCTGAATAAATTTTTGTTTTCCTTCTTGATCATATTTTTATTGTGCAGAAAGAAAATTGTTTAATTATGTGTGCATATATTGCATTTAACATATATCTTAACATATTTAACATGCATTGGACTACTTGTCATCTAGGATAGGTGGTGGGGAGAAGGAGTGGGAAATTTGCAACAGAAAGGTTTTTCAAGAGTCAATGTTGAAAAATTACCCATGCATTTGTTTTGTAAATTTAAAAAAATTAATAAATTTTTAAAAAGAAAGTCATAGTAAAGGAGCAATGATAATAACAACGAATGATTATTGTTTGGAAATATTATGTATTAAGTGCAACGTTTTAAAAGTCCTGGCTTCATATCCAATCAGGTAAATGACCTTTGATGGACCTTCATAGCTTTTTTCCCTCCTTCCTTTAGGATCTGAAATCATCTGTAGAAAACTTTTAGCCACAGAAGCATCATGTTGGAATGAATTACTAACAATATTTATTGGTATATAAAACATCCAGAAAAACTTTTAATTGAGGATTACAAAGAATGGTTCATGGGTTTCTTTATTAACATTAATTGAGCATAGAGACTTTACAAAATCTTTGATAGGCCATCAAGAAGACAAACATCTTGCCTAGTGAGATTCTGATTGATCAACTTTCTCAAGGATTCTTTTACTTAACAATAGTTCAATGAAATGAGAAATAAAAGACCTTCAGGTATATAGGTTTGAACTCAAAGTTGTCATGGTTTCAAATCTACATATTATGTGTTGAATTTTTTTTTTTGTCATGGAATTCTCTTCCTAATAAACCTCTTGTTAAATGAAATGAAATCTTGAGTTAGTTTTCTTCAATAAATTTGTCCTAGATTTCACTTTGATATATTTCTTACATAGATATATTTTCAATCATGAAAGCATTTTCGTCAACAGTGCAGATTACAATGAATGTGTGGTTTTTCTTCCTATGCTCTGTTATTCATGTACTTTCATATTCCTTAACTTTGGATCCTCACCACATATTACATTTCTATTGCTTTTTCTTTTGACATGATAAGGTTTTTATTCTGATTATCAACGAAGAGGTTGTGCTAATCTATTTTTTAAATCCTGCTTTCACCAAATGATTAACTCATTTTATTTTGTAATCATATATCTTTCAGATGAAATGTCTTCTGATATTGCTGTTGTGAAATTTTGTGGTGACGTATGTCACTATTTATGCAAATCTGATATTCCTGTAAATATCACAAAAGTTATCAAATGACTTTAGTAAGTAAAATACTTATTATCATGTGTCAAAACAGGAAATATAAATTTAAAAAGTGAGGTACTCCTTCCCTCAAAGAGTTTACACTATAAAAAGATAACATATTTTGGAGAGTGTCACAGGGAGCTCGAGATAATCCGAAAACCACTAATTGATAAACTCTTTATTGATGTAATGGTAGCATTATTTTAATGTATTTCCTGTGCCCAGAGAAAGAGGTAGAGAATAGAGACAGTCTAACTGGGAAACAGAACAGCAGGGATAATGATGAGATGGCCTCAGACAATGGCTAAATGAGATGTGAAGTTTGGTCTGGGATGAATTGTTAGTTTTTTATGAAAACTTGGCTATATTCTCATTCAACAAGTTTATCATATTTATCACTACAATCCCTTCACATCTAGAAATGAAGTAGTAGAACATTCAAAATGGACTTTATATACTGCTCACAAAATGCTTAGCTTATGATTTATGATTAAAACACTGACAAATATATTCAATGATCATGAGTTCTAGACTATGTACTCTGAATTGAAACTTATGATTGATGAAAACAATGCTACTTGATAATGTAGTTAGTGATTTCTTGAGGGGCGGACTTCAATATATGAATAAATGAATCTTTTGAAGCACATCTGTCAACTAAACACCAGATTTTCCAATATTTCATTTTATTCTTATACTCTTGGAATTTTTATTAATAGTGGTGGTAGTAATAATAGCTGTATTTATTATAGTAAATATTCTACAATATAAGTGTGTGTTGTGTGTGTGTGTGTGTGTGTGTGTGTGTGTGTGTGTGTGTGTCCTCTGATGGCTAATTAGGGGGATTTTGACTGATTTGATTAGCTTAAAAGATATGATATTTGGTTTGGGATTTTATTTGTATCTCATCATTTGAGGATGAAATTTTGCCTTGGATTGTTGTAAGCTAATTGGTAAGTTTGTACTGCTGTGGGTCAGAATCACTTCCTTTGTGTTGGACCTATAATTTGCTATTTTCCTTTCCCAAGGCAGAACACAAAATTGCATAGAGTAGACAGATTCCTTTGGAGAATTGCCTGTGCACCTTCACAAACTCACTTTTACAATCTGGAGCCACTATTTGTCATTAATGTACACACTCTGGCCTCAAAATATAACAGTCACAGAAACTCTCATCCAGATGGGCTAGGGAGGAAAATTCCTGAAAACTGTGTTATTAGAGAAAGAAGTACAATTTCTGGAACAATGAAAAAAAATTGAAGAATGTAAATGCTGTTTTTTTGTTTGTTTGTTTTGTTTTGTTTTAAGAGAAAAGGTATTAACATTCAGTTGAGAAGGAGAACACATGAGGTTTCAGAGTTATAAGGAAAACAAAGTATATAGGAGAGCCTTGGTAGCCTTTGTAAACTTTGGGGATGATTAAACCAACTGCCATTTACACTGACAAAATATACCCTCATATTGAAGCTGGACATATCTTCCCTCAGAGATCTAGAGGTTTCATTAAAAGATGAGACATATACATATATATATATATATATATATATATAATTTTATTTTATTTATTATATTTATTATTTAACTAATAAATCAATAATTAATATTATTAATTCTTTCCAAAATAAGCTACACTTGTCAGATATCTCCTATATATCATTGACTAATCCCAGTATTATTATTAAATTAATTACCATAAATGATTGCTTACAAAAATATATCTTGTTCATAGGAATACTCTATCACTTTTGTCCTTGAGAAGAGTTAACAAAAATTTCACATAATTCCTAAGAATGATTTATTCTACCCAGTTTTTTATGAAATGTTTTCTAACTATTGAGTTGTTCCCTTGTTGAAGTAGGAAATTGTATCTTAGAATTAAACCAATATTTGTCTGAACCAATTAGCACTGCACTGATACATCAGCTGACTCAGTTGCCTCCAAAAATCTGATATTCTCCCTGGTTCCAGGACTTCTAGTCATCATATCCTGACCTCTCAAAGCTCATGCTGTTATGGCTATAACTAGAATTCTTTCTTCTAAAAGAAGAGAGACAAAGGACAAAAAATTGTCATACAATGACTTTACTGATAAGAAAGGCTCAGGGGATATTCTACTACAGAGAACCACAGCAGTTCATCTTCTTAACATTAAAAGTAAAGGAAAACAAATTAATTTCTCTGTTAGAACATTTATTTTAAATCTTAGTTTTGTATTCAGAAAATAATTCTCATGCATGTTCTAAAATGGAGAGGAGGGCACTTTGATATGCATGCTTCAGTGTGGGTTTACCAGAAATCAATGTGGGACAAATTGACATGATTACATTACTAAAGTCTAATTAATTAGATCCCTGAGAAAATTTTTTTTATTTTCACTGAGAGCTAAGTGAATTTTGAGGAAGTATAGCTGCATGGTGGATAGAGTGTTAAATTTGTAAATAGGAAGATCTTGATTCAAAACAGGCCTCAAATGTTTACTAGCTAGGTGACTTTAACCTTTAGATAGAGACAATGATAGCTCTTACAAACCAGTGTTGTGTGGTTAGACTTGAATAATTTTAAAGTGCCATAGAAATACTATTGCTATTTTTTAACTAATCTCATTTGGAGATAAATATCATTTCAAAAAAACTTGCTTTTGCTTTTCTTTCAGGATCTGACTAGTATAATAAAACCAGGTAACTTATAATACTACGCAAACAGTTTTCCCGAAGCATCCAGATCTTCTAAAATAGAGATAATCTGTATCCTATGATTTCTTACAACAAAGCTCAAATGACTTCCTTTATTTGACTATATAGACTGAATCTTTTGAATTGGCCAGTTGGTAACAGTCACTCTTTTCAGGCTTCTTTTTTTCTGTTGTATCCAAATGATGAAAATAACAGTTCACCTCCCCTGCAATAGTGCAAGCATCTTAAAATAAACCAGTGAGGATGGATTGTATAATATTACTTTTCTCATCCCTCTTTTATCCTTGCTTCCCCCAAGGAATGAATCTGAGGGTGTGTATTTGGTGTCTGTTTTGTTTTATCTTTTCAGTTTTCAATGCTGACAGTGATGCCCATTAAAGCTGGATGTTAAATGCATGGCAATATTGGTGCCAGAATAATAGGCAAGATATTGCAGCCAGTTCATCTGGCAGGGAAGCATGTAGAAGTCAGTATAGAAGGGATGTGGTGGTTATATTTGGAATTTACCCTACTCTCTATAAGAACCGAGCTAAGATATGAACTTAACTCGTTCTGTCTCATAAAAATAAGTGTTATAGAGGTAGAGATTAAGCCTCATATGCATAGATAGGATTATATTTTAAATGTATTATTTTTTGTAGTTGGTTGATTTTCTTTTTATTCTCCCCCTCCAATTTATTTATTTATTTTTATTATACATGTACATTACTTTTTCTTTTATCTATCCATTTATTCATAATCCTTCTATTCTATGAATTTATTTATTTATTCATTAGTTAATCAATCAATTAAAATATTAGCTCTAATAGTTTTGAATACTGATAGGGGCCATAGAGATCATGCAGTCTTATTCTCTCTTCCAAGATGACAAAAATGAGAGTTGCACACAGAACAGGCTTGACTCAAGGCATAGTGGTAATAAATTAGAAAACTAGATTTTGAATTCAGGAATCACAGCTCCAAAATTTAGAGCTTTTTATTTTGTGCTGCCCCCTCCCCCCCGAAATTCTGTATAGGTTCCTTCTATTCATAAACTATTTGTCAAAGGCAGATGCATATCTTTTTTTTTTCAAAAACAATTTTACTGTTACTGGTAACAATGTATTCCTGGTTCTGCTTGTTTCCCTCATCATCAGTTTATATAAATGTTTCCAGACCTTTAGGAAATCAGCTTATTCATCATTTTATAGGACAATAATATTTCATTGCTTTCATATATCATAACTAATTCATCCATTCCTCATTGAGGGACATTTACTAATTTTTCAATTCTTTGTCACCACTAAGAGATTTTACAGAAATTTTTACATGTGAGTCCTTTTCCCTCCATTATAATTTTTTGGTGTGCAGAGCTCCTAGTGGCACTGCTGGATAAAAAGGTATGTAAATTTTATAGTCCTTTTGAATAGTTTAAAATTGCTCTCCAGTATGGTCAGATCATTTCACAACTCTACCAATAGTGTATTAGTGTCCCACTTTTCCCACATCTCTTCCAACATTTATCATTTTCTTTTCCTGCCATCTTAGCCAATCTCATCATTGAGATGCTACATTAGACATGTTTTAATTAGCTTCCCCCCTAAATAATAATGATCCAGAGCATTTATATGACTTGATATTTCTAATTTCTTATCTGAAAATTGTCTTTTCATGTCCTTTAAACATTGATCAACTGAAAATGACTTTTATTCTTATAGATTTGATATAATTGTTTATATATTTTAGAAATGAGGCCCTTATGAAAAACACTGGCTTTAATTTTTTTTTTTTCTCAGCTTTTGCTTCCCTTCTAGTCTTGGCTATACTGGTTTGGTTTGTGCAAAAACTTTTTTCTTTAATGTCATGAAAGCTGTCCATTTTTAATTTCATAATGTTCTCTAGTTCTTTTTTGTCCATAAATTCATCTGTACCTCAAAGATCTGATTGGTATACTTCCTTGAACTCCCAACTTGCTTATATTATCACTCTTTATGGCTAAATCATGTACCCATCTTGACTGTGTTTTGTTTTGGGGTGTGAGATGTAGATCATTGTCAAGTTTCTGACATTATTTTCCAGTTCTCCCAGCAATTTTTGTGAAATAGTGAATTCTAAGCCCAGAAGCTAGAGTTTGGAGGTTCATAAAATACTAGATTACTAAAGCCGTTAATTACTGTGTTGTGTATCGAACCTATTCCACTGATCCATCCCTCTATTTCTTAGCCAATACTTTGTTTTTGATGACTGCTGCATTATATTAGAGTTCTAGATATGTTACTGCTAGACCTATGAAAAGATAAAAAGATTCATCTTTTGTATTTTTTTCCATTAATTCCCTTGACATTCTTGAGTTTCTTTCTAACAAATGTTGCTATTATTTTATCTAGCACTATAATTTTTTTTTTTTGCAGTTTGATTAATATGGCACTGAACAAGTAGATGACTAGTTAGAATTGCCATTTTATTATATTAACTCTGCCTACCCATGAGCAATTGATATTTTAGAATTGTTTAGATCACAGTTTTATTGTGTAGAAAGTGTTTTATAATTATGTTCATACAGTTCCTCATTTTTTCTTGGCAAGTAGACACGCAAATATTTTCTTTTTTCTAAAGTTTTTTAAAATGAAATTTGTCTTTCTATATCTTGCTGCTGGGCTTTGTAAGCAACATATAAGAATGCTGATGATTGGTGTAGGTTTATTTTATATTCCACAAATTTGCTAAAACTGATAATTGGTTCAAGTAGGTTTTTGGATGATTCTCTAGAATTCTTTAAATATAACATCATACCATGTGCAGAGTGATAGTTTAATCTCTTATTGCCTGTTGTGTTTCCTTTATTTTTTTTTCTTTTTTATTACTAAAGCCAACTTTTCTGGTACAATACTGAATAATAGTGGTGATAAACAACAAATAGTTGTTTCAACCCAGAACATATTGGGAATGAATCCAGCTTCTCCATTACAAATAATGCTTGCTGGGAGTTGTAGATGGATACTGCTTCTCAGTTTAAGGACAACTGAATTTATTTCTATGCTATCTACTGTTTTAAATATGAATGGGTGTTGTATTATGTTAAAAGCTTTTCCTACAATTATTGAAATTGTCATATGATTTTTGTTAGTTTTCTTATTGATATGGCCAATTTTGGTAGTAGTTATCCTGATATTGAAATAGTCCTGCTTTTCTCTTATAAATCCCACTTGATTATGGTCCATGATCTTGCTTACAAGTCATGATATCTTTCCCAATATTTAAATTTTTTTCTATCAATATTCATTAGGGAGATTGGTCTATAATTTTGCTAGTCTTTTTTTCTACTGTTTTGGTTCCTCCAGGTATAGGCATCAGTATCATTTTTGTGTCTTAGAATGAATTTGGAAGAACTCCTTTTTACTTCCTTTTCCAAATGATTTATATAGTATTGAAATTTGTATATGTTTGATAGAATTCATTTTTGTATACATCTGATCATGGAGATTTTTTCTTAGGGATTTCATTCCTGGCTTTTACAAATTTCTCCTAAAATGGGACTGTTTAAGTAATTTGTTTCTGTTTCTGTTAATCTAGTCAATCTATATTTTTGTAAATATTCATCCATTTTCATTAGACTGCCAGATTTGTCGGTGTTCCATTGGGAAAAAATAGCTGCTATTTATTTCCTTAACTCCTTCTTCATTGTTACTGAGGCCACCTTTTTTTTTTTTTTTTTTTTTTTTTTTCATTTTTGATGTTCGTAATTTGGATTTGTTTTTCCTTTTTCAAATTAAATTAAGTGAAAGTTTATCTACTTTGTTGTTGTTTTCAGAAAACCAAGTCTTAGTTTTATTAGTTAGTTCTATAATTTTCACAGTTTCATTTTTTTAAATCTCTCCTTTGATTTTCAGAATTTCTAATTTGTTATTTAATTAGGGACTTTTAATTTGTTTTTTTCCCACTAACTTTTTTTAAATGCATGCCTAATTCATTGATCTCTTCTTTCTCTAGTGAATTCATGTAATTATTTAAATGTATAAAATTTCCTGAAAATTTGTTTTGGCTGCATTCCATAGGTTTAGGTATATTGTCTCATTATTGTTATTTTTTTGGATGAAATTACTATTTCTTAATGTGGCCCACTCTTCCTTTAGAATTAGATTATTTAATTTACAAGTGGGTTTAGTCTACCTTTCCCCGTCTTTTATTAAATGTAATTTTATTGCATTATGATCTGAATATGAAGCATTTACTATTTCTGCCTTTCCACATTTGATTGTGAGAGTTTTATGTCCCAATACAACTTTGTGTAGGTGCCATGTACTGCTGAGAAAAAGGTATATTCCATTCTATTCCTATTGGATTTTCTGCAGAAGTATATCATATCTGATTTTTCTAAGATTCTATTAATGTTCTGAGTTTCTTTGTTTATTTTTGTATTTAGATTTATCTAATTCTAAGAGAAGAAGGTTGAGGGCCCACACTAATATAGTTTTGCTGTTTATTTCTTCCTGAAACTGGCTTCATAATTTCTCTAAGAATTTGAATTCTCTACCACTTGGTGCACATACATTTAGTATTGACAATACTTCATTGTCCATGGCACCCTTTGACCAGATATAGTTTTATTCCTTATCTCTGTTAATTAGATCTATTTTTCTTTTGTTTTTTTCTGAGTTTAGAATCACTATCCTCACTATTTTTCCTTTTGCTGAAGCACAGAAAATTCTGCTCTAGCCTTTTACCTTTACTCTGTAAATATCTCAGCTTGAAATGTATTTTTTTTTGTAAAAAACATATTGTAGTATTTTCTTTTATAATTCACTCTGCTATTCACTTCTATTTTATTAAAGTTCATCCCATTCCCATTCCTAGCCATGATTACCCTCCTTCCTATTTTCTCCCCTGTATATAATTTTGTTTTCTATTTTGAGTCTGTAGCTTCTTAGAGACCCGGACTTCAAACTGTCCTCCCTTCTATCACCCCTTTTCCCTTATCTCACTCTTTCCTCTTAGTGTTTTTGCTCTCCCTTCTATCCAGCCCCTCCTTTAAAATTTTCTCTTTCTTCTCCCAATTCCTTACATGGTAAGATAAGTTTCTGTACTCAAATGAGTGAATTTGTTATTTCCTCTTTGAGCCAAAATGGATGGGATTAAAATTAAATTATGCTCATTCCTCTCTCTTCTTTTCACGGATCATAAAAGGTTATTTTTTTTCTCTTCATGTGACCTAATTCATTTCATTTATCTTCCCTTTCCTCTTTTCCCAATATTCATTTTTCCATCCTTAATGTCTTTTTCTTTGATATCATTCAGCAGTCAGTTGATACCCATTCCTTCCATTCAGACATGTCCCCTCTTATTACCCCAATAAAAGATGTGATTTTCAACAGCAACAAGTATCATTTTTCCATCCAGAGATGCAAACCTTTAAATACTATGTTTCCCTCCATTCACTTTTCTGTGCTTGAGTCCTGTGTTTGAATGCCACATTTTGTGTTCAATTCTTTTTTTTTTTTTTTCAATAGAAAAGACTGAAAGTTCCTTTATTGAACAACCCCTTCCTCCCCTAAAAAAATTGATTCTCAGTTTTGGTGAGTAGTTGATTTTTGGTTGTAATCCCAGGTTCTTTGTTTTCTGGAATATGCTACCCAAGTTCCTTCGATCCTTTATCATAGAAAGTGTCAGATCCTGAGTAACACTTATAGTTTCGCTTTGAATCCTGATTTTGTTTTCTTTTGGATGCTTGCAACATTTTTCCTTGATATTATATAGTTCTGGAGTTTTGCGACAATGATTCCTGGGGTTTTCCTTGTAGGATCTCTTTCTGCAGGTGATTAATGGATTGTATCAATGACTCTTTTTCCTCTGGTTCTAGTATACCAGGGCAGTTTTTCTTGATGATTTCTTGAAGAATGCTATTTAAGCTCTTTTTTCTTCATATGCACCGATGATTTTAAAATTGTCTGGCTTGAGTCTATTTTTCAGTTTGGCTGTTTCCCAATGACCTATTTGACCTTTTCTTACATTTTCATTTTTTTAACTGATTGTTGATTCTCATAGAATAATTAGCCTTCATTTCCCTGGTTTAAGTTTTTAAAATGCGATTTTCTAAAGTTACCTTTTGTAGCTTTTTCCATTTGATTAATTCTACTTTTCAAGGTGTTTTTTTCCATATTTTTTTTCATTTTGCCAACAATGTTTTTAAGGAATTTATTTCTTTAGTGAATTTTATCTTTTGCATTTAGCCAATTCCATTTTTTAACAAATTATTTTCATTTTCCAAGCTATTAACTCTCTTTTGTGTATCTTTTAATTTTTTCCCCAATTTTTCTTCTTCAGAAGAAAACATCTTTTATTTGAATTTTAAAATATTTTGTGAGTGCTTCCAAAAAAATCTCTTTGGACTTGAGACCAATTCATAATACCCTTTGAAATTCCCCATGTGGACATTTTATCTTCATATGAATTGGTGTTTAGGTCTTCTCTGTCACTGTAGTAGCTTTCTATGATTAAATTCTTTTCTGCTTCTTGCTCACTTTTCTCCCTATTTTGTCACTTTTATAGTCAAGCTCTGCTCCTGGGGTGCAGGGATCACTTTCCCAGACTTCTTGTGCAGCTCTGAATCTTGGCTTTGAGCATAGGACCCCTTGAGTTTGGTGTCTTGCTCTCAGTGAGTGGTAGCTTTACCTGATATCTCCAGGTTACATTCTGATTTGCTAGGCTGGCAATTTGCCTTCTGTGCTGAGACTTGAAGTCTGCCTCATTGCTCTGTTCTGTTACTGAGCCAAGGCAAAGGGTCTCAATTATTTATTTGGTGTGATTAAGAGTCTCTCACTGGCTTTTCTGGACACTGTTTAAACTGGGGGGAACACTCCTTTCATCTCAGTAAAAAGTGACCTTTCTTGAAGTCCTTCCAATCTAATTTGAGCTGGGGAGTGGTTTCATTCCATCAGACTCTGTTCAGAGGCTTGATTTTATGTGGTTTTTTGATGGAAACTTAGAAAACTTGAGCAGCTTCATGGCCTCACTTTGCCATCTTGGACCTATCCTAAAACTCCTCCAAATTTATTTTTAAAATAAATTTCCTTTATTAAAACTAATTTGACTGTTAATATTTCATTGGAATTGAGATATAGGAAGAACTTTTTATAACAGAAAAACATCATCAATAATGGTGGGAGTCATTGGTATAAAGCCTAGATATATAAAAATCTCTAAAAGATAGCCAGAAGCCCTTGAAGAGAAATAAGATTTAATATATCAGGCCATCAACTAGTCTAAGGCAGGATAACTAATGTTGCAACTAAGCCAACATCTATCTTGGCAATACCTTACAGAAAGAGCAAACCTTCGGCCTCAACCCTTCTCTTATTCCCCTCAGGGTGAAAATTATACACTCACCTTGGCAAGAATCTAGAAATGTCTATTCATGTTTCCTATGGAAGATATAAGGTTTTGACATGCTATGGTCCTTGACATCATGAAAGTTTGGATATGACTGAATGGCTGAACAATAAACGATTGTAAATGGTATACTGTGTTTCTAGACTCCTTGTGGAAGTTGAAGAATGGTTTATTCTTCTAAGATCTACCCTTTTGTCACTCCATCTTAGAGCAGGCGTTCAAGTGGAAGAATTTTCACCTTGACAGTGAACTGATTTTTCTACTTTTTTTTTTCTTTTCTGAGTAAATAATTGAATATTAACTTTGATTGACAAGATTTAGAGGTAAGCCCCAAATTCAGTATTGAAGAGATTCTGGAAGCAATGAGCATAGCAGCTTTATTTCAGAAATTTTTTTTTTTGTTTGATAGAGGACAACAATTATGAAGAAAATTGGCCTAATTTTAATAATTTTGCCAAGAAACTTATAACATGAGTTATTTGAAGACCACAGAAATGTAATAAAATCTGTCTTATTTAATCAGGCTGACATCTAATGAAAAGGTTGCAGATCTCTTTTATAATACTTCAAAATATATCTTTTCCTCAAAAGATCATAACAGCTCTTATTAGATAATTGATTTACCAAAACTGAAGATTTTATAATGAATATTTCTCAGAAGAATCATTTTGTTCCTCTTTCTTACTCTTTCCCCTTTAATCAAGAAAAAGAAAAAGTTCTCAAAAAGTAAAATAAAATACTATGAAGAGCCTTCTGATACTTTAGTATTTTTCCCTGATTGTGTTGGGTATGTGGAGAGAATGGGTAGTGTGGGGGGGTCAATGTTCTTCTGATCAACTTTTTCTGAGATATACATTTCAACCAATTTCTTCTTCAGTGACACTAATTTTGAAAATTACCTTGCTTAAGAAAAGCTGTTTTTCTTCTAATGCCATGTCTACTTTCTATATGTCCATTTCCCCCCTGAAATTCTGTTTTTTAAGTTTTTTTTTTTAATTTCATCAAAACTATTCTTTAAGGAGTGATTTTCTTCAAACGACTTGTGTCTTTCCTTTTCCAAAGCTCTCATTTCCTTTTTCCCTTTTCTTTTCTCCTTTAAGATCCTTTTTGAATTCTTTCAAAAATAAAAACCTTGTGAGATTGAGACCAACTTATACCACCCTTTGAGACTTCATCTAGAGATGTTTTGCCCTTATTATCTTCAGGATTTGAGGTCTTCTTTGTCTCCATAAAAGCTATCTTTGGTCAAAGCTCTTTTTGATTTTTTTATTATTTTTTAAAGTTTATGATCTGTTCTTAGGGCAAAGGAAAGATTGTCCAATGCTTTTTCTGTAGACTAACAGTGACTTGCTGCTGCCCTGAAGTTGGTGTTGCTAGCTTCCTTCTCATGTGGACATGGCCAAATCCCACTTGCTATATTGGGGTTAAGGGGCTCACTATTTGCCTTCTGTAGTTGCATTGGAAGTCTCATAAATAGTCTGCTGAACTTGTACAAACAAAACAAATGCAGACAAGATTAGAAGGAAAACAATAAACTGGGAAAACATTTTTACAGTCAAAGGTTCTGATAAAGGCCTCATTTCCAAAGTATATAGAGAATTGACTCTAATTTAAAAGAAATCAAGCCATTCTCCAATTGATAAATGGTCAAAGGATATGAACAGATAATTCACAGATGAAGAAATTGAAACTATTTATAGCCATATGAAAATATGCTCCAAATCATTATTAATCAGAGAAATGCAAATTAAGACAACTCTGAGATACCACTACACACCTGTCAGATTGGCTAGAATGATAGGGAAAGATAATGGGGAATGTTGGAGGGGATGTGGGAAAACAGGGACACTGATACATTGTTGGTGGAATTGTGAACACATCCAGCCATTCTGGAGAGCAATTTGGAACTATGCTCAAAAAGTTATCAAACTGTGCATACCCTTTGATCCAGCAGTGTCTCTACTGGGCTTATACCCCAAAGAAAGGGACCCAAAGAAGGGAAAGGGACCTGTATGTGCCAAAATGTTTGTGGCAGCCCTAATGAATGGATGCCCATCAGTTGGACAATGGTTGAGTAAATTGTGGTATATGAACGTTATGGAATATTATTGTTCTGTAAGGAATGACCAACAGGATGAATACAGAGAGGACTGGTGAGACTTACATGAACTGATGCTAAGTGAAATGAGCAGAACCAGGAGATCATTATAGACCTCAACAACGATACTGTTTGAGGATGTATTCTGATGGAAGTGGATCTCTTCGATAAAGAGAGCTAATTCAGTTTCAATTGATCAAGGATGGACAGAAGCAGCTACACCCAAAGAAAGAACACTGGGAAATGAATATAAACTGCTTGCATTTTTGTTTTTCTTCCCGGGTTATTTATACCTTCTGAATCCAATTCTCCCTGTGCAACAAGAAAACTGTTCGGTTTTGCACACATATATTGTATCTAGGATATACTGTAACCTATTTAACATGTAAAGGACTGCTTGCCATCTCGGGGAGGGGGTGTTGGGATGGAGGGGAAAAATCAGAACAGAAGTGAGTGCAAGGGATAATGCTGTAAAAACTTACCCTGACATGGGTTCTGTCAATAAAAAGTTATTTAAAAAAATAGTCTGCTGAACTTCGGGCTTTAGAACCAAAAGAGAATAGCAAACACTACTGTATTTTGGCTGTGAGGCTCCCAATAGATTTCCCTAGCACACAAAGCCTCTTAATCCTGGATCTCTTTGAACTGCACTGGACTGCACTTGTGCTGGCCTGAAAACCCCTCCCTTTCTATCCCACCACTGTCCAATTGAGATAGACATTTCCTGAAATTCTTACATAATATCTTCTAGAAATTTGTTAAACTCCAAATATTTGTGGGTTCTGTGATTCCAAAACTGAAAATTCAGGAAATCTGCATCATATTTTCAGTGATGTCGTAAGCCTTCAACAAGGATGAAAATGCCATAAAGTTCTCTTAGCACTCTGATGGCAAATTATTTAACTTGAAAATGCTATAAAACAAAATTACGTGGAGAATGAATTGGTGCATGACATTTTCTTGAAGATGATCGTGCACTCAATGAAGCCTCTGAGGCTAAAATATAACAGAGTACAAATTGATTCTCTGTGGCTTGTGTTAATTTGGCCTGACAATTAACCTAGAGAACACAGAGGTTTTGCACTAGCCAGCATCCCACTATCCATACCTGGAACTATTGATATTAGCAAATAAAGAAATTTTGAAATCTTTGGATTAATTAACTTACCTTAGCAGTATACATAAAGTAATATATAGGTAATGAGGTTGACATACACATGACCAGAGTTAGCTCAGTGATTTTGAGATTCCAAAAGAACATATAGCAGAAAAGAAGTATTAAACTGAAAACTGAAGGTTTAACAAGCTGATGTGCAGAATTCATTGTTGCATGCATGTAAAATAAGTATATACAAAGGACAGTTTTCCAACAACATGCATGGAAATTGGATCACTACTTCAATTTTAATTGTTTTAGGAAGATTTTGAAGATAATCTAGCAAGATAAGATACCAGACACAGAGATTTTCTGGAACTGAATTGCTAAGAATTCAAACTGTACTGCAAAAAGTATAACTACAATGGGTTTACCGCATTGTTCAATTACCAAAAATACTTTTGCTTCAGACTCTTTTATGGAGAACTCACACAAAGCAAGCATTCACATAGAGATCTTAAGAAACTATATCAGAGAGGTGGATTCTGGGAAGATGACAAAGTCAATAAATTTCAAGCTCTCAAGATTTTCCCCACAAACAGAACAAATTTTCAATTCGGTACAAAAATAAACTGGTGAAAAATAAAGAAGACTTGGGGAAGAACAGAGGTCCTTCTGGTACAACCCAAAAAGATTCAAAGAAGATCCCAGGCCTGTATTAAACCAATGTGAAATGCTCCAGATAGCTCCTCAGAAACACCAAGTGGGGAACTCTGTGGCTAGCTGGGTTTGATGGGAGCCCCAGCAGGAGTCACAAAAACTTTCACCTTTAACACTGTATGTGGAGTTGGAGTCTAAGTCTGGGTAGACTGAGGGAACCTTTGCTGATTAGGAACACCAGGCCAAGCTGTGCTGAAGACATGCAGCCCTGTTTAAGAAGGAACCAGCATATGTGATGAGTGTAGATGCAGTGGGTGAGGGATGCTGTTGGCAATGGGCACTTGCAAGAAGGGGGAGCTTTTGGTTTGGGTTCCAGGTTAGAGGAGAGAGCTAAAGTAAAGCTAGAGGCACCATTCTCTCACACCCATGATTAGAAGTGCTTATACTAATACATCTCATTAAAAAAAAATAAACCTGGAAAGAATAAAGAACACAACCATAGAAACTTATTGTGGGGAAAAGAATAAAGAACACAATCATAGAAACTTATTGTGGGGAAAAGAATAAAGAACACAATCATAGAAACTTATTGTGGGGAAAAGAATAAAGAACACAACCATAGAAACTTATTAGGGGAATAGCATAGATTGAGCTTCGTCTTCAGAGAAAGATACTGAAGTAAATCTATTCCCAAAATAACATTAAATGACTCCCCCAACAAAAATTTATAGAAGTCAGAAATGTTTTTTTTTTCTTTTTTTTTCAAAATTTATTTTATTTGAAGAAACAAAATAAGAAAAAAGAAAAAACATAGAAAATTAATACAAAACAAAATAGAATATTTGCATGTGTCCAGCAGAACATCAGGGAGGATTCAAAATATTTAACAACAAATATTACATCAAGAAAATAAACATTAGTAAAAGAAATTAGATTCATCAGTGTCCATCTTTTCTTTACAGCTTTGTAAATTTTTTTTTATTTTCTGCTGCTCACCTTTATTATTTTATTCTTTTTCCTCTTTTCATCACCCACCAAACAAGCTATAGTTAAAAAAGGATATATTTATATATACATATGTAGATATATACATAAACAAACATACACACACACACACACACACACACACACACACACACAAATAGATACTTGCATATCTTTCCTATCCCTGCTGGTCCTTTGCTTCAATTCTTCTCCTAACTTCCAACTACTTAAAGTCCCCCCACACATGGATCCTTCCCTTGTCTTCTTCCTTCACTCTTTGCTTCCCTGTCCACACATCCTTTCCCCCTATTTCCCTAATAGATGTTGGAGAGTGATATACCTTTCATGGTATATAGGTAGTGTTACCTATTGATCTGATTAACTATGTGAATGGGTTTTGAAAATGATGAGCCCTCCTCCCTCATCTAATGACTCTGTGTCTTTTATTCCTCTGCATCTCATTTGTATGACATAATTACTATTTTACCTTAGCTTTGCCCCATCTAACTTTTGAGCGGTTGTTGTTGGCATCTGATGACTTTCGCTTGCCCAATTCTAATTTTCAAAGAGTTATTTTCAGCTTTGAAAGTTTGTATCTCCTTTTCTAGTTAGTTAATTTCTTTTAGTTAATTTCTTTTCATGATCATTTTTATTTTCTTACATCTATCATTTAGTTGTTCTTCAGAGTCTCTCATTTGACTTCTTAATTCTTTTTTTGAGTTCTTCAATAAATTCTCTCTGGACAGGAAGCCATTTCACATTACACTTTAAGGAGGATGCTTTTTTTAAGTCAGTATTTTCTTCTGAAGAGAAACCTTGGTCTTTCCTGTTGTCATAGTTGATTTTATGATGGGGTTCTTTCTTTTTGGCTGGCTCATTTTTTTAAATGCATTATCAGTGTAAATATCTCTAATCCTGAGGTGGGAGAGAATGGGGCTCTGGATTCTCAGAGATTCTCATAGCTCTCTCCTCTGACCAGGAGTAAAATATCTACTCTCCTGAAAGTGCCAGCAGCAGCCCTGCACTACTATCTCTGCATTCACCAGGTACTGGCTGTTTTCTGCCTAGGGCAACATCTCAGCAACACAGCTGGACCTGGTGTTCCCAAACAGCCAAGATTCATTTCCTTTTCCCAGACTCAGATCCAGACTCCACCAATATTTTGATAGTTGAAAATTTAAGTGGTTCTAGCACCAATACTATTCAATATTGTGTTAGAAATGTTAGCTTTTTTTTAATAAGAGGAGAAAAAGAGATTAAAGGAATTAGAGTAGGTCATGAGAAAATCAGATCATCACTCTTTGCAGATGATATGATGATATACTTAGAGAACCCTAGAGAATTAACTTAAAAAAAAAACTACTAGAAACAATCCACATTTTAGCAAAGTTACAGGATACCAAATAAATCCACATAAATCATCAGAAATTTTTAAATATTACCAACAAAGTACAGCAGTAAGAGATACAAAGAGAAATTCTATTTAAAATATCGGTTGATAATATAAAATATTTGGGAGTCTAACTGCCAAGGGGAAATCAGGAACTATATGAATACAACTACAAAACACTTTCTACAAGAATAAAGTCAGATCTAAACAACTGGAAAAATATTAAGTGCTCAGGGGTAGACTGAGTGAATATAATAAAATGATAATACTACCTAAATTAATTATTTAGTGCTATACCAATCAAACTCCCAATAAATTATTTTATGATCTAGAAAAAAATAATAAGAAAATTCATCTGGAAGAAAAAAAAAGGTCAGAAATTTCAAGGGAATTAATGAAAAAAATCAATGAAGGTGGACTAGCTGTGCCAGACCTAAAACTATCTTTTAAAGTAGAAGTCATCAAAACCATTAGGTACTGGCCAACAGAATATAGTCAATCAGTGGAATAAGTTAGATTCATGGGATAAAATAGTCAATAACTATAGCAATCTAGTGTTTCCAGGTTTGGGGATAAAAACTCACTATTTGAGAAAAACTCCTGAGAAAATTGGAAACTAGTATGTAAAAAATTATACATTAACACCCACCTAACACCATATACCAAAATAAAGTCTAAATTGAATCATGAGCTAGACATGAGTGATATAAGCAAATTAGAAGAACATAGGATAGTTTACCTCTTAGATCTGTGGAGAAGAATGATATTTGTGACTGAAGAAGAACTGCAACTTATTATGGAACACCAATTAGATAATTTTGATTATATTAAATTGAAACATTTTTGTACCAGCAAAATTAATGTAGATAAGTTTAGAAGGGAAGCAGTAAATTGGGAAAACATTTTTATATTTAAGAGTTTGATAAAGGTTTCATTCTAAAATACAGAGAGAAATGACTCAAATCATTCTGCAATTGATACATGGTCAAAGACTATGAACAGACAATTTTCACATGAAGAAATTAAAACCTTTTCTAGTTAAAAGAAAAGTTATGCTAAATTACTATTGATCAGATAAATGCAAATTAAGACAATGCTGAGATACCACTAGACATCTCTTAGATTGGCTAAAATGGCAGCAAAAGATAATGATGAATGTTGGAAGGCATGTGGGGAAATTGGAACACCAATACATTGTTGGTGGAATTGTGAACATATCCAGCCATTCTGGACATCAATTTGGAACTAAGATAAAAAAGTCATCAAACTGCATACCCTTTGACCTAGCAGTGTTTTTATTGGGCTTATATCACAAAGAGATCTTAAAAGAAGGAAAGGGATCCACATGTGCAAAAATATTTTTGGCTATTCTTTTTGTTTTGGCAAGTAACTGGAAACTGAGTTGATGCCAATTAGTTGGAGAATGGCCAAATAACTTATACTATATGAATGTTATGGAACATTATTTTTGTTTAAGAAACAATCAGCAGGATGGTTTTAGAGAGGATTGAGGAGACTTACAAAAATTGATGCTAAATTGAATGAGCAGAATAAGGACATCATTATACACAGCAACAAGATTATATGATGAACAATTCTGAATGATGTGGCTCTTTCCAACAATGAGATAGATGATTCAAATCAGTTCCAATAATTTTGTGATGAAGAGAGCCATATACACCCAGAGAAAGGACTGTGGGAGCTTAGTGTGGACAACAACATAGCTTCTCACCCATTCTGTTATTGTTTGCTTGCATTTATTTTCTTTCTCAGTTTTTTTCTCCATCTTGATCAGATTTTTCTTGTTCAGCAAGATAACTATATAAATATGTGTACAATATTGGATTTAACATATATTCTAACAAAGTTAACATGAATTAGATTATCTGCCACCTAGGGAAGAGGAAGAGAAACATTTTGAAAACAAAATTTTGTAAGAATCAATATTGAAAAATTACCCATGCATATGTTTATAAATAAAAAGCTTTAATAAAAAAAAGAAAATAAGTAAAACAAAGAAAAATTATGTGATTCTAGATAAGGCTCCAGCCACACTCAAATGGCGCTAGGCTCCCCACTTGGTATTTACCTGGAGCTAGCCTAGAGGTGTTTGCATGTCACTCAGGTATATCTCATCCCCTGGTCTTTCTTTAGATGTTCTTAGGTTGGAATAGCAGGATCCCTGTTATATTTCAAGTCTTCTTGATTTTTCTCAAGTCTATATCCATCCTGAAGCACAAATTTGTTTTATTTTTGGGGAAAACCTGGAGAGCTTGAAATCTGCTAATCTACTTTGCCATCTTCCCAGATTTTTGTCCTCAAAAAAATAGTTTAAAAATCAAATGAGATAGGACTTCTGGCCAAGATGGCGGAGAGGAGGCATACAGCTGTGTAAGCTCCGCATTTTCTCTGAAAAACCATTTTATGACAAGCCTCTGAATTAATGCTTGACTGAAAAAAAACCCACAAATAGTTACCAAGAGAAGACATCCTTGAAATTTGCCAGGAAAGGTCTGTATTTGCTTGAGGGGCGGGATGGTTTTAGATCAAGCATAGGATGAGGGCAGGCAGTGGCAAAGAGAGTACAGGAGAAGTTCACAGCTAAGAAGACCTGAGCGGGGTGGAGTGTGACCTCAGCCATCTCTGCGGGGGAAGCTTTGCTACAGGATTGGATACATTGCCCTGGCAGCAAGTCAGTAGCCCAGCAGAGAATCTAAAAACAGCAGGGGTGAAGAATACAACCCCAAACAACTGGAATCTCTCAGGACCTGGCCACCCCTTCCCTAGAGTGTCTCAGCACACTCTCAGAGTCTCAGAGCACAGGTGCAGTACAGTACTGCTAGTGCCTCACTGCTGCCTCCCCCTCCCCGCCCCTGCAGTCTGTAGAGGAAGCTCAGTAACATCACCCAGCCCCTCCCCCCAAAAAAGCAAATCCATTTAGGGTTTTTTTTCTTTTTTTTTCTTTGCTAGTTTGTCTTTGATTCTTCTCTGACAAAATGAGCAAAAAATTGAAAAGAACCTTAAACATTGACAGCTTCTATATGGATAGAGAGCAGACTCTAAATGCTGAGGAGACTAAAAACAGACTGTTTCCAGGTGAATCGCCAAAGGAGGAGATCATCTATTCTTCTGCACAGATGAATCTCATAGAAGAAATTAAAAATGCTCTCACAAGAGAGCTACAAGAAAAATGGGAAAAGGAGAAGGAGGCTTGGCGTGAGAGTCTAGAGAGGTCATCCCACTCATTTAAAGACAAAGTGGATAAAGAAATAAAATCCTTGAAAAATAGAATTAGTAAACTGGAAACAGAAAATAGCTCTCTAAAAAACAAAATTGGCAAAATGGAAAAAAATTCCATAGAACAAAAGAACTCAATTGAACAATTAGAAAAAGATATTTAAAAAGTGAATGAAGAAAATACTTCATTGAAAATCAGAATTGAACAAATGGAATTGAATGACTCGAGGAGACAAGAAGAATCAGTCAACCAAATCCAAAAAAATCAAACAATGGAAAAAAAAATGTGAAATACCTTCTTGGGAAAACAAAAGACCTGGAAAACAGATCCAGGAGAGACAATCTAAGAATTATTGGACTCCTAGAAAAGTATGATAAAAAAAAAGAACCTGGACACTATTTTCCAGGAAATGACCAAAGAGAACTGCCTAGAAGTCATAGAAACAGAGGGTAAAATAGATATTGAAACAGTTCATCGATCATCTACTGAAAGGGATCCTAAAATGAAAACACCAAGAAATATAGTGGCCAAATGCCAGAACCCTCAGATGAAGGAAAAAATACTGCAAGTGACTAGAAAAACCCAATTCAAGTATCAATGTGCCACAATAATGATCACCCAGGATCTAGCAGCATCCACATTAAAGGGTCAGAGGGCCTGGAATATGATATTCCAAAAGGCTAAGGAACTTGATATGCAACGAAAATAATGTACCCAGCCAGAATGAGCATGTTTTTCCAGGGGAGAAGATGGACATTCAAGGAAATAAGCAAATTTCACCTATTTTTGATGAAAAAAAACAGAACTTAACAAAAAGTTTGATCTACAAATATAGAACTCAAGAGAAACCTAAAAAGGTAAAAATAAATCTTGGGAACTATATTTCTGCTATAAAGATGTATAAAGAATACCTTGTTCTAGAAATTAGAAGTGGAAAGGACATTGTACCAGAAAAAGGATAAAGTGGGGCTACTACATCTCATGAAGAGGCAAAGGAAAACTATTATATCTGGGAGAAAGAATGGAGGGGGATGAATATAGTGAGTATTTTACTGCCTTCAGAATTGGCTTTAAGAGAAAAATTTTAGACATATACAATTTACGGTGAAACTTCTCCCAACTCATTGAAAAGTGAGAAGGGAAAAGTGAAAAGGGAAGGAATAAGCTAAGTGGAAGGGAATACGGAAACTGTGAGGGAAAGGGGTAAGATAGGGGGAGTAACTCTAAAGCGAGGGGAGGCATATTAAAAAGGGAGGGCTGTGAGAAGCAAGTGGTGCTCACAAATTTAATACTGGGAAAGGAGGTAAGGGCAAAAGAAGGGAGAAAAGCAAAAGCAGGGGTTAACAAGAGGGCAAGTAACACAGAATTGGTAATTTTAAGCATAAATGTGAATGGGGTAAACTCCCACATAAAGAGGAAGCAGTTAGCAGAATGGATTAAAAGCCAGAATCCTACAATATGTTGTCTACAGGAAACTTACCAGAAGTAGGGAACTACATGCAGAGTAAAGGTAAAAGGAGGAAGCAAAATCTACTATGCTTCAGGTGAAGTCAAAAAAGCAGGGGAAGCCATCTTGAACTTAGATCAAGCAAAAGCAAAAATTGATCTAATTAAAAGAGATAAGGAAGGGCACTATATCTTGCTAAAGGGTAGCATAGATAATGAAGCAATATCAATATTAAACATATATGCACACAGTGGGGTAGCACCTAAATTCTTAAAAGATAAATTAAGAGAACTGCAAGAAAAAATAGACAGCAAAACTATAATAGTGGGAGATCTCAACCTTGCACTCTCAGAATTAGATAAATCAAACCACAAAATAAGTAAGAAAGAAGTCAAAGAGGTAAATAGAATATTAGAAAAATTAGATATGATAGATCTCTGGAGAAAATGTAATGGAGACAGAAAGGAATACACTTTCTTTTCAGCAGTTCACGGAACCTATACAAAAACTGACCATATATTAGGACATAAAAACCTCAAACTCAAATGCAGTAAGGCAGAAATAGTAAATGCATCTTTTTCAGACCATGATGCAATGAAAATTACATTCAAGAAAAAGCCAGGGGAAAGAAGACCAAAAATTAATTGTAAACTAAATAATTTCATACTTTAGATTGATTGGGTGAAACAGCAAATCATAGACATGATTAATAACTTCACCCAAGAAAACAACAATAATGAGACATAATACCAAAATGTGTGAGATGCAGCCAAAGCTGTAATAAGGGGAAATTTCCTATCTCTAGAGGCCTACTTCCATAAAATAGAGAAAGAGAAAGTCAAGGAATTGGGCTTACAACTAAAAATGCTAGAAAAGGAACAAATTTAAAAAAACCCAGTCAAACACTAAACTTGAAATTCTAAAAATAAAAGGAGAGATCAATAAAATTGAAAGAAAAATCTATTGAATTAATTAATAAAACTAAGAATTGGCTCTATGAAAAAACCAACAAAATAGACAAACCCTTAGTAAATCTGATTTAAAAAAGAAAAGGGAAATCAAATTGTTAGTCTTAAAAATGAAAATGGAGAAGTTGCTACTAACGAAGAAGAAATTAGAGCAATAACTAAGAATTACTTTGCCTAACTTTATGCCAATAAATTTGACAACTAAAATGAAATGGAAGAATACCTTCAAAAATATAGCTTGCCAGATTAACAGAAGAAGAAGTAAATATGCTAAATAATCCCATCTCAGAAAAAGAAATAGAACAAGCTATTAACCAACTCCCTAAGAAAAAGTCCCCAGGACCAGATGAATTTACATGTGAATTCTAGCAAACATTTAAAGAACAATTAACTCCAATGCTAAATAAACTATTTGAAAAAATAGGGATTGAAGGAGTCCTACCAAACTCCTTTTATGACACAGACATGGTACTGATACCTAAACCAGGTAGGCTGAAAACATAGAAAATTATAGACCAATCTCCCTAATGAATATTGATGCTAAAATCTTAAATAAAATATTAGCAAAAAGATTACAGAAAATCATCCCCAGGATAATACACTATGACCAAGTAGGATTTATACCAGGAATGCAGGGCTGGTTCAATATTAGGAAAACCATTAGCAAAATCGACTATATCAATAACCAAACTAACAAAAACCATGTGATCTTCTCAATAGATGCAGAAAAAAGCATTTGATAAAATCCAACATCCATTCCTAATAAAAACACTTGAGAGCATAGGAATAAATGGACTTTTCCTTAAAATAGTCAGGAGCATATATTTAAAACCATCAGTTAGCATCATATGCAAAGGGAAAAATCTGGAACCTTTCCCAGTAAGATTTGGAGTGAAGCAAGGTTGTCCACTATCACCATTATTATTCAATATTGTATTAGAAACACTAGCCTCGGCAATAAGAGTTGAGAAAAGATCAAAGGAATTAGAATAGGCAATGAGGACACCAAACTATCACTCTTTGCTGATGATATGATGGTATACTTAGAGAACCCCAGAGATTCTACTAAAAAACTATTAGAAATAATTCATAACTTTAGCAAAGTAGCTGGATACAAAATAAATCCCCATAAATCCTCAGCAGTTTTATACATCACCAACAAACTCCAACAGCAAGAGATAAAGAGAAATTCCATTCAAAATAACTGTTGACAGCATAAAATATTTGGGAATCTATCTACCAAAGGAAATTCAGGAATTATATGAGCAAAATTACAAAAACTTTCCACACAAATAAAGTCAGACTTAAATAATTGGAAAAATATTAAGTGCTCTTGGAGAGGCCGAGCGAATATAATAAAGATGACAATACTCCCTAAACTAATCTATTTATTTAGAGCTATACCAATCAGACTTCCAAGAAAATATTTTAATGATCTAGAAAAAATAACTACAAAAATTCATATGGAACAATAAAAAGTTGAGAATCCAAGGGGATTAATGAAAAAAAAAATGATGGTGGCCTAGCTGTACCTTCTAAAACTATATTATAAAGCAGCAATCACCAAAACCATTTGGTATTGACTAAGAAATAGATTAGTTCATCAATGGCATAGGTTAGGTTCACAAGACAGAATAGTCAACTATAGCAATCTAGTGTTTGACAAACCCAAAGATCCTAACTTTTGGGATAAGAATTCATTATTTGATAAAAACTGCTGGGATAACTGGAAATTAGTATGGCAGAAATTAGGCATGGATCCACACTTAACACCATATACCAAGATAAGATCAAAATGGGTCCATGATTTAGGCATAAAGAACGAGATTATAAATAAATTAAAGGAACATAGGATAGTTTATCTCTCAGACTTGTGGAGGAGAAAGAAATTTTTGACCAAAGATGAACTAGAGACCATTACTGATCACAAAATAGAAAAATTTGATTACATTTAAATTAAAAAGCCTTTGTACAAACAAAACTAATCCAAACAAGATTAGAAGGGCAGAAACAAACTGGGAAAACATCTTCACAGTTAAAGGTTCTGATAAAGGCCTCATTTCCAAAATATATAGAGAATTGACTCAAATTTATAAGAAATCAAGCCATTCTCCAATTGATAAATGATCAAAGGATGTGAATAGACAATTTTCAGATGATGAAATTCAAACTAATACCACTCATATGAAAGGGTGTTCCAAATCACTATTGATCAGAGAAATGCACATTAAGACAACTCTGAGATACCACTACATACCTGTCAGATTGGCTAAGATGACAGGAAAAAATAATGATGAATATTGGAAGGCATGAGGGAAAACTGGGACACTGATGCATTGTTGGTGGAGTTGTGAACAAATCCAACCATTCTGGAGAGCAATCTGGAATTATGCCCAAAAAGTTATCAAACTGTGCATACCCTTTGATCCAGCAGTGCTCCTACTGGGATTATACCCCAAAGAGATAATAAAGAAGGGAAAGGGATCTATGTGTGCCAAGATGTTTGTGTCAGCCCTGTTTATATTGGTTATAAACTGGAAAATGAATCGATGCCCATCAGTTGGAAAATGGTTGGGTAAACTGTGGTATATGAATGTTATGGAATATTATTGCTCTGTAAGAAATGACCAGCAGGATGAATACATATAGGTTTGGAGAGAGTTACATGACCTGATGCTAAGTGAAATGAGCAGAACCAGCAGATCATTATATACTTCAACAACGATACTGGATGAGAATGTATTCTTATGACAATGGAGTTCTTTGACAAAGAGACCTAACTCAGTTTCAATTGATCAATGATGGACAGAAGCAGGTACAACCAGAGAAAGAACACTGGAAATAAATGCAAACTGTTTGTATTTTTGTTTTTCTTCCTGGGTTATTTCTACCTTCTGAATCCAATTCTCCTTGTGCAACAAGAGATCTGTTCGGTTCTGCACACATATTGTATCCAGGATATACTGCAACATATTTCTCATATATAGGACTGCTTGCCACCTAGGGGAAGGGGTGGAGGGAGAGAGAGGAAAAAATCGGCAGAAGTGAGTCCAAGGGATAATGTCATAAAAAAAAAATTACCCTGGTATGGGTTCTGTCAACAAAAAGTTATTATTAAAAAAACAAACAAACAAAAAAAAAAAATAATGTTTTCCTTGAACAGAAACAGAAGGCTGTTTTCTAAACATCTGTCCCATGTTGGCTGAAATTTTCCTTTAAAGAGTTTTAACAAAATTCCTTGTTGTACTCACCCTAATTTCTGGGTTGAGGAGACTTTTCCACTGGATCAGGATCAGAGGCTTTTCCACTGAAATCAGCATTGGAACTTTTCCAGTGGAATCAGGATTTTGCCCCACGTTCACATGCCAAAATGTGGTGTTCTTCTTTTTTTGTAATATATGATGGTTCTCTCTGAGAGCAGGTTTCTTGAGGAGGGTTTCTGGAGGCAGCCTTAGTTTCCCTTAAAAGTAATAATCACTCCAAATGCAGCCAGGTGTTTAAAGTTCAGATCTTTTATTGTTTGCTCCAAAATAGCCCAGTTAATTAATGAGAGGCCTATCTCTCTGCTTGGTTAAAAGAGCTCTTGCCATTAATCTTTTTCCTTTGCTAGCTTCATCTTCTCTTCTTCCAAATATCTCCAGCCAGCACCAAGGTGAAAGTTGGAATGAATCTGTCTTGCCTCCGAGAGAGAGAGAGCTTCTGGCTCTCAATCTCGCAGAGTGCTCTGTGTCTTTCCCAGAGTTCCTTTGTGTCTGTCCCTGAGTGCTCTCCTCTTTGTCAATCTTCCAAACTAACTAACTTGAAGCTCTAAGAGCTTTTTTATATATGATCTCCCCAATGTTGACTCTTTCTCTGAGGAAGGGATTAAGGGAGATGTGAATTGTACAAAGTTACAAGTTAACTTTGTTAATCTCCCATATTTGTCAACTTCAATGAGTACTTAAATACATTAGTGAGTTAAATAATTTGCTAAATACCATGCTAAATTAGGCAACTGACTAAGTTTATCAGTTTGTAAGGTTCCAACAGGTTTTGTTTTGCTTTGTTTATTCTCCTTTTCTGTTTTTTTTTCTTTTTTAAATAAACAGAAAAAGAAAAAAAAAAGAAACTAAACTAGGACACTCAAGAATTCTCTGAAGAACTTAGCTGTGAAAAATGAACTATGTGGCATGGGATTACCTATCATTTTGTATGCCTTCAACAAAGAAGGCACTGTGCTCTATGAGCAAAATAGAATTATGTAGCTGAAAAGGATTGTAAAATGCACACATTTAGAGGCATTTCCATTCTAAATGTTTATATGATATATTTATGTCTGGTCTTTGAAAGAGCCTGCATTGCTTCTTTTTTGCTCTGATCAGCCACAGTGGGAAACAATGTACCTTTAGTCTAATGTAGGTATGCCATTTTACTGCTTTTTAAAAACAAAAGACAATAACCAACCAAACATCCAAAAGTTTGGAAAATTATTTTATTTTCATGTTACTAAATTCTTTATTCCTTTCTTCTAATACTACCATCTTAAGCTTTCTTTTGTGTGTTGTATTCTTCAGTTAGATAGAAAGCATTCTCTTTGTTTTCATTTGTATTTATATCCCTATGTTCACAGAATGGTTAGCATATAATAGGTTTTTAAAATATTTATTGCCTGCCTGAATAACCAAATGGTTTTGACTCAATTTCCTTTGTCGTATTAGTTAATTCAGATGTCTCTTTCTTCTCTGTTGTTTGATAATTTCACCTTTCCTGTCAACTTTTTTAAAGTTTTATTAACCACTGCTGATTTTTCCATAGTGTCTTTTTTGTAAGTTCCTTATTATCATCAATCCTTTCTCTTCTATTGAATAAATATCGTGTACCTCTGCCAGTGCTTGATGTCTATTCTCTATTCTATCTGACAACCAGACTGAATTAACAATAAGATTTATTGCTTTCTGGGGATGAATGTAATCTGTTTCTAACGTTGCTAAAATACACACACATCCAAAAGAGGAATAAAAAGCCTCCCAAAACATAATGTAAAAACAAAAATGTTCTTCATTTCTTCAATTTGATGCTTTAAAAAAAGTTGATAGTTCATCCCTTCCATTAATCTGACTTCTTGGAAATCCAATACCTGAGGAGTAGTTGAAATATTATATCTGGAGCTACCAGGAGGCCAATGTAATTTGATATATTCTTAATTTTCCTATTTCACTCTTTTGGATTTCACCTCTCCTCTTTGCTTAATCAATTAGTTATTTAAATTTTTGTAGGTTGTAAATTAACTTAGGGGAACTGGTTTCAAAGTACATTAGGGTGTAAGAGCAGAATGCTGTTTAAAGGAAAATATTAATTTATTTTTCTAAACTTGGGTTCCTTTTCCATCTTTGCTCCTTTTACTTTTTCTTCCTATTGGCTATCTCTTCCCCAATTTTGTACAATAGCCAAGTTAGGGCTCATTACTGTATCATTTTCTTTTGCCAAACAACACACTTCTGCTGGCTTTTCCTTTTCCATCTTCTTAAATCTCAAACCTTATTTTCTTCACAGACCTTAATATACGATGAAAATATATTTTCTTTCCATCATGTGGATATCGTTAATGGGATAACTCCAAATTAATTCCTAAAATTGTAGCTTACACAATTTTTTTGTTCCAACATTGACTAATATGGCAGGCTAGATGAGGATAGATGCTCTGTATTCAGAGAAATTACAAAGTAATCAGTTAGTTAAAAAAAAAAAGTTATTCTTTTATTTTTTATAGAAGAATTACCTTCTAATGTTTATATTATTTTTCAAATAATTTAGGGTAATTTTCTTCTTTTTAGTTTTGGAAAGTTCACTATATCCTAAGTTATCTGGGAAACCATTCTCCAATCACCCCAGGATGTCTTCTTCTTTTACTTCTTGGACTAATTTTTAAATGTGTGAAGATTAAAAAAGTTCAAGAGACTCAACATCTTGGCAATTTAAAAACTTTATTAATATGGCCAGCATGTTTATTAATAAAAATATGGTCATTTGGTCCTCTTTCTTAGAACAAAGATAATAGCTTGGTGGGATCAAGGCATTTATGTTCTTTTTGAAGAGAAATGGCAGTCAACCCAGATTGGTTAAGATAATGTGAGAATGAATGAGAGAGAAAATATTGCAATGAGTGGTTGAAATTGCTATCATTCACCTTTGGACAGAGGAGAATATTTATATACACAGAGTATCCCTAGCCTTGGGCAATATATTCAAAGATTGATATCCCAGCCATTGGTCAAAACCCAACAAGCATGCCATTATAAAATTGACATACATACTAATAAACTTCTTTGGATAACTAAATTTTGACATAATTTTCCATAAACTTTCACAACTGATAGTATGAAAGGTCTTAGTCATTCAGTGTCAACTTTTGTTTTGCTCCTTGCATTTTTGCTAGATTTGTTGTGAAGCAACAGTGTTCCCTGGTCCCTTCTGAAGCCACAATGGCTCTCAGGTACATGACTTTCTTCTAAGTGTAGGATCAGCCTATTAAGGAGGACTCCAGTAAAAATCTTGCCAGTAAGATTAAGAGAGAGACTCCCATGTGCTTGTTATAGGACAGTAAATTACTTTTACCTTTATAGAGATAGACAACTTCTGGGATATGACCACTTCTTGTCATATAATCTAGAGGATCTTACTGGATTTTTGTATGAACAATGAACTCTCCACCTTGCAAATCTTCCATCCAACGTCCCACCCAAGTTTGTCCAAAAAACAATGGCCATCCTACTGGAGTGGGGTCTGAAAAAAAAAGCTAATCCAATCTCATCAGCAAGGTGCTTCATGAGGCTAAACTTTTGAAACAATTTTAGAAAAAGGAAAGAATAATAGATCTCCCCAATCAATGGTTATTACTAATCATTTCTCACAGATGTTTGACACTTCTGTAATCTTTCATGCCATCTAAGGAAGGAGAAGGAAGGGAGGGAAAAATGTCTCAATATAGTATATTAATTTATTTCTTATGTAAGTGAAATAGAATGGGATGCATGCTTTAATTATTGTTCAGAAATTAGGCATAAATATATATACACATATATTAGTTTTATATATTCATTTTATACATACATTATACACACACACACACATACACACAAAAATGCACACACCTACACACACACATACATATACTAGAACAGTGCAAGTAACCATTTTTACTCCATATCGAAGATGCTGGCGTTAGAATAATTTCTAATATTTTCCCTTTCTCAACTAGGAACATCTTGAAAATCTGTTTGAACAGTGTATAACTCCTAAGTCATTGTTAGAAAAATCTATCTGAGAAAAGGATTGAAGGTATCTACTGTAAGGAATGCAGTATCATAGACTAGGTCAAAAATTCACAGGAATGGTGGTTATTGATGTCAGCTGTAAAATGCTGCATGAACAGGGAAATATAATTCCATAGATGGAATGGGAGCCAGAGAAGAAGTTGTAGTTACACAGTTTGAGTCAATTTGAAGGTATAAACAACAACTCTCCCCTTCTCTTCAAATCTGTAGCTCAATTAATGTGTGTGTGTGTGCTACTGTGGCTATCATTCCAAAACCCCATTCCCAACATTTTTAATTCTTTTTTTTTTATTTGCCAATTTGAAAAGTCTGAAGTGAAACTCCTTGATTACATATCTGTTATGGGGCAGAACTCTAAACTTGAAATAAGGTACTAACTAAGTGGAATTGATGAGATAATGGTTATCTAATTTGACATGGTGCTTAATAGTTCTCCAGTTCAGTACATGTACTTAGTACTTAATATAGTTCTACAAGATTCACACATATGATAAAAGAGCATATAATCTTGGACAAACTCAGCCAGAGGAAGAGGAAGAAGCAGAGAAGACAAGAGAACTGGAGGCAGGAGCTTAAGCTCTCAGAGCCATGGAGAGAGATTAATTTCCATCTTCATCAGCACTGGGGTGGCAGGCCTGTCTTCCTTAGTTTCTCCACTGAAACCAAGACTCCAGAAGGCCTTTAAGAAAGCTAACCATGGACTTCCGGCCAAGAGGGTGGAGAGGAAGCACACTGCTGTATAACCTCCGCATTTTTCTCTCACTATCCATTTCATTTCATGCCTCTGAATTAATGCTTGACTGAAAAAAAACATACAACTAGTTACCAAGAGAAACCATCCTTGAGACTCTTCAGGAAAGAGGTCTGTTTTTGTGCGAGGGTGGGGACGGTTATTAGATCGGAAGCAGCCTGCGGGCAGTAGCGACAGCGAGAGCATGGAAAGCGGCTCTGAGCCGAGCAGAGCGGAGAGGGGGTGGGGCGTGATCGCAGCTGTCTCTGCGGGGAGTGCTTCGCTACAAGAGTGGATACTTTGCTTCGGCAGCAAGTCAGCAGCCCAGCAGAGAAGCTAAAAACACCGGGGGTGAAGAATACAACCCCAAACAGCTGGAGTCTCTCGGGACCTGGCCACCCCTCCCCCACAGTGTCTCAGCACGCTCTCGGATCTCAGAGAGCAGGCGCAGCACAGTCCTGCTAGTGGCTCACTGCTGCCCTGCCCCACCCCCAAAGAAAGCAGCTCCATTCAAGGGTTTTTTTCTTCTGTTTCTTGGCTAGTTTGTCTTTGATTATTAGACGGAATGAGCAAGAAACTGAAAAAGACTTTAACCCTTGACAGCTTCTATACAGATAAAGAGCAGACTCAAAATCCTGAGGAGACTAAAAACAAACAGTCCCCAGGTGAATCCCCAAAGGAGGAGATCATCTGTTCCTCAGCACAGATGAATCTCATGGAGGAAATTTAAAAGGCTCTCATAAGGGAGCTAGAAGAAAAATGGGAAAAGCAGAGTGAGGCTTTGCAAAAGGAGAGGGAGACTTGGGAAAAGGAGAGGGAGGCTTGGGAAAAGAGCCTGGAGAAGTCAGTTAAAGAGAGAGTGGATAAAGAAACCAAATCCTTGAAAAATAGGATTGGTGAACTAGAAAACAAAATTGGCGAAATGGAAAAAAATTCCACAGAACAAAAGAATTCAATTGGACAATTAGAAAAAGATCTTAAAAAAGTGAGTGAAGAAAATACTTCACTGAAAATCAGGGTTGAACAAATGGAATTGAATGACTCGAGGAGACAAGAAGAATCAGTCAAGCAAATCCAAAAAAATCAAACAATGGAAAAGAATGTGAAATACCTTCTGGGGAAGACAACACGCCTGGAAAACAGATCCAGGAGAGACAATCTGAGAATCATTGGACTTCCAGAAAAACATGATGAAAAAAAGAGCCTGGACACTATTTTCTAGGAAATTATCAAAGAAAACTGCCCAGACATCATAGAAACAGAGGGTAAAATAGACATTGAAAGAATTCATCGATCACCTACTGAAAGGGATCCTAAAATCAAAACACCAAGAAATATAGTGGCCAAATGCCAAAACCCTCAGATGAAGGAAAAAATACTGCAAGCGGCTAGAAAAACCTAATTCAAGTATCGAGGAGCCACAATAAGGATCACCCAGGATCTGGCAGCATCCACACTAAAAGATTGAAGGGCCTGGAATATGATATTCCGAAAGGCTGAGGAACTTGGGATGCAACCAAAAATAACTTACCCAGCGAGAATGAGCATCTTTTTCCAGGGAAGAAGATGGACATTCAACGAAGTAAGCGAATTTCACCTATTTTTGATGAAAAAGCCAGAACTTAACAAAAAATTTGATCTACAAGTACAGAACTCAAGAGAAATCTAAAAAGGTAAAGATTAATCTTGGGAACTATATTTTGGCTATAAAGATGTATAAAGAATACAGATATACCTTGTTCTAGAAACTAGATGTGGAAAGGACATTGTACCAGAAAAAGGGGAAAGTGGGGGTACTACATTTCATGAAGAGGCAAAGAAAATTTATTATATCTGAGAGAAAGAATGGAGAGGGATGAATATAGTGAGTATTTTACTGCGTTCAGAATTGGCTTTAAGAGAAAAATTTTAGACATATTCAATCTATGGTGAAACTTCTCCCACCTCATTGAAAAGTGAGAAGGGAAAAGTGAAAAGGGAAGGAATAAGCTAAGAGGAAGGGAATACGGAAACTGGGAGGGAAAGGGGTAAGATAGGGGGAGGAACTCTAATGGGGGGGGAGGGATACTAAAAAAGGAGGGCTGTGAGAAGCAAGTGGTGCTCACAAGCTTAATACTGGGAAGGGGGGTAAGGGAGGTAAGAAGGGAGAAAAGCACAAACCGGGGTTAACTAGATGGCAAGTAATACAGAATTGGTCATTTTAACCATAAATGTGAACGGGGTAAATTCCTCCACAAAGAGGAAGCGGTTAGCAGAATGGATTAAAAGCCAGAATCCTACAATATGTTGTTTACAGGAAACACACCTGAATGGGGAGATACATGCAGGTTAAAGGTAAAAGGTTGGAGCAGAATCTATTATGCTTCAGGTGAAGTCAAAAAAGCAAGGGTAGCCACCCTGATCTCAGATCAAGCTAAAGCAAAAATTGATCTAATCAAAAGAGATAAGGAAGAGCAGTATATCTTGCTAAAGGGTAGAATGAATAATGAAGCAGTATCTATATTAAAAATATATGCACCAAGTGGTGTAGCATCTAAATTCTTAAAAGAGAAATTAAGAGAGCTGCAAGAAGAAATAGACAGCAAAACTATAATAGTGGGTGATCTCAACCTTGCACTCTCAGAATTAGATAAATCAAACCACAAAATAAACAAGAAAGAAGTCAAAGAGATAAATAGAATACTAGAAAAATTAGATATGTTAGATCTCTGGAGAAAATGTAATGGGGACAGAAAGGAATACACCTTCTTTTCATGGAACTTATACAAAAACTGACCATATATTAGGACATAAAAACCTCAAACTCAAATGCAGTAAGGCAGAAATAGGGAATGCATCCTTTTCAGACCATGATGCATTGAAAATTACATTCAATAAAAAGCCAGGGGAAAGTAGACCAAAAAATAATTGGAAAATAAATAATCTCATACTAAAGAATAATTGGGTGAAACAGCAAATTATAGACATAATTAATAACTTCATCCAAGAAAACGATAATAATGAGACATCATACCAAAATGTATGGGTTGCAGCCAAAGTGGTAATAAGGGAAAATCTCATATCTCTAGAGGCCTATATGTATAAAATAGAGAAAGAGAAGGTCAATGAATTGGGCTTGCAACTAAAAATGCTAGAAAAGGAACAAATTAAAAACCCCCAGTCAAACACTTGAAATTCTAAAAATAAAAGCAGAGATCAATAAAATTGAAAGTAAAAAAAAAAAAAAAAAAATTATTGAATTAATTAATAAAACTAAGAGTTGGTTCTATGAAAAAACCAACAAAATAGACAAACCCTTAGTAAATCTGATTTAAAAAAGGAAAGAGGAAAATCAAATTGTTAGTCTTAAAAATGAAAAGGGAGAACTCACCACTAACGAAGAGGAAATTAGAGCAATAATTAGGAGCTACTTTGCCCAACTTTACGCCAATAAATTTGACAACTTAAATGAAATAGAAGAATACCTCCAAAAATATAGCTTGCCTAAACTAACAGAGGAGGAAGTAAATATCCTAAACACTCCCATCTCAGAAAAAGAAATAGAACAAATTATCAATCAACTCCCTAAGAAAAAATCCCCAGGACCAGATGGATTTACATCTGAATTCTATCAAATATTTAAAGATCAATTAACTCCAATGCTAAATAAACTATTTGAAAAAGTAGGGATTGAAGGAGTCCTACCAAACTCCTTTTATGACACAGACATGGTACTGATACCTAAACCAGGTAGGTTGAAAACAGAGAAAGAAAATTATAAGCTAATCTCCCTAATGAATATTGATGCTAAAATCTTAAATAAAATATTAGCAAAAAGACTACAGAAAATCATCCCCAGGATAATACACTATGACCAAGTAGGATTTATACCAGGAATGCAGGGCTGGTTCAATATTAGGAAAACTATTAACATAATTGACTATATCAATATCCAACCAAACAAAAACCATATGATCATCTCAATAGATACAGAAAAAGCATTTGATAAAATCCAACAGCCATTCCTAATAAAAAAACACTTGAGAGCATAGGAATAAATGGACTTTCCCTTAAAATAGTCAGGAGCATATATTTAAAACCATCAGTAAGCATCATATGCAATGGGGAAAAACTGGAACCTTTCCCAGTAAGATCTGGAGTGAAGCAAGGTTGCCCACTATCACCATTATTATTCAATATTGTATTAGAAACACTAGCCTCTGCAATAAGAGTCGAGAAAGAGATTAAAGGAATTAGAGTAGGCAATGAGGAAACCAAACTATCTCTTTGCAGATGATATGATGGTATACCTAGAGAACCCCAGAGATTCTACTAAAAAGCTATTAGAAATAATTCATAATTTTAGCAAAGTAGCAGGATACAAAATAAATCCCCATAAATCCTCAGCATTTTTATACACCACCAGCAAAATCCAAGAGCAAGAGATACAAAGAGAAATTCCATTCAAAATAACTGTTGATAGCATAAAATATTTGGGAATCTACCTACCAAAGGAAAGTCAGAAATTATATGAGCAAAATTACAAAAAAGTTTCCACACAAATAAAGTCAGACTTAAATAATTGGAGAAATATTAAGTGCTCTTGGATAGGCCAAGCAAATATAATAAAGATGACAATACTCCCTAAACTAATCTATTTATTTAGTGCTATACCAATCATACTTCCAAGAAAATATTTTAATGATTTAGAAAAAATAACAACAAAATTCATATGGAACAATAAAAAGTCGAGAATCTCAAGGGAATTAATGAGAAAAAAATCAAATGAAGGTGGTCTAGCTGTACCTGATCTAAAATTATATTATAAAGCAGCAGTCACCAAAACCATTTGGTATTGGCTAAGAAATAGATTAGTGGATCAGTGGAAAAGGTTAGGTTCACAAGACAGAATAGTCAACTATAGCAATCTAGTGTTTGACAAACGCAAAGATTCTAACTTTTGGGATAAGATTTCATTATTTGATAAAAACTGCTGGGATAACTGGAAATTAGTATGGCAGAAATTAGGCAAGGACCCACACTTAACACCATATACCAAGATAAGATCAAAATGGGTCCATGACCTAGGCATAAAGAACGAGATTATAAATAAATTAGAGGAACATAGAATAGTTTATCTCTCAGACTTGTGGAGGAGAAAGAAATTTGTGACCAAAGATGAACTAGAGACCATTACTGATCACAAAATTGAAAATTTTGATTATATCAAATTAAAAAGCCTTTTACAAACAGAACGAATACAAACAAGATTAGTAGGGAAGCAACAAACTGGGAAAACATCTTTACAATTAAAGGTTCTGATAAAGGCCTCATTTCCAAAATATATAGAGAACTGACTCAAATTTATAAACAATCAAGGCATTCTCCAATTGATAAATGGTCAAAGGATATGAACAGACAATTTTCAGATGATGAAATTGAAACTATTACCACTCACATGAAAGAGTGTTCCAAATCACTATTGATCAGAGAAATGCAAATTAAGACAACTCTGAGATATCACTACACACCTGTCAGATTGGCTAAGATGACAGGAAAAAATAATGTTGAATGTTGGAGGGGATGCAGGAAAACGGGGACACTGATGCATGGTTGGTGGAGTTGTGAACGAATCCAACCATTCTGGAGAGCAATCTGGAATTATGCCCAAAAAGTTATCAAACTGTGCATACCCTTTGATCCAGCAGTGTTTCTATTGGGCTTATATCCCAAAGAAATGCTAAAGAAGGGAAAGGGACCTGTATGTGCCAAAATGTTTGTAGCAGCCCTATTTGTAGTGGCTAGAAACTGGAAAATGAATGGATGCCCATCAATTGGAGAATGGCTCGGTAAATTGTGGTATATGAATGTTATGGAATATTATTGCTCTGTAGGGAATGACCAGCAGGATGAATACAGAGCGGCTTGGCGAGACTTACATGAACTGATGCTAAGTGAGATGAGCAGAACCAGGAAATCATTATACACTTCGACAACGATATTGTATGAGGATGTATTCTGATGGAAGTGGATTTCTATGACAGAGAGACCTAACTGAGTTTCAATGGTTAAATGATGGACAGAGACAGCTACACCCAGAGAAGGAACACTGGGAAACGAATGTGAACTATTTGCATTTTTGATTTTCTTCCCGAGTTATTTTTACCTTCTGAATCCAATTCTCCCTGTGCAGCGGGAGAACTGTTCGGTTCTGCAAATATGTATTGTATCTAGGATATACTACAACATATTTAACATATATAGGACTGCTTGCCATCTTGGGGGGGGTGGAGGGAGAGAGGGAGGGGAAAAAACGAAACATAAGCGAGTGCAAGGGATAATGTTGTAAAAAAATTACCCTGGCATGGATTCTGTCAATACAAAGTTATGATTAAATAAAATAAAATTTAAATTAAAAAAAAAAAAAGAAAGCTAACCACGCCGCAGGCAAGGAGACAATAGAGGATTTGGACGTTTACACTGTTAATGTGTTCTTATGTTGATAGCTGAAGTGAAATGAAGGCTGCTACCAGAAACCCCAAGAAAACTGAATGGAAAACATTACACATATCAATTTTTAAACATATATCTCTGTTAGAAATTGTCCTATCTCTCTGGAAGAAATACACAGATTCTATTGAAATAGGTATTGGATTAACTAGAATGAAGAAGTTTGCTATTTCAAATATTTGTTAGCTATGAAATGCTAAATTCAGTTATTTGTGCTAAAGAGGGATAAGTGATCTTAGTGTACTCTGAATATTGACATCTTGGAGCAAATCCCTACTTACTACCCCAAATAAAATTTTTAACATTACTGTTGTTCAATGATGATCTACGCCCTTGTATTCTGATTTTGTGGCAGCATATTTTATTAACAGATATGCTTGAAGACATATTAAAAGATATGAAGAACCAATATGGCAGAAAAAAGGCAGTAACTGGTTTGAGCCCTTCCATTTTTTTTTTCCTGATCAACTTTGAATAAAACCACAAAATAAATTACGGAGTTGTAGGAAAGAAGAGGAAAATCCATTTTCAAAGCACAAGGCAACATAGATCAGTAAGAAATCACCTCATTGCACCAAGATGAGAATAGGGTGCAGCTCATTGTGGACTGTGCCAGAACTGACTTAACTACTAAACCAACCATAGTTCTACAGAAATATTGAATCAGTGGCAGCAATAGCAACTCTTATAGTTCTCAGCACAAAGAAGGTAAATAGTCTGTATAATAGGTCAGAAGAAGATTACAAAAGTCCTTTTAGCTGGCGCTGGGCACAGAACTCTGTTGTGATACACAAAAATGGATGTGGTTCACTTAGTTCCAGAGTGAAAAAGAGTAATTGCACAGAAGAGATTGTATCCACAATAGAACAAGGCCCTGAGTCATAGTTCCAGGGTAGAAAAATATGTTTGTGGATCCTCACAGACTAGAATACAGAACAAGAGAGTGGCAAACATATCTTTTCTTACTTTGGAATAATTCAAAACATATAGGTGCCCAGAATACACTTTGGAAACATTTGCACAAAATACCTAAATCTTAGAACAATGGTTTCTGCACCTAGGAAGCAGAGCTTCACTTTAACATTAAGTTAAAGATCAGGAAGTTAGACTGATAAATAAACAAGCAACAACTGTAGCAAAAAAGATTCTCAACACAGAAACTTACTATGGTGACAGAGGGAGAGAAAAACAAGTCAGAAAAATATAACAAAATCAAAATTTTTGCATCCATAGTCCCCCAAAGAAAAATGTAAATTGGTCTCAAATTCCAAATTAATCCTTGGAAGAGCCCAGGAAGATTTTCAGAATGAAATAAAAGAGATAAAATAAAAATTGGGACAAGAAATGAGATTGATATAAAGAAATCTTAGGAAAAAAGTCTACAGGCACAAAAATATTGAAGAAAATAATATCTTTGAAAACAGAGTTGACCAAATAGTAAAAAGAGTAAGATAATTCCAATGAAGAGAGCAATACCTAAAGAAGAACTATGCAAACAGAAATACATACACACACATATAAGTACAGGTGTGTGTGTGTGTGTGTGTGTGTGTGTGTGTGTGTGTATGAGTGTAAATCAATTCACTAAAGAAAAGAAATTTATGAAAAGCAGATTTGGTCAAATGAATAGGGAAGTACAAAAGCCCACTGAAGAAAATAATTCTTTAAAAATTAGGATCAGGCAAATGAAAGCTAATAATTCCATGAGACATCAAGAAATTTGAAAAAAAATACCAAAATAATAGAAAATAATAGAAGTAAATGTGAAATATTAAAAAAAATCTGACCTAGAAAATAGATTAAGAAGAGATCATTTAAAATTATTGCACTACTTGAAAGCCATGATAAAAAAGAGTCCAGCTATTACACTTCAAAAATTTATTTAGAAAAATTTCCATACTATTTTAGAACTAGATGATAAAATAAAAATTGGAAGAATTCATCAATTATCTCATGAAACCATTCTAAAAATGAAACTTTCATGAATATTATGTAGATACTATTTGAAGACAAAAGAAAGTACATTAAGCAGTAAATCAATATAACATCCCCTATTCACCTCCAGGCAACCAAAAATAACAACCCAAAGCAAGGGCTGGAAGAGAAGAACCTGAAAAGAAACAGGGTAAAATAATCTTTTAACCCAAGAAACTTGGAAGATTGGGAGAAAGGGTATGTCTTATTGATAAGGGATGGGAATATTCCAGAACAAAAAAAATTCCCAATAAATCAATAGGAAGCCCCATCTAAACAAACCCAACAGTAAATCCTAAATCCTATTGTGATGGAACAGGGAAATGCCAATACCAATTCACCTTCCACCCAGGATCTTAGCATAATCAAGGTACTAGCAGACTTCTACTCCAGGAAATATGTGCTTTGGTGTAGCCCAGGCAAATAGAAATCCTTTAGGATCATACCTATGTGTATTTCAAGAAATCTCAGAAAAACCCTATGGCGACTTAAGCAAACAGGCAACACCAAAACAAATCCCAGCACTCTTTTGTGCTAAGGCACACGAGGAGCCTTCTGAGGCCATATTTTGTTAGTAGCCTGGGGAAATGCAGAAACACTCCACCATACTCAGTACAGATTCTAGTTCAGTACCAGGTAAGCAGCCAGACCCCTACAGTTTTCAGCAGCACCAACTAGTCCCTGCCATACTCTATCAGTATAGCACCAAACATCAGCATCCAAATAAGACCTCAGGGCAATATCAGTGTAACAGCACATATATAGACAGGACCTACAGCCAATAGCATAAAAACCCTGAGAAAGTACTCAATCAGCTTTGTAAAGTGAGCTCAAATTTAAATAAAGCAAAAAAAAAAACAAACAAACAAAAAAAAAAAACACAAATGAGCAAAACAACAAGAAATGAATCTGTTGAAAGAAAATAACAATGGTGAGAGAGAAAACCAAGAAACATGGGCAGAGTTCAATATAGTCAAATCACCCATAGGAAAAGTCATAATGAAAAATGGGAAAAGAGTGTCCTGTCAGGGAGGGGTGGAATGAAATGTAAAATACTTTATGGGCATAAATGCAAAACAAAGATTTGATAAAAAATAGAATTCCACTAGAATTAAACTCCCCCCCCCAAAAAAAAAAAAAAACCTATAACATTAAGGCTCTAGATAAGCATAAACAAGTATAAATGCAAAAGGAAACATAAGGGATTCAATAGAGCTAAACTCTTCATGTCCCCATATGAGCAGATGATACTTATAAGTCTTAAAAAATGTATCACTTAAATTACTATTAGAAGAAATGAACATAGATAATGGTTACAGATGTGAGGTAAATTTAAGGGAATAACATAAAAAAATAATAAAAAAATGAGAAAGGGTACAGAAGGAAGGGAGAGGAAAAATGCTGTAAATTATTTTATATGAAGATGTGCAAACGACCTATTTTAGTGGAGCAGAAGATACCAGGTGGGAGATGATAATTGCTTAAACCTTATTCTCATTAGTAGAGACTCATGGAGGAAATAATATACACAATCAACTGAATATAGAAATCTGTCTTATCCAACAGGAAAATAGGAAGGAGGAGATTAAGTAAAGGAGAGGGATATGAACTCATAGTAAGAAGGGAAAGTTAAGGGGAGGTGGTAGACAGGAACAAAATACTGTTGAGGAGGAGGAAAAGGGTGAAAGAGAGAGATGAAAAACAGGACAAAGACTAGGATGGCGAAAAATACACAAGGAGTAATAATAACTTTGAATGGGATGAATTATTTGATAAAACAAATAGATAGCAGAGGGACAGTTAAAGAAAACCAGAATCCTCTAGTATTTTATTTTCAAGAAATACATTTAAAGAAGAGAGACATACACAAAATAAAGAGAAAAGACTAGAAACAGACTCTATTATGCTTCAGCTAAAGAAAAAAAAAGCAGGGGTAGCAATCCCAATGTCAGAAAAGGGAAAGGGAAGAATAGTACTAATTCAAAGGGATAAAAAAAAAATTTCATGTTGAAAGGTATCATAGACAATGTAGCAATATCAATACTAAACATATATGCATACAAATTTTTAAAATGACAAATGAACAGGAAGAATTAGAAAGCAAAACTATAGTTTTATAGTATGGGTGGGTGGGTCTTAACTATCCCCTCACAGGATTCAATAAATCCAAATAAAAAATAAGCAATAAAGAACCTAAGAAAATAAATATACTATTAGAACAGTTAGATATGATAGACCTTTGGAGAAAACTGAGTGGAAACAAAGAGGAATATGCCTTTTTTCTTTTTTTCTCAGCAGCCTATGGCACCTATACAAAAATAAATCATTTTATAGGAATACAAGCTTCAAAATCAAATGTAAAAAAAAAAATGTATCCTTTTCAGGCTATAACAATGCAAGAAAAATTTCACTCTACAAAAGACAGTGGAAAGTTGCCTTTAGCAATAGGAGAACAAAAAAAAATTGAAGGTATTAGAATAATCAATGAGAAACCTCATATTATTTTTTAGTTAACATGATGGCATACATAGAAAACCATAGCTCATCAAATCAAAAATACTTGAAATAATTTACAACTTTGGCAAAGTTGCAGGATAAAAGATTTACCCATGTAAATCAACAGCATTTCTTTATATGACCAAGAAAGTCCAGTAGCAAGAGAAAGAACAATTTCATTTAAAATAATTAAAAACAATATACAATATTTAGGAGTCTATCTGCCATAACAAGCACAGAAACTTTACTAACATTACCACAAATTCCTTTTCACACAGATAAAGACAGTTCTAAAAAACTGAAGGAATAGGTATTGCTCATGGATAGGCTGAGCCAACATAATAAAGATGGAAATTTTTCCTAAACTAATTTCTTTTTTTTTAAATAATTATAACATTTTATTGACAGAATCCATGCCTGGGTAATTTTTTACAACATTATCCTTTGCACTCACTTCTGTTCCGACTTTTTTCCTCCTTCCCTTCACCCTCCCCCACCCCCTCCCCCCCCCCCCCCGCCCAGATGGCAAGCAGTCCTATACATGTAAATATGTCACAATATATCCTAGATACAATATATGTGTTCAGAACCAAAGAGTTCTCTTGTTGCACAGGAAGAATTGGATTTAGAAAGTAAAAATAACCTGGGAAGAAAAACAAAAATGCAAACAGTTTTCATTCATTTCCCAGTGTTCTTTCTTTGGGTATAGCTGCTTCTATCCATCATTGATTAATTGGAACTGAATTAGATCTTCTCTTTGTCAAAGAAATCCACTTCCATAAGAATACATTGTTGTTGAAGTATATAATGATCTCCTGGTTCTGCTCATTTCACTTAGCATCAATTCATGTAAGTCTCTCCAAACCTCTCTGTATTTATCTTGCTGGTCATTTTGTACAGAACAATAATACTCCATAACATTCATATACAATTTACCCAACCATTCTCCAATTGATGGGCATCCATTCATTTTTCATTTTCTAGTCACTATGAACAGGGCTGCCACAAACATTTTGGCACATACAGGTCCCTTTCCCTTCTTTACTATCTCTTTGGAGTATAAGCCCAGTAGGAGCACTGCTGGATCAAAGGGTAGCACAGTTTGATAACTTTTTGGGCATAATTCCAGATTGCTCTCCAGAATGGTTGGATTCATTCACAACTCCACCAACAATGCATTAATGTCCCAATTTTCTCCCATCCCCTTCAACATTCATCATTATTTTTTCCTATCATCTTAGCCAATCTGACAGGTATGTAGTGGTATCTCAGAGTTGTCTTAATATGCATTTCTCTGATCAATAATGATTTGGAACACTCTTTCATATGAGTGGTAATAGTTTCAATTTCATCATCTGAAAATTGTCTGTTCATATCCTTTGACCATTTATCAATTGGAGAATGGCTTGATTTCTTATAAGTTAGAGTCAATTCTCTATCTATTTTGGAAATGAGGCCTTTATCAGAACCTTTAATTGTGAAAATGTTTTCCCAGTTTGTTGCTTCCCTTCTAATCTTGTTTGCATTAGTTTTGTTTATACAAAGAGAATTTCTCCCCAGAGAAAGAACCAAGGGAGTGTAAATGCAGATTAAAGTGTCCTTTTTTTAAACTTTTTTTTTCTTTTTTCTTTTTTTGTTGTTTATATTTTATTTCATATATCTAACATAAAACCTTTTGCTTGATAGCACAAAGGTTGACTTCATCAGGGGAACATGTACCTGTCAATGTATGAAGTTTTTTTGTATGAGGATGTTGAATTGATTCTATATCTATGAGCATTTCCTCATCATTGGGGGACAGAACAAAGATCATTCTTTGTTTAAGAACTGCTTTTCTCTGTTCTTCATTGGAAACCAAAGGCAACTGAGAGCAACAACTGCTGCTAATGAGGATTGGCTTTAGCCTAGGTTATTTAGTCTCTTATCTGGTGTACTGTTTTGAAGTATCCCTTATTGTTACATTTTTTTCTTATAGCACCTAGAAGAGAATTAAGCACCTTTTAAGTCTGTCTTACCAAAATACTGTAAAGCATTAGGTTTAGAAAAAAAAAAATTGAACACACACACATGCACACACACACACACACACACACACACACAAAACTCTTTATCCACAATTTATAATGCTATCAATATTTCTTCATAATCTTCTACACATTTCTCAAAAAAAATGAGAACTAGGCATTCTCACATGAATTCCCAAGGGACAAAAAACAAGGAAAAGAAATTAAAAAAAAAAAAAAAAGAAAGGTATGGATATATTCAGCTTGCTTAGGTTCATTTCTTGCTCTCCTTAAGGTTGATCTTTATTTCTTTTTGGCAGTAATAACTATGATGTTTCTATGATTTTTCAACTTTTCTATTGTCTTATTGTAGATAAAACATGGCTGTGGTGGATTAGGACATAACAGAAAGACAAATAAAGAAAGCCTTGGAAGCATCCCTCCCCACCCTCAACACAGTTTGAAAACACAAATGTTACCTCTGAGATAACACACAAAAGTCTAATTTAAAGACTTTTAAAACATGCCTCCTGGCAATTTGGCAATGATGGGAACAAAGTTCAATTAATTATATTCTCTCTGCTACTTAAATCCACTCTCCTAGGGTTCAGGACATTGCTTGACTAAGCAGATAAATCTGGTACTGTCAGGAAGCAAGTTATTTATCAAAGGAAATAGCATCTAACTGTATGAAGAATTTCTCTGTTTGGTATGTAAAGTGTTTTCAAACCTGGATCTGGCCTTTATTTCTAGTCTACTTATTCATCACTCTCCTTCACTAAATCAGTATTTAGCCACATTGACCAATTTGCTGTTTTTCACACAGTATGTAGCATTTCCCATCTTCATGATTTCCCCTTATAATCTAGAGCTTTATTCAAGCCTTGGCTCAAGTCAAGCCCCTTTCCAAAGTGACATTATACTTCTATGAACTTTGAATGATAGTTCATTGGTTGATTGAAATAGATGGACAAAACTAATATACATACATAATATTACCTTTTTGATGATAGAACTCACAATAATAATTCTGAATTAATGAATAAATGAATGGAAAAAGCTTAAGCATTTATTAGATTTCAATGGATTATTTAGTATGAGAATATAATAAATCATGACCTCACTGAAGATTTACAAGATAGCACAGAATAGTGGGGAAAATATATTTTTCAATGTATTTTATTTTTAAATTTTTAAAATTTTATTTATAAGTTTAAATTAAGGACTATAGTCATATCCTGATATATACTCTTCTTCATTTTTTTTATATTTTGTGTTCCCCAATAACATATAAAAACAATTTTAACATACTCTTAAAAATGTAATTCCAAAACTCCTTTTCTTCATTTTTCCCTACTTGAAATCATAAGCAATTTGATATAAGTTACACATATGCCTTCATATTAAAATATATCTATATTACTAATGTTGTAAAAGAAAACACAGGCAAAAACCACCAAAAATTAAAGTAAAACATAATGTGCTTTATTGGGCATTTTGTCTCCATCAGTTTTGTTGTATTTTGTTTTGTTTTCATTTTTTTCCTGGTAAATGCCATATTATATGATTCTGGTTTTTAAATTACTCTGTTCTTTACTTCTATTTTATAAGTTTATCCTAATCCTATTCATTGTGTATGATTAATTGCATATTTAACTGAATGCTACTTTTGTCATATTCACCCTCTCTCATTTCTCCTTAACTCTTTTCACTAGCGTTTTGTTTCTGATCACCATATTTCTTAATCTCTGCTCCCTTTTATTAACCTCTCTCTTTTCTAACCTCCCTCCCCTGCTACTTCCCCAGTGGATAAGATAGCTTTCTTTTATAATCAATGAACTTTATATGTTCTTTCCTCTTTTAGTTAATTCTGATGAGAAAAAGTTTCAAGCAATGTACACACCTCTCATCTTTTCCTCTACCATGATATTTCTTTCAAATCTCTTCATGTGAGATAATTTACCTCATTATAACTCTTCCTGTCCCTCTTCTCTCAGTGCAATCCTCTTTCTTACTTCTTAATTTTGTATCTTTTGGATATCATTCTAGGAAAGTCAACTTATACCCATATCCTTTGGCCATGGATCTTCCATCTTACCTTTCTAATAGTTCTAAATTTTTATATGTTACAAGTATCCTATGTAGTGATGAAGTCTAACCAAATTGACTTTAAGGCTTTCTCTTTTTTTGTTTACCTTTTGATGCTTCTCTTTAGTTGTGTAGTGATGAAGTGCAACCAAATTGGCTATTAGGCTTTCTCTTTTTTTCTTTAACTTTTGATGCTTCTCTTTAGTCTTGTATTTGAAAATCAATGTTCTATTCAGCTCTAGTCTTTTTATCTGAAATACTTGAAAGTCATTTCTTCCATTGAAAATACATTTTTTTCCTCCTGTAGAATTATATACTGTTTACAGGATAGGCTGTTGTTTTTCTTTTGTCTTTCATTTTCAAATGGGACTATGACATCAAGAAGGTGATACCACAACTGGTAAATGAATTGGATTTAAGTTAGGGAGGATTATTCAAAGTTCTCCCTCTCCAATCTTTTCTTCAGAATTATCTGGACCTAGTGGCAAGATATTAATCAGGATGACTAGAAAAGACCCCATATGCAGTGATCTTTTCAAGCTGATATCTTTCCCAGATTTTGGTCTGATTGAGGCAACACCCATTCGGGGAAACTCTACTATAGAGAATTCACCTCTGTTGGGCTGGACACTTTGTTTGAATGCCATATATATATATGCTTGAAAAAAATGCTTTTTTATGGAGAGCTTACAAAAAGTAAATGCTCACATTATGATCACAAATAAAGGATACAAGGACACTCTCAAAGTCTCTCTTTAAAACTTTAGAATAGATTGTATTGCATTTTGAGACAATAGCATAGAAGCACCAAGCATGAGGAGTTCTCTGTTCTGCTTTTAGATTATATGTTTCTAGAAGGCAGGGATGATAATAGTTTTAACACTTATAAGTTTCAAAACTAATTATAGTGATTTATTTTATAAAATATATTGAATTATGATGTGATTTAGCTCATTAATATCAGTTCTTAACATAGTTGTATATAAATGGTAAGTACTCAATAATATTGAATTGTTCAATTCAAATTAAAGACATAATATAATTATTACAGTTGATTAACTTAACTTTGCTCCTGAACTTGTAGATATGTATGAATCTTATTTGCTGTGTGTGCCTGGATATCATTTAAAAGATATCTTTTTTGAAAGAACTCAAAGGTATTATTAAATGATAAAACAAAAAATGCTAAGTCATGTAGGTTGAATCAAAATGCTATTTTCCCCTTAAATAACATCTAAAATATTTCTAATAAATTTTCAATATGATGAGAATATAGATGTGTCTGATGGTTTTCTTAAAGCAAAAATTGCTAAGACTTCTATCAAGTGTTTGCTTTCATCTTTCTCAAAAAAAAGGAACATAAGAAAAGGACATATTTATTTAAAATATATGTATTTCTATATTGCTAAACAGTATAGTAAGTATGCTTATATTAAAGTGCAATGGATTTAATTATACTTTACTAGGGATCTTAAACAATTCAATTTGCCACACATACACATACCAAATAAAAATCTACTATGTAGGGCACTATGCAAAGTACTGTCCAAAAGGGACTTTAGGAAAGCAAACATAGGTCCACCTAATAGAAATTTAGTATGTTTTTCAAGGAAATGAAAATATCAGGGTAATTAATAAAAATATTTAAAAGGAGGGGGAAACTCTAATTCTGAAATGAAAATAATTGCAGGAATTAACATAATTGTAGATAAATATATTTAAATGTATTTGCTATTTTCTTGGTAGATCTGTTTTGCTGTTACAAAATCTCTATGAATTTGGAGAAAAATAGCTAATTTATATTATAGAAAATTGAAAAGCTTCAGCACAAATATAATCAAAGAAAATATTATGAAATATATGCTATATAAATGAGTAAATAAATTTTGGATTGAGTCTTATCTGCAGGAATTCTTGGCTTTGTCATATTCAAGGTGCAGCAGGAAGACCCCAGATACTACTTAGCTATATAATTTTGAGGGGAAAAAAATCACTTTATCTTGAGTATATTTCTCTTCTATAACCTGTAAAATGGGAACAATAATGGCACCTATCTCCAAGAATTATTGTGGAGGTCAAATGAGATAATATTTGTAAAGTACCTTAAAATCTTAGTGTTGCATAAATGCCAGCTTTAATTATAAAGAGGTAGCTATTAAAATTATTTCTCTTTAGAGAATCTGGTGCTTTATGTTTTTTTTAAGATAAAATAAAAAAAAAGCTTTACTTAACATATTAAAGAGATAAAATAAAGGAAAGTGATCATAAATTGTAAAATATTGTGATTTCTGTTGAGCAAATTGTAGCTGAAGCAATCTGTTGTGGTAGTGGATTGAACCTGGCATCATAAAAAACATGAATTCAATCCCTATATCAGAATCATACTAATTGTATGAACTTGGGAAAATTGTTAGGCTTGTTGTTCTCTGGAGAAATATCTAAGTCTATTATTTAAAGATGAATTTCTGATTTAAATTGATAGAAATATTTTCCACAATGGAAGGTTCTTGAATAGATGAAATCATAGATCTTGGGTAGGGGTAGGAAATCCATATATGATATCTATCTACAAAGACTGAAATCATCAGGGATTCATTATCAAGTATATTAACTGAAAAACTCGACTTATTCTTCTATCACTTTTGTTAGTACTTATGCTTATCCTTTTCAGAATAACAAATTGCAATGATCCCTCAAGGCTATCTAATCTAATCAATATGTGAATAAAAATCATATCTCCTACATGAACAACAACCAGAGGTGAAACCAAGCATTTTCCTACCTGGGATAATTACCAAGAACAATCCCCCCCAAGAGAGAACAGGGATAGTATCTTCAAGTGACTGATGTAGAGAATAGTTTAGGGAAGGATAGGAGCTCATCCCAGCCTACCATCTGGTACCTTCCTATTTTTTGATAATAACTTTTGTTAAGTTTATGATAATCTTTCCGTCTTTGTCTCTCTTCTTTCTGCCTCATCTTTGTTTCTCTGTCTGCCTGTCCCCTCTTGCTCTCGCTTTCTCTCTTTGATTCTCTGCTTCAAGACAAAAATGTGTCAATATCCTTTAACCCTAAATTTGGCTTCCCCGGTCACTTTCCCAGCTCCCCCACCATAACACTAAGTATTAAAAACTTAATCATCTGTTCCTATTTAACCATTGTCCTGTTGCTTCCCAAATGACAGTAGAGAAAATAGAGAGACTACAGGATTGTGAGGCTGCTGTAAATAAGATAGCAGAGATATTAGAAAATGATATTTTGGGATAAGAAAGCATAATTCTATATTATTTTTTGGAGAGGAGGATCATTTTTGCCTTAAGACACTAACTGAAATTCATTAGGTGAATATATTTTTGGAGAGAGTTTAGAGGTACAAGTTTGATGAAGCCCTAGTTCCTAAGGTCTGGTGTGGGAGTACTTTATTGTTGAATAATGGGTATACAATTTCCTCTGAATTGGGTAATTTCTTGTTCAGTTAAAGCAAGATTAATTCCTCAAATTTTGTTTTTTTGATCCTCTGCACTATTTACAAGTTCTAGATGTGTTCCTGGAACTCCTAGAATGTTTTGAGTTATATTTTCCCACTTAATTTACTTAGTTACTTCCATTGTCTGAATCACTTTGTAGTTCTCCTTGAAAAAAGTGGAAAACATACATTCTCTTACATTAGTTAACCTGTACAAACTAGGATGCTTACCACATACTGCCATGCTTTGGATATTGTGGATTATTATATTACAGATTATTATTTACAAGGAATCTTAAAACATTATTGATATAGAAGAATCCTTAAGTTTTAAAACAATATATTCTAATCATCTAATTTTATAGATCAGTTAATAAAATGGCATTTGTTTTGTGTCTCTTATGTGCCAGATACATATGCAGAAACTGAGGTCTAATGGTCTTTCAACTTCCAGGTTATACATTTTTGCTGCTAAAAATTCTATTCTCTAGGGACAATTGGCAAGGGAGACAGAAAAGAGAGATGAATGAATGTGTAAGGTTTAAGCATTTTTTACTCAGAACAAAGTATTTGATGCAAATCACAATGGATTTTATTCCCATACAAAAGCCAAATATGAAGGCTCATAAGATTAAGACATATGACTCCTGTGTTAGAGGTGGAAAGAACCTGCTTAATTTAATGAGTAAAAATGAAATAAATTCAAAATTCTTTGAAAATATGTATTTGCAAAAGATAACAGGGGAAAAATAATTCCCAAAGTAGGGCAGAGATGATCTAAGGAGCCATAATATGTCTATTGACATGTTAACCTAACAAGAGAAATAGTGAATATAATTTCAAGGCTTTCACATTATGAATAAATTTGAAATTGAGAACTGTAGCTTTAGCCAAAATAATAAAAAAAAAGAGAAATCTTCCTCATGGTTACTCTTGGAATGCTATATACATGGAGAAAGCCAGGAGAGAGAATGATAGTTTTGCAAACATTTTTCACTTGCACAATGAAATGAAGAAAACATAAGGGATTGAACCAGATATGAATATTGCTGGTATTTCAAAATGCATTTTTCATGCTCAAAATGAAGTCTAGTGAGCCTATTAGTGTTTGGACAGCATAATGGAAACTAAAACTGTAGTTTCTATCAAACTAGATGGGTGAATCAAGGTAGTTTTTCTATGCTTCAGTATTCTCATCATGTAATGATGCACCTATTACTTGCAATCTATTTAATTTGAGTAGGTATTGAAGTTATGCAGCAAATGATAAAATGTATTGTACTTCAAAATTGTGTGAATTATTATAAAGCAGGTGCTTAATTAGTGTAAAAAAAAGACTTTATAGAATGGCCTTTCACCAGGGTACTCAAAACACTTTGCATTAATTATCCAACCAAACTTGGATCTTTTTAAAGTTCAGGGAGTTTATCCAAAAATGAGTATGTTTGTTAATATCACTCATTAATTAGCAAATGAATAAAATAGTCTTTTTAGACACTCTATTATTAACATAATGATTGAGAAAATAATAAATTACCAGAATTGAAACCAATCTTTAGTGCCACTTTAATTTGTATAGTAATGTCTATATAGGTCTTTTAACAAGTGAAGAAAATAGGAAACTTATTATCTTGGGTTAAATCATATAGATGTCAACAATTCTCGATTGATTTTCTTTCCCTTAAAATAAATCAGTATTCTGAGGTTCAGCATTTAATACCTTCTGAAATCTGGATAAAATATAATTTCCCAGACTTGTTTCACATTATTCCTTCTCTGCTATTCCATATTGCAGTCAAATTGAACTACTTTCTCTCTTCAGCTCATGTAATTATGTATACTCCTTCTCTGGGCTTTGCTTTAGTTATGCACTGTACCTTGAGTTTTTTAACCTTGACCTTTCAACATTCATAACTCAATTTGAAGTTCAATGCAACATCTTATCCCCCTTTAAGGCCTTTATTGGTCTTCATAATTATTAATGCTTCATGTATCCTCAAAAGATTACATTGTACTATTTTGTATTTACTTCCCTATTTTCCAGGTTTTTTTTTTCCCCATGAGGATATAATATAAGCTCAAGAAAGGCAGGCCATTTTTATTTTTGTCTGTTTTCCCTGATCTCAGCAGTTTTTAGTATAGAAATAGGACTAACAGATTTGATGAACTGAAATGATATGACTAACACTGGATTTTATATAAATTTTAAAAATTGAGGGGTTTTTTTGTAAAAGTGGTTTCTTTTTAAACTTTTTGAAAATTATAGAAAAAAATTCCCTTTGTGTTTGAACAAATGACCTAAAAGATAGAAAACACATATAAATATGAAAAAATAAAATTAATGACAGTGGTTATTACATGAAATTTCAAATCCCCTTCTAAAAAAAGTTTCTATTTTTCTCACTTAACACTTTCTTCAAAGTTTAGGTAGGAATTGAACTTGTGAGGTATTTTAGAATAGGTTTTTCTGCCTGAATATGCTGACATGTTGGTCAGTCACAGCAGATTTTTTTTCTTTTTTATACCTTTTTATTTACAAAACATATGCATGGCTAATTTTTCAACACTGATCCTTACAATGCCTTCTGTTCCAACTTTTCCCCTCCTTCCTGCCACCCTCTCCCCTAGATAACAGATAATCCAATACATTCTAAATATGTTAAAATATATGTTAAATCCAATGTATTATACATATTTATGCAGTTATCTTGCTGCATTAAAAAAAATCTAAAAAGAAAGAAAGAAAAAAAAAACCTGAGAAGGAAAACAAAAATCCAAGCAAAGAATAACAGAAAGAGTGGAAATGCTATGTTGTGGTCCACACTCATTTCCCATAGTTCTCTCTCTGGGTGTAGCTAATTCTCTTCTTTACTGAACAGTTAGAATTGGTTTAAATCATCTCATTGTTGAAGAGAGCCATATCTATCAGAGTTGATCATAATGTAATCTTGTTGCTGTGAATAATGATCTCCTGGTTTTGCATATTTTTACTTAGCATCAGTTCATAAAAATCTCTTCAGGCCTCCCCAAACTCACCTGCCATTCATTTCTTACAGAAAAATAATATTCCATGCCATTCATATGCCAAATATATATTCAACCATCATCCAATTGATGAACATCTATTCAATTTCCAGTTTCTAGCCAATACAAAGAGGACTACCACAAACATTTTTGCACATATAGGTTCACTTTTCCTTCTTTAAGATTTCTTTGGGATATAAGCCGAGTAGTAACACTACTGAATGCACAGTTTGATAATTTTTTGAGCACACTTCCAAATTGCTCTACAGAATGGTTGGATTCATTCACAATTACAGCAACAACATATCAGTGTTCCACTTTTTCCATATCCCTTCCAACATTGGTCATTATCTTTTCCTGTCAATCTAAGCCAATCTTAAAGGTATATAGTGGTATCGCAAAGTTGTCTTAATTTGTATTTCTCTGATCAATAATGATTTGGAGCACCTTTTAATATGACTAGAAATACTTTCAATTTCTTCATCTGAAAATTGTCTATTTATATCCTTTGGCCATTTATCATTTGGAGAATGGCTTGATTTCTTATAAAATTGAGTCAGAGCTCTATATATTTTGGAAATGAGGCCTTTATCAAAACCTTTGAATAAAACAAATATTTTCCCAGTTTATTGCTTCCCTTCTAATCTTGTCTGCATTAGTTTTGTTTATGGAAAAACTTTTTAACTTAATATAATTGAAATTTTCTATTTTGTGATCAATAATGATCTCTATTTCTTCTTTTGTCACAAATTGCTTCATCCTCCAAAGTCTGAGAGGTAAATTATCCTATGTTCTTCTAATTTATTTATAATCTCATTCTTTATGCCTAGATCATGAACTCATTATGACCTTATCTTGGTATGCAGTGTTAGTTGTGGGTCTATGCCTACTTTTTGCCATACAAGTTTCCAATTTTCCCTGCAGTTTTTCTCAAACAGTGAATTCTTATCCCCAAAGCTGGGGTCTTTGGGTTTGTCAAACACTAGATTGCTATGGTTATTGACTATTTAGTCCTTTGAACATAAACTATTCCACTGATCAAATAGTCTATTTCTTAGCCAATATCAAATAGTTTTGATGACTGCTGCTTTATAATATAGTTTTAGATCTGGTACATCTAGACCACCATCATTTTTTTTTTTATTAGTTCCCTTGAAATTCTTGACCTTTTGTTCTTGCACATGAATTTTGTTGTTATTTTTTCTGGGTCAGTAAGACAGTTTCTTGTGAGTTGGTATAGCACTAAATAAATATATTAGTTTAGGTTGTATTGCCATCTTTATTATATTCACTAGAGCTATCCAAGAGCACTTAATATTTTTCCAAATGGTTAGAACTGACTATTTGTGTGGAAAGTTTTTTGGAGTTTTGCTCATATAGTTTCTTACTTTCCCTTGGCAAATAGATTCCCAAATATTTTATATTACTGACAGTTATTTTAAGTGGAATTTCTCTTTGTATCTATTGCTGTTGGATTTTGTTAGTGATGCATAAAAATGCTGATTATCTATGTGAATTTATTTTGTATCCTGCAACTTTGCTAAAGTTGTGGAGTATTTCTAAAAGCTTTTTAGTAGATTCTCTGGAGTTCTCTAATTATACCATCATATCATCTGCAAAGAATGATAATTTGGTTTCCTCATTACATACGCTAATTCCTTTCATCTCTTTTTCATTTCTTTTTGCCAAAGCTAGCATTTCTAATACAATACTGAATAGTAATGGAGATAGTGGGCAAACTTGTTTCACTCCTGATCTTAGAAATGGTTCTAGTTTATTCCCATTATGTATGATGCTTACTGATGGTTTTGGCTAGATGCTACTGGCTATTTTAAGGAAAAGTTAATTTATTCCTATACTCTCTAGTGTTTTTAATAGAAATGGGTGTTGGATTTTATCAAATGCTTTTTCTGCCATCTTTTGAGATGATCATATTTTTTGGCTAATTTGGTTATTGATATAGTCAATTATGCTAATAGTTTTACTAATATTGGACCATCTCTCCATTCCAAATATTACTTGGTCATGGTGTATTATCCTAGGGATGATTTTCTGTAATATATTTGCTAATATTTTATTTAAGATTTTTGCATCAATATCCATTAGGGAGATTGGTCTATAAATTTCCTTCTCTGTTTTTGTCCTATCTGGTTTTGTTATCAGTACCATGTCTGTGTCATAAAAGTAGTTTGGTAGGATTCCTTCATTCCCTATTTTTTTTGAAATAATTTATATAATATTGGAGTTAATTGATAATTAGCTTGTTCTACTTCTTTTTCTAAGATGAGACTATTTAAGCAATTTACTTTCTTCTCTGTTAATCTAGGTAACCTAAATTTTTATAGGTATTCATATACTTTATTGGCATGAAGTTGGGCAAAACAACTCCTAATGATTGCTCTAATTTCCTCTTCATTAGTGAAAAGTTCTCCCTTTTCATTTTTAAGACTAACAATTTGATTTTCCTCTTTCCTTTTTTAATCAAATTTATCAAAGATTTATCTATTATATTGTTTTTTTCATAAAATCAACTCCGTTTTACTTGAAAATTTAAGAGCTTTTTTTCCAATTTTATTAATCTCCTTTTATTTTTAGAATTTGAAGTTTGATATTTGATTTGCTATCTATTTCTTTTTGTAACACTCTTAGCATCTCCTTTGGGAATTTAAATGCTATATAACTTGGTGCATGCATGTTCAATATTGATATTGCTTCAATATTTATGGAACCCTTTAACAAGATATAATCTCCTTCCTTATCTCTTTTAATCATATCAACTTTTGCTTTTCCTTGATCTGATATGAGGATGGTTACCCCTGATTTTTTTTTTCCATCACCTGAAACATAATAGATTCTGCTCCAGCCTTTTATCTTAACTCTATATGTATGAACCTCCTTTAGATGTGTTTCCTGTAAACAACATATTGTAGGATTCTGGCTTTTAATCCAGTCTGCTATATGCCTCCACTTTATGGGAGAGTTCACACCATTCACATTTATAGTTAAAACTAAAACTGCCATCTTATTTTCCCCAGATTACACTTTTCTAATTCCTTTATCCCTTACCTCCCTCCCCAGTATTAAATTTATGGGCACCACTTGCCTCAAGCAGCCCTTCTCCTTAGAGTCCCTCCCCCTTTCTTATATCTTTCCCCTACTATTTCTGTATTGCTGTCTATTTAGCCTACCCATTTGCTTTTCATTTTTCCTCTCCCACTTTTCAATGAGGTGAGAGAAGTTTCTTTGTAAAACAAATATGTCTAATAATTCCCTTTACGTCAAATCTGATGAGAGTAAGATTCACACAATGTTCATCTCCCTCCCTTCTTTCACTCAGATGCAATGTTTCCTTTCCCTGTTCATAAGATGTAATTTCCCTCTTTTTACCTCCAGTGTTCCTTTTTTTTTGGGTACAATTCCCTTTCCACCTCTAGTTCCTTTTTTATATTATAACAGTAAAATCAAATTATTCATGCACTCTCTCTGTATATCCATAACAGAAATACAGTTCTCAAGAGTTCTTTTTACCTTTTTATTCTACTTTTGAGTCCTATATTTGGAAGTCAAGTTTTTTGTTTAGCTCTGGTTTTTTCATCAGAAATAAATAGAATTCACCTGTTTCATTGAATGTCTGTCTTATTCCTTGGAAGAAAATGCTCAGTTTTGCAGGGTAGTTTATTCTTGGCTGCATTCCAGCTTCCTTTGTCTTTTGGAATATCAGATTCCAGACACTTTTTTCCTTTAATGTGGAAGCTGCTAGATCCTGAGTGATCCTTATTATGCCTCCTCGATATTTGAATTTTTAAAAATGCTTTTAATATTTTTCCTTGGTCTGATTGTTCTGAAATTTAGTCACAATATTCCTTGGAGCTTTAGTTTTGGGTTCACTTTCAGTAGGTGTTCAAGGAATTCTTTTAATGGCTATTTTACCTTTTGATTTTATGCTGTCTGGGCAGTTCTCTTTGATGATTTCCTGAAAAATAGTGTGTAGGCTAATTTTTTTTTTTCATCATGGTTTATAGGTAGTCCAATAATCGTTAGATTAACTCTCCTAGATCTATTTTCCAGGTATGTTGTTTTCCCAAGTAGACATTTAATATTTTTTCAATGTTTTCTTTTTTTTTGGTTTTGCTTGACTAATTCTTGATGTCTCATCTAGACATTCATTTCCATTTTTTTTTCAAATATGATCTTTAATGAATTATTTTCTTCATTTACTTTTTTAAACTTCTTTTTATAATTGTTCAACTGAGTTTTTAAATGAGTTGTTCTATGAAATTTTTTTTCCATTTCACAATTTTTTAAGGAGTTATTTTCTTTTTCCATTTCACAAATTCTGTTTTCCTGAGAATTCTTTACCTTTTCCATTTCACATTTCAGGGAGTTGTTTTCTTTTCCCACTTTACCAAATATTTGTTTTAACTAGTTATATGCCTTTTACAGACCCTCTTGTAGAGTCTTCTTTTCCTTGCCTTAATTTTCTTCTATCTCTCTTTTAAGATCCCTTTTATTTTCTTTTAGGAGAGTCCTTGTGTGGTGGGGATCTGGTTATATCACCTTTGGGGGCTTCATCTGGAGACAATCTGCTTTTAGTCTCTTTAAGGTTTGAAATCTGTTCTTTTACATTATAAAAGCTGTCTATAGTTAGAGATTGCTTTTCTTTTTTACTGATTAAAATGGGATCTGCTTTTAAGGCAAAGAAGTTCCAAACTTCCTATACAGACCAGGAAGAGACAGCAACTGTGCTGAGATCATTCTGCATCACTCCTGGTGCTGGGTGGGCATGGCCAGGTCCTGTGGGACCCCTGCACTTTGGGGTACACTCTTTACCTTTTGTGTTTGTGTACTCACAGCAATTCTTACAAGGCTTACATTCTAATTTGTATGATGACTCTGTGGGGAATGAGGAAGAGTGGATGAAACTGCCATTGCTAAAAAGAAAAGTTATTGTTATCCATAGTTTTCTGTCTTATTGTTTTGAACATAACAAGCACAGCCATAAACAAAGTTAAAGCCCTTGTTCTTTCTCTTTCATATGGAGAAATCACTTTCTTATTAGTCTGTAAATATAATACCAAGAACAGCATACAACAGAATCACCTAGAATGGAAAAAATATGATCTCTAGAAAATATTTTCCTTCTGACTGAATTATATAGTGGCTGGATTGTTGGATATTAGATTAACAAACTCAAGTTTAAATCCTGGCTTTGAAACTTACTAATGGTGTAAAAACTATCAAATCAGTTATCTTTGTAAGGACCTTGGATAAAATAAACTAACAATGAATGTAATAATTATCTCATGGAGGAAGAGAATAAGATATAAATGTAAAGGCAGTATAAACATTAAAATTCTGTAGAAATATCGGTTTTATATTATTAGCATGAAAATCAGATCAAACTCTAGCATTATATAAACCATTTAAAATTTTTGGTCATGTGCACTTTCATCATTTTTAGTTAATATTATACATGTTTATAATGTTGGTACTGAGGGACAGACCTATACATTTTTTCCTAGGCTTATTATTGTGAATGTTAGGATAGGTAAACGTTGACTAGATAGAATCCTTAATTAAAGTATAAGTTTCTACAATCTAAATCTAGGGACAAGGAAAATATGAAGGTTGTCAGGAAAGCTGTTGTCAATAAATAACTGTGATTTATTGAAAAAGAATGAATTAATATTACTTTGATAGATTCCCCCAAAAAGACTAAATTTAGAGCACTGTATAGAAATAGCTGACATGCTTTTTGGTCAAACACAAAAAAAAGAGAATTAAAACTGAAATGCATAGCCCCAAGGGGTTTTAAATTCCCTAACACATCATCAAAATATAGTTGGTAGAAACTGGATGTCCATTTAGTGGAGATGTTGTAGAATTAATTTATGCTCATTAATTAAATTTTGTTAATTATTTGTTGATTAAAATTAGTAAATGTTTGACTGACTGATTTCTGAGATCCTTTTAGTTTCTGAGATTTTCATCTGATGTTAAATTAAAACAAGCAATGCCAATATCTAAAATTAATTTCATTACACTATATGGTTTGTGGTAACAAGCTAACATGGTTAAAAAAAAATGTAAGGAGCCAAGATGGCAGAGATGACACATGTTTCTCTCTGGTCTTCTTTATAGCCTTCACAATATTTATGAAATACAGCCTCTGAATTAGCTCTGGATGGGCAGAACCAACAAATATTGGAAATGCAACAAATTATCAGCTGAAGAATTTCAAAGTTCACCAACAAATATCTGTTTTAATTAGAAATGAAAAGGAGGCAGCCAGGGCAACCAGTAAAAATTCCACTGCAGACAGCTCATATTCCCAGAGAAGTCCTGTCTCAGGGTGTGGGTGCAGACTCCAACCACAAATGCCAGCACAGACAGCACAGAGCTCTGGGGCACTGCTGATTCCACTGGCATTGCAGACTCCACATGGCAGACCCAGCACCAGGAGTCAATTAGCATTGACCCAACAGCAGTTGTGGTCACTTTCAAAACCTCTCCTGCCCTAAAGGCAAACTTTAGCTTAACTTAAACACAAATGAGTAAAAAAGTGAAGAGGACTCTAACTAAATTGACTGCTTTTATGGCGAACAAGAAAAAAAAACCAAACCCTGAGGAAATTAAAGGCAAATTGCCTCCAGATGAAGCTCCAAAATGTGATATAATCTAGTCCCCATCACACAAGGCTCTCATAGAGAAAATTAAAAAGGATCTGAAAAGAAAGCTGGAATAAAAATGGGGAAAGGAAATGAAAGCTTTGCAAGACAGTTTGGAAAATGCAACACAAAATAGACATAGTGAAATGGAAAAAGCATATAACTCTTTAAAAGAAAGATTTCATAAACTGGAAAAAAGAAAACCACTTTTAGAAAAACAGAATTTGTGAAATGGAAAAAGAAAATAACTCCTTAAAAAACAGAATTTTTTGAAATGGAAAAAAAATTCTATAGAACTAAACAACTCATTCAAAAATTCAATTGGACAAATAAAATCAAGTTTAAAAAAGTAATTGAAGAAAATAACAAACTTAAATTCATAATTGAACAATGAAAATGAATGACTCAATAAGACCACAAGAATCAATGAAGTAAAATTTTAAAAAATGAAAAAATAGAAAAAAAATAAAATACCTAATGGGGAAAACAACTGACCTGGAAAATAGATCAAGAAGAGCCAATCTAAAGATTATTGGATTCCCTAAAAATACACTATCTTTCAGGAAACCATCAAAGAGAACTTCCCAGATATCATAGAAACAGAAGGTAAAATGACCATGGAAAGAATTCATCTAATACCTCTTGAAAGAGACCCTGATATTTAAACCCCAAGGAATATCATGACAAAATTTGAGAACTATTAGACCAAAGGAAAAATATTACAAGCAGCCAGAAAGAAATAATTCAAACACTGAGAAGTCACTATAAATATTACTCAGGACTTAGCAGCTTCCAGTTTAAGTGATTAAGGAACCTGGAATCTGGTATTCTGAAAGGCAAATGATCTGATTTTACTGTTATAAAGTAAAAAAGAAACTAGAGATGAAAAGGTAATTGTAACAGAAAAAAGGGGAAAGTGGAGGTAATATGAGGGAAATTACATCTCAGAAAGAGGCAAGGAAAACATATTGTATTTAAGGAAAGGGAGGGTGATGAATATTGTGTTAATTTTACTCTTCTCAGATTTGGCCCAAAGAAAGAATATTTGGTTTCAAAAAGAAACATCTCTCATCTTATAGAAAAGAGGGAGGGGAAAGGGGAAAATGGAAGAGGTAGGCTAAATAGAAAAGAGAAATAGTAGGGGAAAGGTATAAGAAAGGAGGAGGGTCTCTAAAGGGGAAGGACTGCTTGAGGCAAGCAATGCTTATAAGTAAAATACCAGGAGGAAGAAAAGGGGGGAAAAAAAGAGAAAAGTATAATTTGGGTTTAATAAGATAGCAGGAAATACAGAATTAGTAGTTTAACTGTAAATGTTAATGGGCTGAACTCTCCCATAAAATGTAAGCAGATAGCAGAATGGATTAAAGGCAGAATCCAACAATGTGTTGTTTATAAGAAACAAATTTAAAGCAGAGTGATACATATAGAGTGAAGGTAAAAGACTGGTGTAGAATCTATTATGCTTCAGGTGAAAAAAAAAAAGAAGGGGTACCCATCCTCCTCTCAGATCAAGGAAAAGCAAAAAAAAATGATATGATTAAAAGAGATAAGTTAGGAGATTATATTTTGTTAAAGGGTTCCATAGATAATGAAGCAATATCAATATTGAACATACATGCACCAAGTGTAGCATTTAAATTCCTAAGGGAGATGTTAGGAGAGTTACAAAAAGAAATAGATAGCAAAATGATAATAGTGTGAGATCTCAACCTTGCTCACTCAAAACTAGACAAAACAAAGCAAAAAAAAAATTAAAAAAGGAAGAAGTTAAAGAGCTAAATAGAATACTAGAAAAATAAACTAGATATGATAGCTCTTTGGAGAAAATTTCATGGGGACAAAAAGGAGTATATTTTCTTCTCAGGTATTCATGAAAGTTATAACCATATATTATGACATAAAGACAAAATCAATGCAGAAAGACAATAGCAAATGTCTTTTTTTCAGATCACAATGCAATAAAAATTGCATTCAATAAAGAGTCAGGGAAAAATAAACCAAAAAGAAATTGGAAACAAAATAATCTCATCCCCAAAAATGAATGGGTAGAACAGCAAATCATACACACAATCAATAATTTCATCCAAGAGAATGACAATAATAAGACAACATGCCAAAATTTATGGGATGCAGCCAAAGTGGTAATAAGGGGAAATTTTATATCTGTAGAGGGTTACTTGCACAAAATAGAGAAATATTTAAAAAATAGATAAATAAAACATCAATAAATTGGATTTGCAACTAAAAAAGCTAAAAAAAGAACAAATTAAAATGCCCTAAATAAATGCCAAACTTGAAATTCTAAAAATAAAAGGAGACATCATTAAAATTGAAACAACAACAACAACAACAAAAACTATTGAATTAATAAATAAAAGTAAGTGTGGGTTTTATTGAAAACAGCAACAACAATAACAACAAAATAGGTAAACCTTTAGTTAATTCGATAAGAAAAAGGAAAGAGCAAAATCAAATTGTTAGTCACAAAAATGCAAAGGGCCAATGCAGAGGAAACGAGCAATTTTCAGGAGTTACTTTGCCCAATTTTATGCCAATAAATTTGATGATCTAAATGAAATGGAGCAATACCTACAAAAATATAGATTGCCCAGATTAACAGAAGAGGAAATAAAGTACTTAAATAGTCCCATTTTAGAAAAAGAAATAGAACACACTATTAATCAACTCCCTAAGAACAAATCCCCAGGACCAGATGGACTCACACGTGAATTCTACCAAAAATTTAAAGAACAATTAACTCCAATGCTATATAAACTATTTTTAAAAATAGTGAATAAAGTTTTAATTTATGATTATTATTATTATAGGTTTTTACTCTTCCTCCAAAAAAGCTGAAATAATTTAATTTTTGTGTGGTGATTTGGGTATGGTGATCTGGAGATGATTGTAATCTATAAGGTGAATATGCTTGTAAAAGAGAGAAAATAGAAACAAGACAGAAAGACAGATTGATACAGAAAGATAGAAAGCAGAAGTTTGAGAGCTTCATCATCTATATTTGAAGCAAGAAATAATGGATATTAAATTGTTGTTGAGATGTAAGCTTATTCAAGCAAAGGACTAAGTTAGTTTTGCTGAGATATTGTGTCCAGTGAGGAATTAGTTAAGCGTAGTGTGAAATCAATTCAGTTTAGCAGTAGGAGCAAAAGATATGTTCATCCATGACCTTTTATGGATAGTTCCTCAGACAGAAAGAGAACTCCATGTGGGGCTGTGAGTTATTTGGAGTACATAGTCTTTTTTTCATTCATGCATCTTTTTTGGGTGGTTTCTATATATGTAACTCGTCCTTCCCTCTGTAGTAAATTGGTTGCAGAGTTATAACCCATGTTTATACAGATTATTATGTATTTTAATTTGCTACATTTCATGAAATGTATTGATATTTGTAATACTGAGAAAGATACAGAGACAGAATAAAGAAAACATAGAAATACTAAGATAAATCTGATTAGATATATATGTATGTATGTATGTATGTATTTGGATCAATAGCTAACCACTAAACATTTTTCTTCTTTTGATCAATTTTGATCTATAAGAAAATTAACTTAAATTTTCAGTTGCATTTTTAAAAGGTTTATCAAAAGAGAAATATTCTTAAAATATTCTAAATTTAGAAGTTATACATATATGAATATATATGTGTGTGTGTATGCATATATACATAGATTTTTGAAATCAGTATTTTTAAGAGAAGTGAACCTTTTTAATGATCTGGAAAAATAAAATATTATCCAACACAATACAAAAAGAATAAAATGATACTCAAGGAAATGTGTAATTTGGCTATCAGTATGGAAGATTCTATAGAAATGCTATTTGAAAAATCCAAAAACATAGCAAATTAATATTTCTGGGACATAAATGACATACTATATGCTATAATTACTACACATGTTTTGAGGATAGTTAAATTGATATTTACTACATATAAAACTGTAATTCACTCCACTCTTGATTTTTTTTTTTTAAATAACCATGTTAAGGTGGTTTTAAAAACCATTATGCCCTATCATTTCTTGTGCCTCATCAAGAACTGGCTTTTTTTTTTTCTCGTTATAGCAGTAGTAATATACAATGATTTTCTCAATTCCTGCTTGGTTATTAAATCTATTTTAGAAATTATCTTTTCTTCAAAATTCTGTTAGGGGAAAACAAAAATCAAGGCATTCAAAATCCTCACAGCTATAAAGCATTACCAATTCATGTTCTTGGTTCTAACCACAATGATTTATAATGCTGAATCTTTTGTGAGTGACAGTCATTTTGGAATGTTAAATTTCTAGAGGCTCCTTGAACTGACATTTCAGCCTAGGAAATCATCCCTTAGTGAGTAAAAATAGAATATCCACCCAGTTAATGTCTTTTACTGCTTGCATGATTTTATTCAAGTCTCTTATATGAACATTCTCAAGTCTAACTTATTGCTTAAGTAGAATGATTGTACTTAGGGAGTGTATTTTAAGGGGTTAGACAATTTACAAAATAATTAAGGAAGAGTGAGAATTTTATCTTATTTTTTTCACCTAATCAAAAGAAAAGTGAAGCTCAGTAATAATTGTTTTCTAGTTGATAGTGCTATTGCTGTTGACATTTATCAAAGAAGTTCGAGTTGTTCAATTGAATAAGATGCAATTGTATATCACTGAGAAAAGAAAAAAAATAGATAACTTTGTAGATAGAAAGATCCTTAAAAGCCATAAACTTTGTCTTACAAATGATCAAAATCAGTCTTGGAAAGTGAAGTGATTGTTCCAAGGTCAGAGAGCTTATTTAGACCAGATCTAGAAAAGAAAGGCATGATAAACAAAATGGAGCCCAAGGTTATTATGGCAGATAAAGGGAGAGGAGCAAGTATTGTGAGCTGCCCAATTGAAGATAAATGGGAAGATCTGGAAGACCTTAACTAAGATAATAATAATTTTCTATCAGGCTTAACAATAAGTATGTTTCTACGGAATATGCAATCTGAGTAATTTATATTTCTCTTAACTCCATAACTTCATTTTCTCTTGAAATCTCATTTTCTATATATTGAAATTTTTATCCAATTCTCAGAATCATACAATCTCAGAGTCAGTAGGGGTAGCAAATGTCATTTAGTCCACCAGTGACCTAAATAATAAATGTCTTTGTTTCATATTCAAGGATTTGTAATTTTTGTTTTACATGAAAAAATTCAAAGGAGGGCACCACTTTACTTTGTGATTGCTTTAATTGTTATGATTTTTCCTCCTTATACCTAGTACAAATATGACTTTATGTAATTCATCTTGCTGTCCCTAACTCTGCCCTCAGGGACCAAGTAGAGCAAACATAAACTTATTTGTGAGAGCCTTTAGTTTTCCCTTCTCAATAATAAACATTCCCAACCTCTCCAGCTGATCTTCATATGTAATACTCTCAAGGACTTTAGATGGCCAAATGTAGTGGCACCCACTTTGGGGTGTCAAAATATATTATGCTTTCTAGAGCCCCATGTTGGGATGTCAAAATGTACCATCCAGACTAGCTCTCTGGAGGGACCAGCTTAAGTTTTTGGTCTTAGTGAAGGAATGATGAGGCAAGGACCTATCTGGATGGTCAAATATGGAGTCTCTTTATTTCAAGTTCTCTCAGCCTTAAATATCTTAATACAGTTACATCACCACAGCACACTAAACATGAGCTAACTATAAGCATCTTGCTATTATTATGTAAATGCCTCTTTACTGCAAGTGTCTCTGTCATGCCCCGCTGACTTCTTAGGAAGGCTGAGACGGCGCTCTGCAACATATAGTTTATCAATGTCCTTTCCAAAAAAAAAATAATTACTAGGATCAAACACAGTATTCTATGTAGGTCTGAACATGACAGAGTAGAGTGAACCCAGGGAAATATTCTTCTCTTACTTGATTACAAATATACATTTACTTTCTTGGCTGCCACATCAGATTATTGTTTCATATAATTGGTAATCCTCTAAACATTAGCACTAAACATGCATTCCTTAAATTTTTAAATCCAAGATTATGTCCTTAGTTTAATTTTCTTTCTTTCTTTCTTTTTTTCTTTTTCTTTTTCTTTTTCTTTTTTTTTTTTTTTTTTTTTTTTTGGTTGAGGCAATTGGGGTTAAGTGGCTTGCCAAGAATTACAGAGGTGGGAAGCACTGAATATCTGAGAATAGGTTTAGACTGGGTTTGAACTCAGGATCTCCTGAATTCATGGCCAGCATTCTAACAACTGCACCATCTAGCTGCTCCTTTTTATTTTTATTTTATTTTATTTTTTTTATTTAGTGTTTTAGGTTACCAAGACCTCTTCGGATTCTTTATATATCATCCAGCTTTTTTACAAAAATATATATCAATATAGGGACAAGTCCCAATCTTTACAAGTTCAGATTAAAGTATAAATGGATACATTTTTGATCCAATTGTACAACAGTTCTCAAGCCACTCTATTATGCCTTCGACTTCCCACATCTCTCCATCCTATCAGTAAAGGTAATATGGGTCATTTCTTCAAATACTTTCCTAAAATATTGGTAAACTCTACAACATCCACTTGAATGATCTGTCTAGTGATGCTATCAAGCACAAGAAAAGATATAACTATTCTGTCATGACAAATTTTTGATAAAGCCAATATACTTTTGTTAATATCAACAAATATTAATGAAACCTATAATTTTAGATTATTTGATAGACTATATTAACTTTCTATCTAATTTTGAGTTTAAAATCTATGAAGTAAAAAAGATATGTGTCTTCTTTTAAATATAAATTGGCTACTATGTGGTATATTAAATATAATTCTGGATTAGAGTCAGGAAAACAAGGGTTTTAAACTTATCCCAGATTCCAGATAAGTGATGTTTTGAATATGTCACATACCCTCTCTAAGACTCAGTTTCTTCAGTGTAAATCAGATGCAGTTAAAACACCTACATTCCAAGATTATATAGATAAAAAAGATTTAAAATGTTTTATAAAACTTATCAAATTATAAAAATATTTTATAGCATGTTTACTCTTAACATTATCATCACTAATATTACCACTATTACCATCCCTACAATGAAAGTCAAGTAGCTAATTGTTTCTGAACTAAATAATCATAGTTTACCTTGTATTTAGCATGTAAGTAGTTTATAGATCACTTTCCTCACAATGATCTTATAAGGTAGGCAGCTCAAACTATGGTCCTTCTTTTATAAATTTGAAAATAGAGGACCCAGGTGGACAAAAAAAAATTAGATATATGCAGCAAATATATATTGGAATCCAGAATGGAATGCATCTTTTTTAACTTAGATCTTCTGGCTCTAAGGTCTGTGTATAGGATTTGAATTTACCAGTATGGAAAGGCAAACTGTTAGTAGTCACAAGATTTCCAGATAACAAATTCCCTAAACATCAGAGAAGAATGAAGATAATACCTCATAATGATTCAATTATTAAAATATTTTGAATAGGCAATTTCATAGCACAATGATACAATGTCAGATTTGGATAGAAGACAATCCAACCACAGATACTTAGGAGGTTTGTAAACATGATCCAGTCACTTAACATGTCTTTTTCTGTTTCCCTATCTGTAAAATGAGTATAATAATACCACCCACTTCCCATGGTTATTGAGAGGATTGAATGAAATAATAAATATAAAAAGTGCAAGTCTTAAAGTGCTACATAAATGCTACTTCTTATTAAATCATGATATAGATGGGATTTGGAGATACTAGCCAACATTTGGTAGCAATGTAGCTTCCTGCAAACATTTTAGCAAAAATATAGTCTTGGGGAACTGGGTGACACAATAGACAGAGTGCTGGACCTAATGTAAGGAAGATCTGAATTAAAATCTGTTCTTGGATGCCTATTAGCTATGTGATTCTGGTTAGTTCATTTAACCTTATTTGTCTCAGTTTCTTCATTTGTAAAACCAACTTAATAAGGAAATGGCAAGCTACTCTAGTATCTTTTCCAAGAAAACCTCAAAGAAGGGGTCAAAAGATTAACACATTATAAGAAACAACTATAAATGTTTTTATATTTTTATAAAATGATTCCATTGCTAGGAATATAACAACAAAAAGGGGGAGGGAATTTATTGGTACAAAAACAATTTCTTTATAATAACAAAAAAATAGAACCAGTCTATATGACTAATAGTTGGAAGCTATCTATATTTCAACTTCATTTTGATATTCATTACTTGAGTTAACAGGCAAATTGTTGGGCTATTCTGGATATCAGTTCATTCCTCTAATATAAATTCAGTTTGATGTAATCCAATGTAAATATTTATTAAATACCTATTATGTATGAAGCATTACATTAAATTCTGGGGATACAAAAAAGCAAATGAAGGAGACTATATGCAAAAACATATATACAAAGATAGCTATGCACAGGAAAAATAGGAAATTGATAATAGAGAAATAAGAATGGATTGGAAAGATTTCCTATAAAAGCCAGGCTTTTTTGAGACTTAAAATAACTGGGAGGGATGTTCAGTTGTCAGATAAAAGATTTCAAATAAAGAAGTTTGATTAAATGATACCTAATGTCTTATGAATTTATAAAAAAATGCTTTTTTATTCCTGTATATGTACATGCACATATGGGTGTACATATATTTACTGCCCATACTTATGCAATTTTTAATGAAAAAAATGTCTCTGATACTGTCTCCCAGTTATGTATATGTCATGCTTTGCAGATTATTGTTTTGTTTCTTAATCCCATATACTATTCATTAGAATCTTTATTTTTCCCATTCCTTGTAATCTAATTTGAGTCTATGTGGGGCCACTGAAGTTCACAAGCTATTTATGGTCTGCATTTAAACAAGACTGCTTAGGAATCACAGCCTAATGGAGCTGCCCCAAGAGAATGTAACAGCATACTTTCTTGGAGGAACAATATTGATCTGTGCAGTAGTCAGACTTTGAACATTATTGTTTTATGTTCAGTACCTGGCTTACATGAAGTCTTTTTTTTAATGAAATAATTTTTCCTATCAATCACTTTTACCACTCATATAAAAGGATAAATTATAGCCATATTGTAAGTGATTTTCCAATTCTACATCAAAGATTTGTACACCAATTGAATGGCTTTGCCTTAGACACCTCCAGTGAACCTCTTAAAAGGAGAGCTCCCAGAGTCAAATTCCTGGCTTCACAAATAACTCCAAAAAGTCAAAGGTTAAATGATAGCAAGAACTGATTTGCTTTTTATGTGGAACCCTGGGATGCATGTAACATTGTTTCGATTTAAAGAAGGAGAAACATTTCAAGTTTATGATTAAGTGGATCATCTAGGGACATAAGCATAAAGAATCACCAAAGATGGATGGATTAAGGAAAACAGAGGAAGAAAGTAAAGATTTAACAATTCCTCAGACAAAGGGGAATCAGGCTTTTGGTAAAAGAAGCATGAAGTTGTATTTTTTTTCCCCCAGTCTATTGTATCTCCTGCACTTGTCTAAATAAATAATTGTACATTTAACAATGAAGTTAAGACAGGTTTGGAAGAGGATCTGTCTAGATTTTTTCCCTATATAATCATTTCTTTTAAAGAGGATTTCTAGTATTTTAGAAAGTCCTCCAAGCATGAGTAGGACCACTAGGAAAAAAAAAAGAGCTAAAATAAGTCAGACAGTGTATCGGTCAGCTTACGGAAAACTTTAAGCACTTTTCCTGCCTTATATTTATCACACCAAAAGTCTTCCTTTTTAGGACTTGTGATTTCAAGGAAGGGTTAAAGACAAATGGGACAATATAATTGACCACAGAAATGAAGAAATAGAAAAGGCTTAGTAAATTTAACTATTACTAACAGATAAAGTGCAATAGTAGGTGGTGCAAATGTGTAAAGCCTAAGGTCAGAAACACCCAAATAAAAATCTAACATTAGCCATTTACTAGTTGTGTGGTACAGGAAAAATCACTTAACCCTTTTTACTCTCAGTTTCTTCATCTATAAACTGAGTTGGAGAATTAAATGGCAAACTATTCTATTATGAGGAAAAAGCAAAAAGGGTCATATAGAATTAAATATGATTAAAAATGACTAAACAACAAGAATAACATCAACAGATAAAGGGCAACAGGACCTATAGTAGTTGACTTTGTGAATCTGACTGTAACAGACCTTAAGTGTGTTCTTCTCAATGATAACATGTTGGCAAATAAATAGAAAATGGAAGAAATTACTTTTGATGAGGGGCAGGAAAGAAGCAGAGCATATGGCTATCAGAGAGTATTGTGGTGTCATAAATATGGTAATTTATTGGATAAATATAAAGTAGATTGTTCTTTTCTTTTTTAAAATAACTTTTTATTGACAGAACCCATGCCAGGGTAATTTTTTACAACATTATCCCTTGCACTCACTTCTGTTCCGATTTTTCCTCTCCCTCCCTCCCTCCCCTCCCCGAGATGGCAAGCAGTCCTTTACATGTTAAATAGGTTATAGTATATCCTAGATACAATATTTGTGTGTAGAACCAAACAGTTTTCTTGTTGCACAGGGACAACTGGATTCAGAAGGTATAAATAACCCAGGAAGAAAAACAAAAATGCAAGCAGTTTATATTCATTTCCCAGTGTTCTTTCTTTGGTTGTAGCTGCTTCTGTCCATCCTTGATCAATTGAAACTGAATTGTAACTCTTTATCGAAGAGATCCACTTCCATCTGAATGCATTCTCATACAGTATCTCTGTATTCATCCTGCTGGTCATTTCTTACAGAACAATAATATTCCATAACATTCATATACCACAATTTACTCAACCATTCTCCAATTAATGGGCGTCCATTCATTTTTCAGCTTCTAGCCACTATAAACAGGGTTGCCACAAACATTTTGGCACATACAGATCCCTTTCCCTTCTTTATGATCTCTTTGGGATAGAAGCCCAGTAGTAACACTGCTGGATCAAAGGGTATGCACAGTTTGATAACATTTTGAGCATAGTTCCAAATCACTCTCCAGAATGCTTGGATGTTTTCACAATTCCACCAACAATGTATCAGTGACCCTGTTTTCCCACATCCCCTCCAACATTCCCCATTATCTTTCCCTGTCATTCCAGCCAATCTGACAGGTGTGTAGTGGTATCTCAGAGTTGTCTTAATTTGCATTCCTCTGATTAATAATGATTTGGAGCATATTTTCATATAGCTATAGTTTCAATTTCTTCATCTGAGAATTGTCTGTTCATATCCTTTGACCATTTATCAATTGGAGAATGGTTTGATTTCTTATAAATTAGAGTCAATTCTCTATATATTTTGGAAATGAGGCCTTTATCAGAACCTTCAACTGTAAAAATGTTTTCCCAGTTTATTGTTTCCCTTCTAATCTTGGTTGCATTAGTTGTTTTTTTTTTTTTTTTTTTTTTGGTACAAAAACTTTTCAATTTGATATAATCAAAATTTTCTATTTTGTGGTCAATAGTGATCTCTAGTTCATCTTTGGTCATAAATTGCTTCCTCTTCCACAGATCTGAAAGGTAAACTATCCTATGCTTTTCCAATTTATTTATAATCTCATTCTTTATGCCTATGTCATGAACCCATTTTGACCTTATCTTGATGTACGGTGTTAAGTGTGGGTCAATGCCTAGTTTCTGCTATACTAATTTCTCATTTTCCCAGCAATTTTTGTCAAATAATGTGTTCTTATCACAAAAACTGGGGTCTTTGGGTTTGTCAAACACTAGTTGATTGTTCTTTTGCTATAGATTGAAATAGATGTTATCTGTGGGTTTTTTGTTAGTTATTGTTATTATTGTGAAAAAATGTTGAATTTTGGAGTGGATGTGGGAAAACTGACACTAATATATTCTTGGTGGAGTCGTGAACTGATCAACCATTTTGGAAAACAATTTGGAACTATGATCCAAGGGCTTTCGATCTGTTCATACTCTTTAATCTAATAGTGTCTCTGTTGAGTCTTTATCCCAAAGAGATCACTAAAAAAAAGAAAAGGGACCCACAGTGCAAAACTTTGTAGTGATAAGGAATTTTTAGTTATAAGGACTAGAAAATGAGTTGATGTTTATCAGTTGGGGAATAACTGAATAAATTATGGTATATGAATGTAATAGAATATTATTGTTCAATAAGAAATAAGCAACAGGTTTATTTCAGAAAGGACTGGAGAGACTTACATGAACTGATGCTAAGGGAAATGAATAGAACAAAGAGAACACTGTATACAGCAACAACAAGATTATGTAATAATTAACTGGGATGGACTTAGCTTTTCAACAATGAGATGATCCACATCCAGAAAGAGGAGTATAGGAACTGAATGTTGATCACAACATAGCATTTTCGGACTTTTTTGTTGCCATTGTTTGCTTGTTTTCTTATGTTTTCCATTTTGATCTGATTTTTCTTGTGCAGCAGTACAAATGTGGAAATATATGTAGAAGAAATGCACATATTTAACTTATATTGGATTATCTTTAGGGGAGGAAGGGAGGAGAGAAGAAGGAAATAAATTTTGAAATGCAAAGTTTTGCAAGGGTGAATATTGAAAACTATTTTTATGTATTTTGAAAAATAAAACAATTACAAAAAAGAAATCATGTGACACAAAAATATGACTTTCTTCAAGATTAAAGGAACCTCACTAAATCTCCTTTTCAACCCATAGCTGAATAAAATTAGCATTTACAATATGCCTTATGGGTGACCCACTAATCTTTACTGAAGCAGGAGAAGCAAATACTTGCTTGTGCAGTTCCTTTCCCTTTTTCACCTTCAAAATTTTTAAAGTCTCTTATATTGAGCTAAATCTGCATTAATACAACTAGTATCCATTGTTCATTATTATACCTTAAAGAGACAATTAGGAAAAGGTTAATGCCTCTTCAAATTTGAGTCTATTATGTACTTGTAAATAACTATTATATACTACTCTGAAATCTTTTCTTTAGGTCATGTGCTCTGTTTTTCTAGTTAATCACCAAATGTCTTTTATTTGAATTCTTTCACAGTGTGCTCTTTTAAAAGTTTTTCCCTTTTACAAAAAGTAATGGCTTTTGTTTTCAAAATATATCCAAAGATAGTTTTCAACATTCACCCATGCAAAATCTAGTGTTCCAAATTTTTCTCCTTTCCTTCCTTCATCCCCTCTAAACAGCAAGTGATTCAATATATGTTAAACATAGGCAATTCTTCTATACCTATCTCCACATTTATCATGTTGCATAAGAAAAATCAGGTTGAAAATGAAAAAGAAATGATAAAGAAAACTAAAAGTAAGCAAACAACAACAAAAAGGTAAAAATACTACGTTGTGTTCCACATTAAGTCCACGCAGTCCTCTTTCTGGATGCAAATGTCTCTCTTCATCACCAGTCTATTGAAATTGTCCTGACTTGCCTCAGTGCTGAAAAGAGACACATCCATTAGAATTGATCATCAAATAATCTTGTTTTTTTATACAATGTTCTTTTGCTTCGACTCATTTCATTTAGCATCAGTTCATGTCTCTTCAAGCCTCTCAGAAATCATCTTGTTGCTCATTTTTTATAGTACAATAATATTCCATAACATTAATATACCCTAACTTATTCAGGAATAATCCAACTGGCATATAGCCATTCCAAGTCCAGTTCCTTGCAATTACAAAAAGGGCTACTATAAACAATTTTGCACATATGTCCTTTTATTGTTATTTGATAGTGATTTGGGCATAGTTACAAAATGGTTGAGTCAGTTCACAACATCACCAACAACGTACTGGTGTCCCAGTCTTTTCACATACTTTCAAATAATTATCATTTTTCTTTACCTTTCATCTTATCCAATGTGAGAGGTATGAAAGGGTGCCTCAGAATTTTCTTTTTTTTAATCAAGCTTTTTTCTTTTCAAAACAAATACATGAATAATTTCACAACATTGACCCTTGGATAGCCTTGTGTTTCATATATTCTTCTCCTTCCCCACTCCCTCGCCTAGATGGCAAGCAATTCAATATATGTTAAACTTGTTAAATCTATATTCTCTTGCTGCACAAGAGAAATCAGATCAAAAAAGAAAGTAAATGAGTAAGAACAAAATGCAAGTGAACAGCAACAAAAAGAGTGAGAATGTTATATTGTGATCCACATTCAGTTCCTACAATTCCTTCTCTGAGTGTAGATGGCTCTCTTCATCATAAGATCATTGAAAATGACATCAATCATCTCAATGTTGGAAAGAGTCACATTCATCAGAATTGATCATTGAATAACATTGATGTTGTCATATACATCTATGTATAGATGTATACATATTTATACAGTTATCTTATTGCACAAGAAAAATCATATCAACAAGGAAGAAAAATAAAAATTGAGAAAGAAAACAAAATGCAAGCAAATAACATTGGAGAGAGTGACAATGCTATATTATGTTCCACACTCTGTTCCCATGGTTCTCTCTCTGGGTGTAGATGGTTCTCTTCATCAATGCACAATAGGAACTGGTTTGAATCATCTCAATGTTGAAGAGAGCCACATCCAACAGAATTGATTATTGTCTAGTCTTATCATTGCTTTATATAATGATCTCCTGGTTCTGCATATTTTTTTAATATTTTATTTTCTTTTATTTAATAATAACTTTATATTGACAGAATCCGTGGCAGGGTAATTTTTTACAACATTATCCTTTGCACTCATTTCTGTTCCGATTTTTCCCCTCCCTCCCTCCACCCCCTCCCCTAGATGGCAAGCAGTCCTATATATGATAGATATGTTGCAGTATATCCTAGATACAATATATGTTTGCAGAACCAAACAGTTCTCTTGTTGCACAGGGGGAATTAGATTCAGAAGGTAAAAATTACCCGGAAAGAAAAACAAAGATGCAGATAGTTCACATTCGTTTCCCAGTGTTCTTTCTTTGGGTGTAGCTGCTTTTGTCCATCATTTATCAATTGAAACTCAGTTAGGTCTCTTTGTCAAAGAAGTCCACTTCCTCATACAATATCATTGTCAAAGTGTATAATGATCTCCTGGTTCTGCTCATTTCACTTAGCATCAGTTCATGTAAGTCTCACCAAGCCTCTCTGTATTCATCCTGCTGGTCATTTCTTACAGAACAATAATATTCCATAACATTCATATACCAAATTTACCCAGCCATTCTCCAATTGATGGGCATCCATTCAATTTCCAGTTTCTAGGCACTACAAACAGGGCTGCCACAAACATTTTGGCACATACAGGTCCCTTTCCCTTCTTTAGTATTTCTTTGAGATATAAGCCCAATAGAAACACTGCTGGATCAAAGGGTATGCACAATTTGATAACCTTTGGGGCATAATTCCAGATTGCTCTCCAGAATGTTTGGATTCGTTCACAACTTCACCAACAATGCATTAGTGTCCCAGTTTTCCCGCATCCCCTCCAACATTCATCATTATTTTTTTCCTGTCATCTTAGCCAATCTGACAGGTGTGAAATGGTATCTCAGAGTTGTCTTAATGTACATTTCTCTGATCAAAAATGATTTGGATCACTCTTTCATATGAGTGGTAATAGTTTCAATTTCATCCTCTGAAAATTGTCTGTTCATATCCTTTGACCATTTATCAATTGGAGAATGGCTTGATTTCTTATAAATTAGACTCAGTTCTCTATATATTTTGGAAATGAGGCCTTTATCAGAACCTTTAACTGTGAAGATGTTTTCCCAGTTTGTTGCTTCCCTTCTAATCTTGTTTGCATTAGTTTTGTTTGTACAAAGGCTTTTTACTTTGATATAATCAAAATTTTCTATTTTGTGATCAGTAATGGTCTCTAGTTCATCTTTGGTCACAAATTTCTTTCTCCTCTATTGGAATCCTTACAAACTGCTAACTAATTAGAGTTGATTTAATCTTACAAGAAGATTTTGGCCGGAACCTGAAACAAGGTACTAAGTAGAACTAATTAGTACAATGCTTGTGTTTACACCTTTGTGTTCACACCTCCCTTAAAGCTCTTTGGGCCAGAGAGCACTATGGGAGAAAACCCATAATCCCATTCTCTCAGAAGATTCACATATAAGGCCAATGAGGAGAGAGAGCTATTCCAGAATACATTTTCCACTTGGCTGGCTGGTCACATAGGAGAGTTCAGTGGACTGGAGAGGAGCGACTCTGGTGCAGACAGAGAGCACTTTGACAGATTTCAGCGGAGTTACGCCAGAAGCCCTCTCTCCAAGGCAAGGCACTTGGCTGGCTGGTCGCAGAACAGATTTCAGCTGCATTGGAGAGGAGTTAGTGGCTGGGCTCCTGCACGCCCCCCACTGAGACCAAGCTGGTCTGAAAGATTCACCAGAAAGCTAGCCAAGCCCCAAGTGAAGGAGACAAGAGATTCATTCCATCTCTGTGTTGGTTGGAAGCTGAAGAAAGCAGAGGCAGAGGCTGAAGGACAGAACCTTTGGATTTGGAGACATCTGGAGGGCTCTAAGCTAAACCGGCTGTGTTTTGAGAAGAACAAGAACTCCAACATTTGAACTCCCAACACTCCTCCACAAGTCTGAGAGATAAACTATCCTATGTTCCTCTAATTTATTTATAATCTCATTCTTTATGCCTAGGTCATGGACCCATTTTGGTCTTATCTTGGTATATAGTGTTAAGTGTGGGTCCATGCCGAGTTTCTGCCATACTAATTTCCAGTTATCCAAGCAGTTTTATCAAATAATGAATTCTTATCCCAAAAGTAAGGATTTTGGGGTTTGTCAAACACTAGATTGCTATAGTTGACTATTCTGTCTTGTGAGCCTAACTTTTTCCACTGATCAACTAATGTATTTCTTAGCCAATACTAAATGGTTTTGGTGACTGCTGCTTTATAATATAATTTTAGATCAGGTACAGCTAGACCACCTTCATTTGATTTTTTTTTCATTAATTCCCTTGAGATTCTCAACTTTTTATTGTTCCATATGAATATTGTTGTTATTTTTTCTAAATCATGAAAATAGTTTCTTGGAAGTCTGAATGGTATAGCACTAAATAAATAAATTAGTTTAGGGAGTATTGTCATCTTTATTATATTCATTCGGCCTATCCAAAAGCCCTTAATATTTTTCCAATTATTTAAGTCTGACTTTATTTGTGTGGAAACTTTTTTGTAATTTTGCTCATATAATTTCTGACTTTCCTTTGGTAGATAGATTCCCAAATATTTTATGCTATCAACAGTTATTCTGAATCGAATTTCTCTTTGTATTTCTTGCTGTTGGATTTTGTTGGTGATATATAAAAATGCTGAGGATTTATGGGGATTTATTTTGTATCCAGCTACTTTGCTAAAATTATGCATTATTTCTATTAGTTTTTACATAGAATCTCTGGGGTTCTCTAGGTATACCATCATATCATCTGCAAAGAGTGATAGTTTGGTTTCCTCATTGCCTACTCTAATTCCTTGAATATCTTTCTTGACTCTTATTTCAGAGGCTAGTGTTTCTAATACGATATTGAATAATAACAGTAATAGTGGGCAATCTTGCTTCACTCCAGATCTTACTGGGAAAGGTTCCAGTTTTTCCCCATTGCATATGATGCTTACTGATGGTTTTAAATATATGCTCCTGACTATTTTAAGGAAAAGTCCATTTATTCCTATGCTCTCAAGTGTTTTTATTAGGAATGGATGTTGAATTTTATCAAATGTTTTTCTGCATCTATTGAGATGATCATATGGTTTTTGTTTGTTTGGATATTGATATAGTTAATTATGCTAATACTTTTCCTAATATTGAACCAGCCCTGCATTCCTGGTATAAATCCTACTTGGTCATAGTGTATTATCCTGGGGATGATTTTCTGTATTCTTTTTGCTAATATTTTATTTAAGATTTTAGCATCAATATTCATTAGGGAGATTGGTCTATAATTTTCTTTCTCCGTTTTCAGCCTACCTGGTTTAGGTATCAGTACCATGTCTGTGTCATAAAAGGAGTTTGGTAGGACTCCTTCAATCCCTACTTTTTCAAATAGTTTATTTAGCATTGGAGTTAATTGATCTTTAAATGTTTGATAGAATTCAGATGTAAATCCATCTGGTCCTGGGGATTTTTTCTTAGGGAGTTGATTGATAGTTTGTTCTATTTCTTTTTCTGAGATGGGACTGTTTAGGATATTTACTTCTTTCTCTGTTAGCTTGGGCAAGCTATATTTTTGGAGGTATTCTTCTATTTCATTTAAGTTGTCAAATTTATTGGCACAAAGTTGGGCAAAGTAACTCCTAATTATTACTCTAATTTCCTCTTCGTTAGTGGCGAGTTCTCCCTTTTCATTTTTAAGACTAACAATTTGATTTTCCTCTTTCCTTTTTTAAATCAGATTTACTATTATCCATTTTGTTGGTTTTTTCATAGAATCAACTCTTAGTTTTATTAATTCAATAGTTTTTTTACTTTCAATTTTATTGATCTCTCCTTTTATTTTTAAAATTTCAAGTTTAGTGTTTGTTCTGGGGGTTTTTAATTTGTTCCTTTTCTAGCATTTTTAGTTGCAAGCCCAATTCATTGACCTTCTCTTTCTCCATTTTATACAAATAGGCCTCTAGAGATATGAAATTTCCCCTTATTACCACTTTGGCTGCATCCCATACATTTTGGTATGATGTCTCATTATTATCGTTTTCTTGGGTGAAGTTATTACTTATGTCTGTGATTTGCTGTTTCACCCAATCATTCTTTAGTATGAGATTATTTAGTTTCCAATTATTTTTTGGTCTACTTTCCCCTGGCTTTTTGTTGAATGTAATTTTCAATGCATCGTGGTCTGAAAAGGATGCATTCCCTATTTCTGCCTTACTACATTTGAGTTTGAGGTTTTTATGTCCTAATGTATGGTCAGTTTTTGTATAAGTTCCATGAAAAGAAGGTGTATTCCTTTCTGTCCCCATTACATTTTCTCCAGAGATCTATCATATCTAACTTTTCTAGTATTCTATTTACCTCTTTGACTTCTTTCTTATTTATTTTGTGGTTTGATTTATCTAATTCTGAGAGTGTAAGGTTGAGATCTCCCACTATTATAGTTTTGCTGTCTATTTCTTCTTGCATCTCTCTTAATTTCTCTTTTAAGAATTTAGATGCTACACCACTTGGTGCATATATGTTTAATACTGATATTGTTTCATTATCCATGCTACCCTTTAGCAAGGTATAGTGCCCTTCCTTATCTCTTTTAATTAGATCAATTTTTGCTTTAGCTTGATCTGAGATCAGGATGGCTACCCCTGCTTTTTTGACTTCACCTGAAGCATAGTAGATTTTGCTCCAACCTTTTACCTTTAACCTGCATGTATCTCTACACTTCAGGTGTGTTTCCTGTAAACAACTTATTGTAGGATTCTGGCTTTTAATCCATTCTGATAACCGCTTCCTCTTTATGGGGGAGTTTACCCTGTTCACATTTATGGTTAAAATGACCAATTCTGTATTACTTGCCATCTTATTAACCCTGGTTTATGCTTTTCTCCTTTCTTTCACCCTTCCCCCCCTTCTCAGTATTAAGCTTGTGAGCACCACTTGCTTCTCACAGCTCTCCCTTTTTAGTATTCCTCCCCCCCGCCTTAGAGTTCCTCCCCCTATCTTACCCCTTTCCCCCCCAGTTTCCGTATTCTCTTTCACTTAGCTTATTCCTTCCCTTTTCACTTTTCCCTTTTCACTTTTCAATGAGGTGGGAGAAGTTTCACCATAAATTGAATATGTCTAAAATTTTTCTCTGAAAGCCAATGCTGAAGGCAGTAAGATACCCACTATATTCATCCCCCTCCATTCTTTCTCTCAGATATAATAGGTTTCCTTTGCCTCTTCATGAGATGTAGTGCCCCCACATTACCCTTTTTCTGGTACAATGTCCTTTCCACATCTAGTTTCTAGAACAAGGTATACATGTATTCTTTATACATCTTTATAGCCAAAATATAGTTCCCAAGATTAATCTTTACTTTTTTAGATTTCTCTTGAGTTCTATATTTGTAGATCAAACTTTTTGTTAAGTTCTGGCTTTTTCATCAAAAATAGGTGAAATTCTCTTACTTTGTTGAATGTCCATCTTCTTCCCTGGAAAAAGATGCTCATTCTAGCTGGGCAAGTTATTTTTGGTTGCATACCAAATTCCTTAGTTTTTAGGAATATCATATTCCAGGCCCTTCGATCCTTTAATGTGGATGCTGCTAGATCCTGGGTGATCCTTATTGTGGCTCCTCAATACTTGAATTGGGTTTTTCTAGCCGCTTGCAATGTTTTTTCTTTCATCTGAGGGTTCTGGCATTTGGCCACTATTTTTCCTGGTGTTTTGATTTTAGGATCCCTTTCAGTAGGTGATCAATGAATTCTTTCAATGTCTATTTTATCCTTTGTTTCTATGACTTCTGGGCAGTTCTCTTTGATAATTTCCTGGAAAATAGTGTCCAGGCTCTTTTTTTCATCATACTTTTCTGGGAGTCCAATAATTCTCAGATTGTCTCTCCTGGATCTGTTTTCCAGGTCTGTTGTTTTCCCCAGAAGGTATTTCACATTCTTTTCCATTGCTTGATTTTTTTGGATTTGCTTGACTGATTCTTCTTGTCTCCTGGAGTCATTCAATTCCATTTGTTCGTACCTGATTTTCAATGATGTATTTTCTTCACTCACTTTTTGAAAATATTTTTCTAATTGTCCAATTGAGTTCTTTTGTTCTATGGAATTTTTTTCCAATTTGCCAGTTTTGTTTTTTAGAGAGCTATTTTCTGTTTCCAGTTCACTAATCCTATTTTTCAAGAATTTTATTTCTTTATCCAGTCTCTCTTTAAATGAGTGGGATGACTTCTCCAGCCTCTCTTGCCAAACCTCCCTCTCCTTTTCCCATTTTTCTTCTAGCTGTCTTGTGAGAGCCTTTTTAACTTCTATGAGGTTCTCTGAATCCAATTCTCCCTAAGCAACAAGAGAACTGTTTGGTTCTGCAAACATATATTGTATCTAGGATATACTGCAACATATCCAACATATAAAGGACTGCTTGCCATCTAGGGGAGGGGGTGGAGAGAGGGAGGGGAAAAAAAATCGGAACAGAAACGAGTGTCAATATAAAGTAATTATTAAATAAAAAAATTAAAAAAAAAAGAAAACTATCTTTACATGTATTTGGAAAAATAAAATACTATTGAGGAAAAAAAAAAAAAAACTTCTATGAGGTTCATCTGTGCTGAGAAACAGATGATCTCCTCCTTTGAGGATTCACCTGGAGACAGTCCGTTTTTAGTGTCCTCAGGATTTAGAGTCTGCTCTCTGTCCGTATAAAAGCTGTCAAGGGTTAAAGTCCTCTTCAATTTTTTGCTCATTTTGTCAAAGAATCAAAGACAAACTAGGAAAGAAAAAAAAAAAAAAAACCCAAATGGATTCTCCTTTTGTTGGGGTAGGAGCTGGGTGGTGTTACCGAGCTTCCTCTACAGACTGCAGGGGCAGCAGTGAGGCACTTGCCCGACTGTGCTGTGTCTGCGCTTTGAGATCCGACAGCGTGCTGAGACATTGAGGGAGAGGAGTGGCCAGGTCTCGAGAGACTCCAGCTGTTTGGGGTTATATTCTTCACCTCCAGTGTTTTTAGCTTCTCTGCTGGGCTGCTGACTTGCTACCAGGGCAAAGTATCCAATCCTGTAGCAAAGCTCTCCCTGAAGAGACTGCTGTGATCACATCCCACCCCCTCTCCACTCTGCTCCCAGGCTTGCTGCCACTGTCCTCAGCCTGCGCCCTATCTAAAACCGTCCCCACCCTCGAGCAAAAACAGACCTTTCTTGGTGAATTTCAAGGATGGCTTCTCTTGGTAACTATTTGTGTTTTTTTTTTTTTTTTTTCAGTCAAGTATTAATTCAGAGCCTTGTAATGAAATGGATAGTGAGAGAAAACGCGGAGCTTACACAGCTCTGTGCCTCCTCTCCGCCATCTTGGCCAGAACTCTCCACATTCCTGGTTCTGCATATTTCATTTAGCATCAGTTCATATAAGTATTTCTAGGCCTCTCTAAATCGTCCTCCTGATCATTTCTGATAGAACAATAATATTCTATAAAATTCACATAACATAACTTATTCAGCCATTCTCCAACTGATGGGCACCCACTCAGTTTTCAGGTTCTTAACACTATGAAAAGGGCTGCCACAAACATTTTTGCACAAGTGGGTCTCTTTCCTTCCTTTAAGGTCTCTTTGGGATAAGGGCCCAAGAGAATCAATGCTGGATCAAAGGTTATGGACAGTTTAATAACTTTTTGAGTATAGTTCCAAATTGATCTCTAGAATGGTTGGATCTATTCGCAGTTCCACTAACAATGTATCAGCGTCCCAGTTTTCCCACATCCTCTCAAATTTTCGTCATTATTTTTTCCTGTCAGTCAATCTGAGAGGTTTCTACTGGTATCTCTGAGTTGTCATAATTTGCATTTCTCTGAATAATAGTGATTCAGAGTACCTTTTCATTTGACTAAAAATGGTTTTAATTTCTTTATCTGAAAATTGTCTGTTTATCTCCTTTGACCATTTATGAATTGGAAAATGGCTTGATTCTTATAAATTTGGGTAAATTCTCTATCTAGTTTAGAAATGATGCCTTTATCAGAACCCTTAAGTGTAAAAATGATTTGCCAATTTATTACTTCCCTTCTAATCTTGTCTATATTAGTTTTGTTTGTATGAATTTTTTTAAAGTTAATATAATGAAAGTTATCCATCTGGTGTTCAGTTATGAGTTCTGGTTCTTCTTTGAACACAAATTCCTTTCTTATCCACAGATCTGAAAGGTAAACTATCCTATGTTCTTCTAATTTTCTTTTTTCACTCTTTATGTCTAAATCAAGAACCCATTTAGATCTTACCTTGGTATGTGGTGTTAGTTGTGAATCAAACCCTAAATTCTTCCATACAAGTTTCTAAGTTTCCCAGCAGTTTTTGTCAAATAGTGAATTCTTATCCCAAAAGCTGTGATCTTTGGCTTTGTCAAATATTAGTTTGCTATAGATATTAATCATTTTGTCCTATGATCTTAACCTACTCCACTGTTCAATTTCTCTATTTCTTAGGTAGTACCAAATGGTTTTGATGACCACTGCTTTATAATATAGCTTTAGGTCTGGCACAGCTAAGCCAACTTCACTGGCATTCTTTTTCATTAATTCCTTTGAAATTCTTGACCTTTAGAAAATATGAACTTTATTACTATTTTTTTCTAGATCTACAAAATAATTTCTTGGGAGTTTGATTGGCATGACACTAAATAAGTAGATTTATTTAGGTAGTATTGTTATGTTTATTATATTCACTCAGCCTATCCATGAGGACTTGACATTTTTTCAACAGATTAGGTCTGAATTTATTTTTGTGGAAAGGGTTTTTTAATTATGGTCATATAGTTCCCAACTATTGCTTGGCAGATAAATTCCCAAATATTTTATACTATCAATAGTTATTTTAAATGAAATTTCTTGTTGTATCTCTTGCTGTTGGACTTTGTTGGTAATATATAAAAATGCTGATAGTTTATGTAGATATATTTTGTATCCTGAAACTTTGATAAATTTGTGAATTGTTTCTAGTAGTTTTTTTGATTGATTTTCTAGGATTCTTTAATTTACCATCATATCATCTGCAAAAAGTGATAATTTGGTTTTCTTATAACCCATTCTACTTTCATGAATCTCCTTTTCTTCTATATTGCCAAAGCCAGCATTTCTAATACAATATTGAATAGTAATAGTGATGGTGGGCAATTTTGTTTGACCCCTGACCTTACTGGGAATGGTTCTAGCTTGTTCCCATTACATATGATGTTTGCTGATAGTTTTGAATAGATGCTACTAATCATTTTAAAGAAAAGTCCATTTATTCCCATACTATCTAGTGTTTTTAATAGGAATGGATGTTGAATTTTATCAAATGCTTTTTCTGCATTTATTGAAATAACTATATGATTTCTGTTAGTTTGGTTATTGATATAGTTGATTATGCTGATAGTTTTCCTAATATTGAAATAGCCCTGCATTCTTGGTATAAATCCTACTTGGTCAAAATGTATTATCCTGGAGATGACTTTCTGTAATCTGTTGCTGAGTAATCCTAATTTTGGCTCCTCAGTATTTATGTTGTTTATTTCTGGCTGTTTGCTCTATCTTTTCCTTGGCATGATAGATCTGAAATTTAGCTATGATATTCCTTGGGGATTTAATCTTGGGATCTCTTTCAGGAGGTGATCTGTGAATTCCTTTGATGCATATTTTACCGTCTGATTCTCAAATATCAGGGTAGTTTTCTTTTATGATCTCCAGTAAGATAATGTCTAGGATCTTTTTTTTTTTTTTCTTTTAGTTCAAAACCAATCTATTGTCCATTACTTCATGTGTCAGGGAATCCAATAATTCCTACATGTTTTGAAGTCCTACAATAGTCTCATCTTGTGTAAGGAAATCCAATGATTCCTGCAGATTTTGAAGTCCTGTATCAGTCTTATCATATCTCAGAGAATCCAATGATTCCTGCTGGTTTTGAAGTCCTGTAACAGTCTCATTATCAGCCATGCTCTTTCAGTGTCAGATATTTCTTAGGTCTTCTCCTTTATTTAGAAGTTTTTCCTCTTTTTCTATTTCTCTCCAGGTGCTCCTTGACACCCATCTGATTCCTTCTCCATATGTAGAAATACAAGAAAACTCTTTTCCCCAAGCACTTAATCTATCTACCCCCTTCCATTTACTACTTTATGGATCTCTCCATATCACCTGGCAATTACATTGGAGCTGCTCATACTGGACACTGCCCTTCTGTCAGGTTAAAAAGCCTGTATTCTCCACAATTGTAATCCTTTTCTCCCATCTGATTGTTTATCTGACCATTGATCATGTAATACTTTTCTCCCATCTGATTGCTTTTTGGCTGATTGATCATATCAGAGTCCTGAACTTCTAAAAGCTCTCTGGATGTAACCTTGGCTGCCATTATGCCCCACCTGTTTTTGTTTGAGGGCTTGGAGCTGGGTCCCGCTTCTCATTTCCCTGGGTCAATCTACATTCTGAGGTCCAGTGGAAGCCCTTGTTCCATTTTGTACATGGGGTTTTGAGTCTTATTCTCTCACCCTATCTTCTCACTCTATCTCTGTTTCTACATTGAGCTTTCAGATGCCCTACTTAACCACACTAAAAGCATTGATGAGTCTCACTGGAAGTCCCTTGCCACGAGGGACCTTTTCTTCCCATATTCTGCATCATAACCTGAGTATAAAAAAAGGCATTTGTGACTACTGTGGCACAGTGCCTTATGATCTCCTCTAAAGTAGCATCTTTGTGTAGTGCCCATATAATTCTTATACAAATCTCATTAGCATTTTCTTTAGCAAGTTGTCTTATCATAATTAATGTAGCTGCATTTTCTCCAATTGTTCATATGACAGCTATCTGTAGACTTCCAACAAAATCAGCAAAGGGTTCATTTGGACCTTGCTCTATTTTCATGAAGTCTTCTCCTCAATCTTGTCCTGGGGCAGGGGGAGTGCCCCATGCTTTGATAGCAGCAGCAGCAATTTGCTCATATCTTATCAAAGGGTAATTAATCTGTACTGAAGTGTCTACATACTGACCTTTACCTGCTAGTTGATCAAAGGTGATTTGTATATTAATTCCAGTTTGCCTATTGCATTGGGCTTGTATTCTACATAGTATATTATACTCCAAAAGCCACAACAAATTTTGTCCAGGTTCTAAACATGTCCTTGATATAGATTTCCAGTCACTAAGGGTTAAAATTTCATAAGCTAAATTATCATATATTGACTTAACATAAGATGATGTAGCCCCATAAAGAGGGCAACCCTTTTTCAAATTCTTTTTTTTTTTCCAGATTAAAAGGAGTGTATCTTCTCCTCTGTTGACCAGAAGAGTCAAACTCTTCAATCACAGGTTATGCTTCTATTAAATCAGATATATCCTGAATTTCTTTTTTAGCTTTAATTGGTGCTTTTTGTAATCTTGTCATAGATTACTTGTCATAGGCTCTTTCATAGGTGGTGCTGATTGTATCACTGCCCCCCCTTCTCTCTCCATCCATAAAGGGTTAATTGAGGGGGCTAAGTCAGGGAATGGGGAATGCCCTAATGGCTCCTGCTGTGAAGCACCAAATTCCTTAATTTCATCTGAATTCTACTTCTTTTCTTGTCTAATTCTTCATCCTTTTCACCTAATTTGTCAGTATCCTCCCCTTCCTGCCTTTTCTTCTTTTCCCTTATTCTATAACTTATATAATTTCCTAAAGCCAATTGTATTAAGTTATATGTATAGAGTGTTTTTTAGGAATTGTATCAAGGCCAATATCACTGTAGTATTCACATAGTTGCTCTTCTACTAATTTTCACTCATCTGGATCTAATTCTTTTTTCCTTAGAGAACCAAGTCGATGTGTATTTTAATATTTCAAAGAGTTTAATGATCTGCATCCAAGTTGCAATCAAACTTTGGTTTTTTATGAGTTTAACTAAACTTTCGATACATTTTCCTTGAGATGGAAAAAGCTCCTATCTAAACATGTGTCCCATTTTAGCTGAAACACTACCTTAGGCCTTAAAAAAGTTTCCTTCTTGTCTGTTTTTGTACTTGCCCTAATTTCTGGGTCACAGATGTAGATCTTTAGTCCCACATTCAGGTGCCAAAATGTAATATTCTTGTTGGTTTTCTGGAGGTCTTGGAGCAGCCTTCCCTTCAGTTGAGTAATCACCACAAGAATAGCCAGGTGTTGAAGTACAAATCATTTATTGTCTCCTTCACAGTCTAGTTTCCTTGCCTGGGGCCCAGGCTAGCTTTCTTGAAGCTCTTCTGGAGTCTTGTTTCAGTGGAGAAGCTAAGAAGGAGAGCCCTGTCACCACAATACTGTGAGATGAAGTTAAATTAATCTGGCTCTCAGTTGCCCTGGCTTATATACTCTCGTCTGAGTATAAGCCAATTACTAGGAAACCATTATTTGTTGTAAGATTAAATCAATCATACTGAATTTAGATAACTATTAATCACCATGCTAAACTAGATAACCACTGTCTCATCAATTCCACTGAATTAGCATTTTGTAAGAATCCCTTGTTTCAAATGCAGAGTTCTGGCCTATAATACATTACACTTTTTCCATTTCTTCTTGAAATGATCTCATTTCATTTCACATTTTTCTTCTAACTCCTTTTTAAGATTCTTTATGCGATCTTTCAAATAATCATTGTGAAATGGGTACTAGCTCATGTTTCCCTTTGTCTTTAGAAACCTCAGGATTTGAGGTCTTTTCTTCTTTCTCTCCATAAAAACTATCTGTGTTGAGAGTTCTTTTTGATTTTTTAAATTCATTTGTTAAGGCTTAAAATCTGTTCAATGCAAAGGAGCAATAGCTGCTTTACTTTGCTCTGGGGCGGTTCTGCTGATTGATTTCCAGTGTTGGTGTAATGGTGGCTAGGTCTGGTGTTCTTTGGGGGGGAGAGGAGGGTAAATGGTTTACAATTTGCCTTTTATAGCAAATTTGCTAACACCTGCTTGCAACCTAGACAGAGTAACCTAAGAGGCTCACAGAAGATTCCCAGGTGCATGGAAGCTGCAATTCTCTGACTCCCATCCTAGTTCCTTTCCCTGTCTTCTTGCACTGTGGTCTAGGCTCAGCAGACTATTCCCCTGCCCATTTGAAACAGACCTGCTCTGAAGTTTTTCCAAGTTATCTTCTTCTGGGAATGTGTTGTACTCCAAATATTTGTTGATTTTTTTGACTTCAAACGCAGTTTAAAGGCTTATTCTGCTGTTGGTTTGAGAGAAAGTCAGAGGAGGTCACAGAAAGTCACATCTGCTCTCCCCCAATTTGTCTCAAGCCCCCAGAGTTTCTTAACTTGCATTTCTCTGATCAATAGTGGTTTAGAACACTTTTTGCTATGACTAGATAAGTTTTCAATTTCTTTATCTGAAAATTTTCTGTTCATATCTTTGACCATTTATCAACTGGAGAATGGTTTGTATTTTTATAAATTTGAATCAATTCTCTAGATATTTTAGATATAAGACTTTAATAGAACCCTTGCATGTAATTTTTTTCTCTCTACCATGTTCTCTTTAAGAGTTTTTCCCCATCCTTATGAATGTCCTTCTTAAAACATTGCAGACAAAACTAAGGAGAGTATTCCAAATGTGTATAATTAGGAATTTTTAGTGTGAGACTCTTCTCTCTCTTGTCCTATTTTTCTCAGTATAATCCAAAGATTAATAAGATAACTTGGCTGCTATATTAATATTTTCAGAGGATCCTAATATTATTTCAGAAGAACCATTTTTGAATTACTTTTCCTCTCATTGTAGTATGTGTTTAAAAAACCCATTGTAATAATTTATATTTATTGGTTTATTATTTCATATTATTAACAATGAACCAATATTCAAGCTTTTCAAAAATTTTTAAACATTTTCTTTATATCCACTGTGATAAATAAATAAATAAAGTAACTTTTAATTTAAAAGAGAATTTTCATTCAAAAGACAGAAAACTTAAATAGAGAACAATTGAACATATAGTGCCTACTATAAACCAGACATTGTGGAAAGTACTGGAAAGATTGCATAAAATTATCCTGAGGAATTGAAACCATGAGATGTGACAATATGGTAAGAGAAAATCTTGCTACCTTAAATGAGTTAAATTGTTCTAATCGAGATATTCAAAACATACATTTTCTTTTTTGGTAATAAAGTATAATGGATATATTTTGAATATCACCAAATTTCTTACAGTATCTTTAATCCACCTTTTGTCTCATAGGAGCATCCCATATAACAAATACTATTCTTTTAAAACAGAAACTAAAGGGAAAAATCAGGATCATTTATCAATACATCTAAAACTGCAAATATTTTCAGTGGGCCACATTCAATGTACTACCCTTCTGCAAATGATATGATTGGAATTTCTTTTATTTCCATTTTTTGCAACCAATTTGTACCTCGAATATTCACTTAAAAATAATTTGTAGTTCTATTTGTTATAGGAATAACTGCATATATTGTCTTCTAGTCTTTAATTTCTTTCTTCTGTATGACTCCATATAAAACTTTCATGGTTCTCTGAATTCACTGTGTTGTTTTTTAACAGCACAATAGTTAACTTTCTGTTATATCTGTGTCACAATTTCTTTAACCATTCTTCAATTGTTAGGCATTAAAATGTAAGTTACTTCCTAAAATTTTCTTGATTTTACTTCAATAGGCCATCCATACCTTCAACTATTTAAATTATTCTTTATTTCTAAAGAAGTCTTTTGTATTGATATATCAATATTTTGTGCTGATTTATCAATACCTACATATTTTATTAATTTTCAGTTATTTGGAATACGATTTCTCTTTCTATTGTCACCTATTTGTTTTGTTATCCTTACATAAAAATGTTTTTGATTTGTGATGATTTATTCATTTACTACAGGTTATCTATTGTGACATTTGTGTTTCAGGCTTAATCCTATACCATCACATCAATATGATTTCTCTTTCTTTGTACTTCATCATTGCAATTTTATTTGTTTTTTATTGATATTGTTATTATGATTTCTCAGTTGAAATACTTAAAATCCCTTTTCCACTCCTCAGCTGCTCATATTGTCAATAACTTTCTATATGATATTCTCTTCTGCTTGATTTTTGTGATATGCTGAGTCATTCCTGACAATAAAGGACTCTATTCTCTATTCTTATTTGACCATGCTTCAATATCCTTTTCTGCAATCTTTTCAGATTATGCCTGTTAATGATAAATGCTCCACAGTGAACTCTACTCAGTCCTCTTCTCTTCTCTTTTAATACTGTTTCACTTGGGTAATCTCATAGGTTCCTGTGGATCCAATTATTATCTCTAAAGAGTCTTAATTCAATTTATTTGACCTGAACTGTTTCTTACCTCATAATTCATATTTTCAATTATTTATTAAAACAATTTAACCTGAATTTTACCATGTTCAAAACAGAACTTAATTTCTCCTTCTAAACCTTCATAGCTTTCCTATTATGATATTTTTGAGGGCACTACCATATTCCAATTTTATGAATTCAATGGCATCTTCTCCCTTCCTGCCTTCCTTCTTCCCTCCCTTTCCCTCTGTCCCTCCTTCTCACTCTTTTTCTGTCTTTCCCCCACTAGATTCTATCAGTTGCAATATCTATTCATGTATTTTCATAACACAGATAGATTTTGCTTCTACTGAACTCTGACACAGCAAACACCTTGATTTAGATACTCATCAGTTTACCTGCAGATAATTGCTATAAGTTATTATTTCATTTTCCTATTTCAAGTTTTTCATTTAAGTTTATTTTACAGTCAGCTCTCAAAATAAACACAATAATTTACATATAAATAAGACAGAGAGATAAATAGGTGATAGATAGATATAAATTCTTCAAATTTAGATCTGACTGTTACCCACCCTACTTAATAAACTCTAGTAACTCCCTATCCCTAGTAACATCCTACCAATTATAAAGTTTTCCATTTGACATTAAAATCCCTTCATAATCTGTTTCCCTCATTTTTTTCAGTCTTCTTATCCCTAAACCTAATACCTACTTCATGAATTCTTTAGTGCTTTAACTCCTGCTTCCTTGATCTTTCTTGAACAAGAAACTAGATGTCTAAACATTAAGCTTTTATACTAGTTGTTCTCAAGGATTAAAAAAAAAAGATTACTCCTTATCTCTGTCTTCTGGTTTTCCTAATTTCTTTCATGTCCCTGATAAAAAAAACATTTTTAAGTCTCCCTCAATACCCAGTGACTTCTGTTGTTTAAAAATATTTTATCCTGTATATTAGGTTTGTTTGTTTGTTTGTTTTTTTAACATAGATGGTTTTTCACTTTCATCTCTTTGGGTCTGTGAACTCTCTGGAAAGAGATAATATTTTTCTCCTTTTTTTGGAGGGATCGTTTCCCCAACAATAACAGAGTGCCTGGCACTTAAAATGCTTATTAATTTTCTGACTGACTATTGTCATTATTAACCAAAATATATCTTTCTGTTTTAAGTGTCCCCCATCCCCTACGGGCAAATTATTTACTTCATATATTTTTATTTAATGTTCTTATATTTATTTTTGTTTTCCAGGGTATTTATAAGGAAATAATCTTCTCCACCCACGTAGTCATGTAGTACTACTTTACAAGTCTCTTTTAGATTGACTATTTATCAAAAGATAACCTTTGAAGGTTATGCTTGGGTTTTCTGAATATGTCATTCTGAACTGTATCCTGCACAGTCATTCTTCAAAACTACTTATTCCATTTCCTTATTCATTTTATCATGGGCATGGCATAGTATTTTGCTTTTCAAATTTCCTTTCTTGTATATTTGAAGAAATTTTTCCTGTTTAGTCTAGAACTTGTGGTCAATGAAAATTTAAAATTTAACCATATATTGTTTCTTTCATGCTGTAAATTCCAAGATACAGCATGAAAGAAACAAAATATTATAGCAAGAACTCCACTGACTCACTGATGAAGGCAGGAAAGATTTATTTTACATTCTTGCAAGAATTGGTGCCTAGGTTAGTAGTCCCACTTTTAAACTCTACAGGCAATAGTTTATTTACTGTCTTGCACAAATCCCTTACCTGATTATAAATTGGATATTACAGAAATTACACAAAGTGAATCTCCACCCCTCATTACATAGTCAGTTCCTGCCCCCTAAAAATTCCATTCTTCCATGCTTTTAGGGGAGATAATCTCCACCCTTGATTATTCTTTAATCTCTTTGTGGCTTTCAATTTTCTAATTTAAGTTTCATTTCTTCTATTTAATCTTCATAACTGTGGAAAGCAAATACCTGTCCAGATACTGGTCAAACATGACTCATGTCATCAACATTGAATTGAGGAAATGAATTGCCTCTGAGAGAATAGCTGCTGGGATCACATATTCTGCACAGGACTCAGCACTTGTCAAATCTAATAAGACTTAAGCTTTTCATAGAACAAATGCCACTAAGCTTAACATAAAGCTATAAATTCCTTTGAATAAACGATTTCTCTGCAGGGCATGGAAGCCCACAATTTTTTCTTTTTTTTTTTTTTTTTTTTTTTTAACCTAGATAAATTTTAGTCTTTAAATTTTAGTAAAAAAGAATCCAGTGGCAAGTTTCCTTTGGTCTCTATACTTTTTTCATTTACTTTGAACATCATTTGTCAGCTTGAGGAGTTCTTAGTGATTAAGGGTTAGAGTGAAATATTTTAGTCAATTGATTTAAAATCTTGTTGGTTTCTAGAATTAAAAGATAAAATTATTTCCAGAAAATTAAAACAATGAAAATGCCAAAATTTAAAAATTGTGAATATAGATACTGACATTAAAAATTATGATCAAAATTAGAGACAATGCTATTTTGTATTCTGAAAATGGACAAGTATTTTGTTTTTGTAATGACTGTGTTTTATCTTTCTAGTCACTCCAACTCTGGAGAGCTATCTTTAAAAAAAAAGAAGAAGAAAAAGAAACATTTAAAAAATAATATGTAGGCAAAAAAAAAAAAAAAAACCAACAATAACATACTGAAACACTTTGATGGTCCACACCTGTTAGTCCTTATCTTTGCAAGGTGAAAAAGAAAGTATCTCATCATGTTCTTTTTTGTTGCCCAATTCATTTTTTTTAATTTCACAATATTTCATTTCAATGCCTATGATATATTTTTTGTGTAGTCATTTTGAATATTGCTTTCTTGACTGATTACATTACTATGTTTCACTTCATTCAAGTAATTTCTAGCCCCTCTGCATACATCTTTTTAATCATTAATTATGAGAGTAAGCATATTATATTTGCATCCCACATGGTTAGTCATGCCACAATCAATGGAAATGTACTTTTTCCAGTTGTTTTGCATTTTTAACAAGTATTTTTGAGGGGCTTCTAGTGACATATTTTGCATTTAGTTTATTATCAATTATTGTTTTATAATATAATTTGTATCCTGGAAGTGTTATTCCCACACCAAACTTCTCTTAAAATCATTTTTTCCTTTTTATTCTTTATCTTCATTTGATCCTCTAAATAAATTATGGCATTATGAGAAGTTCTTTGAAGTCTCCTTTATCAATCACTAAGCAATATAATGGCATATCATTAATTAATTTGACTTTTACAGTATTGAAATTTTTTAGATATTTTAGGACCCAGGAATAACTATCCCATTTATAATTTAATTTGGTCTTCATTTTTAAGGAGAATTTTGTAATGAATACGTAAACATATGTATTCTTGTATGTACATTCACATACACAAAAATAGATTCAAATGCATTGATTTCTGAATATTTTAAGAATTTTGTAGTAATATTGAATTAGAATTCTCTTTCTATTGGTATTTCCTGAACTTTTGAATTTTTATATGAAAATATGCCTTAGTTTTGCATTTAGTAGCCTGTTTGACAAATTTAATCTATATCTTCATTTGCTTATTGTTTTATTTTGTTTCCTGATATTTTAATTTTACTGAAGCCAAATGGTCATTGGTAAATAGGAATATTTTTGTCTCATCTTGTTCATTAAACAATTTTTTTTCTTTTCTATTATTACTCTTCTTAGAATTTCCATAAATGTATAAAATAATAATAGAAATATATATCATTATTTTTAAAAGAAAATCTTTTAGTCTTTTCTCATTACACACAATGTCTCTGTTTGGTTTTAGATAACAGTTTTTTCATTTTTATATTATATAAGAATATTCTTTACATACTTTGAAAAATTATGTTTTAGAATTTTTTTTGTTTTTATGGTCCATAGTTTTATAAGTTGTTTTATCTAAGCATTAAACAATACTTTTCTTCCTGTTATAAATATAATTTGAACATGAAAATGTTATATTAGCTAATTATTATATTTTGTTATTATTGCACTCCCCTAAAATTATAATTTAATCAAATTAATGCTATTGGTCTATATTTAACTTTAATTACATTATCCTTTCCTATTGTAGATTTTAGGATTTAGTTGTCTCATAAAATGCTTTTAATAGATTTCCTTCAATCAATTAAGAAACATTTATTAAGTATGTGGTAAGTGATAGGGACAGGAAAAAAAGGCAAAAAATAGTTCCTGCTTTCAAACTAATTACAATCTAGTTGGAGGAATCATGGAAATAAATATAAACAAAGCAAGCTACATAAAAACAAATAGGAAATAATTAAAATAAGGAAAATACTGGTATTAAGAAGGTTTATTGAAGGCTTTCCATTAAGGATGAAAATTTTTTGTTGGTACTTGAAGTCATGGAAGTTAGTAGAACAAAGCATTTCAGGCTGCAGTTGGAGATGACTGGAAAGTCTGCCTAGATGTTTTATTCATGGAATAAATAAGAAGATAGTTTTACACCATTACTAGAGTAAAAATTAGGAGATGAGGTGTAAGAATACTGGAAAGATCAGAAAGATTTCACAAACAAGTGGAGCATTATTTATTTCTCCTGAAGGCAATAGGAAGCCACTGAATAAGAGAGTGACAAGATGAAAACTATACTTTAGAACAATCACTTTTGTGATTGAAGGGAAAATAGTTTAAAATGTGGAGAGAGCTTTATAGTCTTGGGATTAAGTGATTCTTAAAGGTTTGTTTAAATTAGTCACAAGTGCTTCTGGCCCTGATGATTTTTCCTCAGAAAACTCATTTATACTTTGTTCAATTTCTTTTTCTAAATTAAGGTTGTTTATGGATTCTGATTTTTCTTCTGTTAATCTGGATATGCTAATTTATGTTTTTGTTAATACTCATGCATATAACTTAGGTTGCCAATTTTACTGGCATATAATTGAGCAAAATAATTCAATAATTATTTTTATTAATTATTGGTTCATCTATACTTTTTTCCTTTTGATATTGTAATTTTATTTATATTTCTTCTTTTTATCAAATTAACCTATTTGTTTATTTATTTATTTAAATTTATAAAATCAACTGGTTATTTAATAATTCAATATTTTAACTTTCAATTTTAATTTCTATCTAGATTTTCCATTTTGTTGTTCCATGAGGAATTCTCAATTTTTTCATTTCTTAGAATTACTCATGGAACAACAAAATGGAAAATCTAGATAGAAATTCAATTGCATGACCAATTAATTGACCTGCTCTTTGTTTCATTTAATTACATTCCTGTTTAGAGATATAAAATTTCCCCTAAGTACTGCTTTGGCTGCATATCACAGATTTTGTTATGCTGTTTCATTATTATCATTCTCTTAATGAAATTATTGTTTGTTTCTATGATTTCTTCTTTGAACCCACTAATTCTTTAGTATTAAACAATTTAACTTCTCATTTATTTTTAATTTATGTGTCCACACACTTTTTTGACATTATCCCCATATAATGGATTAACTTCTCATATACTTTTTTTTATAGAATTCTTTTAATTGATGAATGAGAAAAATTATTAAAACTTACATGCATCCTCATTTGAAAATGCAAATACTTTAACTTTATTCAATACTTTATGATTTCTTTTCCATGTTTACCTTTTAATGCTTCTCTTACATCTTATATTTTAAAGTCAAATTTGTTATTCAACTCTGATATTTTTATTAGAAAAGCTGCAAAATTCTCTATTTCTGTAAATGTCTATTTTTCCTTGTAATAAATACACAGTTTTGGAGGGGGGAGATAAATCTTAGTTTTAATTTTAGTTGTTTGGCTTCTTGAATATCATATTCCAAGTCCATTGCTCTTTTAATTTGATTGTTGTGATATCTTATGTGGCTGGTACTGTGGTTCCATAGCATTTGAAATTTTCATGAAATTTCTGGTTTGCTTTGGTTTGATTTCCTATGGCTTCTAGAAATATTTTCTTTTGACCTTGGGAGTACTGGAATTTGACTTGAGTGTTCATTTCAGATTCTTCTTCAAGTGGTTGTAAGTGTATTCTTTCAATTTTTGTCTTGCCATCTGGTTCTATGCTTTCAGGACAGCATTCCTTAAAAATTTATTAAAATATGATGTCTAAGATCTTTCCTTAAATATGACTTCAAGTGGGCTGGTAATTGTTACATTTTTTCCATCTATTTTCCATATCAATTGTTTTTCAAAAAAATATTTTCACATTTTTTTCCTATTTCTTCATTCTTTTGAGTTAGTTTTATGTTTGAGATCTCATAAAATCATTATCTTTCACTTATCCAATGATGCTTTTTAAGGAATTATTTTCTTCAGTGGATTTTTGTATCTTTTTTTTTCCATTGGGCCAATTCTGCTTTGTAAGGAATTATATTTATCTGTGAAATTGTGTATGTTTTAAAAAATTTGGCTAATTCTGTTGTTAAGCACTTATTTTCTTTAGTCTTTCTTATGCCTTTTTTTAACCATTTTTTTTTCTTTCTCATCCTCTCTTATGTGATTTTGAAAATCCTTTTGGTTTTTTTGTTTGTTTGTTTTTCTAGGAATTCTTCTTGGACCTGTGTGTAATTTGCATTTTTTCTCCTTGAGGCTAGATAGATTGATTTGTCTTTTGAGTTTGTATCTTGATCTTCCTTCCCACTACCATACTTTTTATAGTCAAGTTATTTTCTTTTCTTATTAATTCATTTTCCCATTTAATTTCCTGATTATGAATTTCATGTTAATTGTGCTTTGTTCATGACATGCAAATAGCAGGAGAAATTCTTAATCCTTAGCCTTTTAACTCTGATATTTTGAGACCTAGTTCTGGAGGTTTGGATGCTTTTGCTTTTTCCTAGGTGAAATGATCTGAAGAGAGATGTTGTAATTGCTCTTCTCATCAGTACACTGGCCTTCACTCAGAAGGGATTTGTGATCCCTTATCTTATGTGATCCTCAGATGATGTAAAAATGCCATGACAAGAAAAGCAAGAGTTAAGAGATTGCCAAGATTGTGTTTAATAATTGCAAAATGTGCAGTGAGGTTGAGAAGGATGACAATTAAGAAAATGACTTTATAATTGCATAAATATGTATGCATATATTGAATTTAATATACATTTTACCATAAAAATCAAAGACTAACTTAAAGGTACTCAATAAGGGCAACCTCTTTATGTTTTATACATGGAAATGTAAACTATATGTCTAAAATTATCATTAATAATCACATAATTTGAAATAGTGAGCTAGAGATGAGTATGGTGTGATCCTAAAAAGCAAAACTATATAGGAAAATGTAAAATGAATAATTATGTTATATGAATGAAGTATGAGAGGAAAACATGACAAGGAATAATTTGATGAGGGAAGAAGACTGGTAGTTCTGAAATACTATCACATTGTGAATGAGTTAAAAAGTGAACAATAAAATCTATCTATCTATCTATCTCTCTATGTATCTATCTATTTACATACAGACACAAACACAGATACATATATGCATATACATACATACATATATATATCTATATATCTATAAACATGTGTGTATATATATATATATGTAATATGCTATAACTGAATTCATTATCTTTTAGCCAGAATGTTCCTCTCCCACTTTCCTATTATTATAGAACATAACATTATTCTTCCAGTTTCTCAGGTTCACTATGTAATAATTATTTTGCTTGAAAATATCATTCACTCCCCATATCCAAAGTTTTGCCAAGTTCTATTAATTTCACCTTGGAAATATCTTTCCAATATACTTTCTTCTCTTCTCTGATGCTTCTGCTATTTTAGTGAAGACCATTATCACCTTAAACTTAGAGTACTGCAATTTCCTGAAGGTTCATCTTCCTGCTCCATCTTTCTTCCTTACAAACCATTCTCCATTCAGTCTAAAATGATTTTTTTCCCTAAAATGTGGTTCTGATAATGTTAGCTCCTACTCAGTAAACTCCACTGACTTTCTCTTTCTTCCAGAAACAATTCCAAAATGCTTGGTTTAGCATTCAAAGAACTTCATAACCTAACCCCTATCCAGATTTTCAGTTTTTTACACAGTAATCCCCAATTCTTCAATCCAATGAAGCAGGCTTCTTGGCTATTCCATGCTATAGATACTCCATCTCTCCACTCCATTCCTTTTCTCTGATTATTCACACATTTGAAATGCTTTCATTTCTATGATCTAATGACTAAAATTTTTGGTTTCCTATTAGATCTAACTAAAACTCTCACCTTATACAGTAAGTCTTCACCAATCTTTCCAGTCACCTGCGCAAGTTAACCAAAAATCATGTTTTTCTTTAGTCTTCAGGGAATATAGAAAAGAAAATTTGAAAATATATTATTATGTAACTTGTACAACATTTACAATGAAAGATTATAGTTGGTTGTTGAGTTTAACAATAGCTCACACACTTTCTAGGAGACTTTTCTTTTTTTAATAATATTTTTAATTTTCAAAATATATGTCTAGATAGTTTTCAACATTCACCCTTGAAAATCCTAGTATGCCAATTGTTTTCTCCCTTTCTTCCCCCCATGACCTCCCTTAGACAGAAAGTAATCCAACATCAGTTAAATATGTGCAATTCTTCTATACATATTTCTACAATTATCATGCTGAACAAGAAAAATAAAATCAAAAAGGAAAAATGAGAAAGAAAACAAAAGACAAGCAAACGAACAACAAAAAAGTGAAAATGCTTTGTTGTGATATACACTCAGTCCCCATAGTCTTTTTTTCTGGGTGCAAATAGCTCTTTCCATCACAAGATCATTGTAACTGACCTGAATAACATGGCTATTGGCAAGAACTATGTCTATCAGAAGTAATAATCATAAAATCTTGTTGCTGTGTGCAGTGTTTTCTTGGATCTACTCACTTCATTTAGCATCAGTTAACATAAGTCTCTCCAGACCTTTCTGAAATCAACCTACTGATCGTTTCTTATAGATAAATAATATTCCATAACATCCATATACCACAGTTTATTCAGACATTCTCCAACCGATGGACATTCAGTTAGTTTCCAGTTCCTTGTCACTACAAAAAGGGTTCTTACAACATTTTTCTATGTGTAAGTCCTTTTTTCCTCCTTTATGAAATCTTTGGGATATAGGGCCAGTGGAAACACTGTTGAATCAAAGAGTATGAGCCCTTTGAGCATAATTCCATATTGCTCTCCAAAATGGGTGCATAAGTTTACTACTCCACCAACAATGAGTTAGTGTCCTAATTTTCCTACATCCCTTCCAACATTCATCATTATCTTTTTCTGTCATCTTAGCCAATCTGAGAAGTGTGTAGTGGTACCTGAGAGTTGTCTTAATTTACATTACTCTGATCAATAGTTTTTTAGAGCATTTTTTCAGATGACTATAAATGATTTCAATTTTATCATCTGAAAACTACTTTTTCATAGCCTGTGACCACTTATCATTTAGAAAGTGCCTTGAATTCTTATAACTTTGAGTCAATTCTCTATATATTTTATAAATGAGATCTTTAATAGTACCTTGGTTATAAAAAAATCCTGAATTTACTGTTTATCTTCTAATATTGTCTGCATTACTCTTGTTTGCATAAAAGCTTTTTAACTTAATATAAACTAAATTATCCATTTTTCATTCCATAATGTACTCTAGTTCTTCTTTGGCTACAAATCACTTCCTTCTCCACAGATATGAGAGGTAGACTATACTTTGTTCTTACTTGCTTATATTATTACTCTTTTTGTCCAAATTATGAACCCATTGCAAGCCTATCTTGGTACTGGGTATTAGGTGAGGGTCAGTGCCTACTTTCTGCCATATTATTTTCCAATTTTTCTGGCAATTTTTGTCAAATACTCACTTCTTATCCCAGAAGCTGGAATCTTTGGACTTATCAAATATTAGATTACTATAGTCACAGACCATCATGTCTTGTGACCCTCAACTACTGCCTTGATTGACAACTCTAATTCTTGGCCAATACCAAATTCTTTTGATGATGGCTTCTATCTAATATAGTTTTAGATCTGGTACATATAGGCTAACTTCAGCTGCATTTTTCCAATTAATTCCCTCAAAATTCTTGACATTTTTTCCTTTCAGATAAAATTTTGTATCTTTTTTTGTAGCTCTGTAAAAAAAATTTGATAGAAGTGTGATTGGTAAGAGTGAATAAGTAGATTAATTAAGGTAAGATTGTCATTTTATTATGCCTACCCATAAGCACTTGATATTTTTCCAGTTGATTAGATCTGACTTTCTTTGTGTGGAAAGTATTTTGTTGTTAGGTTCAGATTGATCCTGACTCTGTCTTGGCAGGTAGACACTTAAATGTTTTATATTATCTATAATATTTAAATGGAAATTACTTTTAAATCTCATGCTGTTGGAATTTGCTAATAACATATAGAAATGCAGATGACTTCTGTGGATTTATTATGTATCCTGCAACTTTGTTAAAGTTGTAAATTGTTTCTACTAGGTTTTTTTTTTTTTTTAAGTTGGTTCTCTAAGATTCCATAAGTATACCATCATATCATCTGCAAAGAGTGCTAATTTGGTTTACTCATTACCTACTGAAATTTCTTTAATTTCTTTTTCTTTTCATACTGCTAAAGCTAACATTTCTAACCCAATATTGAATAGTAATTGTGATAGTGAGCAAAATTGTTTCACCCCTGAACTTATTCGGAATGGTTGTACTTTATCCCCATTACATATTATGCTTGCTGATAGTTTTAAATAGATGTTACTAATCACTCTAAGAAAAAATTCCATTAATTCCTATACTATCTTGTGTTTTTAATAAGGGCATGTTGGATTTTGTCAAATGCTTTTTTCTGCAATTTTTGAGATAATCATGTGATTTCTGTTAGTTGGATATTGATATAGTGAATTATGCTAGTAGTTTGTAATATTGAACTAGCCTTGCAATTTTGGTACCAATTCTTCTTCGTCACGGTCTATTATCCTGGGAATTACTTGCTGCAATCACTTTGCTAATATTTAATTTAATATTTTGCCATCAATATTCAATAGGGAAATTGGCTTAAAATTTTCTTTCTTTGTTTTGACCCTACCAGGTTTAGGTATCATCTCCAAAAGTGTGTTATAAAGGGGTTTTGGTAGTACTCCTTCTTTTCCTATTTTTCCAAATACTTTGCATAGTATTTGTGGCAATGGTTCTTTGCATATTTGGTTGAATTCAACATGTAAGTTCATTTGGCCCTGGAGATATTTTTTGAAGGGAGTTGATTAATAACTTGTTCAATTTTTTTTAAATAAATGAGACTACTTAAGTACTTTATTTCCTCTTCTGTTAATCTGGACAATCTACATTTTTATAAGTATTCTTCCATTTCACTTAGATTATCAGATTTATTGGCATACAATTACTTTAATTTCCTCTTCAGTGGTGGAAAGTAAACATTTTCATTTTTGATACTAACTCAATTTTCTTCTTTTCTTTTTTCTAATAAAATTAACTAAAGGTTTATCTATTTTGTTCATTTTTTCATAAAATCAATTCCTAGTTTTGTTTATTAGTTCAATAGTTTTCTTACTTTAAATTTTATTAATCTCCCATGTTCTTTTCAGAATTTCAAATTTGGTATGTATTTGGAGATTTTTAATTTGTTTCTTTCTACCTTTTTAAGTTGCATGCCCAATTCAAACTTTGTCCCCTCTATTTTATGAAAGTAAGCTGAATCCCATAAATTTAACATGTTGTCTAATTATTGTCATTCTCATGTATGAAATTATTGATTGTACCTGTCATTTGTTGTTTCACACACTCATTTTTTAGGATTAGATTATTTAATTTCCACTTAATTTTTGGTCTATTTTTCTTAGTTTTATTTTATTTAAATTTTCCTCAATCATAATCTGAAAAATATAGATTTATGATTTCTGCTTCTCTGAATTTCATTTTGAGGGCTTTATGCCCTAATACATGGTCAAATTTTATGTAGGTTCCATGTTCTGTAATGTTCTCTGGTAGTTTTCTTTGTTTCAGTTCAGTAATCACCACTGGTGCAGTCAGGTGTCCAAATCCTTTATCTCTCTTCTTGGTTCCAAGAGCTTGAACTCCTGCTTCCTTCTCTGTCCTCTGAATCTCTCCAAATTGAATCCTGGCTGAGGTTCCTAGCTTATATGCTCTATACTGAGCATAAACCAATCATTATATCACTAGGAAACTATTCTTTTTTGTAGGATTAAATCAATGCTAAACTATTTAACCATTGTCTCCTCAATTCCACTTAGTACCTTGTTTCAAGTTCTGGCCCATAACATTGAGAAAAAGTATATTCTTTTCTGTCTCCATGAATTTTCTCAATGGTCTATCACACCTAGCTTTTCTAAATTTCTATTTACCTTGTAAACTTTTTTTTTCTTATTTATTTTGTGGTTTGATTTATTTAGCTATGAAAGAACAAGTTTGAAATTCTCCATTCATCTTGCTTTATTGTCTATTTCTTCTTGAAGCTCTCTTGAAGTTCTCTAGAAATTTGTATGTTATACCACTTAGTACATATGTGCTAAGTATTGATATTACTTCACATTCAATGTAGTTTCTTCCTCATTTCTTTTAATTAGATCTATTTTTTCTTTTGTTTGATCTGAGATCAGAATTGCTATGTCTGTTTTTTTTTTTTTACTTCAGCTGAAGCATAATAAATTCTGCTCCAACCTTTAATATTTACTCTGTATGTGTCACCCTGCTTTAAATGTTTTCGTGTAAATATATTGTAGGATTCTGGCATTTAATACAGTCTGCTATCCTCTTCTGTTTTGTGGGAGAGTTTATCCCATTCACAGCCACAGTTAAAGTTACTAGTTCTTTATTTCCTGCTATCTTATCTTTTCCAAGTTATATTCTTTTCTTTTTCTTTTCCCTCTTTCCCTCCCTAATTCTCTGTATGGTAATACAAGTTTCGCTATTAAACTAGCTATGTTTGTTTGATCCAAATCCAATGAGATTAAGGTTCACACAATGCTCATTCCCTTCCCTTTTTTCCCTCAACCATAATAGATCATTTTTGCCTCTTCATGTAATTCAATTTACTTCTCCTTTTCTTTCAGTCTTTTTATATCCATAGTTTCATGTTTCTAATAATCACAATGAAGTCAAATTATGTCTATGCTGCCTAAGTATGCCCCTAACAGAGATACAGTTTTCAAACTTTAAAAGTATTGTTTTCCCATATAGGGATGTAAACATTTTAACCTTTAAAAACATAGTTTTCCCCTTTTTATCTTTATATGCTTCTTTTCACAAGATCAGATTTTGTGTTAAGTTCTGGTCTTTTCATAAAAAATAAGTGAAAATCTCCTACTTCATTGAATATCCATATTTCCACCCAGAAATGTAATGCTTAATTTTGTTAGATATTTGATTCTTAGCTGCAGTTCAAGTTCCTTTGCCTACTGGAATATCATACCCCATGCCCTCCAATCCTTAGAAATGGAAGCTGCTAGGTCCTGGACAATCCTGATTGTGGCTCCTCAATATTTGGCATATTTCTCCCTTTCTGCTTGCAGTATTTTCTCTCTGATCTGATAATTTTGAAATTTAGCTATAATATTCCTTGGAGTTCATTTTGAGGTCTCTTTCAGGAGGTGATTGGTGAATTCATTCAAGGATATTTTACTCTCTCATCTTAAAACATCAGGGCAGTTTTTCTTGATTTCTTGAAAGGTGTTGTCTAGGTACTTTTTTTCATAGTGTTTTTTTAGATAGTCCAATATTTCTTAAATTGTTTCTCCCAGACCTATTTTCCAAGTCAATTGTTTTTCTTACACATATTTTACATTTTCTTCTAATTTTTTTTTCCATTTCCCAGACATTCTGTTTTCCAGGGAATTGTTTTCTTTTTTCATTTTGCAAAGGGATTCTTTAAGGAGTGTTTTTCTTCAGAAAATGTGTGTTTCCTTTTCCAGAGCTCTCATTTCCTTTACCTATTTTTTTTCTTTCTTTTAAGATACTTTTTGAATTCTTGGAAAAGATCCTTGTAAGATGAAGACCAACTTATATCATCCTTTGAGGCTTCTTCTCGAGATCTTTTTCCTTTAGTGTCCTTGGGGTTTGTGATCTGCTATTCCCTGCCTCCAACTCTATCTGAGGTCAGAGATCTTTTTGCTTTTTTGATCATTATTAAGTTGAGGTCTGCTCTTGGGACATTGGGTGAAATGTCTCAAACTTTCACGATAAATAACAGGGGTTTCACACAGCCCTGGGACTGGCATTGGAGGTTTCCTTCCCATGATGGGTGGGCAAGGTCATCAATAAATGCCAGAATTTAGGGGCTATTTTCTTTCTGTAGTTGTGTTGGAGGTCTCACAACTAGTCTACTAATCCACTGGCATCTGAATCAGGAGAGAGTAGCAAATACTCCTGCATTTTGGCTATAAGCCTCCCACTAGATTCTTTCACTGCATGGAAGCCTTTCTGCCTTGTGTCTTCCTGCATTGAGCTACACTGTACTGTGCCTGCACTGGCCTGCAGCTTGCCCTCCCAACACATTACCCAATTGAGACAAAACTTTCCTGAAGTTCTTCCAAAATATCGTCTACTGGAAATTTGTTACATTCCAAATATGTGTGTGATCTGTCATTTTAAAACCCATTCAGAGGCTATATCTGGTATGGATTTGAGGGAAGCCAGGAAGAGTTTAGACAAAGATTGATCTACTCTCCCCAATTTTGGCTCTTGGCTCTGCCTCAATAGGAGACTTCTCAAAACAATCTAACTAACTTTAAAACAGAAATTCTTAACAATTTTGTACATCATAGATGCTTCTGGTAGTCATTTTTGCATAAACAATAATCCCTTATTGAAAAAAAATGTTTTTAAAGTAAAAATTTAAATTTAAATAAAATACAAAGGAATGAAAAGGAAACCATTTTAAAGAAATTATGTTACTTTTCCCCATTCAAATCACTGAATTGAAATCTATCCATAGGAAAATGAGAATTTGTGGAGTGGATATGGAAAAAAAAAAAGAGACATCAATGCATTGTTGTGTGGAGTTATAAGCTTATTCAGCTATTCCATAGCACAATTTGGAACTATATCCAAGGGGTTATATAAAACTGTGCAAATCCTTTTACCTATCAATGTTATTACTAGGTTTTTATTTTAAAAAATGAGATAAAAAGTCAAAAGATCTATATGTATGGAAATATTTGTAGCAGTTCTTTTCTGGTGGTACAGAGTTAGAATTAGAGAGAGTGCCAATGTGGAAGGATGGAAAAAATGTGCTTTGTGATTATGAAGGAATATGGTTTGATTATAAGAAATGATGAGTTGGTTGCTCTAAGAAAAACCTGGAAAGACTAAAATGAGGTGATGCAAAATGAAATAGACTGTGTACAAAGTAACAGCAATTCTGTAAGATGATTAGCAGTGAATGACTTAGGTATTCTCAGCAATACAATGATTCAAGACAGCTCTGCTGAAAATGCTATCCCTCCTAAGCAAAAGAATTGATGGTGTTTGAATACAAATTGAAACATATTTTGTTTCTTTCTTTATTTTTCTTGAGGGTGTTTTTGGAGGTCTGTTTGTTTTCACAACATGACTAATATGGAAATACATTTTGCATGACTACATACATGGAATTTGTTTCAAATCACTTTTAGTCTCAATGTTTGGAGTGCTGAAGAGGAAGAAGGAAAAAATTTGGAACTCAAATTGCTTAAATGAATGTTAAAATTTATTTTTCATGTAATTGGGTAAAATAAACTATTAAATACATTGAAATGTGATTTATGCTAAAAATAAAGAAAAAAAATAACCTTTAGTTATTAGATGCCACTTTGAAGATCATCAAAAGAGATGGAGGAGTAATGTTACAGAAGACAAGACAAGCAAGAATATCCATGAGTGAGGAATAGATAGATTGTTAAAATGGAGACAATGTTGAAATGTGTCCTTGCTATACCTATTCTTTTCCCATTGATGATTTCCTTCTTGGGAATATATATTTTCCCTTCTTGAATCTACTTATACCTTTTCAGACTTCTGTACTATGTCTCATTTTTACTTCTTTTTAAACTCATATTTATGTCTTTAATAAACCCATTAAAATATTATATTTTGGATAATAGAGACTATTTTATTCTTGCTTATGTTTATATCTTCAATGATTAGCACAGCTCCACACATATAAAAAGCACTTGACAATGCTTTTTATTGTTTCTTTTGCTCATTTCAGACAACTTTTTTAAAACTCTGAAAATAAGATATACAAGAAGAAAGCTTGAGAGTTTTTAAAAGGGCAAATGGTGACTTTTCTCATGAGTGCCACAAATCTTAACATATTTATGGTTATCAGGGACATAATCAGGAGATAAAGACAGGCTGACTTTGATGGGAGAAAGAATGATCAGAGAAAAAATCCTCAGAGGATACAGGGGAGATGAGAATAAGAATATAGAAGGAAAATTTAGCTTTAACAAGAAAATTTTTATCAAATGAAAGAATGGGTAATTGAAAATGTTAATTGTCTTTGATTTTTCATTTGATTTTCTTATGCCAGTTTATAATATGAAAGATTTCAAAAGTGACCAATCCCAAATATGATCTGAGAAGGAGATTACCCTGCCAGATTACTTCTTCTTTAACTTCCTACAGATTTCCCTTAAAGTTTTTCAGGATTACATTAGCATTCTTTGCTGCTATCACATATTGGTTAACACAGTTTCCAGTCTTTAAAACCATATGACTTATTTCAAACAAAGATATAACTATCCCTTTTCCTTTTTACTTATAAAGGTGATTTTTTTTGGAATGTAAGTACAAGACAATAACTATCATGGTTAAATTTCTTCTTATTAGACTCATATCAATGTTTAAGATTTTTGAATTATAATTATAATGTCATTTATTAGTTGACACTTCCACATTTGTGTCATCTGAACATTTAGTAGGTATGTCATCTTTGCTTTTATTGAAAGCCTTGAAAAATGTAAGCATAACAGATGCAGGTGTTGACACATCCTCTGTTGTGGGTGAGAGATTGTGTTAAAGCTATAGTAGAGCCACTTCATTTTAAAATGAATGAATCAAGCAAGGATAAATCATTTGTGTCTTTTAGGCAAAGTTATTCTTCTAGGCTCTATGTGCTATGTTAGCAACCATATAATATTGTCTTTCTATTAAGAAACTTATGCCCAATCAGAGATTCAGTTAATAAGCATATATTAATTGCAAAATTAATGTTACCAATAATGAGTGCTACAGGTTATTCTATTGTTCAGATTTGAAATTGATGGATACAAAAAGAAAAAGAAAACTCAAAATCTTTCATTAAGTAGCTCAGAAAGAAATAAAAATTGAGGGAAAAGATGACAAAGTAAATTTAGTAAGCATAAGATAAAAAATTCAGTGCTTTGCATTCGGTGTGAATATCTTTAATTACTTTGGCAACCTTAGTTTAGTTTGGTGGAAGAATGGAAAATCAAACTGAAAACTATCAAGGAGTATGGATAACAAGAATATAAATGTGTACTATGAGGAAATATGAGAAGAAAAATGTTTACTTTAATGCTAGTATAATACACTTTGATTCATATTTAATAGTCAAGATAATTTTCATGAAAAATAACAAAATAAAGAAATATAAATTATCTATTTAAAAACAGAATCCTAATGTCCTAGTTTACATAAAAGGAGTTGGCACTATTTTCTCAGCAATACTTTCCATATATCCTTTTTGAGTATAATACATTTAGCCTACTGTTCAATATAAAGTGGTATTTTGGAGAAATTATCTAAAAAGATTTCATAAAACAAACATTATAGAATGAAAGGATCGTAGACACTGTCTTGTAGAAAGGAAACTGAACTTTGAACCCAAGAAGAATTGGCAAATATCATATGTATTATGTATTTGTAAAATAAGTCAAGAGAAGTTATTTACTCATTGATTAGTAGCTTATTTAATTAATCTAGAAAGATAGATGCTATATTCAGTGATTTCTATCTGATAAAAGAATGTAAACCCACTCAAATACTTTAAATTTTGGTAGCTAAGGACAACTTCTTACTGCATTCTAACTCTGGCTTTTCATGCTACTAGTTAAGAAGTTGAGTCAAAAGGTTGGGCAAAATTGTCTTGGTAATTTTAGTTACCTTTTTTTGGTTTGTTTTATGTACAATAGTATCATCTTGAATCTATTTCAATAGTTCAATTACTGGCACCATTTGCTTTAGTATCTATATGTTACACATGATTAATAACATTCATCATCAGGACTTGAAATATTATTACTTTACAGAAGATGCTCAACTTTATGACTATGTTCAACCAGCTATGAAATCATCAGGGTTGACAGCTATCAAATCCTAGAATTTGGAGATGAAGCAATTTTTTTTTTGATCCACATGTGCAAATATGTTTGTAACAGTCCTTTTGTGGTGGCAAGGAAATGGAAATTGAGTGAAAGCACCATCACTTAGGGAATTGTTGAATAAATTTTAGTAATGGAATATTAAAGTTCTATAAGAAATTATAGGCAGAATGATTGCAGAAAAGACTGGACACACTTTCATGAACTGATGTTGAGTGGAGGGAGCAGAATTGAGAGAACATTGTACACAAAATCAACAAGATTATATGATGATCAAGTGTGATGGATCTGGTTCTTTTCAACAATGAGGTGGTTCAGGGCAATTTCAAGAGACATAAACATTCAGAAAGACATTTATGGAGACTAAATGTGTATCAAAGGATAGCACTTTCATTTTTAATAGTTGTGGTGTGTTTGCTCATTTGTTTGTTTTTTTCTTTCTCACATTCCTCCCTCCTTTTCTTGATTGTATAACATGACTAATATAGAAATGCATTTAGAAAAATTGCACATTTAACCTATATTAAATTACTTGCTGTCCTGGTGAGTTTGGGACAAAAATTCAGAATACAAAGTTTTACAAAAAAGAATGTTAAAATTTTGCATATATTTGGAAAAAAATATTATCAAGAAAAAAGTCTTGAGATTAAAAAATAACTTTACTTATTCCCAAAGAAGCATAAATACTATAAATATAACATTTATTAGGGTTTCATACTGATTAGACTCATTGAAATACTTAGGTGTCTATGTGTATGTATATGTATCTGGCATTTGTTTTCCTTTCCATATCTAATAAACATCTTAAATTGTGAATCCAAATTTATTGTCTTCACATTACAGGATTAAAATGATCATTGCTAAGGTTTATTGATGAACTACAATATTAAGTTTAATCAGTAAACATAAAATTGTCTTTAAAAATGATCCAATAACCTCAAACATCAGAATATCTACTAATTAAGTAAACAAAGAACTGAATATAATCAATTGCTATAGAATAGCTTTAAACAAAAAGTGATATAGGTAATATTTTCTTCCGAATAAAAATTTAGCTTCATATAGCCAAGCTATATGAAACAACAATATTGTCCTACTGTTTTTCACCCTATAATACTTTGTTTCTCAAGATCCAAAGTGCCCTTTCCTCTTGGACTATTTGCCCAAAATACAACTAAATAATAAGTGAAATTCATAATACCATATCCATTCCTTATCCTCCATTGATAGACACATACACACATATATACATACATATATAATACACATACAAATATATGAAAATAAGAAAGACAAGGAGAGTGTTCAGAATCACATGAGCAACATACTGTGGTCATATATGGCTATGTATGATGTCTGTGTATATCTAATCTATTGCACTGATGTATCCCTCTATATTTTTGCCAGTAGCTGATAGATTTGATTATTATCTTTTTGTAATACATTTCAATATCAGGTACAGGTAAACTATAGACAAACCACATTGCTTCCTTACTATTTTTAAAAGTTCCTTGACAAACTAGACCCTTTATTCTTCCAGGTGAATGTTATTATGTTTTTTTTTCTCCCTCTGCAAAATATTTTCATAACTTGATTCATATGGAATGTAATAAAAAAATTTAACTTTGGTAAAATGTAATTTTCAATCTATTAGTACATACTCATAAGAAATCAAGATTTTTTGCAGTTGTTTAATATGAATTTATTTGTGTGACAAATGTTTTAAGTGTGTTGTATAATTCCTGAGTTTGTTTTGGCAGATAAATTCCCAAGTATTAAAATTGTCTACAAGTATTTTAAATATAATTTTCCCCTCTGTTGTTGGATTTTTACAATAAGGCCTGGAAATACTGATGACTTATTTGAATCTTATATCCTTCAGTCTTTCTGAATGTATTACTTATTTCAATTTCTCTGCTTTTTAATCTGTCCTCTAGGATTGATCTTCTAAGTATACCATCATATCATCTACAAACAATAGATTTGTTTTCTTATTTCCTATTTTAATTCACTTAATTTATTTTAATTATTTAATTTATCATAAATTATTGAATTTATTATAAATTATTGAATTTATTTTAATATGTCTGATACACAAGACAAATAAATCAATAACTATAGTAGTCTAGCATTTGTTAAAGCCAAGGATCCAAGTTTTTGGAACAAGAAGTCACTATTTGACAAAAACTGCTGGTAAAATTGGAAAAAAAAATATAAAAAAACTAGATATGGATCAACATCTCACACTGTATACCAGGATAAAGTCAAAATGAATGCATGATTTAGATGCAAAAGATATCAGCATAAACAAATTAGAAGAACGAGTAATTTTCATGTTAGCTCTATGAGAAGAAAATAATTCATGACTAAACAAGAGATAGAGCACATTGAAAAATATTGGAAATTGAGGGAATGCCTATCAATTTCTGAATAGCTGAACTAACTAATATATGAATGTAATAAAATACTTTTGGGAATAACAAATAATGAACACTGAGACTTCAGGAAAAAAAAAACACCTAGAAAGACTTGTAGAAACTGATGAAAATTAGAATGAGTGGAACCAGGAAAACGTTGAACACAGTATCAGGAATATTGTGTGATGTTCAGTTATGACTAACTAAACTCTTCTCAGCTGTTTATCAGATCATGGATAGCATTTTTTATGGGTATATTTTTCTTGTTTTATATTGGTGCTGAGAAGAGCTGAGTTAGTTTCTTTCAGACTCTGAAAGCAAATAAAAACATTCTTTTTAATTTTTTTTATTCTTTCTCCTGGTTTTTTTTTTTTTTTTTGATTTGTTTCTTCTTTCACAATTGTAATATAGCAACATACTTTACATGATAGCACATATATAAATCATCCCAAATTGCCTACCAACTTTGAAAGAGAAGAGATGAGGGAGTGATGCAGAAAAAACAATATTAGTCAGGCTGAAATACGGTTTAGATTTTTCTCATGATTGAATTATTAAATTTGATTTTGTCTAAGATCAAAAATGACTAGCCATACTTTTTTTTTTCTTAAGAAAATCTACTCCTGATCCTTGTTGTAGTGTTTGTGCATGTTGTATCATGGGCAATTTTCTTAGCTTATTTTCTTGCAATATTGTGACAAGATTCTATTTTTGGTTACAGCTTTCAGGTAATCCAATTGTTTTTATATTTTCTCTTCCTTGACTGTTCTCCAGATCTATTGTTCCTTATAAGAAGTTTCACATATGAGAGCACAAACACTTGATCTAAGGTTTTAGAATCCTTACAAAGTGTTAAGTCATTAGAGTTGATAGAAACAATGTTTAAGTTTCCATCTTTAAGAGTTTACACGTTAGAGCTCACACATTGGAGTTCACAAGTACGGGAGACTCACAAAGTTAACTTTGTAACTTTGTGAATTCACACCTCCCATAATCCCACTCTCAGGAGAAGGAGTCAATCTTTGAATTTACACCTCTAAAAGAGCATAAAAAGAGCTGAGTTAGTGAAGTGAGTTCAGTTTGGAAGATTGCCAGGAGTCGGAGTTGAGCTAGAGGCAGAAGCAGGCAGAGGCAAAAGACTTGCAGTAAGAGCTCTCAAAAACAAAGAAAGCTAATTGGGCTATTTTGGAAGAGACAATAAAAGATTGGATTTTAATTCCTGGCTGCATTTGGGGTGATCATTACTCTGAACTGAAACTAAGGATGCCTCCAGAAACCTCCCCAAAAAACCTGCTCTCAGAGAATGATTACATATTAGAAAAAGAAGAGAATACAACACTAAGATTCAGATGTCCATACACAAATTTGATAGGTTTTGTGAATTTAGAACATCCTCTATGTAGCAAGAAAATTTGTCTCAGTTGAAAAACAAAAAGTAACCACCAATTTACTTCAGGAAAATTTTATTTAACAATCTTATGGACTATTTATATATGGAAATCTGTGATTATCAGTCCCCTTACTCCTTTCTTTCTTTCTTTCTTTCTTTCTTTCTTTCTTTCTTTCTTTCTCTCTCTCTCTCTCTCTCTCTCTCTCTCTCTCTCTCTCTCTCTCTCTCCCTCTCCCTCTCTCTCTCTCTCTCTTTCTCTGTTTTGTGTTTTATTTGTCTATAATTGAATGTCTTATTATACAGTGAATATATATGAATCAATTGGGAAGAATTGAGGGGACACAGAGCCAAAATGGCAGAAAGTAGACATGCCTGTATCTGACCTTCACTCAAACCAAAAATAGATTATATCTCTAACTGGTTTTGGAGTGACAGAACCCAAAAATGTTTGGACTACAATACATTTCTAAAAGCATATATTTTGGAAGAATTTCAGAACAGGTCTGTTTCAATTGGGCAGGGGGATAGTCTGCTGAGTCCTGACAGTAGTGTAGGGAGCCCACAGCAAAGATCTTAGGTCAAGAGCCAGAGTGTATGTACTGGGGAATCTTGTGTGAGGCTCTTAGATGACTGTCCTGGTTGCAAGCAGGTGGCTTAGCAGATTTGTAGTAAATACCCAAAGCAAATGTGAAAGGCAAATTGTAAGCCTTTGAGCCCCAGAAGAATGTATGAACTGACAACAATTTCCAAGCATTGGAAATCTATCAACAGAATTGCCCTGGGGCAAATTAAAGTGGCTGTTGCCTCTTTGCCTTGAGTAGACCTCAACCCTTAAAAAATGAGCAAAAGAGCAAAATCTCTGATTATAGACAGCTTTTATATATAGAGAGAAGAACAGACCTCAAATCTTGAGGTTCCTAAAGGCAAATCAAATCCAGATGAAACCCTAAGTCTGATATGAGCTAGTCCCCATTTCACAAGGCTTTCTTGGAATATTTCAAAAAAGGATCTTAAAATAGAGATAGAAGAAAAATGTGGAAAGGAAAGAGATCTTTGCAAGAGGGTATAGAAAAGGAAAATCAGAAAGTAAGTGGATAACTCCTTACAAATAGGAATGAATGTGAATGAAATGTGAAAAAATGTGAAAAACACATAATTTCTTACAAAATAAATTTGATGAAAGGGAAAAAGCATATAACTTCTAAAAATAGATATGAAAAAGAAACCAATTAATTGAAAAATGGAATATGTAAAAGGGGAAAAAATGCAATGAACAAAACAACTCATTTAAAAATTCAATTGTCCAGATAAAAAAAGAAGCTAAAAAAGGTAACTGAAGAAAATAATATAATAAAACTTAGAATTGAACAAATGGAAATGAATGACTCAATAAAAGTTCAAGAATAAGTCAAACAAAACAAAAAAAATAAACTGAAAAAATAGAAGAAAATGTGATATACCTTATTAGAAAAACAACTGACCTGGAAATTAGATCTAGACGAGACAATCTAAGGAGTATTGGACTTCTTGAAAGCCATGATGAAAAAAAGAACCTAGACATTATCATTCAGGAAATCATCAAATAAAATGATTCAAATAAAAGTTAACTGTTGACCTATCACCTTCTGAAAGAGAATTCAAATCTCCAATGCTGAATTAAAAAAAAAAAGATCTCCAAATTCAGAACTCAAGAGAAACATAAAAAGTTAAAAAGCAAAGAAATCTTTAGAACAATATGTGTTATGGATATACTTAGAAAATACAGGTATAATTTGATGTTATTGCGATAATATGAAAAAAGAAACTAGAGGTGGAAAAGGAATTGTCCTGAAAAAAGAAAAAAAAGAGAAGTGAAAGAGAAAAATTGTATCTCATTAAGAGGCAAAAAAAAGACCTATTATAGTTGAGGAAAAGAAGAGAGAGGGACAAACATTGTGTGAATCTTACTCTCATCAGATTTGGCTCAAAGAGAGAATATTAGTCTTATTTGGTTTCAAAGGCAAAGTTGTCTCACCTTATAAGGAAGTGGCAGGGGACAAGGGAAAGGAAAATGGGAGGAAACTAATAGCAGGAAAAATGGAAATAATAAGAGAAAGGTAAAAGAAAGGGGAGGAGATGTAAAGGGAGAGGGCTATTTGAGGGAAGCAAAATACTAGGAAAGGGGAAAGGGAAAGAAAAAGCATAGTGTAGTAAATATACCAAAATTTGTGGGATGCAGGTAAAGCAGTAATAAAAGGAAATTTTAAATTGCTAAATACTTACTTGCATAAAATAGATAAAAGAGAAAATTAAGGAATTGCATTTAAAACTAAAAAAAATTAAAAATAAATAAAAACCCTCAATTAAATATCAAATTTTAAATGCTGGAAATAAAAAGGGACATTAATAAAATTAAAAGTAAGAAAACTATTTAATTAATCAATTAAACTAAGAGTTGGTTTTATGAAAAATCCAACAAGATAGAAAAACCTTTGGTTAATTTTATTAGAAAAAGGAAAGAAGAAAATCAAATTGCTGGTCTCAAAAATGAAAAAGAAGAACTTTTCAACAATGAAGAGAAAATAAGAGCAATAATTAGGAGTTATTTTGCTCAACCATATGTCAATAATTTTAATAATCTAAGTGAAATGGAAGATTATCTACAAAAGTATGGATTGTCCAGGTTAACAGAAGAGGAAATAAGTTATTTAAATAGTCCCATTTTAGAAAAAAGAAATAAAAGAAGCTATTAATCAATTCCCCCCTCAAAAAATCTCCAGAGCCAGATGGATTTACATGTGAATTCTACCAAACATTTAAAGAAAAAATAATTCCAATACAATACAAACTATTTAAAAAAAATTAGGGAAAGAAAGAGACCTACCAAATTCCTTTTATGACACAGATATAGTGCTGATAGCTAAGCCAGGTAAATCAAAACCAGAGGAAAAAAAAATACACTAATTTTCCTAATGAATATTGATACAAAAAGTTTATATAACAAATTAGCAAAGAGATTTGAGAAAGTCATCCCAAGGATAATACACTATGACCAAGTAGGATTTATACCAGAGAGGCAGTATAATGGGCTGAGGCTTGAGTGGATGCAATGAGGTCCCAAGCACATGAGGCTAAATAGTAATTGGACCATACTGTATTAATATATATGCTTGGAGGAAGAATGGCCCCTGCCCACTCTTTGTGTATGTCCTGATGTGTTATATAGGAAATGATGATTGTGGTGAGTGGAGGCAGGGTAGTGGAAAGGGAAGCAGAAAGAGAGATTGCTGGCTGGTTTCTTGACACAGCTGCTCGCATTGCTATCGTGACCCCCCTTCACCTCTGATCCCCCCTTCATCTGCAATCCCCCTTCACCTCTACTGGTGGCTTCCTGTTGCAACTGCCCATATTGCTATCCCAATCCCCCTTCACCTCAAAAAGAATGAAGATTGAAGATTTTTCCCTTAACCTGAATTCCTGACTTGGGCTGATTTTAAGTACATGGTCATCACATTTGGCGCCCAAACGTGGGAACCCAGGACCCTACTTTCACTGAAAAAGTCTCCAGTGACCAGGAATTTAGGTGAATATAATAGACAAACAGGAGACTTATTTTCTTAAAGACTAAACTAGTAACCATTTTTTTGGCTGAAGTGGGACAGCCACTCCAACTCCCCCACCCTCACCCAGGAGTGGTGCTATAGAAAGCATGCTTAAGCTGATAGAAAATCAAGGGCCACTTGTAACTTGGGAACAGATAGCTAGACTTCTGGGTACATTAAAATGCAGCTCCCCTTGGTTCTTAGATGAATAGCAAATCTCCCCAGATAATTGGCCATTAATTGGGCAACAGCTCTCCACATATTACAATAAAAACGGTCTTCATTCAATTTCCATCGAGGCATTCTATTTATACAATATAATACAGTTGGCCTTAAGAAATTGGATAAGTTATAGAAGAAAGGAAAAAAGCTCTAGGAATAGGCAAATGGGGAAGCTTGAGATAAAGGAAGAAGATAATGAACAGATTAATGACCACATCCCCACAGGGCATAGAGATTTAAGTGAGGCTCAAGGGTGTGGTGAATCTGAGGCACCTTCAGCCCTACATAAGGAGCAGGTAATTGACTCTCTTCCATCAACTCCACCCAGAAGGATAAAGGGAAAAGGGGTAGTGGGGGGGGCAGTGACAGCATCAGCATTTCCCCCACAGCATTCAGCCACTCTTATGACAAGATTGCAAAAGGGTCTAATTAAGGCCAAGACTGAAGGGAGAGATGTATCAGAATTTCAACATCACATTTTCCTTTAATTCAACAGTTTAATTCTTCAGGTCAAGAAAGTAGAAAATATGCTCCTTTTGATATAGAAATCCTCAAAGACCTGAAAAAGGCTGCACTCTTTATGGGGCTATATTACAGAATTTGGCTTTTGAAATCTTGACCCCTAATGACTGGAAATCTATAGTAAGGATATGCCTAGAACCTGGACAAAACTACTTGTGGCTTTCTGAATATAGTGAGCTCTGTAGGATACAAGCCCAACAAAATAGCCAAAGTGGAGTTCTTGCTGCAATCACGTATGACCTACTAACAGGTATAGGTTCCTAAGTAGATGTCGCAGCACAGATTAATTATTCCATAGCAGCATATGAGCAAATTGTTGCTAATGCTATCAAAGCGTGGGCTTCTCTCCACAATTAAGATGACAAGGGTGAGGCCTTCACAAAAATAACACAAAGGCCAAATGAACCCTTTGCTGACTTTGTGGAATGTTTGCAGACAACTATCACAAGAACTAATGGGGAAAATGCAGGAACAGACATTTTGATAAGGCAACTTGCTAAGGAAAACGCTAATGAGGTTTGCAGAAGAATTATAGTAGGAATGTGCAAGGATGCTCCTTTAGAGGAGCTCATAAGATGCTGTGCCACAGTGGGCACAAATACCTTTTATAGCCAGGCTATGATGCAGACTTCCCAAAATCCAAACATGGGGAGACAGTCCCTTTTGGCAAGGGACTACCAGAGAGACTCGTCAATTCTTTCAGTGTGGTAAAGTAGGGCATTTTTAAGCTCAATGTTGGTATAGAGACAGAATGAGAAAACAGGGTGAGAGAACAAGACCCAATGTCCCATGTCCAAATCACAACCAAAGCTTTCAGTGGGCCTCTGAATGTAGATTGACCCAGAGAAATGAGAGGCAGGGCCCAGCTCCAAAGTATCAATCAAAAGATAGGTGGGGCATGAAAGCAACTGAGGTTACACCCAGAGAAACTTTAGAAATTCAGGACTCTGATGTCATCAACCAACAGAAAAGCAATCAGGATTACAGTTGGTGAGGTTGCAGGCCTTTTAACACAACAGGGCAGTGTCCAGTGCAAACAGCTCCACTATCTTTAGATAATCACCAGGTGATGTGGAGAGATCCAGAAAGTGGTAAATAGAAGGGAATTAGATAGGTTAACTACTTGGGGAAGAGGGTTTGCTTGAAGGATTCAGATGGGTGCCAATGAGCCATATTTACCTTATCCATTGCAGATGGAACGGACCCTTGAAATGAAGGAGAAGACCCAAGAAATATCGGGTGGTTCCGTTGCTGATTGTTCTCACCATTGAAAGAGCATGGCAGTTATGGCTTTTGACTCATGGACATAGAAAATTGTTGGACTTCAAAACCCTCAAGAATCATTGGATTCTCTGAGACATAAGACTTGAAAGCCCTCAGGAATCATTGGATTTTCTGAGAAATGATAAGACTGTTACAGTACTTCACAATCTGTTGGAATCATTCGATTCCCTAACACAAAAAAAAGACTTTTTCAGGACTTCAAAAACTTGGGGGGATCATTGGATTCCCTGACATGTGAAGCAATGGACAGTAGATTGGTTTTGGACTATCTCTTGGCTGCTGAAGAAGGCATATGTGTAACTGCTGTTTACATACCCTCCTTCTTGGACTTCTGGCAATCTTTTACAACCCCATGTTGATTTATATTGTTTGTTATACCATTACCTTCATGTACAATTCATGTTTGTTACACCACCTCAAACCTGAACTGACTGTAGGGAGAGTCATCACTAATAGCCTCTGCATTATTGCTATGTGCTTGTATAATACCTCCCATGCTGATGGGTTTGTGCATACCTGTTTCTAATAAGACCCCTCAGCCCAGAGATCCACTAGGAACCCCTACTTCCCTTTGGTGCTTTTCATCTCCCTTCCTGAGATGTCAGGGAGGACATGATTATCTCCTTTTTAGTGCTTTCACCTCCCTTCCTGAGAAGTCAGGGAGGGTGTGATCACCTCCTCTTGGGGGCTCTGACCTCCCTGAGGAGTCAGGGATGACATGACCACCTGTGTTCTAAAACAAAAGAAAGCGGGAGATGTAATGGGCTGAGGCTCAAGTTGATGCACTGAGGTCCCAAGCACATGAAGCTAAATAGTAATTAGACCATACTGTATTAATATATATGCTTGGAGAAAGAATGGCCCCCGTCCACTCTTTGTGTAAGTCCTGATGTGTTGTATAGGAAATGATGATTTTGATGGGTGGAGGCAGGGTAGTGGAAAGGGAAGTGGAAAGAGAGATTGCTGGCTGGTTTCTTGGCACAGCTGCTCGCATTGCTATCACAACACCCTTTCACCTCCAAACCCTCCTTCACCTGCAATCCCCCTTCACCTCTACTGCCTGGCTTCCTGTTGCAGCAGCCTATATTGCTATCGCAATCCCCTTTTACCTCAAAAATGATAGAGATTGAAGATTTTTCCCTTAACCTGAATTCCTAACTCCAGCTGATTTTAAATACGTGGTTATCACAATGCAGGGCTGGTAATATTAGGAAAACTATTAGCATAATTGATGATGTCAATAATCTAACTAACAAAAATCGTATGATTATCTCAATAATTGCAGAAAAAGCATTTGATAAAATCCAACACCTCTTCCTATTAAAAATACTATCGAGTATAGGAATGAATTTAATTTTCCTTAAAATGATGACTAGCATTTTTTATAACCATCAGCAAGCATCATATGTAATGGGGACAAACTGGAACCATTTCCAGTATGATGAGGGGTGAAAAAAGGTTGCCCTTTATCACCATTACTATTCAGTATTGTTTTAGTAATGTTAGCTTTGGCAATAAGAAAAGAAAAATAAAGGAGTTTCAGTAGGTAATGAGGAAACCAAATTATCACTCTTTGCAGATGATATGATAGTATTCTTAGAAAACCCTAAGGCATCAACTAAAAGACTATTAGAAGCAATTCACAATTTTAGCAAAGTTGCAGGATACCAAATACATCCACATAAATCATCAGCATTTTTATATATCACCAACAAAGTTCAGCAGCAAGAGATATAAAGAGAAATTCCATTCAAAAAATTGTCAGTGATACATTATTTTTGGGAATCTATCTTCCAAAGGAAATTCAGAAACTATATGAACACAACTGCAAAATACTTCATACATATAAAGTCAGAACTAATCTGTTGAAAAAATATCAAGTGCTCATGGGTAGGCCAAGCAAATATAACAAAAATGGCAATGCTACCTAAATTAATCTACTTATTTAGCCATACCAATCAAATATCCAGGAAATTATTTTGAAGATCTATTAAAAATCATAACAAAGTTCAACTGGGAGAACAAAAGGTCAAGAATTTCAAGGGAAAAACAGGTCAGTGAAGATAGCCCAGCTGTGCCAAACCTGAAACTATATTATAAAGTAGCAGTCATAAAAACCATTTTGGTACTGGCTAAGAAAGAGTGTACTCGATCAGTGGAATAGTTTAAGCACACAAGCAAAAGAGTCAATAATTACAGGAATCTAGTGTTTGACAAATCCAAAGACCCCAACATTTGCTTTAAGAACTCACTATTTGACAAAATTTTCTGGGAAAATTGTAAACTAGCATGATAGAAACTAGGCATTGATTCATACCTAACACACTATATCAAGATAAAGTAAAACATGGTTCATGAGTTAGACATAAAGTGTGATATTAAAAGCAAATTAGAAGAACATAGAATAGTTTCCCTTTAAGATCTTTGGAGAAGGACCACATCTGACATCAAAGAAGAAGTGGAACTCATTATTGAACAGCAAATAGATAATTTTGATTATATTAAGTTTAAAAGTTTTTGTACAAACACAGCTAATGTATAAAAAATTAGAAGGGAAGCAGTAAACTTGGAAAATAGTTTTATATTCAAAAGTTCTGATAAAGTCTCATTTTAAAATATATAGAAAATTGAATCAAATTTATAAGAATGTAAGCCCTTTTCCAATTGATAAATGGTCAGAGGATATGAACAGACAATTTTCAGATGAAGAAATTAAAACCATTTCTAGTCATATGGTATGCCATAATTGCCATGCTCTTATTATGCACATATTATCTAGTCATAGGCATACTACATCTCTATTCATGAGCAAATGCAAATTAAGACAACTCTGAGATATCACTACACACCTTTCAGATTGGCTAAGATGAAGGGAAAAGATAATGATGAATTTTGGAGAGAATGTGGGAAAACTACTACACTAATGCATTGTTGGTGTGATTGTGAATAGGCCCAATTATTATGTAGAACAATTTGGAACTCTGGCCAACGAGTGATCAAACTGTGCATATTCTTTGACCCAGCTCTTTTTCTACTGGGCTTATATTTCAAAGAGATCTTAAAGGAGGAACAAGGACCCATATGTGCAAAAATGTCTGTGGCAGTCCTTTTTGTAGTGGCAAGAAACTGGAACCTTAATGGCTGCCCATTAATTGAAGTATAGTTGAATAAGTTGTGGTATATGAATGTTATGGAATACTATTCTATAAGAAATGACCAGCAGGATGATTTCAGAGAGCCTAGAGAGATTTGCACGAACTGATGCTACGTGAAATGAGCAGAACCAGGAGATCATTGTAAAGGGCAACAATAAGATTATACAATGATTAATTTTAATGAACTTGGCTCTCTTCAACAATGAGATGATTCAGAACAGAAACAATGATTTTGTGATGAAGAGAGCCAACTACACCCAGAGAGAGGAGTATAAGAACTGGGTGTGGTTCACAAAATAGCATTTTCACTCTTTTTGTGATTGTTGGATTGCATTTTATTTTCTTTCTCATCTTTTTCTTCCTTGATTTGATTTTTCTTCTGTTCAGCAAGGTAATTATATAAATACATATGCATATGTTGAATTTAACATATATTCCTCCCATGTTTAAATATATTGGATTACTTTCCATCTAGGGGACATGGTGGGGTAAGGATCAGGAAAATTGGAATACAAGGTTTTACAAGGGTTAATGTTGAAAAATTATACATGCATATATTGTGAAAATTAAAAACCTTTAATAAAACATATTTGGGAGAATTAAGAGAAATGAAAATATTTGAATAGATTATGGTAGTTCATTGAACATTTTAAAGCATGAAATTTTTGTAATTCATTTTGTTTTATCAGAGAGAAGAGGAAATAAGATAAATTTGAGCAGAGGCCTAGAACAAGAAAAATATGGAGAAGCAAATAATTGATAATAAATACTTTTACTGAGATCCACAAAGTTAGAAAGGCAGATGACAGTAGACAGTGGACTTTAGATGCTGGATAAAAATAGCTTCAATTTTAGCACAAAGGCAATCAAGAAAAATTGAGAATTATTTAAACATGACCAAGGGAAATCTGAATTTAGAAGTAGAGGAAGGAATAATTACCAGGAGATAAAGAATTTTATTTCGGCACTGGTAAAAAGATTTAATCTTTAGGTGACAATTGAAAAAGAAAGCCTAGAAAGATATTTGGTGAATTACAGAAACAAAATCAATATGCCTTGTTGATTATGAAATAGAAGAAAACAAGAGTAGTAAAAACATAATAATAATATGTGCATTTTTCATCTTTTGCTGTATATATTCTTTTCCATACAGCAAGGGAAAAAGTACAAAGATATGCTATGAAATCGAAAATCATACAATTTGAGCTTCTGCTGGGGGAACCAAGAAGGCAGAGTAATGCAAGGAATCTGCTCAAGCTCTCCTAGTTTCCCTCAAAACCCACATGAAACAAGCCTGTGAACAGTCTAATGGAAATAAACCAATGTCCAGCTCAAGACAGACTAGAAAAACTTCAACAAAGGTCAGTCTCACTGGGATGAAAAGGGTGTTCAGTGCAGGTTAGCAGACATGCAGTGAGAGGATCTTAATTACTGCAATTAAGAACGTCAGGCCTAGCTTAATATAGGAGCAGAACAATGGTGCAACTTCTAGTCCCAGCTCAAAAGGCAAACACTGGGAAACCAGGTTGTTTTCTGAAAAGAGCAGACAAAGCTACTCCCTGCAAACGCAAAGGGTCCCAGTGCTCAAAGCTCAGAGCTGCACAGAAAGCTTTGGATAGTGCTGCACCTTTACCACAAGAGCAGAGATCAACCATAAAAGTAAACAAAGAGGAAACAACAAATGAAAAGATAAAAAAAGATCAAAAAACAGAAAAGAACCTTGACCATAAAAAGCTACTATGGTGACAGGTCAGACCAAAACCCCATGTCAAATGAGGACAAAGTATATCAGCCAAAAACCTACTCAAAAAATTCACTGCTTTAACAAATTTGCAGGATATAAAATAAACCAATACAAATCATCAGAATTTCTATATATTTCTGACAAAGCCTATCAGCAAGACATAGAAGGAGAAATTCCATTTTAAATTACTGTAGACAAAATAAAATACTTGGAGATCTGCCTGCCAAGACAAACCCAAGAACTATATGAACACAATTACAAAATACTTCTCAAACAAATAAAGTAAGACCTAAACAATTGGAAAAATTTCAATTCCTTATGGCTAGGCTGAGCTAATATAAAAAAAAAGACAATATTACCTAAAATTGTTCTACTTGTTCAGTACTATACCAAATCAAACTGCCAAAAATTACTTTATAGAAAAAATAATAATAAATATCTGAAAGAAGAAAAGGTCAAGAATATCAAGAGAATTAACGAGGGAAAAAAAAAAAAACTAAGGATGGTAGCTGAATGTTAAGAGTTCAAATGTTGGAGTTTGTTCTTCTCAGGGCACAGCTGGTTTAGAGGCTTAGAGCCCTTCGGATGTCTCCAAATCCAAAGGTTCTGTCCTTCAGCCTCTGCCTCTGCCTTCTTCTGCCTCCAACAGAGATGGAAGATCTCTCTTATCTCCTTCTGGGGAGCCCAGCCACACTTGCCGCGGGGCGCCAAAATGTTGTGAGCTTTTTCTTCTCAAAACGCAGTCAGGTGATAAAAGTTCAGATCTTTTATTATCCCAATATAGCCCGGTTAGCTTAGAGGCCTATCTCTCTGCTTGGTTCCAAGAGCTCTCTCTGAATGTCACCAAATCCAAAGGTCTGGTCCTTCAGCCTCTGCCTCTGCTTTCTTCAGCCTCCAGCCAGCTCCAACTCTTCATGTCATTCCGCTGAAATCTCGACTTGTAGCGTCTTCACTCTCCTCAACTCTCTGACTGGCCCATTGGCCTATTTATGCTCCTTCCAGAGAGAGGGATTATGGGTTTTCTCCCATAGTGCTCTCTGGCCCAAAGCTTCAAGGGAGGTATGAACTCATTGAACTCCAATGAGTAAAGGTGTGAACACAAGCCTTGTATTAATTAGTTCTACTTAGTACCTTGTTTCAGGTTCTGCCCAAAACATCTTCTTGTAAGATTAGATCAACTCTAATTACTTAGCAGTTAGTAAGGATTCCAACAGCTGAACAGTACCAAATCTAAAACTATATTATAAAGCAGCAGTCATCAAAACCAATTGGTACTGGCTAAGAAATATAATGGTGAATCAGTGGAATAGATTAGATACACACAACACAATAGTCAAAGCCTATAGTTCTCTAGTACTTGATGAACACCCAAATTCCAACTTCTGGAATAAGAACTCACTATTTGAGAAAAAATTTCTGGAAAATCTGAAAAATATTATATCATAAAATTCAGAGACCTTCATCTTATACCCCATATCAAAATAAGAACAAAATGGATACTTGATTTAGGCATAAAGAATGATATCATAAAGAAATTAGGAGAATAAGGGATAATTTACCTATTAGATCTTTGGAGAAGGGAGTAACTTATGATCAAAGAAGAGCTAGAGAACATTGTGAAAGGCAAAAGGGACAATTTGGAATTCATTAAAAAGACTTTGCAAAAACAAAACCAACAGAAACAAGATTAAAACAGAAATATAAAGCTGGGAAAACCTCTTTGCAGTGTTTTTGGTAAAGGTCTCATTGGTAAAATATATAAAGAACTGTGTGAAATTTGTAACAACACAACTCCTTCCCCAATTAATATATATTCAAAAGATATGAACAATTTTCCGATGATGAAATTAAAGCCAACTACAATTATATGAAAAAAAATGCTCTAAATTACTGTTGATTAGAGAAATGCAAATTTAAGCCAGTCTGAGGGATGACTTCACACTTCTCACATTGACTACAATGACAGGAAAAGATAATGATAAATGTTGGAGGGAATGTGGGAAAAGTGGGATAACAATTCATTGTTGGTGGTGGTCTAAAATGATCCAACCATTCTGGAAAGCAATTCAGAATTTTGCTCAAAGGTTTATCAAACTGTGCATATCCTTTGACCCAGAAGTGCCATTACTGTATTTTATCCCTAGGAAATCATAAAGGAGGGAAAAGAACTCAAATGTGGTAGCAAAGAATTGGAAAATCAGTAGATGCCCATCAATTGGGGAATTGTTGAATAAGTTATAATATATGAAGATAATGAAATATTATTGTAATGAACAAGATAATTTTTCAAAGACCTGAAAAGATTTATATGAACTGATGCTGAGCAAAAGAAGTAGAACCTGGAATACATGGTACACAATAATAATAACAAGAAAAATATGTGATGATTAACATGGGAAAACTTTTTTTTTTTTTTTTTTTTTACTGGCTCAGTGATTTAAAGCAATCCAGAAGATGGCGGAGAGGAAATACACTTCTGTGTAACCTCCGTGTTTTTCTCTCACTATTCATTTCATTTCATGCCTCTGAATTAATGCTCGACTGAAAAAAAACCATACAATTACTTACCAAGAGAAACCATCCTTGAGACTCGTCAAGAAAGGTCTGTTTTTGCACGAGGGCGGGGACGGCATTTGGAAGCAGTCTGCGGGCAGCAGCTGCAACCAGAGCACAGATAGCAGCTCAGAACCGGGTAGAGCGGAGAGGGGGTGGGGTGCGATCGCAGCCATCTCTGCGGGGAGAGCTTTGCTACAGGAGCAAGTCAGCAGCCCAGCAGAGAAGCTAAAAACACCGGGGGTGAAGAATACAACCCCAAACAGCTGGAGTCTCTCGGGACCTGGCCACCCCTCCCCCACAGTGTCTTAGCCCGCTCGGATCTCAGAGCGCTCGGATCTCAGCGTGCAGGCACCATAGCACAGTAGGACCCGTGCCTCACGAATACCCTGCCCCTCTCCCAAAGAAAGCAGCCTCCATTCAAGGGGTTTTTTTCCTTCTATTTTTTTGATAGTTTGTCTTTGATAAATAGACAGAAGGAGCAAGAAACTGAAAAAGAATTTAACCCTGGACAGCTTTTATACAGATAAAGAGCAGACTCCAAACCCTGAGGAGACTAAAAACAAACAGTCCCCAGGTGAATCCCCAAAGGAGGAGACCATATGTCCCTCAGCACAGATGAATCTCATGGAGGAAATTAAAAAGGCTCTCACAAGGGAGCTAGAAGAAAAATGGGAAAAGGAGAGGGAGGCTCTGCAAAAGGGGAAGGAGGCTTGGCAAAAGGAGAAGGAGGCTTTGCAAAAGGAGAGGGAGACTTGGCAAAAGGAGAGGGAGGCTCTGCAAAAGGAGAGGGAGGCTTGGCAAAAGAGCCTGGAGAAGTCAGTTAAAGAGAGAGTGGATAAAGAAACCAAATCCTTGAAAAATAGAATTGGTGAACTGGAAAACAAAATTGGCGAAATGGAAAAAAATTCCACAGAACAAAAGAACTCAATTGGACAATTAGAAAAAGATCTTAAAAAAGTGAGTGAAGAAAACACCTCACTGAAAATCAGGGTCGAACAATTGGAATTGAATGACTCTAGGAGACAAGAAGAATCAGTCAAGCAAATCCAAAAAAATCAAACAATGGAAAAGGATGTGAAATACCTTCTGGGGAAGACAACAGACCTGGAAAACAGATCCAGGAGAGACAACCTGAGAATCATCGGACTTCCAGAAAAGTATGATGAAAAAAAGAGCCTGGACACTATCTTCCAGGAAATTATCAAAGAGAACTGCCCAGAAGTCATAGAAACAGAAGGTAAAATAGACATTGAAAGAATTCATCGATCCCCTACTGAAAGGGATCCTAAAATCAAAACACCAAGGAATATAGTGGCCAAATGCCAGAACCCTCAGATGAAGGAAAAAATATTGCAAGCAGCTAGAAAAACCCAATTCAAGTATCAAGGAGCCACAATAAGGATCACCCAGGATCTGGCAGCATCCACATTAAAGGATCGAAGGGCCTGGAATATGATATTCCGAAAGGCTAAGGAACTTGGTATGCAACCAAAAATAACTTACCCAGCGAGATTGAGCATCTTTTTCCAGGGAAGAAGATGGACATTCAATGAAATAAGCGAATTTCATCTATTTCTGATGAAAAAGCCAGAACTTAACAAAAAATTTGATCTACAAGCACAGAACTCAAGAGAAATCTAAAAAGGTAAAGATTAATCTTGGGAACTATATTTCGGCTGTAAAGATGTATAAAGAATACATGTATACCTTGTTCTAGAAACTAGATGTGGAAAGGACATTGTACTAGAAAAAAGGGAAAGTGGGGGTACTACATTTCATGAAGAGGCAAAGAAAACCTAGTATATCTGAGAGAAAGAATGGAGAGGGATGAAAATAGTGAGTATTTTACTGCTTTCAGAATTGGCATTAAGAGAAGAATTTTAGACATATTCAATCTATGGTGAAACTTCTCCCACCTCATTGAAAAGTGAGAAGGGAAAAGTGAAAAAGGAAGGAATAAGCTAAGTGGAAGGGAATACGGTAACTGGGAGGGAAAGGGGCAAGTTGGGGGGGAAACTCTAAGGGGGAGGAGGGATACTGAAAAAGGGAGGACTGTGAGAAGCAAGGGGAGCTCACAAGCTTAATACTGGGAAGGGGGGTAAGGGAGTAAGAAGGGAGAAAAGCATAAACCGGGGTTAACAAGATGGCAAGTAATACAGAATTGGTCATTCTAACCATAAACGTGAACGGGGTAAACTCCTCTATAAAGAGGAAGTGGTTAGCAGAATGGATTAAAAGCCAGAATCGTACAATATGTTGTATACAGGAAACACACCTGAAGCGGGGTGATACATGCAGGTTAAAGGTAAAAGGTTGGAGCAAAACCTACTATGCTTCAGGTGAAGCCAAAAAAGCAGGGGTAGCCATCCTGATCTCAGATCAAGCTAAAGCAAAAATTGATCTAATTAAAAGAGATAAGGAAGGGCACTATATCTTGCTAAAGGGTAGAATGAATAATGAAGAAGTATCCATATTAAATATATATGCACCAAGTAGTGTAGCATCTAAATTCTTAAAAGAGAAATTAAGAGAGCTGCAAGAAGAAATAGACAGTAAAACTATAATAGTGGGAGATCTCAACCTTGCACTCTCAGAATTAGATAAATCAAACCACAAAATAAATAAGAAAGAAGTCAAAGAGATAAATAGAATACTAGAAAAATTAGATATGATAGATCTCTGGAGAAAATGTAATGGGGACAGAAAGGAGTACACCTTCTTTTCAGCAGTTCATGGAACTTATACAAAAATTGATCATATATTAGGACATAAAAACCTCAAACTCAAATGCAGTAAGGCAGAAATAGTGAATGCATCCTTTTCAGACCATGATGCATTGAAAATTACATTCAATAAAAAGCCACAGGAAAGTAGACCAAAAAATAATTGGAAACTAAATAATCTCATACTAAAGAATGATTGGGTGAAACAGCAAATTATAGACATAATTAATAACTTCATCCAAGAAAACGATAATAATGAGACATCATACCAAAATGTATGGGATGCAGCCAAAGCGGTAATAAGGGGAAATCTCATATCTCTAGAGGCCTATTTGTATAAAATAGAGAAAGAGAAGGTCAATGAATTGGGCTTGCAACTAAAAATGCTAGAAAAGGAACAAATTAAAAACCCCTAATCAAACACTAAACTTGAAATTCAAAAAATAAAAGGAGAGATCAATAAAATTGAAAGTAAAAAAACTATTGAATTGATTAATAAAACTAAGAGTTGGTTCTATGAAAAAACCAACAAAATAGACAAACCCTTAGTAAATCTGATTAAAAAAAGGAAAGAGGAAAATCAAATTGTTAGTCTTAAAAATGAAAAGGGAGAACTTACCACTAACGAAGAGGAAATTAGAGCAATAATTAGGAGTTACTTTGCCCAACTTTACGCCAATAAATTCGACAACTTAAATGAAATAGAAGAATACCTCCAAAAATATAGCTTGCCTAAACTAACAGAGGAAGAAGTAAATATCCTAAAGACTCCTATCTCAGAAAAAGAAATAGAACAAACTATCAATCAACTCCCTAAGAAAAAAAACCCAGGACCAGATGGATTTACATCTGAATTCTATCAAACATTTAAAGATCAATTAACTCCAATGCTAAATAAACTATTTGAAGAAGTAGGGATTGAAGAAGTCCTACCAAACTCCTTTTATGACACAGATATGGTACTGATACCTAAACCAGTTAGGCTGAAAACAGAGAAAGAAAATTATAGACCAATCTCCCTAATGAATATTGATGCTAAAATCTTAAATAAAATATTAGCAAAAAGATTACAGAAAATCATCCCCAGGATAATACACTATGACCAAGTAGGATTTATACCAGGAATGCAGGGCTGGTTCAATATTAGGAAAACTATTAACATAATTGACTATATCAACAACCAACCAAACAAAAACCATATGATCATCTCAATAGATGCAGAAAAAGCATTTGATAAAATCCAACAGCCATTCCTAATAAAAACACTTGAGAGCATAGGAATAAAAGGACTTTTCCTTAAAATAGTTAGGAGCATATATTTTAAACCTTCAGTAAGCATCATATGCAATGGGGAAAAACTGGAACCTTTCCCGGTAAGATCTGGAGTGAAGCAAGGTTGCCCACTATCACCATTATTATTCAATATTGTATTAGAAACACTGGCCTCTGCAATAAGAGTCGAGAAAGAGATTAAAGGAATTAGAGTAGGCAATGAGGAAACCAAACTATCACTCTTTGCAGATGATATGATGGTATACCTAGAAAACCCCAGAGATTCTACTAAAAAGCTATTAGAAATAATTCATAATTTTAGCAAAGTAGCAGGATACAAAATAAATCCCCATAAATCCTCAGCATTCTTATACACCACCAACAAAATCCAAGAGCAAGAGATACAAAGAGAAATTCCATTCAAAATAACTGTTGATAGCATAAAATATTTGGGAATCTACCTACCAAAGGAACGTCAGGAATAATATGAGCAAAATTACAAAAAAGTTTTCACACAAATAAAGTCAGACTTAAATAATTGGAAAAATATTAAGTGCTCTTGGATAGGCCGAGCAAATATAATAAAGATGACAATACTCCCTAAACTAATCTATTTATTTAGTGCTATACCAATCAGACTTCCAAGAAAATATTTTAATGATTTAGAAAAAATAACAACAAAATTCATATGGAACAATAAAAAGTCGAGAATCTCAAGGAAATTAATGAAAAAAAAATCAAATGAAGGTGGTTTAGCTGTACCTGATCTAAAATTATATTATAAAGCAGCAGTCACCAAAACCATATAGTATTGGCTTAGAAATAGATTAGTTGATCAGTGGAAAAGGTTAGGTTCACAAGACAGAATAGTCAACTATAGCTATCTAGTGTTTGACAAACCCAAAGATTCTAAATTTTGGGATAAGATTTCATCATTTGATAAAAACTGGTGGGATAACTGGAAATTAGTATGGCAGAAATTAGGCAAGGACCCACACTTAACACCACATACCAAGATAAGATCAAAATGGGTCCATGACCTAGGCATAAAGAATGAGATTATAAATAAATTAGAGGAACATAGGATAGTTTATCTCTCAGACTTGTGGAGGAGAAAGAAATTTGTGACCAAAGATGAACTAGAGACCATTACCAATCACAAAATAGAAAATTTTGATTATATCAAATTAAAAAGCCTTTGTACAAACAGAACGAATGCAAACAAGATTAGTAGGGAAGTAACAAACTGGGAAAACATCTTTACAATTAAAGGTTCTGATAAAGGCCTCATTTCCAAAATATATAGAGAACTGACTCAAATTTATAAAAAATCAAGCCATTCTCCAATTGATAAATGGTCAAAGTATATGAACAGACAATTTTCAGATGAAGAAATTGAAACTATTACCACTCACATGAAAGAGTGTTCCAAATCACTATTGATCAGAGAAATGCAAATTAAGACAACTCTGAGATATCACTACACACCTGTCAGATTGGCTAAGATGACAGGAAAAAATAATGATGAATGTTGGAGGGGATGCGGGAAAATGGGGACACTGATGCATTGTTGGTGGAGTTGTGAACGAATCCAGCCATTCTGGAGAGCGATCTGGAATTATGCCCAAAAAGTTATCAAACTGTGCATACCCTTTGATCCAGCAGTGTTTCTATTAGGCTTATACCCCAAAGAGATACTAAAAAAGGGAAGGGGACCTGTATGTGCCAAAATGTTTGTAGCAGCCCTGTTTGTAGTGGCTAGAAACTGGAAAATGAATGGATGCCCATCAATTGGAGAATGGCTGGGTAAATTGTGGTATATGAATGTTATGGAATATTATTGCTCTGTAAGGAATGACCAGCAGGATGAATACAGAGAGGCTTGGAGAGACCTACATGGACTGATGCTAAGTGAGATGAGCAGAACCAGGAGATCATTATACACTTCGACAACGATATTGTATGAGGATGTATTCTGATGGAAGTGGATTTCTCTGACAAAGAGACTTAACTGAGTTTCATTGGAGAAATGATGGACAGAAACAGCTACACCCAAAGAAGGAATACTGGGAAATGAATGTGAACTATTTGCATTTTTGATTTTCTTCCCGAGTTATTTTCCTTCTGAATCCAATTCTCCCTGTGCAACAAGAGAACTGTTCGGTTCTGCAAATATGTATTGTATCTAGGATATACTGCAACATATTTAACATATATAGGACTGCTTGCCATCCTGGGGGGGGGAGGAGGGAGGGAGGGGAAAAAATGAAACATAAGTGATTGCAAGGGATAATGTCGTGTAAAAATTATCCTGGCATGGATTCTGTCAATACAAAGTTATTATTAAATAAAATAAAATTAAAAAAAAAACAAAAAAAACAAAAAAAACAAAAAAGAATTTATAATCCAAAAAAAATAAATAAATAAAATAAAATAAAGCAATCCAAATAGAATTTGAATAGAAAATGCCATCTTTATCAAGAAAAAAACTAAGGACACAATGCAAATGAGCACATTCTATTTCACTCCTTTTTTGTTGTTGTTGTTGTTGTTGTTGTTGTTGTTTTGTTTTGTTTTTAATCTCTCCTAGGGTTTTCCCCCTATATTCTGTTTTTTTTTTCCTCTCACAACTTATGTCATAAAATAATATGTATTTAAAAAACAAATTTATTAGAAAAAATGAAAATCAAAGAATGTTATAACCAAAAAAAACATTAATTTCAATCTCCATATTTTCCAAATTTTTTTTCTTAAAACAATTTATAGTGGAAATGAAGGCAGAATCATGGATGTTTTGATGGTGTTTACAAAGTAAGGAAGAATGAAATTCAAACCAAAGTTAGGACATTTGTACTGTGGTTTCAGAGCTGTAACTAGTAGTTCTGGTGTCAATGAAAACTACCCCAAAATAAATTGTTGAAAGCAGCATAAAAGGCACTACAGGACATTCACAAGAACTAGGGATTTTTTTAGGAACCAGAAAGACATTTACATGAATGCATTCAGTAAGATATTATAAGTTACATTGCTAGTTTAATTATATATTTTGTCTAAGTTCAACTGTTTCTACCTGCTGAAGAACAAATTATGTAATTACTCTGTCTTTTATCACCCTGAAGCAAAACCCTAACATCCCATCATTGTAAATGATAGTCTTTCATTTTGATATTATAAAGGGGAAGCAAGGTTTCTGTTTTATTATGGCAGAGATTAGAATACAAAATTTGGGCACGATTGTTACAGGGAAAACAATTCTGATTCAGTATAACAAAACTTTTCTATTTTAATTTATCCAATTAAATTAGTTATCTTATAAAACAGTACATCATACATTTTCAGTCATAAGCTGGATGACCACCTAATGTCTCCCTCCATCACATTTCATATATGACAAGTTTCACTTAATATTTAACCTCACATAATAATGTCTCTAGTAATCTATCTCTTCTTTTATATGTGATATATATATGTCTTTTGCCTTTATTAGAGCAGAAGTTCTATAAGGGTATGCAACATGAATTTCCTGAATTTTTATCCCTTCCTCAGTATTTACAAGAGTATTCTGAATGAATCAGATATTTAAGAAACATTCATCAGTGTTTCAATTCTTACCTTGGTTAATAAATTGGACTACAGGACCTTTAAAGTATTTAAGAAGTCAGTCAAGTAACTCATTCTAGGTATTCTCATTCTATGATACAGTTCTTTACATAGATGTTATTATTAAAAAATTTATTGAAGGAGGGGCAGCTAGGTGGCACAGTGGATAGAGCACCAGCTCTGAAGTCAGGAGGACCTGAATTCAAATGCGATCTCAGATATTTAACACTTCCTAGCTGTGTGATCCTGGATAAGTCACTTAATTCCCAATTGCCTCAGGGGAAAAATAATTTATTGAAGGAAAAAGGGATGAAAAGAGTAATCAGACTGACATTTCTCTGAGATATTTCCTATGCCAATATAGGCTGAAAAGTTTTGGCACATATAACTTTGCAAAATTCCCAAGAGCATGAAAAGTTTACTTGCTTTGCCCAAGGGCACACTGTTATCAGGAGGTGGGTTTTGAACTCATATTTCCTTGGCTTTATGATTGACTTTTTAGATACTCTATAACATATCCTATTGTTGACTTGAAATAGAAGTGAATGAACTCTATTATGTGATACCACAGAAGAGAGTGGAAGATAACTCCTTTCATTAATGCAAATGGGAAATGTGTGGTAAAAATGTAGAAGGAGAAACTGTAAGACAGTTTTGTTCCATAGATGAAGTGGGAGAAAATTGACATTATTCTTCCAAAATTGCTTCCATGTTCCTCATAGAGATGATCTGTGAGTATGATGGTTATAAAAGAAAAGCAGCTTTGATAAAATAAAAGTTTTAAATATCTACTGGGGTAGTTTATCTTTAAATATAAGTAATGTGTGATTTCCAGAAGAAATTATCTTTCTTCACATAAGTTTATTTTAGCATAACATTGAATTTATTTTTCATAGAGAAGGAAAAAATGTGATAGTGAGGAGCAATAAGACTTTTAATCTAGAATAAGATATTAAAATTAACCTATGTGCAATGAACCATTATACAATGAAATAGGTTATGAGATGACATAAAATATTATTAATAATATTTAAGCTAGTTCTAGTTTAAACAGAGAAAATTAAAATGTAACTTCAGGCTAAGAATATAAATGTAGAGCTTTTTTTTTTTTTTTTTTTTTTTTTTTTTTTTTTTTACTGTGTTGGACTGGTCAGTGGTCCTAAAGGCACAAGGCACAAGGCACAAGGCACATGTTGCATCTCTTTTAGGCATAAAAGGGGATATTATTCCCAAGCAGTAAACATCCTCATGGGGAATTCTCAGAGATAAGCTCCTTGAGGACATAGAGTTAATCATTTTGAACTTCTAGGGATTCTCTGATATTTTTAAGAAGTTGTCACTTGAGCCTAGATGGCAAAGAGCAGACAAATGTCTGTGTGACATTCTCTGAGCTTCCCTCAAATTAACAGCAGATTAAGCCTCTGAATTGGTTTTGGATTGAAAGAACCCACAAATATTTGAAGTACAACAAATTTTCAGAAGATACTTTGGAAGAACTTCAGAAAAGTTTTGTTTCAATTAGGGAGGGGGAGAGGCTACCAAGCACAGCAGTACAGGGAGGCTGGAGCAGGGAGCTGAGGTGAGGAGCCAAGGCACTACTTCATCTCCAAACAGGCAAACTACTGCAAGGCTCTTAGGCTACTCTGTCCTGGTGGCAAGCTAATGGTTAAACAGATGTGCTGTCAGACACCCCAAAGCAAAAACAAAAGGGAAATTTTGAACCACTGAGCCCAAGAAGAATGTGTGACTTGGCCGTGCTTACCCAGCCCCAGAGAACAGACCTCAATCTCTGAGAATCACAAAGGCAAATCAACACAAGATAAAACCCAAAGGGTGATATGAAGTTGTCTCCATTTCACAAGGCTCTCTGGGACAAATTTTAAAAACCATCTTAAAAGACAGAAGAAAAATGAGGAAAGGAAATGAGATCTTTGCAAGAGGGTATGGGAAAGGAAAACCCAAAATTATCTGAATAAAACTCCTTAAAAATATACTTGATGAAATAGTAAAACCATATAATTCCTTACAAAACAGATATGAAAAATAAACAAATTCATTGAAAAACAAAATCTGTGAAAAGGAAAAAAAATGCAATTAAAAACACTTCATATAAAAATTCAATTGGCCAAATGCAGGAGATAAAAAAGCTAACCAAAGAAAATAATACACTAAAAATTAGAATTGAATAAATGGAAATGAATGAATCAATGAGACTTCAAGAATCAATGAAACAACCCCCCCAAAAATAAAATAGAAGAAAATGTAAAATACCTCATTGGAAAAAAAAAAAAAACTGGCCTGGAAAATAAAACTAGGATAGACAACCTAAGAATTATTGAACTTCCTGAAAACCATGATGAAAAAAAGACCCCAAAATCATCTTTCAGAAAATCCTTAAGGAAAACTGTTCACATGTCCTAGAACCAAAGGGAAAATAACCATTGAAAGAATTAATTTAACACCTCCCAAAAGAGACCCCCAAAATAAAAACCTCCAAGGAACACGGTAGCTAAAATTCAGAATTTTAAAATCAAGAGAAAATATTGCAAGCAGGTAGAAGGAAACAATTCAGATATCAAGGAGTCACACAATCAGGATTACCCAAGACCTAGCAGCTTGCAGTTTAGAAGATTGAGGAGCATGGAATCTGATATTCAAAAAAGCAAGGGAACTTGGATTGCAGGCAAAAATCAATTATCCAGCAAAATTGAGCATCATCTTTCAGGGGAAAAGAGGGAAATTAAATAAAACAGTTGAATTTCATCTATTTCTGATGGAAATACCAGAACTGAATAGAAAATCTCATCTTCAATTACAGAGCTCAAGAGAATCATAAAAAACATAAAAAGAAAATTAAAAAAATATTTTCTTTTAAAATTAAAAAAGCTTATATCCCAATATGGAAAGGTGATATCTATATTGTGGTTATACTTAGAGGGTGCAGCATAATTACATTTTATTGTGATAATTTAAAAACAAATTAGAGGAGGAATGGAGATTCTACTAGAACAAGAAGAAAATGGAGTTAAAATGGGGTAAATTAATCTCATGAGGAGGCAAACAAAACAAAACAAAACAAAACTGTTGTAATTAAGGGAAAGAGGGAGGGGGATGAGCATTGTGTAAATCTTGCTCATCTGATTTGACTCAAAGAGAGATTATACATTTAGCTTGACAGAGAAGCTTGTTTCATGCTATAGAGAAGTAGAAGGGGAAGGGGAAAAGAAAAGGGAGAAATCAGTAGAAGAGAGAACAGAAGTACAAGATGAAAGGTACAAAAAAGAAGGGGCTGTAAAAGGGTAGGGTTGTGAGGGATGGAATGATCAGTGATTAAATATTGGGGAGGAGGTAAAAGGGGAAGGGAAAGGGAAAATATAACTGTTTGTAAACAAGATAGTAATTTTATCTGTGAATGTGATGGAAACAAACAGCAGACTGGATTAAAAGAAAGAATACTACAATACTACAGTTTGCTGTTTACAAGAAACTCATTTAAAATAGAGTGATACATATGGGATAAAGGTAAAAGGTTTTTTATTAAGCTTCAGGTGAGGTAAAAAAAAAAAAGCAGGGGAAGCAATCCTGATATCAGAGAAATTTCATTTAAAATAACGTGGATAATAATTATATATATATATATATATATATATATATATATATATATATATATATATTATATATATATATATATATATATAATATATATATATATATGAATCTACTAGGAATCTACTTGCCAAGACAAAGTCAGAAATTATATGAACACAGTTACAAAACACTTTACAAAAAAATAAATTCAGACCTAATCATTTGGAAAAATCAAGTGCTCATGGGTAAGCTGAGCTAATATAAAAAAAAAAAAATGACAGTATTACCTAAATCTATTTATTCAGTGTCAGACCAATCAAACTCCCAAGGAATTATTTTACAGATCTAGAAAAATAATAATGAAGTTCAACTGGAAGAACAAAAGGTAAAGAATTAGAAGGGAATTAATGAAAACGAAAATACAAATGAAAGTGGCCCAACTGTGCCGGATCTAAAACTATATTGCAAACTATATTACAAAACAGCAGTCATCAAACACATTTGGTACTGGCTAAGAAAAAGAGTAGTCTATCAGTGGAATAGGTTAGTTTCACAGGATACAATAGTCAATGACTATAGTGCTTGACAAACCCCAAAACTCCAGCTTTTGGGATAAAAGTTCACTAATTGACAAAAACTTCTGGGAAAATTGGAAACTAGTATGGCAGAAACTAGGCATTGAGCCACACTTAACATCTTATACCAAGATAAGGTCATAAAAGGTTAATGATTTTGACATAAAGAGTGATATTATTAAGCAAAGTAGAAGAACAAAGTATAGTTTACCTCTCAGATATGTGAAGAAGGAAGGAACTTGTGACCAAAAAAAGAACTGGAAATCATTATTGAAAGAAAATAGATAATTTTGATTATATTACATTAAAAAGTTTTTATACAAACAAAATGAATGCAGATAAGATTAGAAAGAAACAATAAACTGGGGAAACATTTTTATATGCAAACATTCTGATAAAGGGCTCATTTCTAAAATATATAGAGAATTAATTCAACTTTATAAGAATTCAAGCCATTCTCCAATTGACAACTGAACAAAGGACATGAACAGATAATTTCCAGATGAAGAAACTGAAACCATGTCAGGTCATATGAAAAGGTACTCTAAATCTCTATTGATCCAAGAAATGCAAATTGACAGTTCTGAGAAACCACTACACACACTTCTCTGATTGGCTAAGATGACAAGAAAGGACAATGATGAATATTGGGGGGAGGGATATGGGAAAACTGGAACACTGATGTATTGTTGGTGGGATTCTGGAGTGCAATTTGGAACTCTGCCCAAAGAGTTATCAAATTGTGCATACCCTTTGATCCTGAAATGTTTCTAACTGGCTTATATTCCAAACAGATCTTAAAGAAGGGAAAGGGGCCTATATATGTGAAAATGTTTGTGGCAGCCCTTTTTGTAGTATAGGCAACTGCAAACAGATTGGATACCCATCAGTTGCAGAATGGATGAATAAGTTGTGCTATATGAATGTTAGTGTATATTATTGTTCTGTAAGAAACGATTAGCAGGATGATTTCAGAGAAGCCTAAAGAGACTTAGATGAACTGATGCTAAGAGAAATGAGCAGAACCAAAGATCATTACCCATAGCAACAAAATTAAACAATGATTAATTCTAATGGACATGGCTCCTTTCAACAATGATATGATTCAAACCATTTCCAATGATTTTGTGAGAAGAGAGTCATCTACACCTAGAGAGAGGACTGTGGGAAATGTGTGTGCATAACAATATAGCATTTTCTCTCTTTTTGTTGTTGTTTCCTTGCATTTTATTTTCTTTCTCTTTTTTTCTTTTTGATTTGATTTTTCTTGTTCAGCAAGATAATTATATATATGCACATATTGGATTTAACATATATATATACATATGTATATATATATATTTACTATGTTTAACATATATTGGATTTTCTGCTATCTAAGTGGGAGGATAGGGGGAAAAGGGGAAATTGGAACACAAGGTTTTGCAAGAATTAATGTAGAAAAATTATCCATGCATATAATTTGAATATTAAAAAGCTTTAATTAAAAAAAAAAGGAGTTGTCACTTAACCTGTCACAGAGAATGATTTGAAGGTGGGAAAATGTAGTAATGAAAAATTAACCAAGCAATCATCATGGATAACCTTTACTTTTAGTTGATCTTTGTGACAGAAGTGAAGGAAAGAAAATGCACTCAGCAATCAATCTAGTTCATTCTTCCTAAACATAAAGTGGTCAAAGTGCCTGGAACAGGTCTCCTCTAGGTGAAAGAATTGATGTAAAACAGAAAACTGAGTTTTTGAGAGTAAATACTCTTGGTCTCCTATTTTCTTTTCTATTTTCACAATCATTGTTTTAGCTAAACAATAAAAAAGAAAAAAAAATTGTGCTTTCAAGTCTATCTTGATTGTTCTACAGAGGCCATATGACTACTCCTCTAGCTTTTTACAATACAAAATTTGATTTTCCATCCTATTTGTTTTCAAAGGAAAGAAAAAAATAATAAATGCGGTGTTGAAATAATATGTAGGATGCAATTATTTTCTTTCTTTCTTTTTTTTTTTTTTTTGGAATACCTACCTTCAGAACAATTAATTTGATGCATGGTCCCATGTTTTTTTCTCTAATGTGAAATATTCAATTATTTGAAGTAATGTTATTTTGTTTTATTTTTTATTGTTTTTATTTCTTGACTTTGCTTCATATCACAAGATCAAAGCACACTGCCTTGTATATAGTGAGTTTTTTCCTTTTTCTACTTTTTTTAGCAATAGCTTTTTATTTTCAAAATAAATGCAAAGTTTTTTTCTTTTTTTTCCTCTTTTCAATCTGATTTTTCTTGTGCAGCATGATAATTGTGGAAATATGTACGGAAGAATTGCACATGGTAAACTTATTTTTTTTTATTAAAGCTCTTTATGGACAAAACATATGTATGGGTAATTTTTCAACATTGACTCTTGCAAAGGCTTCTGTTCCAAATTATCTCATTCTTTCCTCCTACATGGCAGGCAGTTCAATAAAATATGGTAAAATATAAGTTAAATTCAATATATGTATACATATTCACACAGTTATTTTGGGGATGGAGCCAAGATAAGATGGTGGAGAGGACACATTTTTCTTTCTGATCTTCATGTACATCGCTCAGACTAATTAGCAAATCCAGGCTCTGAATTAGATCTGGACCAGCAGAACCAACAAATATCATGAGTGCAACAGATTACCCTCAGAAGATAATTTCAAAGATCTCCAAAAAAAGTTCATGTCAATCAGGCATGGAGGGAGGTGGGCTAAATGCAAGTATGCTGAGACAGACACCAACACAATGCAGAGCAAAGGTGGAGGGAGCCCTATGCAGAAGATAATCTACAGCAGGAATGTATACCACTGTTGGCTATTCTGCCGTGGTTGCTAGCCAGTAGATCAGCACAGAAGTTATACAACATCTACCACAAACACAAAAGAAAAATAGTGACCCCTGAAATTCCAGAATCTCACAGGACCCGATCATGCCCACCTAGCACTACGAGTAAGTCAGCACAAATTAAGGGCAGCCCCTGCTGTTTGTAGAAGATGCTAAGGCAAAGTCCTTACCTTAAAGAATAGATTTCAAATTTAAAAAAAAATAAAATAAAAAAGCAAAAAAAAACTCTGACCATAGATATTTTTTAATAACTTTTTATTGAAAGAGCCCATGCCTGGGTAATTTTTTTACAACATTATCCCTTGCACTCACTTCTGTTCCAACTTTTCCCATCCCTCCTTTCACCCTCTCCCCCAAATGGCAAGCAGTCCTATACAAGTTAAATATGTCTCAGTGTATCCTAGATAAAATATATGTGTGCAGAACCGAACAGTTCTCTTGTTGCACAGGAAGAATTGGATTCAAAAAGTAAAAATAACCCTGAAAGAATACAAAAATGCAAGCAGTTTACATTCATTTCCCAGTGTTCTTTCTTTGGGTATAGCTGCTTCTGTCCATCTTTGATCAATTGAAACGGAGTAAGATGTTCTCTTTGTCAAAAAAATCCACTTCCATCAGAATACATCCTCATACAGTATCGTTGTTGAGGTATATAATGATCTGGTTCTGCTCATTTCACTTAGCATCAGTTCATGTAACTTTTGCCAATCCTCTTTGTATTCATCCTGCTGGTCATTTCTTACAGAAAAAATAATAGTCAATAATATTCATATACCACAATTTATTCAAACATTCTCCAGTTAATGGGCATCCATTCATTTTACAGCTTCTAGCAACTAAAAACAGGGCTGCGACAAACACTTTGGCAAATACAGGTCCCTTTCCCTTCTTTAGTATCTCTTTGGGGTATAAGCCCAGTAGAAACACTGCTGGATCAAAGGGTATGCACAGTTTTATAACTTTTTGAGCATAGTTCCAAATTGCTCTCCCGAATGGCTGGATGTATTCAACATTCCACCAACAGTGCATCAGTGTCCCTGTTTTCTCACATCCCCTCCGATACTCCATCTTTCCCTGTCATTCTAGCCAATCTGACAGGTGTGTAGTGGTATCTTAGAGTTGTCTTGATTTTCATTTCTCTGATTACTAATGACATGGAACATATTTCATATGGCTAGAAATAGTTTCAATTTCTTCATCTGAGAATTGTCTGTTCATATCCTTTGACCATTTATCAATTGCAGAATGGCTTGATTTTTTATAAATTAGAGTCAATTCTCTATATATTTTGGAAATGAGGCCTTTATCAAAACCTTTGACTCTAAAAATGTTATCCCAATTTATTATTTTCCTTCTAAACTTGTCTGCATTAGTTTCATTTGATTTTTTTTAATTAATTCCTCTGAAATTCTGGACCATTTCTTTTTCCCTATGAACTTTGTTGTTATTTTTTCTAGGTCATTAAAATAGTTTTTAAAATTTTTCAATTTGATGAAATCAAAATTTTCTATTTTGTAGTCAATAGTGATCTCTAGTTCTTCTTTGGTCATAAATTGCTTCCCGTTCCACAGGCCTGAGAGATAAACTATCCTATGCCCTTCCAATTTATTTATAATCTCATTCTTTATGCCTAGGTCATGAACCCATTTTGACCTTATCTTGGTTTACAGTGTTATGTGTGGGTCAATGCCTAGTCTCTGCCATACTAATTTCCAATTTTCCCAGCAATTTTTATCAAATAAGGCATTCTTATCCCCAAAACTGGGGTTTCTGGGGTTGTCAAACACTAGAATATAAAAGTTATTGGCTGTTTTGTCCTTTGAACCTAATCTATTCCATTGATCAACTAGTCTATTTCTTAGTCAATACCAGATGGTTTTAGTACCTACTGCATTATAATATAATTTTAGATGTGGTACAGCTAGGCCGCTTCATTTGATTTTTTTTTCATTAATTCCCTTGAAATTCTTGACCTTTTGTTTTTCCATATGAACTTTGTTCTTATTCTTTCTAGTTCATCAAGGTAGTTTTTGGGGAGTCTGATTGGTATAGCGCTAAATAAATAGATTAAGTTAGGTAGTATTGTCATCTTTATTATATTTGCTCGCCCAATCCAAGAGCATTTAATATTTTTCCAGTTGGTTAGATCAGACTTAATTAGTGTGGAAAGTGTTTTGTAGTTTTGCTCATAAAGTTTCTGATTTTCCCTTGGCAGATAGATTCCTAAATATTTTATACAATCAGTAGTTACTTTAAATGGAATTTCTCTTTGTCACTCTAACTGTTGGGTTTTTTTAGTGATATGTAAGAATGGTGATGACTTATGTGAGTTTATTTTGTATCCTGCAATTTGCTAAAGGTATGGATTGTTTCTAATAACTTTTTAGTAGAGTCTCTGGGGTTCTCTAAGTATACCATCATATCATCAGCCAAGAGTGATAATTTGGTTTCCTCGTTACTTATTCTTATTCCTTTAAACTCTTTCTCAACTCTTATTGCCAAACCTAGCATTTCTAATACAATATTAAATAATAATGGTGAAAGTGGGCAACCTTGTTTCACTCCTGATCTTATTGGAAATGATTGCAATTTGTCCCCATTACATATGGTGCTTACTGATGGTTTATAATAGATGCTATTGATTATTTTAAGGAAAAGTCCATTTATTCCTATACTCTCAAGTGTTTTTAATAGGAATGGATGTTGGATTTTATCAAATGCTTTTTCTGCATCTATTGAGATGATCATGTGGTTTTTGTTAATTTGGTTATTAATATGGCCAATAATACTAATAGTTTTCCTAATATTGAACCAGCCCTGCATTCCTGGTATAAATCCTACTTGATCATGATGTATTATCCTGGGGATGATTTTCTGTAGTCTTTTTGCTAATATCTTATTTAGGATTTTAGCATCAATATTCATTAGGGAGAATGGTCTATAATTTGCTTTCTTTGTTGTCAACCTACCGGTTTAGGTATCAGTACCATGTCTGTATCATAAAAGGAATTTTGTAGGACTCCTTCATTCTCTATTTTTTCAAATAGTTTATAAAGCATTGGGACTAATTGTTATTTGAATGTTTGGTAGAATTCACATGTAAATCTATTTGGTCCTGGGGATTTTTTTTTAGGAAGTTGATTAATAGTTTGTTCTATTTCTTTTTCTGAAATGGGGCTATTTAAGCAATTTACTTCCTCCTCTGTTACTCTGGGAAGCCTAAATATTTGGAGGTAGTCATCCATTTCACTTAGGTTATTAAATTTATTGGCATAAAGTTGGGCAAAGTAAGCCCATATTATTTCTTTAATTTCCTCTTCATTGATGGAAAGTTCTCCCTTTTCATTTTTAAGACTATTAATTTGATTTTCCTCTCTCCTTTTTCTAATCAAATTTACAAAAGGTTTATAAATTTTATTGTTTTTTTTCATAAAGCAAACTTAATTTTATTTATTAATTCAATAGTTTTCTGTTTTTTTTTACTTTCTATATTATTAATTTCTCCTTTTAATTTTAGAATTTCAAGTTTAGTAATTGATTGGGAGTTTTTAATTTGGTCCTTTTCTAGCTTTTCATTTTTTTATTTAGATTTTATTTTATTTTATAATAACTTTATATTGACAGAATCCATGCCAGGGTAATTTTTTTACAACATTATCGCTTGCACTCGCTTCTGTTCGGATTTTTCCCCTCCCTCCCTCTACCCCCTCCCCTAGATGGCAAGCAGTCCTATATATGTTAGATATGTTGCAGTATATCCTAGATACAATATATGTTTGCAGAACCGAGCAGTTCTCCTGTTGTACAGGGAGAATTGGATTCAGAAGGTAAAAAGAACTCAGAAAGAAAAACAAAAATGCAAATAATTCACATTCATTTCCGAGTGTTCTTTCTTTGGGTGTAGCTGCTTCTGTCCATCATTTATCAATTGGAACTGAGTCTTTGTCAAAGCAATCCACTTCCATCAGAGTACATCCTCATACAATATCGTTGTTGAAGTGTAAATTGATCTCCTGGTTCTGCACATTTCACTTAACATCAGTTCATGTAAGTCTCTCCAAGCCTCTCTGTATTCATCCTGCTGGTCATTTCTTACAGAACAATAATATTCCATAACATTCATATACCACAATTTACGCAGCCATTATCCAAATGATGGGCATCCATTCAATTTCCAGTTTCTAGCCACTACAAACAGGGGTGCCACAAACATTTTGGCACATACAGGTCCCTTTCCCTTCTTTAGTATTTCTTTGAGATATAAGCCCAATAGAAACACTGCTGGATCAAAGGGTATGCACAATTTGATAACTTTTTTGGGCATAATTCCAGATTGCTCTCCAGAATGGTTGGATTCATTCACAGTTCCACCAACAATGCATCAGTGTCCCAATTTTCCCGCATCCCCTCCAACATTCATCATTTTTTCGTGTCATCTTAGCCAATCTGACAGGTGTGTAGTGGTATCTCAGAGTTGTTTTAATTTGCATTTCTCTGATCAATAATGATTTGGAACACTCTTTCATATGAGTGGTAATAGTTTCAATTTCATCATCTGAAAATTGTCTGTTCATATACTTTGACCATTTATCAATTGGAGAATGGCTTGATTTCTTACAAATTTGAGTCAGTTCTCTATATATTTTGGAAATAAGGCCTTTATCAGAATCTTTAACTGTGAAGATATTTTCCCAGTTTGTTGCTTCCCTTCTGATCTTGTTTGCATTAGTTTTGTTTGTACAAAGGCTTTTTAATTTGATATAATCAAAATTTTCTATTTTGTGATCAGTAATAGTCTCTAGTTCATCTTTGGTCACAAATTTCTTTCTCCTCCACAAATCTGAGAGATAAATTATTCTATGTTCCTCTAATTTATTTATAATCTCGTTCTTTATGCCGAGGTCATGGACCCATTTTGATCTTATCTTCGTATATGGTGTTAAGTGTGGGTCCATGACTAATTTCTGCATACTAATTTCCAGTTATCCCAGCAGTTTTTATCAAATAATGAATCCTTATCCCAAAAGTTAGGATCTTTGGGTTTGTCAAACACTAGATAGCTATAGTTGACTATTCTGTCTTGTGAACCTAACCTTTTCCACTGATCAACTAATCTATTTCTTAGCCAATACCAAATGGTTTTGGTGACTGCTGCTTTATAATATAATATTAGATCAGGTACATATAGGCCACCTTATTTTGATTTTTTTTCATTAATTCCCTTGAGATTCTCGACTTTTTATTGTTCCATATCAATTTTGTTGTTATTTTTCTGGATCATTAAAATATTTTCTTGGAAGTCTGATTGGTATAGCACTAAATAAATAGATTAGTTTAGGTAGTATTGTCATCTTTATTATATTCGCTTGGCCTATCCAAGAGCACTTAATATTTTTCAAATTATTTAACTCTGACTTTATTTGTGTGGAAACTTTTTTGGAATTTTGTTCATATAATTCCTCACTTTCCTTTGGTAGATAGATTCCCAAATGTTTTATGCTATCAACAGTTATTCTGAATGGAATTTCTCTTTGTATCTCTTGCTGTTGGATTTTGTTGGTGATGTATAAAAATGCTGAGGATTTATGGGGATTTATTTTGTATCCAGCCACTTTGCTAAAATTGTGAATTATTTCTAATAGCTTTTTAGTAGAATCTCTGGGGTTCTCTAGGTATACCATCATATCATCTGCAAAGAATGATAGTTTGGTTTCCTCATTGCCTACTCTAATTCCTTTAATATCTTTCTCGACTCTTATTGCAGAGGCTAGTGTTTCTAATACGATATTGAATAATAATGGTGATAGTGGGCAACCTTGCTTCACTCCAGATCTTACTGGGAAAGATTCCAGATTTTCCCCATTGCATATGATGCTTACTGATGGTTTTAAATATATATTTCTGACTATTTTAAGGAAAAATCCATTTATTCCAATGCTCTCAAGTGTTTTTATTAGGAATGGATGTTGGATTTTATCAAATGCTTTTTCTGCATCAATTGAGATGATTATCTGGTTTTTGTTTAATTGGTTATTGATATAGTCAATTATGCTAATAGTTTTCCTAATATTGAACCAGCCCTGCATTCCTGGTATAAAACCTACTTGGTCATAGTGTATTATCCTGGGGGTGATTTTCTGTAATCTTTTTACTAATATTTTATTTAAGATTTTAGTATCAATATTCATTAGGGAGATTGGTCTATAATTTTCTTTCTCTGTTTTCAACCTACCTGGTTTAGGTATCAGTACCATGTCTGTGTCATAAAAGGAGTTTGGTAGGACTCCTTCAATCCCTATTTTTTCAAATACTTTATTTAGCATTGGAATTAATTGTTCTTTAAATGTTTGGTAGAATTCACTTGTAAATCCATCTGGAACTGGGGACTTTTTTTTAGCGAGTTGGTTGATAGTTTGTTCTATTTCTTTTTCTGAGATGGGACTGTTTAGGATATTTACTTCTTCCTCTGTTAGTTTGGGCAAGCTATATTTTTGGAGTTATTCTTCTATTTCATTTAAGTTGTCAAATTTATTGGCATAAAATTGGGCAAAATAACTCCTAATTATTGCTCTAATTTCCTCTTCATTAGTGGTGAGTTCTCCCTTTTCATTTTTAAGACTAACAATTTGATTTTCCTCTTTCCTTTTTTTAATCAGATTTACTAAGGGTTTGTCTATTTTGTTGGTTTTTTCATAGAACCAACTCTTAGTTTTATTAATTACTTCAATAGTTTTTTTTTTTTTTTTTACTTTCAAATTTATTGATCTCTCCTTTTATTTTTAGAATTTCAAGTTTAGTGTTTGACTGGGGGTTTTTAATTTGTTCCTTTTCTAGCATTTTTAGTTGCAAGTCCAATTCATTGAGCTTCTCTTTTTCTATTTTATGCAAATAGGCCTCTAGAGAGATGAAATTTCCCCTTATTACCGCTTTGGCTGTATCCCATACATTTGGTTATGATGTCTCATTATTATTGTTTTCTTGAGTGAAATTATTAATTGTGTCTATGATTGGCTGTTTTACCCAATCATTCTTTAGTATAAGATTATTTAGTTTCCAATTATTTTTTGGTCTACATCCCCCCGGTTTTTTGTTGAATGTAATTTTCATTGCATCATGGTCTGAAAAGGATGCATTTACTATTTCTGCCTTACTGCATTTGAATTTGAGGTTTTTATGTCCTAAATATGGTCAATTTTTGTATAGACTCCTGTCTGTCTACATTACATTTTCTCCAAAGATCTATCATATCTAACTTTTCTAGTATTCTATTTACCTCTTAGACTTATTTCTTATTTATTTTGTGGTTTGATTTATCTAATTCTGAGAAGGCAAGGTTGAGATCTCCCACAATTATAGTTTTGCTGTCTATTTCTTCTTGCAGCTCTCTTAATTTTTCTTTTAAGAAATTAGATGCAACACTACTTGGCGCATATATGTTTAATAGTGATCTTGGTTCATTATCCATGCTACCCATTAGCAATATATTGTACCCTTCCTTATCTCTTTTAATTAGATCAATTTTTGTTTTAGCTTGATCTGAGATGAGGATGGCTACCCCTACTTTTTTGACTTCACCTGAAGCATAGTAGATTTTGCTCCAACCTTTTACCTTTAACCTGCATGTATCTCTCCGTTTCAGGTGTGTTTCCTGTAAACAACATATTGTAGGATTCTGTCTTTTAATCCATTCTGCTAACCGCTTCCTCTTTATCTGGGAGTTTACCCTGTTCACATTTATGGTTAAAATGACCAATTCTGTATTACTTGCCATCTTGTCAACCCCTGTTTATGCTTTTCTGCCTTCTTTCACCCTTCCCCCCTTCTCAGTATTAAGCTTGTGAGCACCACTTGCTTCTCACACCCCTCGTTTTTGAGTATCCCTCCCCTCCACCTTAGATTTCCTCCCCCTATCTTACCCCTTTCCCTCCCCGTTTCTGTATTCCCTTTCACTTAGCTTATTCCTTCCCTTTTCACTTTTCCCTTCTCACTTTTCAATGAGGTGGGAGAAGTTTCACCATAATTTGAATATGTCTAAATTTTTTCTCTTAAAGCCAATTCTGAAGGCAGTAAGATACGCACTTTATTCATGCCCCTCCATTCTTTCTTTCAGATATAATAGGTTTCCTTTGCCTCTTCATGAGAGGTAGTACCCCCACTTTTTCTGGTACAATGTCCTTTCCACATCTACTTTCTAGAACAAGGTATACATGGATTCTTTATATATCTTTATATCAGAAACATAGTTCCCAAGATTAATCTTTACCTTTTTAGATTTCTCTCGAGTTCTATATTTGTAGATCAAACTTTTTGTTAAGTTCTGGCTTTTTCATCAAACATAGGTGAAATTCTCTTACTTTGTTGAATGTCCATCTTCTTCCCTGGAAAAAGATGCTCATTCTAGCTGGGTAAGTTATTTTTGGTTGCATACCAAGTTCTTTAGCCTTTCAGAATATCATATTCCAGGCCCTTCGATCCTTTTATGTGGATGCTGCTAGATCCTGGGTGATCCTTATTGTGGCTCCTGGATACTTGAATTGGGTTTTTCTAGCTGCTTGCAATATTTTTTCCCTCGTCTGAGGGTTCTGGCATTTGTCCACTATATTCCTTGGTGTTTTGATTTTAGGATCCCTTTCAGTGGGTGATCGATGAATTCTTTCAATGTCTATGTTATCCTCTGTTCCTATGATTTCTGGGCAGTTCTCTTTGATAATTTCCTGGAAAATAGTGTTCAGGCTCTTTTTTTCATCATGCTGTTCTGGGAGTCCAATGGTTCTCAGATTGTCTTTCCTGGATTTGTTTTTCAGGTCTGTTGTTTTCCCCAAAAGGTATTTCACAATCTTTTTCATTGTTTGATTTTTTTGGATTTGCTTGACTGATTCTTCTTGTCTCCTCGAGTCATTCAATTCCATTTGTTCAATTCTGATTTTCAGTGAAGTATTTTCTTCACTCACTTTTTAAAAATCTTTTTATAATTATCCAATTGAGTTCTTTTGTTCTATGGAATTTTTTCCATTTCGGCAATTTTGTTTTTTAGAGAGCTATTTTCTGTTTCCAGTTCACTAATCCTATTTTTCAGGGATTTTACTTCTTTATCCAGTCTCTCTTTAAATGAGTGGGGTGACTACTCCAGACTCTCTTGCCAAGCCACCCTCTCCTTTTCCCATTTTTCTTCTAGCTCCCTTGTGAGAGCCTTTTTAATTACTTCTATGAGGTTCATCTGTGCTGAGGAGCAGATGATCTCCTCCTTTGGGGATTCACCTGGAGACTCTCTGTTTTTAGTCTCCTCAGGATTTAGAGTCTGCTCTCTATCTGTATAAAAGCTGTCAAGGGTTAAAGTCCTCTTCAATTTTTTGCTCATTATGTCAAAGAATCAAAAACAAACTAGCAAAAAGAAAAAAAGATATCACCCCTAATTGGAGTCTGCTTTTTGGGAAGAGAGGTGGTTGGTGTTACCGAGCTTCCTCTACAGACTGCGGGGGCAGCAGCGAGGCACTAGCCCTACTGTGCTGTGCCTGCACTCTGAGATCCCAGAGCATGCTGAGTCACTGGGGAGGGGGGGGAAGGGGGGAGGGGGGGGAGTGGCCAGATCCGGAGAGACTCCAGCTGTTTGGGGTTGTATTCTTCACCCCAGTGTTTTAGCTTCTCTGCTGGGCTGCTGGCTTTCTGCCAGGGCAAAGTATCCAATCCTGTAGCAAAGCTCTCTCCGCAGAGATGGCTGCAATCACACCCCACCCCCTCTCCAGTCTGCTGGGCTGTGAGCTGCCTGCCATGCTCTCAGCTGCCTGCCCACAGCCTGCGCCCGATCCAAAACCGTCCCAGCCCTCGCCCAAAAACAGACCTTTCTTGGCAAATCTCAAGGATGGCTTCTCTTGGTAACTATTTGTGGGGGTTTTTTTCAGTCAACCTTCAATTCAGAGGCTTGTAATGAAATGGATAGTGAGAGAAAACGCGGAGCTTACACAGCTGTGTACCTCCTCTCCACCATCTTGGCCAGAAGTTTTTTTCTAGCTTTTTAAGTTGCAGGCCCGATTCATTGATCTTCTCTTTCTCTGTTTTATTCCAGTAAGCCTCTAATGATATAAAATTTCCCCTTATTACAGCTTTAGTTGCATCCCACAAATTTTTGTATGATGTCTCACTATTGTCATTATCTTGAGTGAAATTATTAATTGTGTCTATTATTTGCTCTTTCACCCAATCATTCTTTAAGACGAGATTATTTAGTTTCCAATTACTTTTTGGTCTATTTACACCCAACTTTTTCTTGAACTAGTTTTTATTGCATTGTGATCTGAAAAGAAAGCATTTACTATTTCTGCCTTCTTGCATTTAATTTTGAGGTCTTTATGTCCTAATATGTGGTCAGTTTTTGTGTAAGTCCTATGAACTGCTGAGAAGAAAGTATACTCTTTTCTGTCACCATGAAGTTTTCTCCAGAGATCTATCATACCTAATTTTTCTAATATTCCATTTACCTCTGTAATTTCTTTCTTATTTGTGGTGTGATTTGATTTATCTAAATCTGAGAGTACAAGATTGAGACCTCCTGCTATTATAGTTTTGCTGTCTATTTCTTCTCGCAACTCTCCTAATTTCTCCTTTAGGAAGTTAGATGCTGTACCACTTGATGCATATATGTTTAATACTGATATTGCTTCATTGTCTATAGTACCCTTTAGCAAGATATAATTTCCTTCCTTATCTCTTTTAATTAGATCAATTTTTTGCTTTTGCTTAATCTGAGATAAGGATGGCTACCCCTACTTTTTTGACTTCACCTGAAGCATAATAGATTCTGCTCCAGCCTTTTACCTTTACTCTGTATGTATCTCCCTGTTTTAAATGTGTTTCCTGTAAACAACATATTGTACTTCTGACTTTTGATCCAGTCTGCTATCTGCTTCCTCCTTATGGGAGAGTTCATCCCATTCATATTTATGGTTAAAACTAGTAATTCTGTTTTTTTTTTTTTTTTTTTTTTTTGCCATCCTATTATCCCAAGATTATAGTTTTCTTTTCCTTTTCCTCCTTACCCCCCCTTCCCTAGTATTAAACTTATGGGCACCACTTGCCTCTTGCAACTGTCCCTCATTAGAATCCCTCCCACCCCTTTTGAGTCCCTTCTGCTTTCTTGTACCCTTCCCTTATTACTCTTTTTCCTTTTCCTTTTTCCTCTTCTACTTTTTAAGGAGATGAGAGAAGTTTCTCTGTAAAACAAAAGAGGAAATTATTTCCTATTTGAGGTGACTCTGACAAGAGTAGGATTCACACAATGTTCCTCCCCCTTTCTAAGTTCCCTCAGATATGATAGGTTTCCTTTGCCTCATCATCACATGTAGTTTCCCTCTTTTTATCTCCCCTTTTCCCTTTTTCTGACACTCCCCTTTCCATTTCTACTTCCCTTTTTTATGTTATATCGGTAAAATCAAATTATACATGTGGTTTTTATGTATATCCACAACAGAAATACAGTTCTCTAGAGTTTCTTTTACCTTTTTCTACTTCTCTTGAGTTCTGTTGTTGGAGATCAAATTTTTGTTTAAGTCTGTTTTTTTCCTTAGAACCAAATGGAATTCCTCTGTTTCATTAAATGTCCATCTTCTTCCATGGAAAAAAAATGCTCAGCTTAGCTGGGTAGTTTATTCTTGGCTGCATTCCAAGTTCTTTTGCCTTTAGAATATCGGATTCCAGGCCCTTCGATCCTTTAATATTGAGGCAGCCTGATCTTCTGTGATCCTAATTGTGGCACCTCAGTATTTGAATTGGTATTTCCTGGCTGCCTGTAATATTTTTTCTGTAGTCTGAAAATATTGAAATTTGGCCACAATATTCCTTGGAGTCTTTATTTTAGGGTCTTTTTTAGAAGGTGTTCAATGAATTCTTTCAACGCCTATTTTACCTTCCGGTTCTATTGCTTCTGTGCAGTTCTCTTTGATGATTTCCTGTAAAATATTATCTAGGCTCTTTTTATCATCATAATTTTCAAATAGTCCAATGATCTTCAGTGATCTCTCTAACATCTATTTTCCAGGTCTGTTGTTTTTCCAAGTAAATAGCTAACATTTTTTTCCAATCTTTCATTTTTTTTTTTTTTTTTTTTTTGGTTTTGCTTGATGTCTCAATGAATCAGTCATTTATATTTGTTCAGTTCTTATTTTTAGTGAGTTATTTTCTTCATTAGCTTTTTTTTTTTTTTTACTTCTTTTTGTATATGTCCAATTGAGTTTTTAAATGAGTTGTTTTGCTCTATGGAATTTTTTTCCATTTCACTATTTTTTTTTTTTAGTGAGTTTTCTTTTTCCAATTCACAAATCCTACTTTCTTGGGAATTCTTAACCTTTTCTAATTCCTAAATTCTGTTTCCCTTCATTTCTTGGGAGTTTTTTATCTTTTTCAATTCACATTTCAGGAAGTTGTTGCTCTCTTGCATAGCTTCTCTTTCCTTTCCCCAGTTTTCTTCTAGTTCTCTTTTAAGGTTTTTAATAGTCTCTTCTAGGAGAGCCTTTTTATAATGGGGACTAAAAATTGTCTGGAGACTCTCTGCTATTACTCTCTTCAGGGTTGAAAAGCTGTTCTCTGTCTGTATAGAAACTATCAATTGTCCTTTTGATTTTTTTACTCATTTTGGTAAAGCCTGTAAGGTCTGCCTTCAGAGTCCAGAGGTTACCAGCTTCCTTTGCAGAGCAGTGATATATGTATGGATGGGTAACTGTCCTGCCAGCCGGCTACAAAAAGCAGCAAGGTACTGGAGTGCTTTGGGAAAGAGTTCCCCACCTGGAAATAACTCAGTCCTCCAGGGTTGAGCTGGGAAAATGCCCTGCAAAGAAACCCTGCTATGTGGGATAATGACTACCCTGGGGCTAGATGCTGAGCATTGAGAGTTTCACTATCCCAAGCCAAAGCCTGCCCTGGGGCTGTGGGTATTAGCAGCTGAGCAGTGAATGGCCCTGTAGGGACTGGAAGTGTCTGCCCCTTGAAGCATAGTCTGCTGGGGAAGTTCAATTGCCCCAGGCTGAGCCCCTCACTGTGCAGATTAGAGGCTGCCCAGGCTGTGCCCCCCTGCCATGCTGATTTGTAACTGCCCCTGCAAAAGCCCCGAACTGCAGGATGTGGCTGCAGAGGTGTGGTAAGGGTCTGCCTGGGTCACTTCCAGGTTTTAGTGGTTATAGTCAGATCTTGTTAGGTTCTGGCATTTTTTAGATTACCCTCTGTTTTAGACTTTAATTTCTCTGCCAGTTTACTGCTTTTTAATCAAGGCAGAACAGTTAGCCTATAGCAGAGTCATTCTCTAGCCACAGAGATCACCCCCGCCACTGGTCTGCTCAGGAAGCTAGCCTCTCGCTGCCTGCACTAGTCTGTTCCTGGCTCCTCAGGACAAACCTTTCCTGGGGATCTTTCAGATTATCTTCACCTAGTAAGTTGTGTGCTTTTAATCTTCATGAATTTAATCAGTGAAGAGCTATTTTTGAGGCTGAATTTAATAGTTGGTTATGAGGGGAATAAAGGAGCTTAGAAAGTCATGTGTGCCTTCTATGCCATCTTAGCTCCGCCCCCATAGATTTTTTTTATGGTGAAATAGAAGAACAGATTTCAAACCCTGAGGAAACTAAACACAGATCATCTTCAGATGAAGTCCTAAAGGATGATATAAACTGGCCCCCATCACACAAGGCTCTCCTAGAAGAAATTAAAAAGAGAACTAGAAGAAAAATGGGGAAAGAAAATGAAAACTTTGCAAGAGGGTTTGTAAAAGACATATAACTCTTTAAAAGATAAGATATGATAAAATGGAAAAAGAAAACAACTCCCAGAAAAAACAAACAGAATTTGTGAAATGAAAAAAAATAACTCCTTAAAAGACAGAATTTATGAAATGAAAAAAAAAATCCATAGAACAAAACAATTCATTTGAAAATCCAATTGGACAAATATAGTGAGAATTTAGTTTTTTAATTGAATTGCATTGAAGTGTTTAGAGCAACAAACTTCCTCTAAATAAATTTTAGATGTTGTTTTTTCATTTTAAACACATATTTCTAGAATAAAAGAAGGTGTTATATTGCATCATGGAATCTTTGAATGCCAAGAGATATTGTCAACTTATCTAGACTACCATTCCCCATGTTTAGACTTAAACTATTGAGGAAAGAAGAAAAAAATCCATGATCTTTTTAAAGACCTCAACAAAAGGACAATGCAATAATTCATTCCTATAAAAAAAATTCATTCCTATGTTTTAGAAATCTCACTCTGGAGTAAATTTTCTTTTTATAGATTCTAAATCCCTTAATATAGAGCTTCAACAAATATTTTTTAACTTGTTCTATCTTTAGAACAGGATTAAAACAAATGGTCACCAACTATGTTTAAGATGTCTTTAGATTTTTGAAAATTATAAGAGTTGGTCATGGGTATATATTTTCTTCTTCAATATAAACTGCATTTGAATAAAAGAGAATAATAATTTACTTCTTTTGATCAAATAATAAGCATTAATTAAGGGACTCATAATAAAACAATCCTTGATATAATCATATTTTAATAGGAAGAAGTCTTCATAAAGAGCATTGCAGGAAAACAAAAGAAAACACCTAAATTACAATACTGACCTTGTTACTAAAGAATCCAGATTATAAAGTATCCTATTATTTTCACTACCATCTGCTGCTTCTCCCTTTGCAAGTGTTTCTTCTTACATTTTCTTTCAAATAACCATTAGACTAATTAACACCAATTAGAAAAGCAAACTGTATATGTGTACAAGCACTCATTGCTCTCCAAAAGACAACAATTGAATTTTATATCTATCTTAATTAAATGTAAAATCAGCACATATAGAGAACTTCTAGAACAAATATCTCCCTTTTTATTCTGAGTAGCCAAACAAAAGATACCTACTTAATACAAAAAAAAAGTATTATAGTATGGATAACAGTTGGAGTATTTATATAGGCAAAACTATTTATTCTTGAAATATATATATATTTGTAGTATCTGCCAATGATGTTGCTTATCAAAAGAAAACCAATTTACTATGTCATTTTTAACAAAAGTGATGTCTGAAGTAAGTGAAAAATAATTATTTTGGTGCTATATCATGTCAATTACAGTGCACTTTCCCTTCTGCATCTATAAAATAAAGCTGTAATTTTATAATTTTTTAAAGAAATATCACCCTAAGCAGCATATATTCATAGAGCATAACTTGTTCTTTATTTTTCTTAATCAGTTTTGAGTAGAACTTGTTTGAAAAAAAATTTTAAAAAGGCTAACTTCTGGCCAAGAACAGTAGTTCATTTTTTGAAAACACTGATAACCTTTCTTCAGGTAAAGTTATTTCTTCTTTTCCCATACTTTTCTGTTAAAGGAAAGAGTAGTGATGCAATATGCTTGCATCTCAACTCTGATTTTGCTAAGTTTTATGTGGAGCTGAGTTTGAAACTGAGTTTATGTCCTCTTTCTTGAAAGCCATTCTGCACCTTCTTTGTGTTCTGCTTTATCCAGTATTCATTTTAGATACCTTGTTCTCACTCTTTTATTTTTCAGGAGGAAGCAAAACTCTACTTTCTCTAAAGGTAAAATGTCATTAAAAAATCATATCATTCCTTCATAGGTATGTAGTACTTTATATACTGTGTTATATACTTCCTGGGAAAGTACCATCTTATGACAATGATTGGACAAAAAGCTGTGCAGGAAGAAGAAAAAATCATTTTCAAGGAAAAGAAAGAGCATTGAAATCAAATCCACTAAAGGATAAAACATAAGATCAAATAAGGCCAAGGTATTTAAATAATGGCTAATCATTAATATACCAAAAATCCAAAGAACTTTGATTAATGGAGAAAGTAATATTAGATGTCAAAATTTGGGTTGATAGGCTAATAATGGATCAGGTGAAGGGTCTGAAGGCTGCTCAGGACAATTGACTTGTCTCATTAACATACTGGTTTTTTATGGTTGTTCCTTTGAGTTTCCTGTCCTCAACCCACATAAATATGCATAGTTCCAAACTAACTCTTCAGTTACTTCTCCTGACTCAGCTTCACTAGTTAAGCCATGTGCTCAGAAAATGTATCTGCCATAAAAACATGATCAGTCTGAGGAATGTTCATAGCATTTGTCAGTTTTTTATGTATTTCTTTGGCTCCATAATACTGCCAAATTTTCAGGTATTTGAGGCTGCCCTAGAGCAGTATTCAAAAGATATTGCCAAATAGCACTTTGTCTGAATTCAAGTATATGAGACACTTAAGGAGGACTAGTACCTCTGATAGGAAAACTTCTGAGTCTTTTTCAGGACTGTTTATCTATCTTTATCCTTAGTATTCTTTTTCACCCACTTTTTCACCTGTGGTTCCACGAATATGTAAAATGTATAGTAACCACACTTCACTCAATGCATTTTGACAGATGAGTAAAAACCAGGTTGAAGGTAACCAAAGGGATTCATATCCATCAGTGACTTAGGGAGGTATCTATTTCAAACATGTTAAAATTTTTCAAATGGGATAAATAAATTTGAATAATTTATTCAAATAGGCCATAAATGTGGTAGAAGAAGATAGTGTGAAGTGTTTAGAACTTGGCCAAGAATTGAAAATACAAAGGTTATCCAATGAATCAGGAACTATCACCAATTGTCTTGACTTTTGTCTTATAACTGGACTTTAATAATTTAGGGAAAGAGAGTGACATTGATAGCTTTATAGAATTCAGTTTCACTTAAATACAATTTACATGAGTCAAAAAGATATAACCAATATTATTTTAATATTTTATTATTTCACTATTTTGCTATTCAATAATTTTATTAGTACATTATATTAGAATTTCACTATTTTTCTTCTGTTATTTTACTTCCCTTGAAATCCTATGAAAATGGGATAGTAAAAAAGTAGCAGAGACAAATACAATGGAAGCTATTGTCACAACCCTGAATACAAGCAGTTCAGGGCAAAAGGACATCTTTTCTTTGGGTTAAAGTAGCAATAAGATTTGGAAGCATGCAAATGTAAAAGCAGTTTTTTTTTTCTTTTTAAAGAACTATAGTACTCATTTTCTGGTGAAAGGAATAGGGGAAAAAAAGGTATGCTAAAATTGTCTGCTTTAGAAACTAAGCATAGACCAACATCTTACAACATATCACAAGGTCAAAATGGGTATAAAATTTACACATAAAGGATGATACCATAAGCAAGTAAAGAGAGATAGGAATACTTTACTTGTCAGATCTATGGAGAAGGGAAGAATTTATCACCAAATAAGAGATAATAGATGCTATGAAATGCAAAATGGATAATTTTTATTTCATTAAACTAAAAAAGTTTGCACAAATAAAATCAAAGTAAACAAAATTAGAAGGAAAGCAGAAATTTAGGAGGCAAATTTTTATAGTCAGTGTTTTTGATAAAGACCTCACTTCTAAAATATATAGAAAACTGATTCAAATTTATAAAAATAAAAGTCATTCCTCAATTGATAAATGGTCAAAGGAAATGAACTAGCAGTTTTTCATATGATGAAATTAAAGCTTTCTATAGTCTTAACAAAAGATATTCTAAATCACTATTGGTTAGAGAAATGTAAACTAAAACAATCCTAAAGCACATACATCAGTTTGGTTAATAATGACAAAAAAGGGGAATGATAAATGTTGGAGAAAATGTTGTAAAATTGGTACACCAATGCATTATTAATGGAGCTATGAACTGATTCCATCTCATTGTGCAGAGCAGTTGAAACTATGCCCAAAGAGTTATAAAATTGGGCATATCCCCCCCCCCTTTTTTTTTTTGCAACCACTGGATCTGTATTCCAAAGAGATCATAAAAAATGAGAAAGGACACACATGTAGTAAAATATTTATAGTAGCTCTTTCTGTTATGGCAAAAACAAAATGGAAATTGAGGGGATACCCATCAAGAATGGCTAAACAACTTGTCATATATGAATGTAATGGAATACTAGTGTTCAGTAAGAAATGGTGAGCAGAAGCATTTCAGAAAAACCTGGAATTAGTTACATAAACTGATGCTGAGTGAAGTGAGCAGAATCAGGAGAACATCATATATAATGACAACAATATTGTGTGATAATGAACTTTGATAGACTTAGCTCTTCTCAACAATACAATGACCCAAGAAAACATGAAAAGAATAATGATGGAAAACGCTATCTACATCCAGAGAAAGAACTATGGTGTCAATGAAGATGGGAGTATTCAGTATCCATTTCTTCTTTTGTTTTGTATTTTTTTTCTCATGGTTTTCCCCTTTTTTTCTGATTCTTCTTTCACAACAAGAAAAATGTTTATATGTTTAATATTATTGTATATGGATAACCTATATCAGATTGTTTGCCATCTAGGGAAAGGGGAAAGGAGATAGAGAGGAAGCAAAATCTTATAAAAAGTGAATGTTGAAAACTATTTTACATCTAATTTGAAAAAGAAAGATTAAATGAAGAAGATGCTTCAAATAAAATACATAACATTACAAAGGAAAAAAAATATCTTACATTGTCCTATTTATCACAGCAGGTAGCTAATCTCACCCTATTGTTTAAACATGCAAAAAGGAATAATTTTTTCAAAGATGATTCCATTCATTCTTGGCACATGAAATGTGTGAACATTTCTGAACAATACGAAATCCAAAACATCTAAAATTTGAAAACCACTTCTTGTAAAATTCAGAAGATAGCACATTCATCTAGGAGTCTTAAATGAAATAATGTTGGAACTGGATGCACATTTTTTCTGAGGAGTTGCAATGATGGGGAGCATTATAGAACTGGCATTGGTTTCCCAATTAAATGTAATCAAGTCAACAACATTGATAAGGAGTAAATGACAGACTCATGGCAATTCGTTTACCACTTACAGAAAAGTGCCATGCCACAATCATCAGTGCCTATGCTCCTACAATGATGAACCCTAATGAGAGAAAACAAAAACGTTATAAAGATCTGAAGATTAAGATCATCAAAGTATTGAAAATGTACAAGCTTGTAATTCTGGAATACAATATTACCAGATTAGGGAATATCAGCTACAATGGGATTCTTCCAGAGAAATAAGGTTAATAACAGCAACACTCAATATCATGTGATGTTTCATCAATATCATCATCTGTTTACCTAAACATAATAAAATTTTGTGAATTCCCCTTTCCGGTAAAAGCTGGCCTTTATTACACTATCATTGTTAAAAGGAAAGATATATATGATGTGAAAGTAATAATGGTGATATGTGGTGGGAAGTGCTGGACTCATCATAGGCTTATCCTCTCCAAGTTAAATATTCATCTTCAACAAAAGCAGTAACCGCATAACACCCATGTAGTAAGATTATTACCAGAAAACTTAATGAAAAAAATTTTGAGTGGTTTTCTGAGCATCTGTTTGTTCATAACTTGGAGGGTAAGCTGATCCTACACAAGGTTGACAACAGTAAAGCAGAAAAAGACTGGGCAGTGTTCAGTGATTTGATATACATTATTGTATTTACTTATTGGGGCAAGAATACTTGAAAACATTAGTATTTGTTTGATGAAAGTGATAAATAAATTCAGTATATTAAATTCAAAAGAGAGAGATGACAGAGACAGATATACAAGCAGACATAGAGAAAGAGAATTCCCTAGGGTTTATTATATGGATAGTCCTCTATTTTTAAAAAGGCAGCACTTAACTTTATTAAAAAAGAGAAATGTAGAATCTTGACTGATTGAAAAGACAAATGAAGTCCCATTTTATTCTGATGAAAATAATCTAAAACATTTCTACCAAACCTTGAAGTTCATTTATGAACCAAAGATCTCTCCTGCATTTCAACTAATTTTGCTGATGGAGCTGTACCAGTGATAATGATATGATCCTGGATAGATGAATTGAACAGTTCCATAGTATTTTTAACACACTGTAATCAATTAACGATGAAGCCATTGATTGTATACCTCAGTATACATAATTACAGCTAGAATCAATCCCTCTTTGGCTAAATTTCCAACTGAAGAAAAAGATTTGAATTATTATTAAGCTCCTTTCATATGACAAAGTGCCTGATGTTGATTCCATCCCAGCAGAGATCTAAAAAGAAGAGGGGGGGGGGTCCATATTAAAAAAAAAAAAAAAGACTGAATGAAATCCACTGGGTTATATGACAAGAAAATGCTATGCCTCAGTAGATCAAGGATGCTGTGACTATTCATCTCTGTAAAGGAAAAAAGTTACAAGTTGTCCTATAACAATTATAAGGATCCCCTCTCTTAGCCACTGCAGGTAAGAGTCTTTCCAAAATTCTCTTTTATTGATGATATTTCACCTTCCAGATGGTCATCTGCTCTGTGAGCCAGTGTGGCTTCAGAAAGGGTTGAAGAAGAATCAGCATAGTATTTGCTGACCAAAAACTCCATTAGAAATACCAGGAACAAAAGAGGTCTGTATACAACTAAAGAAGAAGGAGAATTTGTATATGAGTTTTTTTGTTTGCATATGATTGTTCCATTAATGTAGCCTCTGAGGTTCAGATGCAATAAATTAGATATCAATTACCTATTATTTATGTTAATTTTTCTGACAATAAACACTAAGATAACATAGGTTCTCCACCAGTCACCATCATACCATTCATATGTGGTACCATCAGTAACAGCAAATGTAGAAATTCTAAGTTGTAAATAAGTTACTTACCTTGGCAGTATATTCTCTCAGGATATACATGTAGATGGTGGAGTGGATAAGTGAATTCCCAGAGACAGCTCAGTACTTTGGATATTCCAAAAGAAGTATAGAAAACAAGAAGTATTAGGCTGTCTAAGTGCTCTTCTCATTGTAGTATGTCTGTGATACCTGAATGGTCTAACCAGACCATGCCAAAAGATTGAATTTTTTCCATTTGAATTGTTTTTAAAAGGTTCCAAAAGTGAATTGGGAATATGAAATACCAAATACTGAGATCCTTTCTCAAGCTGAATTGCCAAGAATTCATATTCTACTTCAAAGAAAAATTCTAATGGTTTGGCCATAAAGTAAAACATTTGTCTAAAAATTATTTTATAGAGAACACACATAAGATGAGTGATCACATAGAGGTCAGAAGTACAAGGCCATTCATGAAGTCTCTGTGAAAGACTTTAAAATACATTGTAAAATATGGAAGACAGTATTGCAGGACTTCCGAGCATAGTGTGCCCACAGCAAAAATAATAATAATAATAATAATAAATTACTGTACTCTATGAACAAAGCAGAATTGCAGTAGCTTAAAAGAATAATGAGATGTAAAAAATTAAAGAAATCTTCACCTCAAATGTTTATATGGACTATTTTTCCTGATTATCTTCAGGAGAGTCTTTCAGATTATGTTGGTCTGATCAGCCACAGCAAGATAAGTTGCACATTGATCCCAACTTGGTAATGTCATTTTGTTCTCTTTGAGTATGAAGGACAACAAGAAAATTCTCAATCTCTATGTCAAAGAGTACTTTATCAAAGGCTAACATATCAAAGAATATATATCAGGGTCAAGGTGAACTTTATTATGAAATAAAATTTTATCTTAAGTTATGGAAAATACCCTATTATTATAGGAAGATTGTAGGAAGACAGTCCTTTATGTGTTTTGATTAATAACTGCTCAGAAGTATAATGATAATGGATCTGCTATTTTGGGTGAGTATGAGTATGATAATGATTATGATGCTAACAATGATAGTGATGGTGGTGGTGGTGGTGGTAGTGATAGTGAATATTTATATGGTTATTTAACAATCTACAAACTACTTTTCCCATTATATAATTTAAAAACCAAAATCAAAACAAGCAAACAAACAAAAAGGACAACAACAAAAGCAAACTTTGAATGCTACCATTATTATTTTCTTTAAGGAATAAATAATGGGTCTGTTATTTTATAGATATATGGAACTCACAGGTAAGGCAACACTTTTTTGGGCTATAGATCAGGAAAATTTTCTGCAACTTATAATATTAGATATTTTCATAGAGAATTGAAAGTTTAGGGATTTCCGGTTAAGATGGCGGAGAGGAGGCACACAGCTGCATAAACTCTGCTCTTTCTCTCACTATCCACTTCATTACTAGCCTGTGAATCAATGCTTGACTGAAAAAAAGCCACATATAGTTACCAAGAGAAGCCATCCTTGAGATTCGCCAAGAAAGGTCTGTCTTCACTGGAGGGCTGGGACGGTTTTAGACCGGGCGCAGGCGGCGGGCAGCGGCAGGGAGAGCACGGGAGCAGACTGGAGAGGGGGTGGGGAGTGATCGCAGCCGTCTCTGCGGGGAGAGCTTCGCTACAGGTTTGGATACTTTGCTCCGGCAGCAAGTCAGCAGCCCACCAGAGAAGCTAAAAACACCGGGGCTGAAGAATACAACCCCAAACAGTTGGAATCTCTCGGGACCTGGCCACCCCCCCCTTCCCCTCCCACAGTGACTCAGCACGCTCTGGGACCTCAGAGCGCAGGCGCACACAGTCCTGCTAGTGCCTCACTGCTGCCCCCTGCAGTCTGTAGAGGAAGCTCGATAACATACCCAGCCCCTCCCCCAAAGAAAGACTCCAGTTTTTTTCTGTTTTTCTTTGCTAGTTTGTCTCTGATTATTAGACAGAATGAGAAAGAAGCTGAAGAGGACTTTAACCCTTGACAGCTTCTATACAGATAGAGAGCAGACTCTAAATCCTGAGGAGACTAAAAACAGGCAGTCTCCAGGTGAATCCCCAAAGGAGGAGATCATCTGTTCCTCAGCATAGATGAACCTCATAGAAGTAATTAAAAAGGCTCTCACAAGGGAGCTAGAAGAAAAATGGGGAAAGCAGAGTGAGGCTTGGGAAAAGGAGAGGGAGGCTTGGGAAAAGAGCCTGGAGAAGTCAGTTAAAGAGAGAGTGGATAAAGAAGTAAAATCCTTGAAAAATAGGATTGGTGAACTGGAAACAGAAAATAGCTCTCTAAAAAACAAAATTGGCGAAATGGAAAAAAAATTCCACAGAACAAAAGAATTCAATTGGACAATTAGAAAAAGATCTTAAAAAAGTGAGTGAAGAAAACACCTCACTGAAAATCAGAAATGAACAAGTGGAATTGAATGACTCGAGGAGACAAGAAGAATCAGTCAAGCAAATCCAAAAAAATCAAACAATGGAAAAGGATGTGAAATACATTCTGGGGAAGACAACAGACCTGGAAAACAGATCCAGGAGAAACAATCTGAGAATCATTGGACTTCCAGAAAAGAATGATGAAAAAAAGAGCCTGGACACTATTTTCCAGGAAATTATCAAAGAGAACTGCCCAGAAGTCATAGGAACAGAGGAAAAAATAAACATTGAAAGGATTCATCGATCACCCACTGAAAGGGATCCTAAAATCAAAACACCAAGGAATATAGTGGCCAAATGCCAGAACCCTCAGATGAAGGAAAAAATATTGCAAGCAGCTAGAAAAACCCAATTCAAGTATCAAGGAGCCACAATAAGGATCACCCAGGATCTGGCAGCATCCACATTAAAAGATCGAAGGGCCTGGAATATGATATTGCGAAAGGCTAAGGAACTTGGTATGCAACCAAAAATAACTTACCCAGCGAGAATGAGCATCTTTTTCCAGGGAAGAAGATGGACATTCAACGAAGTAAGCGAATTTCATCTATTTCTGATGAAAAAGCCAGAACTTAACTAAAAGTTTGATCTACAAATATAGAACTCAAGAGAAATCTAAAAAGGTAAAGATTAAGCTTGGGAACTATATTTTGTCTATATAAATGTATAAAGAATACATGTATACCTTGTTCTAGAAATTGATGTGGAAAGGACATTGTACCAGAAAAAGGGTAAAGTGGGGATAGTACAACCCATGAAGAGGCATAGGAAACCCATTATATCTGAGAGAAAGAAGGGAGGGGGATGAATATAGTGGGTATCTTACTGCCTTCAGAATTGGCTTTAAGTGAAAAATCTTAAGTCATATTCAATCTATGGTGAAACTTCTCCCACCTCATTGAAAAGTGAGAAGGGAAAAGTGAAAAGGGAAGGAATAAGCTAAGCGGAAGGGAATACGGGAACTGGGAGGGAAAGGGGTAAGATAGGGGGAGGAACTCTAAGGCGGGGGGAGGGATACTAAAAAGGGAGGGCTGTGAGAAGCAAGTGGTGCTCACAAGCTTAATACTGGGAAGGGGGGGAAAGGGGAAAGAAGGGAGAAAAGCATAATCTGGGGTGAACAAGATGCCAAGCAATACAGAATTGGTCATTCTAACCATAAATGTGAACGGGGTAAACTCCCCCATAAAGAGGAAGCGGGTAGCAGAATGGATTAAAGGCCAGAACCCTACAATATGTTGTTTACAGGAAACACACCTGAAGCGGGGAGATACATGCAGGTTAAAGGTAAAAAGTTGGAGCAAAATCTACTATGTTTCAGGTGAAGTCAAAAAAGCAAGGGTAGCCATCCTGATCTCAGATCAAGCTAAAGCAAAAATTGACCTAATTAAAAGAGATAAGGAAGGGCACTATATCTTGCTAAAGGGCAGCATGGATAATGAAGCACTATCTATATTAAACATATATGCACCAAGTGGGTAGCATCTAAATTCTTAAAAGAGAAACTAAGATAGCTGCAAGAAGAAATAGACAGTAAAACTATAATAGTGGGAGATCTTAACCTTGCACTCTCAGAATTAGATAAATCAAACCTCAAAATAAATAAGAAAGAAGTCAAAGAGGTAAACAGACTACTAAAAAAGTTAGATATGATAGATCTCTGGAGAAAATGTAATGGAGACAGAAAGGAATACACTTTCTTTTCAGCAGTTCATGGAACCTATACAAACATTGACCATATATTAGGACATAAAAACCTCAAACTCAAATGCAGTAAGGCAGAAATAGTAAATGCATCCTTTTCAGACCACGATGCAATGAAAATTACATTCAACAAAAAACCAGGGGGAAGTAGACCAAAAAATAATTGGAAACTAAATAATCTCATGCTAAAGAATGATTGGGTGAAACAGCAAATCATAGACATAATTAATAACTTCACACAAGAAAACGATAATAATGAGACATCATACCAAAATGTATGGGATGCAGCCAAAGCGGTAATAAGGGGAAATTTCATATCTCTAGAGGCCTATTTGTATAAAATAGAGAAAGAGAAGATCAATGAATTGGGTTTGCAACTAAAAATGCTAGAAAAGGAACAAATTAAAAACCCCCAGTCAAACACTAAACTTGAAATTCTAAAAATAAAAGGAGAGATCAATAAAATTGAAAGTAAAAAAACTATTGAAATGATTAATAAAACTAAGAGTTGGTTCTATGAAAAAACCAATAAAATAGACAAACCCTTAGTAAATCTGATTAAAAAAAGGAAAGAGGAAAATCAAATTATTAGTCTTAAAAATGAAAAGGGAGAGCTCACCAGTAACGAAGAGGAAATTAGAGCAATAATTAGGAGTTACTTTGCTCAACTTTATGCCAATAAATTCGACAACTTAAATGAAATAGAAAAATACCTCCAAAAATATAGCTTGCCCAAACTAACAGAGGAAGAAATAAATATCCTAAACAGTCCCATCTCAGAAAAAGAAATAGAACAAACTATCAATCAACTCCCTAAGAAAAAATCCCCAGGACCAGATGGATTTACATGTGAATTCTACCAAACATTTAAAGAACAATTAACTCCAATGCTAAATAAACTATTTGAAAAAATAGGGATCGAAGGAGTCCTACCAAACTCCTTTTATGACACAGACATGGTACTGATACCTAAACCAGGTAGGCTGAAAACAGAGAAAGAAAATTATAGACCAATCTCCCTAATGAATATTGATGCTAAAATCTTAAATAAAATATTAGCAAAAAGATTACAGAAAATCATCCCCAAGATAATACACTATGACCAAGTAGGATTTATACCAGGAATGCAGGGCTGGTTCAATATTAGGAAAACTATTAGCATAATTGACTATATCAATAACCAAACAAACAAAAACCATATGATCATCTCAATAGATGCAGAAAAAGCATTTAATAAAATCCAACATCCATTCCTAATAAAAACACTTGAGAGCATAGGAATAAATGGACTTTTCCTTAAAATAGTCAGGAGCATATATTTAAAACCATCAGTAAGCATCATATGAAATGGAGAAAAACTGGAACCTTTCCCAGTAAGATCTGGAGTGAAGCAAGGTTGCCCTCTATCACCATTATTATTTAATATCGTATTAGAAACACTAGCCTCGGCAATAAGAGTCGAGAAAGATATTAAAGGAATTAGAGTAGGCAATGAGGAAACCAAACTATCACTCTTTGCAGATGATATGATGGTATACCTAGAGAACCCCAGAGATTCTACTAAAAAGCTATTAGAAATAATTCATAATTTTAGCAAAGTAGCTGGCTACAAAATAAATCCCCATAAATCCTCAGCATTTTTATACATCTACAACAAAACTCAACAGCAAGAGATACAAAGAGAAATTCCATTCAGAATAACTGTTGATACCATAAAATATTTGGGAATCTATCTACCAAAGGAAAGTCAGGAATTATATGAGCAAAATTATTAAAAAAGTCTCCACACAAATAAAGTCAGACTTAAATAATTGGAAAAATATTAAGTGCTCTTGGATCGGCTGAGCGAACATAATAAAGATGACAATACTCCCTAAACTAATCTATTTATTTAGTGCTATACCAATCAGACTTCCAAGAAAATATTTTAATGATCTAGAAAAAATAACAACAAAATTCATATGGAACAATAAAAAGTCGAGAATTTCAAGGGAATTAATGAAAAAAAAAATCAAATGAAGGTGGCCTCGCTGTACCTGATCTAAAACTATATTATAAAGCAGCAGTCACCAAAACCATTTGGTATTGGCTAAGAAATAGATTAGTGGATCAGTGGAAAAGGTTAGGTTCACAAGACAGAATAGTCAACTATAGCAATCTAGTGTTTGACAAACCCAAAGCCCCTAACTTCTGGGAAAAGAATTCATTATTTGATAAAAACTGCTGGGATAATTGGAAATTAGTATGGCAGAAATTAGGCATGGACCCACACCTAACACCATATACCAAGATAAGATCAAAATGGGTCCATGACCTAGGCATAAAGAACGAGATTATAAATAAATTAGAGGAACATAGAATAATTTATCTCTCAGACTTGTGGAGGAGAAAGAAATTTGTGACCAAAGATGAACTAGAGACCATTACTGATCACAAAATAGAAAATTTTGATTACATCAAATTAAAAAGCCTTTGTACAAACAAAACTAATGCAAACAAGATTAGAAGGGAAGCAACAAACTGGGAAAACATCTTCACAGTTAAAGGTTCTGATAAAGGCCTCATTTCTAAAATATATAGAGAACTGCCTCAAATTTATAAGAAATCAAGCCATTCTCCAATTGATAAATGGTCAAAGGATATGAACAGACAATTTTCAGAGGATGAAATTGAAACTATTACCACTCATATGAGTGTTCCAAATCATTATTGATCAGAGAAATGCAAATTAAGACAACTCTGAGATACCACTACACACCTCTCAGATTGGCTAAGATGACAGGAAAAAATAATGATGAATGTTGGAGGGGATGCGGGAAAACTGGGACACTAAGGCATTGTTGGTGGAGTTGTGAACGAATCCAACCATTCTGGAGAGCAATCTGGAATTATGCCCAAAAAATTATCAAATTGTGCATACCCTTTGATCCAACAGTGTTTCTATTGGGCTTATATCCCAAAGAAATACTAAAGAAGGGAAAGGGACCTGTATGTGCCAAAATGTTTGTAGCAGTCCTATTTGTAGTGGCTAGAAACTGGAAAATGAATGGATGCCCATCAATTGGAGAATGGCTGGGTAAATTGTGGTATATGAATGTTATGGAATATTATTGTTCTGTAAGAAATGACCAGCAGGATGAATACAGAGAGGACTGGCGAGACTTACATGAACTGATGCTAAGTGAAATGAGCAGAACCAGGAGATCATTATACACTTCGACAACGATGTTGTATGAGGACATATTTTGATGGAAGTGGATTTCTTTGACAAAGAGACCTGAGTTTCAATTGATAAATGACGGGCAAAAGCAGCTACACCCAAAGAAAGAACACTGGGAAACAAATGTGAACTATCTGCATTTTAGTTTTTCTTCCCGGGTTATTTATACCTTCTGAATCCAATTCTCCCTATGCAACAAGAGAACTGTTCGGTTCTGCAAACATATATTGTATCTAGGATATACTGCAACATATCCAACATATAAAGGACTGCTTGCCATCTAGGGGAGGGGGTGGAGGGAGGGAGGGGGAAAAAAATCGGAAAAGAAACGAGTGCAAGGAATAATGTTGTCATTATAAAGTAATCATTAAATAAAAAAATAAAAAAAAAAAAACAGAGTCCTTACTTCCACGAATTCACAGGTCTTTGCAAAAAGACTTTGTCTTCTTTTTGGTTATACATTAAAGCACATTGTTTGCCAAAAAAAAAAAAAAAAAAGAATTGAAAGTTTACATAACTTGTCTGAAATCCCACAGTTGATGGATACTGTTTTCAGTTTCACTTTACAGATAAAACTGAGGCTTAAAAAAATTAAGTGAGTGTTCTAGAATCACACATCTCATATGTGTTTGAGGCAGGATTTCAATACAGGATTAATTGTTTGCTTATATTTCGAATTGCCATTTAGTCTATGTTGTTCAATTACTTTTAGGTAGCAATTGTCTGATGGAACTATGTCATATGATTTAGGGCAAGGAGAAAAAATGTTGTTTTTATTTCAGTTTATATAAGTAAGTATAAATAGTTGAATGGACAATTATAACACAATTTCACAGGGAGCAGTGGATTGGTCAAGTATATTTGATAGTAGGAAGCAGAGGACCGGAAGTACTTTACTAGGTTTCACTTCATATAATCTATACAAACAGTAGCTATAGAATAGTATGTATAGAAATTATGAATATTGGAATACAGAATCATAAGGTAAATTAGAAATCTCAAAAGAGAACATAGAAAAAAAGAAGGCTATTAAAATTGTATGCTTTTGGCTTGAGGAAAGGGATTTTGTAGAAAGAAGAAAGTGACATTCTTGGTAAAGGTGTCTAATAACTCCAGGATTTCATCTTATCCCTAATTTTGTAGGGACTACTCTAAAGCCAACATGTGGGACAAAGACCACTAGTTCAAATAAATCAAATAAATTAAGGAGATTTCTCAAAAATAGAAAAAAATTTTATTAGGATCTCTGGAGAAAGAGCATCTCCCTCCCCATAAGCAATTAGGCAAGGAGAGGCCTGGCCCAGTTCACAGATAAGAATTATATAGGAACCTGGGCTAAAATTCTTCACAGGCTGGATCTTTCTCCTGATTAGCCAGGACAAATAACCTCACATTCTAAATCATAAATGAGGAAGAACTTTCAACCCAACCACATCTTTAGGATTATTAAATTACCTTATTTGGAAGTTTCAACTTTCAATGTTAAGGTGGTCCCAATTTAGTCTCATTAAGAAAATGTCCCATTCCCTGTAAACTACATGATCTTTGGAGAAAGAGACCTGGTCTTGGGGCACAGCCAAACTTCACTCAATTTTTACAATACTGTCTTCATCTTGTGAGATAGCTTCACAGTTCACTTCATTCACTAACAATCTTGATCTAGGAAAGAAATGAGACACTCACAATTGTCTGAATGTTTAATAAAGGAGGAGTATTACCTTGCCTTAATACTTCAAGGACATGCAAAAAGGATAAAATACCAGTTAGCTTTTCTAGACAAGTCACCAGAGGCAGAGCCATAATGGCAGGGAAATCTCACCAGAGCTTTCCTCAAAACTGCTATAAATACTTTAAATAATGCCTCAAAATAAATTCTTGAGTGGTAGAACTCACAAAATTTTCTAGGGTGAAATGCTTTTCTAGCACAAGACAACTTAGAAGGTCGGCAGGAAAGGTCTGTTGTGCCAGGTTGAAAATGGAGCAAAGTCCAATGATAAAACCTTTAGAACAGACTAGGTCCCAGAAATACAGTAACAAGTCTTGCAAGCTTCTTAATCAGCAGAGCCAGCAGTCATTTATGAAGTTCTCAACCCATAAATACTAAGGGTGTGAAACAATTAGTCAGAAGTAAATGTTTGCTATCATTGGACTCAAGACACTATTGCATTGCCAATACTCTGATCTGAGTCATAGTTCTGGGTAGCAGTACCAAGGTGGGAGGAGGAACACTAAAAGATCATAGTTTGCAATTTCAATGGAATAGAAACCCTATTCACAGTTTGAGGAAAGAAAACAGTTCTTTTGGTCAATCACAGAAAGGATCATAGCACACAGAATAATAAATGCAGGTTGTGCTAGATAATATCACTTAAAAAGCACCAAAAACTTATAGGTTCCCAGAACTGTCTCTAAAAACATGGGTGTGTCATGTGCACATACATACATGCATGTGCACACACACATAAGGTTGGGCAGTGTCCCTATTACTCTAGAAGCAGATCCCTACTTTATCATATATTCAAAGGGCAAGATATAGTCTGGGAAAAGAACAAACAACAGAAAAAGTTGTAGACTTTAGAAAGTCACTATGAAAGAGAAGATCAAAACAAACACTCAGAAGACAGGAAAGTCAAAACTCCTACATCCAAAGCATCTAAAAATAAAATGAATTAGTATCAGATCATAGAGCAGTTGTTCCCAAAATTATTGAAAAACAAGTAAGAAGGATAGAGAAAAAATTGGAAAGAGAAATGAGGGATGAAAGAAAGTCATGGGGAAAGAGTCAACAATTTAATTAAGGAGGCACACGAAATATTAGAGAAAACAATACCTTTACAAACAAAACAAACCAAATTATAAGAGTCACAAAAATCCAATGAAGAAAATAATGACTTGTAAAACAGAATCAGCTAAATGGAAGAATATATGTAAAAATCCACAGAAGAAAAAAATCAGAAAAATTAGAATCAAGAAAAAAAGAAAAAGTATAAAAATCACTGAAGAAAATAAATTCTTAAAATTTAGAATTGAACACATGGAAGTTTATGACTTTATGAATCATAAAGAATAAATCAAATAAAATCAGAAGTCAAAAATATAAACATCAGCAGAGATTATGGCAATTTATCAATAGGATATATATGACTAAATGGGATTTCTACCAGGAGTGCAGGGCTGGTTGATTATCAGGAAAACGATGACCATAATTGACCATAACAATAACAAAACCAACAAAAAGCACATGATAATCTCCATACATGTAGAAAAAAAAAAACTTTTGACTAAATAAAACATCCATTTCTCTTAAAAACACTGCAGAGAATAGGAATAAAGGTAGATTTCCTTAACATAATAGGCAATATTTATCTAAAACCAACAGTAAGCATTATTTAGAATGGAGAGAAGCTGGATGCATTCCTAGTAATATCGGGGTGAAACAAGGATTCCCATTACCACCAGTATTATTCTACATTGAACTAGAAATGTTGACTTCAGAAATAAGAAAAGAAAAAGAAAATAAAGAAATTTGAATACGCAATGAGAAAATAAATCTATCATTCTTTGCTGATGATATGATAATATACTTAGAGAATTCTAGAAAATCACCCAAAAACCTATTAGAAACAATTCACAGATTTAACAAAGTTGCAGCATATAAAATAAATTCACACAAATCATCAGAATTTCTGTATATTACTGAAAAAGCCCATTGGCAAGAGATAGAAAGAAAAATTCCATTTATTCGATTCCATTTATTGTAGACAATATAAAATGCTTGTTTACCTCCCAAGACAAAGCCAAGAACTATATGAACACAATTGCAAAGCACTTCTTACACAAATAAAATCAGATCTAAACAATTGCAAATATATACTTTGTTCATGCTAAACCAAACTAATATACTTAAAATGGCAATTCTACCTAAATTGTTCTATTTGTTCAGTGCCATAACAATGAATTCCCAAAATATTATTTTATAAAAATAGAAAAAAATATAACAAAATTCATCTGGAAGAATAAAAGGTGAAGAATATTAAAGAATTAATGAAAAAAAATACAAAGGATGGTGGCTTAACAGTACCAAACCTAAAACTTTATTATAAAGCAGGAGATATCAAAATCATTTTGTACTGGCTAATAAGTAGAGTTGTAGATCAGTGGAATAGATTAGATACACATCACACAATAATCAAGGCTTATGATATTTGATAAACTCCCAAACTCCAGCTTCTGGAATAAGAAGTTACTCTTTAACAAAAATTGCTGTGAAAACTGGAAAATAATATATCAGAAACTCAGTGTAAGCTACATTTCACACCCTACACCCAAATAAGGTCAAAATGTATTCACTATTTGGGAATAAAAGATACCATAAACAAATTAGGAGAATGAGGGGTAATTTGCCTAACGGATCTTTGAAGAAGGAAGGAATTTATGATCAGAGAAAAACTAGTGAATGTTATGAAAGGCAAAATGGACAACTTTCATTACATTAAATTGGAAAGTTTTTGCACAAACAAAATCAACAGAAACAAGATTAAAAAGGAAATATGAAGCTGGGAAAAACTCTTTACAACCAGTGTTTTTGATAAAGTTCTCATTTCTAAAATATATTAAGAACTATTTCAAATTTATAAGAATAAAAGTCATTCCCCAAGTGAAAAACAAAGGATGTGTAGAGACAATTTTCAGATAATGAAATTAAATCCATCAAAATTTATAAGGGGGGGGGGGGGCGGAGCCAAGATAGCGGAGCAGGCACACACGACTCTCTAAGCTCTCTCATTACCCTCATAACCAACTATTTAATCCAGGCTCAAAAATAACTCTTCACTGCTTAAATTCATGAAGATTAGAAGCACTACAATTTACCAGCCAAAGTCCATCCAGAAGCTCGCCAGGAAAGATTTGTCCTTAGGGGCCAGGAACAGACTAGCACAGGCAGTGAGAGACTAGCATCAAGAGCAAACCAGGGGCGGGGTGATCTCTGTGGCTAAAGAAGTTATAGCCACGACTCTGTGATAAGCTAACTGCTCTGCCTTGATTACAAAGCAGTAAACTGGCAGAGAAATTAAAGCCTAAAACAGAGGGTCCTCTAAAAAATGCCAGAACCTAATGAGATCTGGCAGTAACCCTTCAAACCCGGAAGTGACTCAGGTAGACTTTATCGCAGCCTTGTGGCCACATCCGGCAGTTCGGGGCTTTTGCAGGGGCAGTTACAAATCAGCATGGCAGGGGGGCACAGCCTGGGCAGCCTCTAATTGGCAGAGTGGGGGGCTTGGCCTGGGGCAATAGAACTTCCCTAGCAGACTGTGCTTCCCGGGCAGACACTTCCTGTCCCTGCAAATCCATTCACTGCTCAGCTACTAACACCCACAGCCCCAGGGCAGGATTTGGCTTGGGAAGTGAAACTCTCACTGCTAAATGTCTAGCCCCAGGGCAGTCATTATTGCATGCAGCTAGGGTTCTTTGAAGGGCACTTTCCCAGCCTGGCCCTTCAGGCCTGAGTTACTTTCGGTGGAGAACTCTTTCCCAGAGCACTCCAGTACCTCGCTGCTTTTTGTAGCCAGTTGACAGGACAGCTACCCGTCCATATACCTTTCACTGCTCTGCAGAGGAAGCTGGTAACCTCCTGGCTCTGAGGCAGACCTTACAGGCTTTAACAAAATGAGTAAAAAAATCAAAAGAACAATGGATAGTTTCTATATAGACAGAGAGCAGCTTTTCAACCCTGAGGAGAGTAATAGCAGAGAGTCTCCAGACAATTGTTGGGCTCCAATACAAAAAGCTCTCCTAGAAGAGACTATTCTAAAACTTAAAAGAGAGCTAGAAGAGAAATGGGGAAAGGAAAAAGAAGATATACAAGAGAGTACAGAAAAGGCACATAACTCACTAAAAGAAAAATTTGATAAAGTGGAAAAAGAAAACAACTTCCTGAAATGTGAATTGGAAAAGGTAAAAAACTCCCAAGAAGTGCATGGAAAGAGAATTTGTGAATTGGAAAAAGAAAATAACTCACTAAAAAAAAAAAATTAGTGAAATGGAAAAAATTTCCATAGAGCAAAACAACTCAATTGGACATATACAAAAAGAAGTAAAAAAAGCTAATGAAGAAAATAACTCACTAAAAATCAGAACTGAACAAATAGAAATGACTGATTCATTGAGACATCAAGAATCAGTCAAGCAAAACCAAAAATATGAAAGCTTGGGGAAAAAAATGTCAAATATTTACTTGGAAAAACAACAGACCTGGAAAATAGATCTAGGAGAGATAACCTGAGGATCATCAGGTTACCAGAAAATTATGATGAAAAAAAGAGCCTAGATACTATTTTACAGGAAATCATCAAAGAGAATTGCCCAGAAGTAATAGAACCAGAAGGGAAAGTAGGAGTTGAAAGAATTCATCGAACACCTTCTGAAAAAGACCCTAAAATAAAGACTCCAAGGAATATTGTGGCCCAACTTCAGAATTTTCAGACTAAAGAAAAAATTTTACAAGCAGCCAGGAAAAAACAGTTCAAATACAGAGATGCCATAATAAGCCAGATGCAAGATCTGGCTGCCTCAACATTAAAGGATCGAAGGGCCTGGAATCAGATATTCTGAAAGGCAAAAGAGCTTGGAATGCAGCCAAGAATAAACTACCCACCAAGCTGAGCATTTTTTTCCATGGAAGAAGATGGACATTTAATGAAATAGAGGAATTCCATCTGTTTCTAAGGAAAAAACCAGACTTAAACAAAAAATTTGATCTCCAACAACAGGAATCAAGAGAAGTAGAAAAAGGTAAAAGGAACTCTTGAGAACTGTATTTCTGTTGTGGATATACAAAAAAAAAAAAAAAAAACAAAAAAAACATATGTATAATTTGATTTTACGGATATAACATAAAAAAGGGAAGTAGAAATGGAAAGGGGATAGTGTCAGAAAAAGGGAAGCGGGGAGATAAAAAGAGGGAAACTACATGCCACAATGAGGCAAAGGAAACCTATCATATATGAGGGAACTTAGAGAGGGGGAGGAACATTGTGTGAATCCTACTCTCATCAGAGTTGGCTCAAAGAGGAAATAATTGACATATTTGCTTTACACAGATTCTTCTCTCACTTCATTAAAAAGTGGGAGAGGAAAAGGGAGAAGGAAAAAGAGTAATAAGGGAAGGGAACAAGAAAAGAGGAAGGGATTCAAAGGGAGGAGGGAGGAATACTAAAGAGGGAGAGCTGCGCGATATTAGTAGGACCAATAAGTTTAATACTAGAGAAGAAGGGAAGGAAGGCAAGAAAAAGAAAAGTATAATCTGGGAATATTAGGATGGCAGGAAATACAGAATTGGTTATTTTAACTGTAAATGTGAATGGGATCAACTCTCCCATAAAGAGGAGGCAGATACAGACTGGATCAAAAGTCAGAACCCTACAATCTGTTGTTTACAAGAAACACATTTAAAATAGGGAGATACATACAGAGTAAAAGTAAAAGGCTGGAGCAGAATCTATTATGATTCAGGTGAAGTCAAAAAAGCAGTGGTAGCCATCCTTATCTCAGATAAAGCAAAAGCAAAGATTGCTCTAATTAAAAGAGATAAGGAAGGAAACTATATCTTGCTTAAGGGTACTATAAACAATGAAGCAATATCAGTATTAAACATATATGCACCAAGTGGGATAGCATCTAACTTCCTTAAAGAGAAGTTAAGAGAGTTGAGAGAAGAAATAGACAGCAAAACTATAATAGTAGGAGATCTCAATCTTGCACTCTCAGATTTAGATAAATCAAAACACAAAACAAATAAGAAAGAAATTAAAGAGGTAAATAGAATATTAGAAAAATTAGGTATGATAGATCTCTGGAGAAAACTGAATGGTGACAGAAAGGAGTATACTTTCTTCTCAGCAGTTCATGGAACCTACACAAAAATTGACCATATATTAGGACATAAAGACCTCAAAATTAAATGCAGGAAGGCAGAAATAGTAAATGCTTTCTTTTCAGATCACAATGCAATAAAAACTACATTCAACAAAAAGTTAGGTGTAAATAGACCAAAAAGTAATTGGAAACTAAATAATCTCATCTTAAAGAATGATTGGGTGAAACAGCAAATTATAGACATAATTAATAATTTCACTCAAGATAATGACAACGGTGAGACATCATATCAAAATGTATGGGATGCAGCCAAAGCAGTAATAAGGGGAAATTTTGTATCCTTATAAGCTTACTTGAATAAAATAGAAAAAGAGAAGATCAATGAATTGGGCCTGCAACTTAAAAAGTTAGAAAAGGACCAAATTAAAAACCCCCAATCAATTACTAAACTTGAAATTCTAAAATTAAAGGAGAAATTAAAAATATAGAAAGTAAAAATACTATTGAACTAATAAATAAAACTAAGAGTTGGTTTTATGAAAAAACCAAAACAATCAATAAACCTTTGGTAAATCTGATTAGAAAAAAGAGAGGGAAATCAAATTAGCAGTCTTAAAAATGAAAAAGGAGAACTTTCCACTGATGAAGAGGAAATTAAAGAAATAATAAGGGGTTAATTTGCCCAACTTTATGACAATAAATTTGATAACCTAAGTGAAATGGATGACTACCTCCAAAAATATAGGCTTCCTAGATTATCAGAGCAGAAAGTAAATTGCTTAAATAGTTCCATTTCAGAAAAAGAAATAGAACAAGCTATTAATCAACTCCCTAAAAAAAAACAATCCCCAGAACCAGATGGATTTACATGTGAATTCTACCAAACATTCAAAGAATAATTAGCCCCAATGCTTTATAAACTATTTGAAAAAATAGGGAATGAAGGAGTCCTACCAAACTCCTTTTATGACACAGACATGGTACTGATACCTAAACCAGGTGGGTTGAAAACAGAGAAAGAAAATTATAGACCAATCTCCCTAATGAATATTGATGCTAAAATCTTAAATAAGATATTAGCAAAAAGACTACAGAAAATCATCCCCAGGAAAATATACCATGATCAAGTAGGATTTATACCAGGAATGCAGGGCTGGTTCAATATTAGGAAAACTATCAGTATAATTGGTCACATTAATAATTAAATTAACAAAAACCATATGATCATCTCAATAGATGCAGAAAAAGCATTTGATAAAATCCAACATCCATTCTTTTCCTTAAAATAATCAGCAGCATCTATTTAAAACCAGCAGTAAGGATCATATGTAACGGGGACAAACCGCAACCATTCCCAATAAGATCAGGAGTAAAACAAGGTTGCCCACTATCACCGTTACTATTTAATATTGTATTAGAAATGCTTGCTTTAGCAATAAGAGTTGAGAAAGAGATTAAAGGAATAAGAATAGGCAATGAGGAAGCCAAATTTTCACTCTTTGCTGATGATATGATGGTATACTTAGAGAACCCCAGAGACTCTACCAAAAAGTTATTAGAAACAATCCACACCTTCAGCAAAGTTGCAGGGTATAAATAAACCCACATAAGTCATCAGCATTCTTATATATCACTAACAAAACCCAACAGTTAGAGTTACAAAAAGAAATTCCGTTTAAAGTAACTACTGATTATATAAAATATTTAGGAGTCTATCTGCCAAGGGAAAATCAGAAACTTTATGAGCAAAACTACAAAACACTTTCCACACTAATTAAGTCTGATCTAACCAACTGGAAAAATATTAAATGCTCTTGGATTGGGTGAGCAAATATAATAAAGATGACAATACTACCTAAATTAATCTATGTATTTAGCACTATACCAATCAGACTCCCCCAAAAGTCCTTTGATGAACTAGAAAAAATAACAACAAAGTTCATATGGAAAAACAAAAAGTCAAGAATTTCAAGGGAATTAATGAAAAACAAATCAAATGAAGGTGGCCTAGCTGTACCAGATCTAAAATTATATTATAAAGTAGCAGTTACTAAAACCATCTGGTATTGGCTAAGAAATAGACTAGTTGATCAGTGGAATAGGTTAGGTTCAAAGGACAAAACAGGCAATAACTTTAATAATATAGTGTTTGACAAACCCAAAGACACCAGTTTCTGGGATAAGAATGCACTATTTGACAAAAATTGCTGGGAAAATTGGAAATTATTGTGGCAGAAACTAGGCATTGACCCACACTTAACACCATACACCAAGATAAGGTCAAAATGGGTTCATGACCTAGGCATAAAGAATGAGATTATAAATAAATTGGAAGAGCATAGGATAGTTTACCTCTCAGACCTGTGGAAGAGGGAGGAATTTATGACCAAAGAAGAACTAGAGATCACTATTGACCACAAAATAGAAAATTTTTATTATATCAAATTGAAAAGGTTTTGTACAAACAAAACAAATGCAGACAAGATTAGAAGGGAAACAATAAACTGGGAAAACATTTTTACAATCAAAGGTTCTGATAAAGGTCTCATTTCCAAAATATATAGAGAATTGACTCTAATTTATAAGAAATCAAACTATTCTCCAATTGATAAATGGTCAAAGGATATAAACAGACAATTCTCAGATGAAGAAATTGAAAGTATTTATAGACATATGAAAATATGCTCCAAATCATTATTAATCAGAGAAATGCAAATTAAGACAATTCCGAAATACCAATACACACCTGTCAGATTGTCTAGAATGACAGGGAAAGATAATGTGAAATGTTGGATAGGATGTGAGAAAACAGGGACAATGATACATTGCTGGTGGAATTGTGAACACATTCAGCCATTCTGGAGAGCAATTTGGAACTATACTCAAAAAGTTATCAAACTGTGCATACCCCTTTGATCCAGCAGTGTTTCTACTGGGCTTATCTCTTTGGAGTATACTCCAAAGAGATACTAAAAAGAGGAAAGGGACCTGTATGTGCCAAAATGTTCGTGGCAGCCCTGTTTGTAGTGCCTAGAAGCTGGAAAATGAAAGGATGCCCATCAATTGGAGAATGGTTGAGTAAATTGTGGTATATGAATGTTATGGAATATTATTGTTTTGTAAGGAATGACCAGCAGAATGAATACAGAGAGGACTGGTGAGACTTTCATGAACTGATGCTAAGTGAAACGAGCAGAACCAGGAGATCATTATATACCTCAACAACGATACTGTTTGAGGATATATTCTGATGGAAGTGGATGTCTTCAATAAAGAGAGTTACTACATATCGAAGATGTACAGAAGCAGCTACACCCAAAGAAAGAACACTGGGAAATGAATATAAACTGCTTGCATTTTTGTTTTTCTTCATGGGTTATTTCTACCTTCTGAATTCAATTCTCCTTATGCAACAAGAAAACTGTTCTGTTCTGCACACATATATTGTATACTGTAACCTATTCAACATGTAAAGGACTGCTTGCCATCTAGGGGAGGGAGTGGAGGGAGGGAGTTGAAAAATCGGAACAGAAGTGAATGCAAGGGATAATGCTGTAAAAAAAAAAATTACCCTGGCATGGGTTCTAGCAATAAAAAGTTATTTTAAAAAATTATAAGAAAAAAAATACTCTAAATCACATTTGATTAGAGAAATATAAATTAAAACAATTCTGATGTACCACCTTACACCTCTCAGATTGGCTAAAATGGTAGGAAAAGATAATGATAAAAGTTGGAGGAGATGTGGGGAAACTGGTATCTTGATGCATTGTTGGTGGAATTGTGAAATGATTCAACTGTTCTGGGTAGCAATCTAGAATTATTCCCAAAGTGCTTTATAACTTTGCATAACCTTTGATCAAGAAGTGCCGTTACTGGGTCTATATACCAAGGAAATCATAAAGGAGAGATAAGGATCCACATGTGCAAAAATGTTTGTAGTAATTCTTTTTTTTTTTTTTTTGTTAACAAAGAATTGGAAAATTAATGGATGCCCATCAATAGGGTAATGGCTGAACAATTGTTATATATGAAGATAATGGAATATTATGGTTTTATAAAAAATGATGAACAAATAATTTTAGAAAGGCCTAGAAAGATACACAAATGGATGCTGAATGAAGCAAGCAGAATCAACAATATATTGTACACAATAACAGCATCAATGTTTGATGATCACCTATGAGAGTTCTTTGCAGTAATTCAATGATCCAAAGCAATCCCAATAGACTTTTGTGATGACTGCACATTTAAAATCAGCTGTAGTCAGGAATTCAGGTTAAGAGAAAAATCTGCAATCTTTATTGAAGTGAAGAGGTGAAAAAGGATTGTGATAGCAATAGGGGCAAGAAAGATTGCGATAGCAATATGGGTAGCTGCTACAGGAAGCCAGCTATCAGAGGGGGATTGGAGATGAAGGGCTGTTGCAATGGCAATGCCAGCTGCTGTGTCAAGACGGCAGCCAGCAGTCTCTCCTTCCACTTCCCTTCCCTCTCCCTTGCCTCCACCCACTAAAAACGTCATTTCCTATACAACACATCAGGACTTGCACAGAGAGTGGATGGGGGCCATTCTTTCTCCAAGTGTATATATTAATAGAATATGGTCCAATTACTATTTAACCTCACATGCTTGGGACCTCAGTGCATCAACTCAAGCCTCAGCCCATTACTGACTTTGAACAGAAAATGCCATCTACAGCCAGAAAAAGAGCTAAGGAGAATGAATGTAAATCAAAACATTCTATGTTCACGTCTGTATCCCAGGAAATCATAAAAGAAGGAAAAGGACCCACATGCATAGAAACTTTTGTAAAAGCTCTTTTCATTGTAGCAAAGACCTGGAAAATGAGTACATAGCCATCAATTGGGCAATGGCTGAATATCTTTGTGTTATATGAAAGTAAGAAAGTATTATTGTTCTATAAAAATGATACACAACCTGATTTTAAGGAAACCTTGAAATATTTACATGAGTTGATGTCGAGTGAAATGAGAGAACCAGGAATAGATTTTATATAATAATAGTAAGATTGTGTGATGATTAATTATGAAAGGGTTGTTTCTTCTCATTGATTCAGTGAAACAAGACAATCCTAATACAATTTGGATATAAAGCATCATCTGTAGCAAGAAAAAAAGAACTATGGAGATCAAATGCAAATCAACATGCAATGTTCATTTCTTTTTTTTTCTGTTTTTTTTCACTTAGTTTTTTTTCTTTTATTCAGATTTTTCTCTTCCAACATGATTCCAACACTTCATTAAAAAGAATGACAACAATGAGACTACATACTAAAACTTAGGAGGTGGTGATTTATTTCTATAAATTCTATCATCAACACAATGGGGAAAAGAACAGATTGATGAATTGCCACATTCTCTTTCCCACAATACCAAATCTAAAACTTTATTATAGCAGACTATAGTTTAAAAAATAAAAAAAGAACAAATTAAAAATTCCCAATTGAACGTCAATTTGGAAATTTGGAAACTAAAAGGTGGGATTAATAAAAATGAAAGAAAAAAAAAGAACTAAGTTAGAAAAAAAAAAAAAACAAAACTAAGAGCTGGTTTTCTGTGGAGAGGATTGGCAAAAGCAGTAAAATGGATAAGGCATTAGTTAATTTGGTTAAAAAAAGAAAAAAGAGCCCTACATATCCAGTACCAAAAAAGAAAAGGGTGAAATTATCACTAACAAAGAAGAAAATAAACCAATCATCTGGGAATATTTTGTGCAATTATAGGCTAACACATTTGACAATCTCAGAAAAATTGATGAATATTTATGAAATGTAAATTGCCTAGATTAACATCAAGAAATAGATGCCTTAAATACCCTATCTTAGGAAAAATTAAATTGAATAAGCCATTAGTGAACTCCATAGGTAAATACTCACAAGGCCAGATAGGTTCAAAAGTGAATTCTACGAAAAACATAAAGAACAATGAATTCCAATAATATATAATCTAATTTGAAAAATTATGAGAATCTTAAACAAAAGAACATGGACAAAAACCATGCCATGACTGGAAATACTTATATTTGTCTCTTCTTCATCTTGATCAGATATGTATTTCCCAGGTTTGGTTTTGAATTTCATCACTTCTTCTTATCCTTTTCACTGAATCTAAGATTGGATATGGAAGACATTTCATAAATAATTTTTATGAAGATGATTATAAATGAGAGAGATGAGATCTGCCATGCTAGATGTGATTCAATTTTTTTTTTCAGCAGTCTTGAGTTGTGGACTCCATAAGATTAAGTTTTAGAGGAACAAAGTTAAAATCCTAAATTTAGATTCCAAAAACAGAGCACATGTAGAAGTCCATTGAAGAATTACAACAAAATTCATATGACAAATGAACAAAACTTTATTGAGTTTTAAGAATAATAGGAGCACAATAAAAGACATAACTATAGGCATTAAAATAATGATGTCCATCGTAAAGAATGTAAGAAAAACTTACTGTACTTTCTACTTTTCAAGTAGAAACACATTATTAAAATTGTGCTTAGTAGAAATTGGGGATAAACCAACATGTCACTCTGTACTGAAATAAACAGAAAATGGACGTATGCTTTTGATATAAATGGTGATATCATATTAAATTTATTGAATCATGAAAGAAATCACTAGTTAGGAAGATAGATGGGAAAAAGTCGATGATAAAATAAGAAGGAAAGAGGTTCATAACAGGTAAAAGGATAATTTTGATTATATAAAACAAAAAAAAATTACACTAACAAAACTAGTACAACTAAAATTATATATGAAAAGCAGAAAGCTGGGGGGGGCAATCTATACAGAAAATTAGTCTAGCAAATATTATTTCTAAAATATGTACAAACCATATCAAATTTATAAGAATAAGAGCCATTTCTCAATTGATAAATAGTCAAATTATATGAAAAGGCAGTTTTTAAAGTAAAAATCAAAATTAAGTCACTTTAATATCCTTTAAATCACTAATAATTAGAGAAATTCAAATTAAACAACTCTGATTGCCATATATAGACATCAGTTAGACTAAGATGACAAAAAAGAAAAATGATGAATGTTGGAGAGAATGTGGGAAAACTAGCCCACTAATTCACTGTTACTGAATCTATGAACTAGGCCAATAGCTCTGGAAAGCCATTTGAAACAAACTCAAAAGGTTATTAAACTGTGCATACTCATTTCCTCCAACTAAATGGAATTTTAAAATTCCAGTAATAAACTTTACCACAAGGAAGTCACCTTTTAATGAAGGACAACACAAGGAAACACATTTTCATCAAGAAATATTTTATACCTAATCATTTACATACTCTGTACTTATTTATGGACTCCAGCCTCTTGAACAGAGAACTGAAGAAATCACAATTTTTCTGTGGTACTTGGAGAGCAACTCCATTTTTCCCTGCAGAAAAATCTATAATTGATCATCTAAGGGACATTCATTTATCTAAAAAAAAAAAAAAAAAGCTCTCAAAACCAAATACAGAAAAACTTCTCTTATCTTGCTACATTTCATTCAGCCCTAATCATACAACCTTGGCATTATGGCTCCAAGAACGCCATGCATAGTTTTAATACTCCATGCAATAATTAAAACCAGAAATATAATCAATTAACATTCATAATAACAATGAAAAAATAATGCATGCCACAGCACCTACCATTTGATATATACTCTTCCAGACCCCAGTTTCCTTCAGTTTCCAGGCAGTACATAAGACTTAGCAGTTTTAAAAATTGTATAATTTTGCTTGCTTAGCTCCAAACTCTTTCTTTCCTTCAGTCAGGCAGAGAGTTTATGTGCAATTAACTGAGTGAAGTCATAGGAATTCTCATGGGAATATACTTTAATTGTGATTTAAGACTTTATAATAACAAGGAGGACTATAGATAAAAACTTTGCAGGTGTTTGTCCCTTCCTGTTTCCCATCACCCCTAAAATAGCATTTAAGTACCTCTTTTAAAGAAATTTATTCTTTTGTTTTTGGAACTGATCCCTGGTATTAGAATGCAAGCCTGGATTCACTCAAACAATAGGAGAAAAGACCAGGCAGGGGGTTAGGGACTTCTGTGTTTTATTTTGCACTCCTTTTGCTGACAAACTCATTGTCAGATGGGAAATCCCCTTTCTCTTGAGATCCTAGTAAACCCCTTTATACTTTTTCTTTCTTGGCGAGTCTTTGCTTGTTTTTGTGGTAAATATTGTCACACAAAGTTTGGGGACTTGTTCTGGGATATTTTCTATTTGTGAAGGGTCTCTCCTATATGAATCCTTGGGCAAGTGCTCTTTGGAGAATTCTCACATGGTCTTTTTACTTGGCTCAGGAACTTCTGCTCCAATCCAGTAAACTCCAAAAGAGAGACACTAGGAGAAAGGGAGAACAGAAGTAGACTAGCAAAGAGATAGGATTAATTCAGCCCAGGAGATAAGCCAATTGAGAAAATTTGGAAATCAGGTAAGTTATGTACAACCCAGGAAAAGGCAAGAACTGGTGAGTAGAGGAGACTATCCATAAGAGATATTTCCCCTGCCAAGCAACGGGTGAACCATCTCAGTGGCTGGAATTGACATTGAGAGAATTTAGGTACTTAAAGTCTGTAAAAGACTCCCATTTCCCTTTAATATTGGGAAAGTCCTAGGTGGTTCTAGTGCATAAGGATTTTCCTATTTTCCTTCGGTAAGATTGGGTGAGTCCTCCTTAAGAAAACAATGTATCTAGCTCTAACCCTATCTGGTTAGGATTGGATAGCTCTTTAGGAAGAATTGGAGTGAAGTACTAAAATGTGTAGGGATTAAATGGTGATTTGTTTGTTTGTTTGTTTGTTTGGGCTGGTATTCATCTCTGAAAGGCTGTGTGTAAATAAATTCAAAGGAACCTGCAATATTCAACAGCTCCTAAGCCTTTTGCTCTTACACTCCCCTCCTAGCTTCCATTCCAAGGTGTGATCAAGAAAGGGAGCTTGATTGATTTAGAAAAGCAATCTGTGTTAGTGATGTGTGTGTGTGTGTGTGTGTGTGTGTGTGTGTGTGTGTGTATGTACCTGTGTTTTTCTTCTACTTCTGTGTTTCACTCAGTATAATTATAAAGGAAAAGAATTGGCAATTTGGGATCTAAAAAGTGCTTGTTTTGTACATAATTGGTTATGTGCAAATAGCTTCAAGGTAGAGAGAGAAAAAACTAGTTCTGAAATAAAGTTTTTAACTGCCATACCAAAAAGAAAAACAACAACAACAACAACAACAAATAACATTTCTGTGGACTGAGAACTGGCCAGTTTGAGTCTGCAGAAATGTAAAAATTACAGAATTGTTAAAACATTTTAGCAGATTCTGGGGTCTTTGAGACTAAGTTTTATATAGCTTGGCACTGTCAGCTAAACGGAGCTGGCCTATTGTATTTTTAAGTAGGCCTAATTTACATGATTAAAAGCCTTCTGAAGGCCAGAACTTGAGGCTTATAGGAAAAAAAGGGGGAAAAACTGAAAGAAAAAAAAACACCCTCTTTGGAATTTTCCCAGGTGATCACGTTTGTGGAATGTATCTTGGTTAGGCTGGTGTTTCTCATTGGCCTGAATTCTTCTAGAGTTTGCATTGGTGCCCTAAAATCTTTGACATGGGACCTCCTTCCCAGCATTTCTGGCATAAAAGATAATCTAGTCACTAGGTCACAGACTTATAACTGGACACCTGGATCCAAATTTCTCAGATGCTATTGCCCCAGAGTCCTAAAGCCTGCCAATTTGTATAGCCTTGCGAACGCCTTGAAAGAGTGGTTTTCTGCTTTGTTAAATTTTGGACTGTGTGTGTTTAAACTAGAATTCTCATTTTGAAATTGTATGAGATATTTACTATTAACTAGTGTGTACTAAAATTGTGAATTTATTTATTCTAGTTTAAGATTTTAGAATTATGTATGCACTGATACTAGAGTATTGTTACTAGAAATTTAAATCTGTATTTGATATGATTTTAAGTTAAAATTCTGGTTCTCTGCTACCTAACCTAAAGAGATGATGTATTTGTATCCCCTAATTAGATGGAGTATATTTAAGCTAATCATTGCTTGCTAAATAACATATTGGGCAATTTGTAAAAATTGTATGAGCTGTGCTTTAACATTTTGTCAGCCCTGCTGGATATATGGTATATGTTTTGTGAAATTTATTCCAAAGCTATTTAGACTATCAATTTTAAAGGTTTACCTTGCTTTTTCCCTTTAACAAAGAAATAAAAGCAAGAAAATTTGACATTTGGGGACACATGTAATTGTGGAACAAATTATATCTGAAAGGTGTGTAATATGTCTAATATGTAATATGTCTAAAGGTAAATAAGGTTTGGAGGAAATGTCCCTCCAGAGGGAAGGAGCCTGTCTCAAAAATATTTTGATTAGGTTTTAATAAATTGATGCCAGTGGGGAAACTGAGATATAGGGGATGGGTGGAAGCTTACCCTTGAGCTCTACTGCTTTAAGAAAGTTTAGTGAAATAATATTAGAATAAATTATACCTAAGTATAGATTGGTAGAGTATTGATTCTGATAATGAAACATATTTCAATAGTAAGGTCCTATAAGAAATAATGGTGGGGAGATTACAATTTGAGTTGCAATTTCATATATTAGGACATCAAACCTCATCAGGGAAAGTGGAATGAATGAATCCTATTCTTAAGATATGGATTACTAAATTGATGTTAGAGAGTAAATTGCCTTGGACTGAAATAGCCCAGGCCATAATCAAGACGGCCATAGTAATTCATAATTTAGAAATAATTTATTTGTAACTGGCCTAGATGGTATGCATATCCAGGACGGACCTCCAGTAGGATTCTGGCATGGTTCCGCGCCCAAATGAAATAGGGACAGCCTTATAAACATTCTTGTTCATGTTTGCTGGCACATTTTGACATTAAACAGTGACTCCACTTTACAGGACAAAAGATACAATGGCAGATGTTTTAACATAGATAGGGATTAGGGTTAGGTGACCACCCTCATGGAACAGATATCCTTGGGAGCATTGTTGATCTGGCACTTTGAAGTGCAAAAGAAGTCCCCAAATCTAGCTGAGCAGACCCTTCTCTGCTAGCCCCAGGCCCTAAGACTGAGGGAGGGGAGGACAGGCCAGTCCTTTGCCCATTTCAGGACCAAATGTTTACCTATTGCTCTGTTAAAGAATAAGAACTATTGGGAGATGAGCCAATATAGTCAAGAGGACCATTCCCTGTGTTTTTTGTTTGTTTGTTCATTTGTTGTTCCTCTGAGTACTCCTCAGGACCCTCAAACTAACTAGCAAATCCAGCCTCTGAATTAGTTCTAAACTGGCAGAACCCACAAATATTGGAAGTGTAACAGATTAACAGAAGAAGAATTTCAAAAGTCTCAAAAAGGTCTGTTTCAATCAGGCACAGAGAGAAGCAGGCCAAGTGAAAGCAGGGGGAGCTCAGATGCCAGTGCAGGTAGTGCAGACCCAGGGTGGTGATGGCGAATCTACAGAGAGGAATCTAAAGCAGTTTTGGCTGCTCTGCCCTGATTTCAATCCAGTACATCAGCAGATAAGTTATAGAACATCCAAAACAATAAAAAAAATTGGAAATTAAATAATCTACCTCTAAAGAATGAATGGGGGACAATAAGATCAGGAGTGAAACAAGCTTGCCCACTATCACCATTACTATTCAATATTGTATTAGAAATGCTAGCTTTGGCAATAAGAGTTGAGAAAATGATTAAAGGGATTAGAATAGGCAATGAGGAAACCAAATGATCACTCTTTGCTGATGATATGATGGTATACTTAGACAACACCAGAGAGTCTACTAAAAATCTACTAGAAATAATCCACACCTTTAGCAAAGTTGCAGGATACGAAATAAACACACCTAGGTCATCAGTATTCTTATATATCACTAACAAAATCCAACAGTTGGAGTTACAAAGAGAAATTCCATTTAAAGTAACTATCAATAGTATAAAATATTTAGGAATCTATCTGCCAAGGGAAAATCAGGAACTACATGAGCAAAACTACAAAACACTTTCCACACAAATAAAGTCAGAGCTAAGCAATTGGAAAAATATTGAATGCTCTTGGATAGGGCAAGCAAATATAATAAATATGACAATACTACCTAAACTAATCTATTTATTATATACCAATTATATATAATAGGTATATAGGTATTATATGCCTATACCTATATTATATATCTCTATACCAATCAGACTTCCAAAAAACTATTTTAATGACCTAAAAAAAAAATAACAATAAAGTTCATATGGAAAAACAAAAGGTCAAGAATTTCAAGGGAACTAATGAAAAGAAAATCAAATGAAGGTGGCCTAGCTGTACTGTTGGAATCCTTACTAACTGCTAAGTAATTAGAGTTGATCTAATCTTACAAGAAGATGTTTTGGGCAGAACCTGAAACAAGGTACTAAGTAGAACTACCCATAATCCCTCTCTCTGGAAGGAGCATAAATAGGCCAATGGGCCAGTCGGAGAGCGCTCTGGAGAGGAAGAAGCTACAAGTCGAGATTTCACAGGAATGACATGAAGACTGGAGCTGGCTGGAGGTTGAAGACAGCAGAGGCAGAGGCTGAAGGAACAGACCTTTGGATTTGGTGACATTCGGAGGGAGCTCTTGGAACTAAGCAGAGAGATAGGCCTCTAAGCTAACCGGGCTATATTGGAAATAATAAAAGATCTGAACTTTTATCACCTGGCTGCTTTTTGAGAAGAAAAAGCTCACAACATTTTGGCGCCCTGAACGTGGGACAAACAGACCCCTCAGTGGATTTCAGTGGAAAAGCTCCGATCCTGATTCAAGTGGAAAAGCCTCTGATCCTGATCCAGTGGAAAAGACTCTTCAACCCAGAAATTAGGGTGAGTGCAATAAAGAAATTTTGCTAAAAGAGTTAAAGTAGAATTTCATCTAAGATGGGACAGATATTTAGAAAACAGCCTGTTTCTGTTCAAGGAAAATGTTTAGAGAGCATTGTCAAAATTATGGAAAGCCAAGGTTTAATTATAAGTTTACAGCAAATCACTGAACTTTTACAAACTGTAAAGGACATATGTCCTTCTTTCTCTCTTGATAAGGAATTAGATCTAAATGAATGGAAATTGGTTGGAGAGGATCTTTGTCAATTCTATGATAAAAATGGGCCTAACTCAATAATTAATACATATAATGTAATACAATTGGCTATAAGAAGTTATTTAAGTGATAGAATGATGAAAAGGAAAGTACAGGAGGAAGAATTGCCAACTTTACTAGGTGAAAAGGAGGACGAATCAGATGAGAATGGAGTTAATTACAATTCTGAGCATGATACTTCACAGCAGGAGGAATTAAGTGATTCCACATCTCATGACCCTCCCCCCGCAATTAACCGTTCATGGGTGGAACAAGGGGGAGGGAGGGAGACAGAAACACAGTCAACTTCTCCTGTAAAGCAGAATTTGACAAGATTAGAAGAGGCATTAATTAAAGCAAAAAATGAAGGAGAAGATATATCTGATCCCATAATAGTGTATGAGCAAATTTCTAAGGCTGCAATAAAAGCTTGGAATTCTCTCCCTGGACAGAAAGATGGAAATAATGCTTTCACAAAAATAGAGCAAGGTCCCAATGAACCTTTTGCAGATTTTGTGGGACGTTTACAAACAGCTGTAATAAGAACCATTGGAGTTAATGCAGCAACAGAAATAATGACTAGACATTTGGCTAAGGAAAATGCCAATGAGATTTGCAAGAGAATTATATGGGGGCTAGACAAAAATGCTCCTTTAGAAGAAATCATTAGACGCTGTGCCACAGTGGACATAAATGCTTATTATGCCCAAACTATGATGAACATGGAAAGACAAGGTCCTTCTTGGCAAAGGAATTATAGAGAAACTCGTCGATGTTTTCATTGTGGAAAAATTGGACATTTGAGAGCTCAATGTAGAAATGGAGACAGAATGAGAAGACAGGGTGAGAGAAAACCCAAAACCCCATGTCCAAAATGTAACCGAGGCTTTCATTGGGCCTCTAAATGTATATTGACCCAGAGGAATGAGAGGCAGGGCCCAGCTCTAAAGTATCAATCAAACGACAGGTGGGGCATGATAGCAGCTGAGGTTACACCCAGAGAGACTTTAGAAATTCAGAACTCTGATGTCATCAACCAACAGAAAAGCAATCAGGATTACAGTTAGGAAGAATACAGGCCTTTTAAGACAACAAGACAATATCCAATGCAAACGACTCCAATGTAATTACCAGATGATGAGGAGAAATCCCAAATTTGGTAAATATAAGGGAATTAGATTAACTGCTTGGGGAAGAGGATCTGCACAGATGGAGAAAGAATCAGATGGCTGAAAAGCTTCAGGAATCATTGGATTTCCTAACACAAGATGAAACTGTTTTACTTCTTGAAAAACCAGCAAGAATCATTGGGTTCCCTGAGATGAAAAATTGTTGATGAGACTTTTGCAGTACTTCAGGGCTTACAGGAACTATTGGATTCCTGGCACATGAACTAATGGACAATGGAATCCTATTGGACTGTTTCTAGGACTTATGGACATTTGTAAATTTTCAGGTCGATTTATGTTGTTACATTACTACTAGCCTGTGTTATATTACTATGTGCTTATGTATTTTAAGCAATTGCAAGAATCATTGGATTTCTTGAGATGAAAGATTGTTGATGAGACTTTTGCAGTAGTTAAATTTTCATGTTGATTCATGTTATTTGTTACATTACCACTAGCCTGTGTTATATTGCTGTGTGCTTTTGTAAATTATGTATAATGCCTCCCATATTGATGGATTTATGTATACCATGTATATCTGTTACAAAGTTCTGGCCCATATTGATGGATTTATGTGTACCCCCTCAGAAACCCCCTATGTTTTAAAACAAAAGAAAGGGGGAGATGTTGGAATCCTTACTAACTGCTAAGTAATTAGAGTTGATCTAATCTTACAAGAAGATGTTTTGGGCAGAACCTGAAACAAGGTACTAAGTAGAACTACCCATAATCCCTCTCTCTGGAAGGAGCATAAATAGGCCAATGGGCCAGTCGGAGAGCGCTCTGGAGAGGAAGAAGCTACAAGTCGAGATTTCACCGGAATGACATGAAGACTGGAGCTGGCTGGAGGTTGAAGACAGCAGAGGCAGAGGCTGAAGGAACAGACCTTTGGATTTGGTGACATTCGGAGGGAGCTCTTGGAACTAAGCAGAGAGATAGGCCTCTAAGCTAACCGGGCTATATTGGAAATAATAAAAGATCTGAACTTTTATCACCTGGCTGCGTTTTGAGAAGAAAAAGATCACAACACTGTACCAGATCTAAAATTATATTATAAACAGAAGTTACCAAAACCATTTGGTATTGGCTAAGAAATAGTCTAGTTGGTCAGTGGAATAGGTTAGGTTCAAAGGACAAAACAGTCAATAACTTTAATAATCTAGTGTTTGACAAACCCCAAAACCCCAGCTTTTGGAAGAAGAACTAACTGTTTGACAAAAACTGCTGGGAAAATTGGAGATTAGTATGGCAGAAATTAGGTATTGACCCGCACTTAACACCATACACCAAAATAAGGTCAAAATGGGTTCATGACCTAGGCATAAAAAATGAGATTATAAATAAATTGGAAAAACATAGGATAGTTTACCTCTCAGACCTATGGAAGAGGAAGGAATTTATGACCAAAGAAGAACTAGAGATCATTACTGATCACAAATTAGAAAGTTTTGATTATATTAAATTGAAAAGTTTTTTGTAAAAACCAAACTAATGCAGATAAGATTAGAAGGGAAGCAATAAGCTGGGAAAATATTTTTACAAAGGTCTGATAAAGGCCTCATTTCAAAAATATGTAGAGAATTGACTCTAATTTATAAGATACCAAGCCATTCTCCAATTGATAAATGGTCTTATACCTTTCCCATTCTACTTCTGTTCTCCTTTCCATTACCTCTCATTTTCATTTCCCCTTTCCCCTCCTACTTCTCTGTAGGATAAGATAAGTTTTTTTTTTTTTTCCCTGTGAAGTTAAATATGCCTGATATCATCTCTTTGAGCCAAATCTGAAGAAAGTCAGATTCACACAGTGCTCATCTGCCTCCATTTTTCCCCTCATTCATAATTTTTGCCTTTCCCTGAGATGTAATTTACCACATTTTAACTTTACGTTCATCTTCTTCAAGTAGTATCCTTTTTCCTCCTCTAGTTCTTTTTCACATAATCACATAAAATAAAATTATACCTGTATCCTCTAAATATACCCATAACAGAGATACAAATCTCAAGAGTTAAATATATTACCTTCTCCTATAGAATATCAACTTTAAAATTTTGAAACGAAAGTTAGTTTTTCTTTGCTTTTACCTTTTTATCTTCTCTTGAATTCTGTATTTGAAGATCAAATTTTCTATTAAGCTCTGGTTTTTTTCTTCAGAAATGAATGAAATTCACCTGTTTCATTGAATGCCCATTTCCCCCCTCAAAGATAATGCTAAAATTTCCTGGGTAGTTGATTCTTGGCTGCAATCCAACTTCCTTTGCCTTCTGGAATTTCAGATTCCTGGCCCTTTGTTCTTTAAAAGTGAAAACTGCTAGTTTCTGTATAATCTTGATTGTGGCTCCTTGATATTTGAACTGATTCTTTTGGTCTGCTTGCAATATTGTTTCCTTGACCTGATAATTCTTAAATTAAGCTACAGTGTTCCTTGGAATTTGTATTTTGGGGTCTCTTTTAAGAGGTGATCATGGAATTCTTTTAATGGCTATTTTACCCTTTGGTTCAGGGACATCAGAGCAGTTTTCTTTGATGATTTCCTGAAAGATAATGTCTAAGCTCTTTTTTATTTTTTATTTTTATTTTTGTATCATGTTCTTCCAGTAGTACAATAATTCTTAGATTGTCTCTCCTGAATTTATTTTCCAGGTCAGTTATGATTCCATTGAGCTATTGTACATTTTCTCCTATTTTTTTCACTTTTTTGGTTTGTTTGGCTGATTAATTTGTTCAATTCTAATTTTTAGTGATTTTTTCAGCTAGCTTTTTAATCTTTTTTGCATTTGACTAATTGAAATTTCAAATGAGTTATTTTGTTCATTTTTTCCTTTTTCTATTTCACAGATTCTCTTTTTGAAGGAATTGATTTCTTTTTCAAATCTATTTTGTAAGTAGTTATGTGCTTTTTCCCCCCATTTCATAAAATCTATTTTTTAAACAGTTATATGATTTTTGCTTTTCACTAAATCTATTTTAAGGAGTTTTTTAAAGATAATTTTCATGTTTCCTTTTGCAAACTCTCTTACAGCATTCTCATTTTCTCCCCCTGTTTTTCTTCTAACTCTCTTTTAGGATATTTTTGGAATTCTTCCAAGAAAGCCTTTTGAGATGGGGACCAACTCATATAACCTTTTGGATCTTATATGAAGATGATTTGCTTAGGTTTTAAGATCTGTTCTTTGTGTCCTGTGGTCAGAGTTCTTTTGTCTTTTATGCTCTTTTTTTAAGATTTAGGTTTGCTCCTAAAGCAAAGGTAACATTGTCCCAAACTTGCTCCATAGGCAATAGTGGCTTTAGGCTGCCCTGGGGCAGTACTGTTGACTTTATTCCTATGCTGGGTGGGCATGGCTGGGTCCTGTGTTATTTTGTGGTTCAGAGGCTCATATTGGCTTTTGTGTTTGCACTGAATATCTCACAGCTAATTTGTTGATCAACTGGCTTCTAACTAGTACAGAGTAGCCAATGCTGTTGTATTCTGACTAAGAGCCTTCCAGTAGATTCCCCACTCCACAGATGCCATACCTCCCTGAATCCCTGTGCTATGCTTGAAATCCCCTGCTTGTCCCCCCTCTCTTCCCTTTCCCATGCCCAATTGAAACAAACCTTTTCTAAAGTTCTTCCAAAATGTCTTCTGCTAGATATTTGTTATACTCCAAATATTTGCGTGTTCTGTCACTCCAAAATCAGAGGCTTGATCTTGTGTTGATCTCTGAGGGAGACTAGGAAGAGTTCATATAAAGACCTGTTTACTCTGTTCCAACTTGGCTCCTCTCTCCAAGGTGGACTTGTTAAACTGAGTTAATGATGCTGTATCCTGCCATGTATGTGCTCTCAGATTGAGGCATGAAGGAGCAATTTTTTTTTTTATTATAATTGTGTCCCTGCTTTTTCCCCTTATAGCAAATTTCTATAATGAGGGCAAGTGTTTAGTAGATGTGAAACTATGTGGTCATTAAGTAAGTGTGTATTTGACCTAGTCCTTTATCTTTCACTAGGTGCATATATCTGTTTCTTTTAGTATTTTCTTTTTGCTGACAGGCATTTTTATTTGTGAAAGTTACCTACTCTAATTACTGTAAACACAAATGATTGGGGTGACAGATGGCCCTAGATGGGATTTGGGGGTACAAAACCCCAATTTGTATGCTGAATAGGCTCATTACACTCCAGGACCAGGTTGAAATCCAGGAGCTGGATTTGCTATAGAATTAAGTGAGCATATAGTTAACAAGGATAGTGTTTTTATGATTTCCTTGGCAGAACTTGTAGTTTCCAAGTAGAAAGGAATAACTTATGTGATTGGGTATTTCCCTTAGCTGTCAGGCTAAATCTTTTTTTTTTTTCTTTTCTTTTCTTTTCTTTCCTATTTTTTTATATTTTATTTTATTTTATTTAATAATTGCTTTATATTGACAGAATGCATGCCAGGGTAATTTTTTTACAACATTATCCCTTGCACTCGTTTTTATTGCAATTTTTCCCCTCCCTCCCTCTACCCCCTCCCCTAGATGGCAAGCAGTTTTATATATGTTAGATATGTTGCAGTATATCCTAGATACAATATATGTTTGCAGAACTGAACAGTTCTCTTCTTGCACAGGGAGAATTGGATTCAGAAGGCAAAAATAACCCGGGAAGAAAAACAAAAATGCAGATAGTTCACATTCCTTTCCCAGTGTTCTTTCTTTGGATGTAGCTGCTTTTGTCCATCATTTATCACTTGAAACTCAGTTAGGTCTCTTTGTCAAAGAAATCCACTTCCATCAGAATACGTCCTCATACAATATTGTTGTCGAAGTGTATAATGATCTCCTGGTTCTGCTCATTTCACTTAGTATCAGTTCAGGTAAGTCTCACCAAGTCTCTCTGTATTCATCCTGCTGGTCGTTTCTTACAGAACAATAATATTCCATAATGTTCATATACCACAATTTACCCAGCCATTCTCCAATTGATGGGCATCCACTCATTTTTCAGTTTCTAGCCACTACAAACAGGGCTGCCACAAACATTTTGGCACATGCAGGTCCCTTTCCCTTCTTTAGTATTTCTTTGGGATATAAGCCCAATAGAAACACTGCTGGATCAAAGGGTATGAACAAATTAATAACTTTTTGGGCATAATTCCAGATTGCTCTCCAGAATGGTTGGATTCGTTCACAACTCCACCAACAATGCATTAGTGTCCCAGTTTTCCCGCATCCCCTCCAACATTCATCATTATTTTTTCCTGTCATCTTAGCCAATCTGACAGGTGTGTAGTGGTATCTTAGAGTTGTCTTAATTTGCATTTCTCTGATCAATAATGATTTGGAACACTCTTTCATATGATTGGCAATAGTTTCAATTTCATCATCTGAAAATTGTCTGTTCATATCCTTTGACCATTTATCAATTGGAGAATGGCTTGATTTCTTATAAATCTGAGTCAATTCTCTATATATTTTGGAAATGAGGCCTTTATCAGAACCTTTAACTGTGAAGATGTTTTCCCAGTTTGTTGCTTCCCTTCTAATCTTCTTTGCATTAGTTTTGTTTGTACAAAGTCTTTTTAATTTGATGTAATCAAAATTTTCTATTTTGTGATCAATAATGGTCTCTAGTTCATCTTTGGTCAGAAATTTCTTTCTCCTCCACAAGTCTGAGAGATAAACTATCCTATGTTCCTCTAATTTATTTATAATCTCGTTCTTTATGCCTAGGTCATGGACCCATTTTGATCTTATCTTGGTATATGGTGTTAAGTGTGGGTCTGTGCCTAATTTCTGCCATACTAATTTCCAATTATCCCAGCAGTTTTTATCAAATAATGAATTCTTATCCCAGAAGTTAGGATCTTTGGGTTTGTCAAACACTAGATTGCTATAGTTGACTATTCTGTCTTGTGAAACTAACCTTTTCCACTGATCCACAAATCTATTTCTTAGCCAATACCAAATGGTTTTGGTGACTGGCAGGCTAAATCTTGAAAGCTACTTAGCACCCTAAAAGTGTTTGCTCTAGAGAAGAGAAGTGAGGTTGGAAAGCATAGTGCAGAAATTAGAGATACCACGTGTTATGGAGAAAGAGAAAAGATAACACAAGGCAGCATACTGTGGTGAGTTGACCCAGAGGAGAGTGGAAGCCATGGGATGGCCCATAAGTAGTTTTTATAGAGAAAATTTAATCTCAGGGACATGACTGGGAATTTTACAGAACAGAGATTGAACCTGAAGAAGGAAGTTCAGTTAAACCAGAATGGATCCCATTAGAGAAAAAGGACAAACCAGAGAGATTGGAGTCTGAGAGCAAGATGGTTGAAAAAAATTTGTCAAGAATGGTGTGAGAGATCTTCAAAAGTTAATAAAGAGGAGGGATTGTGTGGCATTTACTGTGTGAATATACTCTCATGGGAATATATCCTTAAACTATTCCTTAATTGTGACTTGAGACTTTTTTTTTTACTGAAGCAATTGGGGTTAAGTGACTTGCCCAGGGTCACACAGCTAGGAATTGTTAAGTACCTGAGACCAGATTTGAACTCAGATCATCCTAACTTCAGAGCTGGTGTTCTGTCCATTGCACCACTTAGCTGCCCCAAAGTCAGTGCAATCTTTTTTTTAGGGGGGGGTGAAGGGGGTGATTTGAGACTTTATACTAACAAGTAAGGTATAGTTAAAAAAAAGTTGCAATTGTTTGTCCCATCCTGTTTCCCATCAACACTTAATTAGCATTTAAGTGCCTCTTTTAAAGGCAATTTATTCTACTGTTTCTGAATTATATCCATTAGAATTCTCCCCAACAATGGGAGAAAAGGTCAGTCAGGGAAGCTAGAACTTCTGCATTCAGGCTATTTTGTAGTTTTTACTTTGCAATCCTTTTACTGACAAATACCTGGTCTAATGGGAGATCCCCTTTCTTGTGAGTCTCTGTTTTTGTGGTCAATACTGTCCCATACAGGCAGTAAATTGTGATTTAGAATGAGTAATAAAAATGCTATGCAGAGAAAATAATATGGGAACTATAAATAGAAGATATTCAGTCATTCAAAATTCAAAAATATGCTAATAATCATATTAGGAAATAGAATATTGTAGACAGTAAAAAAAGATGACAGGGAGATTGGATGTAATTCTAGTTAAGTGAATGCTCTGATTTAGAGTGAAAGGAGTAAGGAAGAAAAGGAGGAATATGTATAGAAGGAGACATTATTACAGGAAAAATAAATAATATTTAGTAATCAGATATGTGGGAAGAAGGAAATGTCAAAAATGAATTACAAATTTCAAATCTAGGTGACTACAAAAATGTTTCTATTGCCAGCAATTAGGGCAATGAGTGTTGGAAGCTGTACTGCAGAGAGAATGATAAGTCTAGTTTGGGATATGAGAAGTCTGAGGTGAGGCCTGACATCTAAGTGAAATGCCTATAAGCAACTGGAGATACAGGACTTGAATTGGGGTGAAAGATTTTTGCTGGATATATACATTTAAGAGGTAACAGCATAGAAATAAAGGGTGATGCCCTAAAGCAGGATCAGTTCAACAAGGGAAAAACTGTAGAAAACTTAGAGCAGAAAACCACAGGCTGAATTTTGGAGAATGTTGCTAGCTTAGGGACAAATGAAGAGAAAGAAGAAAAGCCAAACAGGAGAAAGGAAAAAAAAAGTTAAAAAAAAAACACACACGAAAGTACAAGAAATGGCTGAATATTAATGGGTGAAATTTTTAAAAGGTCTCTTTAAAAATGCAAAGAAAATTAGTTTTAATGGTGTGATAAGGAAACTATTGAAACATTTTTTGTATATAGGTAATGTGAGACCTTGTACTTTTACATTATGATACTTTCAATTTTCCTAACCAATTTACTAAAGTTTTCTTTTTTAAATTAAGTGTGAATTTTAATGCAACCATAAAAACTTTATTAACATAAACATTTCATAGGGGAAAAAAGTATGGCTATTCGAATATGAATGAATTAATTAAAGATAAAAAAATTACTGAATGCTTTCTATGTTCCAGGAACTGTGTAAAATTCATGGGATAGAAATATAAGCAAAATAGTTTTATAATGGGAGAAAACACGCAAATATAATCTAGAGCAAGTTCATTGGGGGTGGTGGGATTAAGTATAAATGACCAAGAACTATTATCAAACCGTTGCTTTAGGCAAGATAATGTGAAAACTCACCCACACATAGCCAGAATGACAGGAGATTGTCCAATGTTCCAGTAAGGAGAAAAAGAAAGATGGCAAGAGTGTAGATGACATTATCTGGAAATGGTTAAGAATTTTTATAATTATGATTTTAGATATTTTATCTAACATTAGACTTTCACATGTAACAAAATTTGAGAATGAAATGTATATATTTGTCAAATACATTTTTTGTCCATTAAAGTGACAAAAATAGTAAATAATAATTTAAAGTTTTATCTTCACAACAGTTTTGGAAGTTTTTTTTTTTTTTTTTTTTTTTTTTTTTTTTTTTTTTTTTTTTTAGTCCTAATATATCTAAGCAAAAATATGAAGAAAGCAGACATTTATGGACTCATCAAGGGTCACAACGAATGTCTGAGGCCAGATTTGAACTTACATCTTCTTGTTTCTAGGAACAGCATTTTATGTACCATTCTACTTAACATGAATACAAAGTCTGAGTAGGAAGTCTGGAATTCATAGAGTAGACAATAGGTAACAATTAATCAATGTTAATATTGAAAAGAAATCAGGAATACATTTCTAAAATTTATGATACATTCATATTGAAGTAGAATTTAGACATGGAAATCCATTATTTGATTTGGCATTCATAATGGGAAATTGCTGAAAACAACTAAATGAAATGACTGTTTATTCAAATATATATATATATATATATATATATATAATATCATTATATACTTCTTGGTTACATTGAAACTACTCTTAACTTATAAGAACTAATAAGTTATAAAACAAAATTTTTCAATGACTATTATATTTTTAGATTCATATCTTTCTTCTAAAATCAATATAATTTTTGAAATATATGATAAGAGATGGTTTCTGAAAGAGTAGTTAATAATTCCACTATATCTATTGGATTGTATCTTGTTTTACTAGCTTGATTATACCTTTAAATACTAATATTGCATGTTCTCAAAGAAGAGGAGATATTACCAAATTTTGTGCTAGACTCCTACCAGAAACTAACTGGGTCTAATGCTGTTTCTTCTATCTATATCCAGGTAAACTCACTGTTAGATCTTATGTGGATTAATTTTAAAGTGATTAGCAGCATTTTTTTTTTCAGGAAACAACTATGCTTTATTCATGTTCCTCAATATTGTACTGTCCTACTTTTAGTAATACAAGCTTCCTAATTTGTGCTTTCTCTTATTGATAGGAATGTCTATGTCCCATGGGAAAGGAAACCATAAGTAGGTCAAATTCCACAAAATAAAATTGAAAAAATATCTTTTTTTTTTTTGTTTCATCTTTCTCCAATTCTATTTGTTTCCTTTTTCTCTTCTAGATTTTTTTTTCTCTTCATTTTTATACCCAGAACTTCTGCCCTGGCCATGTCTTTAAACCCTATATTATCCTATAGTTGGCTAAGGTAATTTATGGTAAGGTGGAGCATAATTCTAAAACTGTAGAATGTACATTATTATCTAACCAAGAGGTGATAGTTTCTTGTTTGACATTGAAAATCATGAAGTTCCATTTGTTTGGAACAAAATAATTTGAAAGTGCTTTCAAGTTTTTAAAAAACTGTTTATTTCAACAATATTATAGAGTAGATATGAGAAACACTACATTTTAAATTCTATCCATACAGTAAATGAAGAAGTATTTAATCTAGCATAAAGATGAGTGATTTGACAATGGTTCAAGTGCTGAACTCTTATTACAAATCATTATATCTAAACAGAATATATTCATATTATAAGATATAATGTATGTTATATTATAATATGATATATAATATTATATTATGCATGATATAGTATTAATTAATTATAATTAATAATTAATTAATTATATGTTGTATTATATTATAATATATTACATATCATCAAACATTATATCTGATATATTATATGCCATCAAAAACTCTCTGTGAGCCTACATCTTCTTATGTTAAGATGCTGTTAGAGAATTTGGCTTATGAAATCCTAACTCCTAAGATTGGAAATCCATATCAAAAACAACACAACCAGACTAAAGCCTAATTTATTACCCAGTGCTTGTGGCTAGAATCTTCTTAAAGATCATTAAAAAAGTAATACAATTATCTGGGATAGAACCTAACAAGATATATACCTTCTATATTAATGTACAAATTGATGTATGCCGTGAAACCATGCCAAGAGTTGTGAATTTTATTGGTCACAGCTCCAAATTTTACATCTGGTGCCTCTTAACAATAGCTTATTACATAATTAGCCATGGTTTTTTGAAGAAAAGACCTCTTAAAGGACTGACCATCTTTACAGATACATTAAATTTTAAAAAAAGTTAACACTTGTCCTGTATATTCTCCTGATGTAGATATAAAAAAGTAGTCAGAACTTCCTTTCACTCCACTCAGCAGAATGAGTTGTATGTAATTATTCTAGCTCTTACTATTACCCAGGAGATGTAAATATAATATGTGATTTGGCTTATTCAACAGGTATGATACAAAGAATTTCCACAACCCAAATTAAATTGTAGCCTCTAACATATTTCAACTTTTTAAGGAACTTCAGTAGCAAGTAGGAAACTACCCAGGTAAGTATTAAGTCTTGCATGTGCCCTCTCATACTGATCTTCCAGGACTTATTTTTTATGGAAACTCAAAGGCAGATTGCCTCCTCACCATGTTAACCAACCCTCCCCTATTTCAGGCTGCCCAAGAATTTAATTCTAAAAGTCATCTGCCTGCATGAGCTTTACATCTGCAGTTTGGGATGACAAAAGAGGAAGCTAGGAGCATAGTAAAAGCCTATATAGCTTGCCTCCTTTCTCACACTCCTACGCTCCCCCCAGGGAAGAACCCTCATGATATGAGGCCCACCAAAAATTAGCAGATGGATGTGACTCATTATAAATCATTGGGCCATCTATCTTTTATCCATGCTGTAGTGGACACCTCAGGATTTACTTTACAGTAACAGTGGAAAAAGAGACAGCCCACATGGTCACTGAATTCCTTACACAGGCCTTTGCAGTTATAAGACTGCCACAAACAATAAAAACTGTTAGCTTTGAAGTATCTCTTGGCTGCTGAAGGAAGTATATGTATGGTTGTAAATTAATAGTTACTTTCTATATCTTCCTTCTGGGACTCATGGAAGTGTTTTATAGTATTTTGTTTATTCATATTGCTTATTATATTACTACTTGCTTATTTGATTCCTCCCATACTGAAACTTATTTTATGTATTTAATCACTGATATATGCTTGCTTCAATTAAAACAAAAGAAAGTGGGAGATGTGGAGGGCCATACGTAGTGGAGAATCCTGAGTGAGGAATAAGGCACATTAGTCCAATAAAAGGAACCCTGCTGATTTATCTCGTTTGACTTCTCACTGTCTCCCCCCCTCTCCCTTCCCCCCCACCCCCCTGTTATCTCAGCTTTTCTGAGAAGTCAGGGAATGTGACAACTTGTGTTGTAATTAAAGTACAGTTATACTAAAATGGCAAAGACAAATTTGTACACAATAGCAAGTTGTTTATGTGGTCACACATGCACAGTATCCTATAGTTAATGCATGTGCAGTATGCTATAGTTGTATAAGTGGATTAGCGTATATAAGGCTGAGAAAATTTTGAATAAATGAACTCCTGTTTAATGATTTTCATTCGTCCATCCCCTTCACTTCTCATTCATAATCAGGATTTGGGCTGGTGTCAAAATACTCTAGCGAGCTGGTCTAAACAGTCATTGACTTGTAACCCTAGAATATTTCATCAATCAATTATATATTTCTTAGCCAGTACCAAATGGTTTTGATGACCACTGATTTATAATGTAGCTCGGCCACCATCATTTACATATATTTCATTAATTCCCTTGAAATTCTTGACCTTCTGTTCTTCCAGATGAACTCTGTTATTGTATTGTAAAATGATTTCTTGGGAGATTATTTGGTATGTCACTGAATAAATAGATTAAGTTAGAGAGTGTTGTCATTTTTATTATATTAGCTAAATCTACACATGAGTACTTGATATTTTTCCAATGGATTTGATCTGACTTTAGTTGTGTGGAAAGTGTTTTTTAATTGTGTCCATATAGTTCCTTACTTTACCTTGGTAGGTAGACTCCCAAGTATTTTATAATATCTATAGTTATTCTAAATGGAATTTCTCTTTGTTTTCTCTTGTTGCTGGACTTTGTTGGTAACATATAGAAATGCTGATGAATTATGCGAAGTTATTTTGGGTACTGTAACTTTATTGAAATTGCGCATTTTTCTAGTAGTTACCTAGCTAATTCTCTAGAATTCTCTAAGTCCTCCATCATATACAAATAGTAATAATTTGTTTTCCTCATTACCTACTCTAGTTTCTTTAATTTCTTTTTCTTCTCTTATTGCCAAAGCTAGCATTTCTAAAAAATACTGAATAGTAATGGTAATAGGGGGAACCTGGTATCACCCCTGATCTTATTGGGAATGGTTCTAATTTATCCTATTACATAGGATGCTATTTAAAACCATTACATTTTAAATAGATGTTACTTGATGATATTAAGGAAAATCCCATTTATTTCCATGCTCTCTAGTATTTTTAATAGAAATGAGTGTTGGACTTTGTCAAATGATTCTTTCTGAATCTATTGAAATAATCATATGATTTTTGTTAATTTGGTTATTGATATAGTTAATTATGCTAATAGTTTTCCTAATATTGAATTAGCCCTGTATTTTTGGTAAAAATCCTACTTAGGTATAGTGTGTTATCCTGGTGGTAAGTTACTATATTCCCTTTTCTAATATTTTATTTAAGATTTTTTCATCAATAATCATTAGGGGAATTGGTCTATAATTTTCATATTGTTTTGATTTTACCTGATTTAAGTATCAACACCATATCAGAATTTGGTAGCATGATTTTTTCCTTATTTTTCCAAATAGTTTGCATATATATCTTTTCCCCTGCAAGATAATGCTTAATTTTGCTGGATAGTTGATAGGGTGCTGCAATCCAAGCTCCTTATTCCATCAGAATATCAAATTACAGGCTCTTTGATCTCTTAAAGTGTAAAACTTGTGGGTAATCCTGATTGTGTCTCCTCAATATTTTAATTATTTCTTTCTTCCTGTTTACAATATTTTCTCCTTGATCTGATAATTCTGAAAGTTAGCTATAATATTCCTTGGAGTTGTCATTTTGAGTCCTCTTACATGAAGTAATCATTTGCTTCTTTCAAGGGCTACTTTATCTCTTGGTTGTAGGTCATGAGGGCAGTTTTCCTTGATGATTTCCTGAAATATGTTGTCCAGTATATTTTTTTCATCATGGTTTTGATGTAATCCAATAAGTTTTAGATTGTCTCTCTTGGATCTATTTTCTAGGACAGTTGTTTTTCCAATGTGGTATTTTATATTTTCTTATTTTTTCTTTTTCTTTTTGGTTTCATTTTACTGATTTTTGATGTCTAATCGAGTCATTCAATTCCACTTGTTAAATTCTAATTTTTAGTGATTTATTTTCTTCAGTTATCTTTATCTTTTTATTTTTCAATTTGGCCAGCTGAACTTTTAAATGAGATGTATTGTTCATTGAACTTCTTTTCCATTTAACAAATTCTTTTTTTTTTTCCTAGTAGTTTTTTTCTTTTTCCATTTTGGCAAATCTGTTTTTCAAGGAGTTATATATTTTTCTCATTTCACTAATTTTATTGTAAGGCATTTTCTTCCAATTACTTTTGTTTTTTCTTTTCCAAACTCTCCTGCAAAATTCTCATTTCCCTTTCATATTTGTCTTCTAACTTTATTTTAATATCCTTTTTGAATTGTTCCAAGAGAGCTTTGTGAGAGGGAGACAAATTCATATCACCCTTTGGGGCATAATCTGGAGATGTTCTGTCATTAGTGAATTCGTAGTTTGAGGATGTTATTCTGTGTTTCCATAAAATCTATCTTTGCTCAGAGCTCTTTTTGCATTTTTGTATATTTTCTGGAGGTTGAGATCTGTTCTTAGAGCAAAGAGGAGATATTCTAAGCTTACTATACAGGCAATGGCACTTTCATACTCCCCTGGTGAGAGTGCTACTGGCTTTTTTCCTTGTTGGATAGGTATGACCAAGTCCCACATTTTGTTAGTAGTCAAGCTCTTACTATTTGCCATTTGTAGTTGCTTTGGATGTCTGAAAGCTACTCTGATGATCCATTGGCTTCTGGACCAGGAAAGCCTAGCCAATGTTTCTGTATTTTGGTAAAGATCTTCCTGGTAGATTTTCTTAGCGTGTAGCAGGCACTTACTCCTGGGTTCCTAAAGTGGGACTGCACTAGACAATTTCCTCTCATTCTTGATTGCTGGTGAGAACAAGTATACAAAACAATTATATTAAGGAAAACAATATGTACACAAATAAGAAAATGGAAATTAATGTAATAATATATTAACTGACACCTCTCTGGTATGTTATGCCTATGACAATTGTGAGAAATGAGTAAACCATATTAACTTAATGTTTTGACTCAATGATGGATCCATCTCAGTTCTTTTTTTTTTAACTCAATTATGAGTACAATCCATTTTCTATATATTTTATAATTATAACTTTTTATTGACAGTACATATGCACGGGTAATTTTTTATAACATTATCCCTTGCACTCACTTCTGTTCTGATTTTTCCCTTCCCTCCCTTGACCCCCTCCCCTAAATGGCAAGCAGTCTTATACATGTTAAATAAGTTATAGTATATCCTCAATAAAATACATGTGTGCAGAACTGAACAGTTCTCTTATTGCACAGGAAGAATTCAATTCAGAAAGTAAAATTTACCTTGGAAGAAAAACAAAAATGCAAACAGTTTACATTCATTTCCCAGTGTTCCTTCTCTGGGTGTAGCTGATTCTGTCCATCACTGATCAATTGGAACTGAATTAGATCTTCTCTTTTTCTAAGATATTCACTTCCATCAGAATATATCCTTATACAGTATTGTTGTTGAAGTATATAATGATCTCCTCATTCTGCTCATTTCACTCAACATCAATTCATATAACTCTTTCTAAGCCTCTCTGTGTTCATCCTGCTGGTCATTTCTCACAGAACTATACTATTCCATAACAATCATATACCACAATTTACGCAACCACTCTCCAATTGATGGGCATTCATTCATTTTCCAGTTTATAGCCACTACAAACAGGGCTGCCACAAACATTCTTGCACATACAGGTCCCTTTCCCTTCTTTAGTATCTCTTTGGGGTATAAGTCCAGTAATAGCACTGCTGGATCTAAGAGTATGGATAGTTTGATAACTTTTTGGGCATGATTCCAAATTGCTCTCCAGAATGGTTGGATTCATTCACAATTCAACCAACAATGCATCAATGTCCCAATTTTCCCGCATCCTCTCCTGTTGGAATCCTTACAAACTGCTAAGTAATTAGAGTTGATCTAATCTTACAAGAAGATGTTTTGGGAAGAACCTGAAACAAGGTACTAAGTAGAACTAATTAATACAAGGCTTGTGTTCACACCTTTACTCATTGGAGTTGACAAGTTTGCCAGATTCACAAAGTAAACTTTGTACCTTTGTGAGTTCACACCTCCCTTGAAGCTCTTTGGGCCAGAGAGCACTATGGGAGAAAACCCATAATCCCATTCTCTCAGAAGAGTCAGATATAAGGCCAGTGATGAGAGATCTATTCCAGAATACATTTTCCACTTGGCTGGCTGGTCGCAGAGGAGAGTTCAGCTGGACTCGAGAGGAGCGACTCTGGTACAGACAGAGAGCACTTTGACGGATTTCAGCGGAATTATGCCAGAAGCCCTCTTTCCGAGGCAAGGCAGAATATATTCCACTTGGCTGGCTGGTGGCAGACGAAGAGTTTTCAGAGGATAAAGCTACGAGTGGAGAGTTCAGTGGATAACCAGATTCATCTTCATCTCACACCACTGTAGTTGGTGGCTGGGCTCTTGCACTTCCCCACTGAGACAAGCTGGTCTGAAAGACTCACCAGAAAGCTAGCCAAACCCCAAGTGAAGGAGACAAGATATTCATTCCATCTCTGTGCTGGTTGGAGGCTAAAGGACAAAACCCTTGGATTTGGAGACATTTGGAGGGCTCTAAGCTAAACCAGCTGTGAGAAAAACAAGAACTCCAACATTTGAACTTCCAACACTCTCTAACATTCATCATTATTTTTTCCTGTCATCTTAGCCAGTCTGACAGGTCTATTGTGGTACCTCAGAGTTGTATTAATTTGCATTTTTCTGATCAATTGTGATTTGGAACACTTTTTCATATGAGTGGAGATAATTTCTATTTCATCCCCTGAAAATTGTCTGTTCATATTCTTCAACCATTTATCAATTTGAAAATGGCTTGATTTCTTATAAATTAAAGTCAATTCTCTACAAATTTTGGAAATGAGGTCTTTATCACAACCTGTAACTGTAAAAATGTTTTCCTAATTTGTTGCTTCCCTTCTAATTTTGTTTGACTTAGTTTTGTTTGTACAAAAGTTTTTTAATTTGATGTAATCAAAATTTTTTATTTTGTGACCAATAATGATCTTTAGTTCTACTTTAGTCACAAATTCCTTCCTCCTCCACAAGTATGAGAGGTAAACTATCCTATGTTCCTCTAATTTATTTATAATCTCATTCTTTATGCCTAAACCATGGACCCATTTTGATCTTATCTTGGTATATGGTGTTAAGTGTGGGTCCATGCCTAATTTCTGTCCTAATTTCCAATTTTCCCAGCAGTTTTTGTCAAATAATGAATTCTTATCCCAAAATGATCTTTGGGTTTGTCAAACACTAGATTGCTATAGTTATTGACTATTTTGTCCTGTGAACCTAACCTATTTCAATGACCAACTAGTCTATTTCTTAGCCAATACTGAATGGTTTAGGTGACTGCTGCTTTGTAATATAGTTTTAGATCAGGTACAGCTAGGCCACCTTCATTTGATTTTTTTTCATTAATTCCCTTGAAATTCTTGACATTTTTTTCTTCCATATGAATTTTGTTGTTATTTTTTCTAGGTCATTAAAATAGTTTCTGGGGAGCATGATTAGTATAACACTAAATAAGTAGATTAGGTTAGATAGTATTGTCATCTTTATTATATTTGCTCTTCCTATTCAAGAGCACTTATTATTTTTCCAAATATTAAAATCTGATTTTATTTGTATGGAAAGTGTTTGGTAATTTTCTTTTTCCAATTCAATAATTCTGTTTTTCAAGGATTTGATTTCTTTATACATTTTTTCTTTAAATGAATGGGATGACTTATCCAGACTCTCTTGACAAGCTTCCCTTTCCTTTTCCCATTTTGTTTCTATCTCTCTTGTGAGAGCCTTTTAAATTTTTTCTATGAGAGTCTTGTGTGTTGAGGACTAGATCATATCCCCTTTTGGAGATTCATCTGGAGACAGTCTGTTTTTAGTCTCCTCAGTGTTTAAAATCTGCTCTCTATCCATATAGAAGCTATCAATGGTTAGAGTCCATTTTAATTTTTTGCTCATTTTGTCAAAGAAGAATCAAAGAAAACAAACTAGCATTAAAAAAAAAAATCAAGTGCAGTCTGCTTTTTTGGGGGGAGATATGGGGCAGCTGGATGGTATTACAGAGTTTCCTCTAAAAACTGCAGGTCCAGTGAGGCACCAGCAGGACAGCAATTTCTGTGCTGTGTCTGAGCTCTGAGGCTCTGAGAACATGCTGAGTTATTCCAGGTGGGTGTGGCCAGGTCCCGAGAGATCCCAGTTTTTTTTGGTTATAGTCTTTACCTCCTGTGTTTAGAGCTCCTCTGCCGGTCTACTGGCTTGCTGCAAGGGCAAAGTAGCCGATACTGTGTTAAAGATCTCCCCACTGAAAAGGCTGAGATCAAACCCACCCCCCTCAGTCAGTGCTTTACTCTGTCTGCTGTACTGGGGCAACTTTCAGTCTGTGCCCAGACTAACCAACCCCACCCGCGAGCAAAAACAGACCTTTTCTGGCAAATTTCCAGGATGTCTTCTGTTGGTAATCATTTGTGTGTTTGTGTGGGTTTTTTTTTTTTTTTTTTTTTTTTTTTTTTTTTTTTTTTTTTGTCAAGCACTAATTCTGAGGTCTTGTCATGAAATCAATTCTGAGAGCAAAGAAGAAGATTAAGTAGATGTGTGTGTCCTCTTTTCCATCTTGGCCAGAAAGTCTATTTTCTATATTGTGAGGAAGATTTATTCAATTATTAAAAAAAATCTTTATTATATTGTTTGAATCTAGTCCTGCATGACTCAGAAACTGGATCATCTCTATCAAAAAACCAATCAATCTGGATGTTGATATAAGGAACTTTTTCAGAAAAACATCTGTTTCTCCTTGCATTTGAGGTCCATGGACAAGTTAAGTATTGCTGTTCCCAATTTATTATACAACCAGCACACATTACTTAATAAATTAATATACACAGATATTCAAATTTTTGTTTCTCAGTTATTTCCTTTTTTATAACCTGTCACATGCTCTTGAATAGAGTACATTTCTTTTATACCTTCCTCACAAAGGCATACAATGGAACAATAGTGAGAAAATCCTGGCTCTTTACTAAAATCTCCTTCTCTCCTGTCTTTATATTGCATTTAACCCAGATTCCATCTGCCATTATCTCCTTCAATCTATTTCACATATTTCACATATTTCACATATTTCACATGAAGAGATGACCTTCCTCTATGCCAAAGCTGATTCCTCTATGTACAAGTGATCACATTCTATCCTGACTTCCCTAATAGTTTGGTCCCATCATGATACCCATTATCTCATCAATCTTAAGGTTCTTCATGCCAACTAGCTTCTTCCCCACTCCATACTAACCTCAAAACACTCCATTGATTTATTTAATCCTGCTCATAATTGTCCCAAGTCTCTCCTCCCTTTTGTGGATAAATTGCTTGAGAATGCCTTGCATAATAAATAATGCCTTGATTTCCTCTCTTTTCTCTCTCTTCTTAACTATTTTCACTCTGGTTTCTGACTTTATCATTCAACCAAAAGTATTTTCTTTTCAGTGAATAACAATCTCTTCATTCCCAAATCTAATGGATCTCTTACCCCAAATCTTCATCCTTTTTAACTTCTTGCAGTCTTTTACATTGAAAACAACATTCTTCTTTTTAATATTCTATCCCTCTAGTTATAGATAGCATTATTTCCTCCAAGTTCTCCTGCTCATCTGATTTAACTTTCTAAATATCCTTTGCTGGATAATCATCTGGGTCATACCTGCTAATAATGGGTATCCCTAAGGGCTCTAGCCTGAATTCCCTTCTTTTACTCCACTATATTTGTCTTACTTAGTAGTATGATCAGTTTGAAAGGATTAAACTATCATCTTTAAATTGATGATTTCAAATCTATTTATCTCGTTCTAACCATTCTTTATATCTCTTCTCTTCTATCTCCACCTGCTGATGGGTCATCTCAGAGTGAATATGGCATAGTCTTCCCAAAATAAACTAATTTCTTTATATTTCCCACAATCTCTCCTCCTTCTAAAGTTCTTTTGTTGTTGTAGAGCATTTCACCCCTCTCCAAAACAGGCTCATAAATTTAGGTGTCACTATCAAGTTGCTACTCATTCTCATCCCCCCAAACTCCAGAACTAATTGGATGCCAAAGACTGGTGATTCAATTTCCCAGTGTTTTTTTGCATATTCTGCCTTTTCTTTTTTAACTTTATCATCACCTTTGTGTAGTCCCTCATCCTCTCACATCTGTATTATTTATCAGTATCCTGCAGGTTGATTTCTCTGTGTAAGCTATCTACCCTATAAAAATTCATTATTCTTTCAGCTATAAAAATATCTTCCAAAAGGGCAGGTCCAATCATACTTTTTCTTTATGGAACTAAAATATGACTCCCTCTTAGCTCTGGATCAAATATGAAGTTCATTGTGGAAAACAATTTGAAGAGTGGACGACTATAACAAAATTAAAAGTAAAAATTTTAATTCAATTTTAAAAGGATACAATTGATCTGAACTAATCCATGAGAATCTTCTATTCTAGTTGGACAATTTTGAATTAGGACCTCTTTGTGGAATTCCTAATATTTTATTTGTATTTCAGAGATTGTGCAGCTTTTTTGTGTTTATTTTAGTTTAATTTTGTTTTATTTCATAGAAAAAAACATTTTTTCTTAGAGGAGAGAAAGTTTCTGGACTTTGTAATAATTCCTGCACAGAACTTTGAATGGCTGGCCAAATTGTGGACCTTTATAATCTAATTGAAACTGGTTATGATTTATGGCTTATTTCCTCAGACACAACTGTACCAAGAGTTAAAATATGCCTGACAATTAAAAGAAAATCATGCATCATCAAGATAATGCCACTGTGCATTGATTTCACTTTTAGCTGTGCTAATAATACCCTTAAACATAAAGCCCTTCAGGTATAGCTTTATTTTACTGAAAGAAGTCTGTATTTAACTAAAAATTATTCATGCCCAGTAGAAATGACATTTTCATTTTAGACTGCCAACGTGAGCTTTATTAGTATGCCATTAATCACTGTCTTGGAGGTGACACCTGGGGAAATGATTTAGTGGAGATTAGAGCACTCAGATGTAACACTGAAAATATTGAATTTATTTGCAGCATCAATCAGTCAATGAAATATATTTTAGAAGACAATGACATTTATATACATTGGAATGTGCTAGTAAAATAATCTATTTCTTTACAATATCAAATATTATTCTTGCTAATTTATATTTTGTTTGTTTTAAATAAAAACACTGGAGTGTATTTAGACTAATAAAAACAATAGCTGAAATAGAAGATAAAGATTTAAAATACGTAAAAGGAAAAAGAGTTTTTCATTCTTAAAACTTTCTTTTTTAGAAAAATGGACCACACCTTTCCTTATAGAAGCTATTTTTATTATGCAAGCCTCAAACATAATTTCAAAACCGAGGCATGTTAATGTAATTTACAATCAAATAGAAATATTTAGTTTTAACCTAAAATACAAAAGGGAATTAGAATATATTCATTTATCCCAAACATTGATATTGTAAATACACTTATTATTTATATCAAACATAATTTTGTGATTCTCATATTTATGTTGTTTTCTTGATGTGACAATATGAAAATTGTTATAGAGCTTTATACAAGGCCAGTGAATATGACTTTAAAATGTGAGTGATTTAGAGTTAAATAGGAATTTAGAGATCTATTTCAAGCCCATCATTTCCCTGTTGAAGGAAGCAAGAACAAGGGAAGCTAAAGGCGAACTAGATTCACACTTCTGTCCCTTTCCTGAACTAGATAAAATTGTAACACTTATAGCATGAGGAGGGTAATTCATTTTCAGAAGCATTAACTGCATTTCCTCAAAGCATTTTTTGGCATGACTTTGTAGTGGTTTATTTCAAAGAAATTTTAGCCAAGGTCTTTTCATAATTATAGATGGACCATTTAATTTTGAGTAACATTCTGTTAATAGATACACAGTATCTGGAACATGGAAATGTAATGATCATGTTTCTTTCAAGCCCAAAGGATATATGCAAAGGAAAAGATTTGTATGATACTACACTCAAAATATTAGCAAAAAAGAAAGAAAAGGAAGAAAAAATAAAGAAAAAAGGAAATGGGACAGAAGGGAAAGGAAGAAAGGAGAGGAGAAGGGAAGAGAACAAAAAAAAAAAAGGTAAGGGAAGAAAAAAAAAAACAGAACAGAAGGAAGAAGAAAACAAAACAAACATTTATTATACAATGAAAAATGAATTCCAGGAAATATAGTTTTTTTTCTTCTTCCTTAATAATTCAACATGAAAAGTTCTCTGATTATTCAATATATAATAATATACATTAAGTAGTATAAACAATCATGCCTGATATACATGAAAGGAAGGTAGGATTTTAAAACTTCATGCACTAAGATGATTCAAAACTGGAAATCTGACTGTCCCTCACACTTATATTGCTATTTGATATAGCATATTCTTGTCATGATCAATTATAATCTTTATGCCTAACAATGTCCAAAAAACATAGTATGATGTCCTAACTAAACGGAGAGAGAATGACAGAATTATTATTTCAGGTTCTATTAAAAATCAATTAGATTACAAAATTCTGGACAATCATGTTTTCAATGCGCCTGTTAATTCAATTGCATTTAAGTAAGCAGAAAAAAATGCATAGTAAATTCATGTTGTGTGAAACTGTGTGCAATGAATTCTCAGATCTTAGCAACCACTAGCTAAATTAATCAAGAGAATCTCAAGTATTGTACATATTAATATTTAACTGAACCTATTTTGCTTGAGATAAAGGTCAGGAATTCATTTACAATACCATTATCTCTGAAATGTGAAATCTTTCATGGAGAGTCTCAATTCATGGATGACTGCTGAATGTTGCTACAGCAACCTGAAAAGGTTGAAAATTAGGATCAATGCAGTCAAAAGTAGGAAGGCTGAAGTTAAACCATGCTTTGGAAGTATGGTTGCTGTTCTTGCTATAGATAATGTGAAATGACCTACTTAATTTTATTTTACCCCAGCAAAATCTTTACTTAACATTAGTCAAGGACAAAAGACAATTTCATTTCTCATTAGTTATATGTCCATAATGTATAGTTTTCAATGTGATTCACAATTAATCTTTTTTTTAATAGCTTTTTATTTAGAAGTTATATGTATGGGTAATTTTACAGCATTAACAATTGCCAAACCTTTTGTTCCAATTTTTCCCTTCCTTCCCCTCATCCCCTCCCCTAGATGGCAGGATGACCAGTAGATGTTAAATATATTAATAAATATACATGACCAAACTGTTGTTTTGCTGTACAAAAAGAATCGGACTCTGAAATATCGTACAATTAGCCTGTGAAGGAAATCCAAAATTCAGGCAGGCAAAAACATAGGGATTGGGAATTCAATGTAATGGTTCTTAGTCATCTACCAGAGTTCTTTCACTGGGAATAGCTGGTTCAGTTCATTACTGCTCCATTGGAACTGATTTGGTTCATCTCATTGCTGAGGATGGCCAGGTCCATCAGAATTGATCATTATATAATACTGTTGTTGAGCCTGCTCATTTCACTCAGCATCAGTTTGTGTAAGTCTCTCCATGCCTTTCTGAAATCATTGGTTATTTCTTACTGAACAATAATATTCCATAATATTCATATACCACAATTTATTCAGTCATTCTCAAATTGATGGGCATCTACTCAGTTTCCAGTTTCTGGCCTCTACAAAGAGGGCTGCCACAAACATTCTTGAACATATAGATCCCTTTCCCTTCTTTATGATCTCTTTGGTATATAAGCCCAGTAGTAACACTGCCGGATCAAAGAGTATGCACAGTTTGGTAACTTTTTGAGCATATTCCAAATTGCTCTTCAGAATGGTTGGATGTATTCACAATTCTACCAACAATGTATTAGTGTCCCTGTTTTCCCACATTCCTTCCAACATTCTGCATTATCTTTCCCTGTCATTCTAGCCACTCTGACAGGTGTGTAGTGGTATCTTAGAATTGTCTTAATTTGCATTTCTCTTTTTAATAATGACTTGGAGTATCTTTTCATATGGCTAGAAATAGTTTCAATTTCTTCATCTGAGAATTGTCTATTCATATCCTTTGACCATTTATCAATTGGAGAATGGCTTGATTTCTTACAAATTAGAGTCAATTCGCTATATATTTTGGAAATGACACCTTTATCAGAACCTTTGACTGCAAAAATGTTTTCCCAATTTATTGCTTCCCTTCTAATCCACAATTAATCTTTCAAATGAAGAATAAAATATTCGGGTTTTTGCTATCCTTTCAAGTTATTGGCATTATACTTTTTGGCTAAAATTTCATATTATTTAGTCAGGGATTTGGTTTTTTCAAGAACAAATAATGAACTATATCCTTCTTTACTTTTCAAAATTTAAAAAAGTCTATTTGTATATCACTTTTTCATAATTTCAATAAATAGTCTCTGTTTAGTTTATCATAAATAGTAGTAAGTTTCTTCCCCATCATTTTTCCAATCAGCTCTACTGAATATTACATTCAAACTATGGCATTTTTTAGATAATTATGATTAATAAAAGTGAAAAGAGAGAAACCCTGTTTTGTGATATTATACTCTCCATGAATATAATTCTAAATAATTAGTATTTTTCTAGGGATGATAAGATTTCAATAAAGCTAAAGATCACTTAATCTAATCCCTATATTTTATATTTGAGAAAAGTAAAGTTAAGTGATTTTTCCATGTTCACACCATCAGAAGCAGAAGTGGGACTAATAGCAAAGTGTGATAATTGCAATCTTTATATTCTATGATGTTATATTTACAATGCTCCAAGATAGTAATGTAGCCTAAGTGATCCAATAGATGAGAAAACATATAGGCAAAGACAAACATGTATGTATTTTCTCATCGTTTGAACCCATGCTATCCCTCTGTTAGATAGTTAATATTTGTAGTTTCTGAATAGATGAAACTTCTGACAAACTATAGCAGTTTCTAAGTTATGCCCATCTGTTGTCTCAATCAACCTGAATCTTCTCTTATTTCCAGGTGCTCATAAGGAACACCCTCTCCCCGAACCTATCGAAGTATCTCAGCTATATGTATCCTTGTGAAATTTTCTACCTTTAGTATTTCTTAAGAATGCTGTTCCCACATCTAGGATTAAATACATATTTTTACATCAAGACCATTTATATTAAGTAACATGTTGCTATCTTAACTCCAACTTTTAACAAGTTCTTTCCCTCACATGACTCATGTTAGATGAGTTCTTGCATAAGTAGAGAAAAAATATCTGACTATATTGCTTTATACTTTGTGTGTGTGTGTGTGTGTGTGTGTGTGTGTGTGTGTGTGTGTGTGTAATTTGGCTGTTGTTTGTAATGCCTTCCCGAATGTCAATAATTTTCTGAAGATTCTAAAACCAAGTCTTTGCTTTAAGGTGAGACATGCAGGCAAGTAAAGCACAAAGCCTCTTTTCTTTTCTTTTTTTTTTCTTTTTTTTCTTTTTTAGCAGATTACAGCTTTTCACTGTCCATATTTCTGATAATTAGCAATTAACTAAGCTCAAGCATTCAATCAAAAAGGAACCTCAAAGAGTTTCATCCAGAAATTCTACTTAACAAATTTATTAAGTAAGATTGTTGTAATGAAATCTTTCTCTCCCTACCTCTACTCTCCCTTTCACCCCCTTTGTATTATATGAAAAATATCACACCTAGGTAAGTAGAAATGTGACTAACCTTACTCAATATGATTATTATTCCTTTGTCTAATATCAACTATGAACAAAAAGAAATTTAAAGAAATCATTACTTCACAGGTTGAAGGACAACTGAAGCCAAATGCTGCTGCATTTATTCCCCACAAAAATTTCTGTCTAATTCAACAAGAGGAAATAAGAAGGGATGGTAGGAAAGAAAGAGAAAAAAAGAGAGAAATGAAGGAAATGAGGATGAGTGTGATGACCACATTAGCACCCTGGATACCTTAGAATCAGCCAGAGTCAGGATAAGTAAAAATTCCTTAGTCTTTATTCTTGATCTTTAGGGGTAGAAATGACAGGGATAGAAACAGAATCTTCATGACCTCCTTCTTCCTCACCTACTGCCAAAGTGACTCTGGTTAGTCTTACTCCATCCCCTAGTCCCTCCTACAATCTTTTGTATACACCAATCATTAAGCCAGTACAGGATAATGGGAAGGGCCATTTTCCAAGCATATGCCCATAGAGTATTGTCCAATCAGTAGTTAGCCTCAAGTGCTTCAACTGACCTCAGTGCAAGGACTCAATAGTTTCAGCCCTCTACAGATGAGGGAGAGATAGAAATAGAGAGAACTGATAAAGACAGAAAAAGAGACAAAGACAGAGAAAGAGAGAAACACAGACAGATACTTAACTCTTGGTCTACATCCAGATTTAAGGATTTTTGGTTGCCATCTGTAGCAGGCATGAAACAAACAAAAATCCAGTAACTAAAGCGGTCAATAAACATTTGTTAAATGCTTACTATTTGTCAGGCACTGTAAAAAGTGCTGGGGATACTAAAATTACCTTACCTTCTCTGAACTTCAGTTTTACATCTTTGAAATGAAGGGATTGGATTACATAATTTCTAAGAATCTTTGAGTCTCTATATCTGTGTCAGTGCTCAGAATATAGAGTAAAGGAAAGATGTGAGATTTATGATTGAGAAAAAAAAATTAATGGACTTTTTAACTTACTAGGAATGAGAGGTGAAGTACAATGAATAATGAAATATAATTCCCAGATTGCAAACATGAAAAATTGTGAGTATATAAAGATTGAAGCTTGTGCTTAATAAAATAAAATCGAATAAAAGTGAAGTTATAACTCTATTTTGAGAGAATAAGTATTGGGGGTTTTGAGATGCCTGAGGAACACTCAATTGTAGATATCATGAAGACAGTTAGAAATGAAGTTCTATAGCGCTGAAATAAAGGTCAAGACTTGAGATATAGATATGAAGAGGCATATGCATACATGGAATAATCAAATCTGTGGGTGAGATTGCCAAAGGGCAAAGTGTAGATGAAGAAAAGAATGCAAGGCACAGATCCTTGCAGAACTGCAAATTAGAGATTTTAAAGGGGGCAAAGGATCAATGATCCAAATAGACAAAGAACAGTTATAGAGAAAAAAAAGAAAAGAAAGTAAGATGTCTCTTAAGCCAAGGGAGTAGAGAATATCCAGTAAGAGAGAGTAGCCAATTGTGAAAGCAGAAAATTGATTAAAAAATGATCAAGGCTAGAAAAATATTTTATTTACTGGATATTAGCAAATTCTTAAAATTTGTTTGGCTTTGGCAACTATTCTGCATGTTACTCTGAGTTCCCATTGTGCCCTCTCGCAATCTCTTTCTATGATTAAAAAGTATCAATCACATGGCCTTTATTCTTAGTGATGAAAAATACTTTAATAATATTTTATTCTTCCAAATACATTTAAAGAGAGTTTTCAGCATTCATTTTTGTAAACCTATGTTCCAAACTTTTCTTCTTTCATTCCCAATTTCCTGCCACTTAAAGAGGGCAAGCAAAATGATATAGGTTAAATATTTGCAATTCTTTCAAACATATTTCCATAATTTCCATGTTGTATGAGAAAAATCATACCAAAAGTGAAAAAAACACCAGGAAAAAAAGCTAGCAAACCACAACAACCACAAAAAATGAAAATATGCTTTGATACATATTCAGTCTCCATAGTTCTCTCTCTGGATATCACTTTACATCACAAGTCCATTGGAATTGGAATTGCCTTAATCTTCATGTTCTTGGAGTTAAAGTCCAAATCCTTTATTTTCTCTTTTAAGTATTGTCTCCTTCCTTGGGCCCGGTTAGCTTTCTTAGAGGCCTATCTCTCTCCTTGGTTCCGAAAGGTCTTGCTGCTAGTCCTTTGCCTCTGCCAGCTTCTGTCTCTAGCTTCCTCTGAATGTCTCCAGCCAGCACAAAGGTGGAAAATGGAATGACTTCTGAATGTCCCGGACTGAATCCTGGTTGAGGTTCCTAGCTTATATATGCTCTCTTAAAGGTGTGAATCTTGTAGAACTCTAATAAGTACTAAGTACATTAGTGAACTAGAAAACTGTTAAATACCATGCTAAATTAGATAAATGACAGCACCTTGTAACAATCCTTACACGGTTCATCACAAATTCTTGGTGTTACTATGTATGATGTATTCCTAGTTCTGCTTGTTTTGATCAGCATCAATTTGTGTACATCTGTATAGACTTTTCTAAAATCAGCTTGTACATCATTTTTTATACATTCCATTACATTCATATACCATAATTTATTCAGACATTCTTCAATTGATGAGCTTCTACTCATTTTCCAATTCTTTGCCACAACAAAAAAAGAGCTATTACTAATATGTTTTGCACATGTTGGAGTTCTTTTCCCTCCAATATGATTTCCTTTGGTTATAGACCTAATATAGGCACTTCTGGATCAAAAGGCATGCATTGTTTTATAGCCCTTTGGGCATAAATCAAGTTGTTCTCCAGAATTGCTGGATCATTTTACCACTCATCGAAGAATGTATGAGTGTTATAGTCTTCCAACATTACTTCCAAATTTTTTTTAAATATTTTATTTTATTTTATAATAACTTTATATTGACAGAATCCATGCCAGGGTAATTTTTTTTACAACATTATCCCTTGCATTCGCTTCTGTTTTGATTTTTCCCCTCCATCTCTCCACTTCCCCTAGATGGCAAGCAGTCCTATATATGTTAGATATGTTGCAATATATTCTAGATACAATATATGTTTGCAGAACCGAGCAGTTCTCCTGTTGCACAGGGAGAATTGGATTCAGAAGGTAAAAACAACTTGGAAAGAAAAACAAAAATGCAAGTAGTTCACATTTGTTTCCCAGTGTTCTTTCTTTGGGTGTAGCTGCTTCTGTCCATCATTTATCAATTGAAACTGAGTCTTTGTCAAAGAAATCCACTTCCATCAAAATACATCCTCATACAATATCATTGTCGAAGTGTAAAGTGATCTCCTGGTTCTGCTCATTTTACTTAGCATCAGTTCATGTAAGTCTCTACAAGCCTCTCTGTATTCATCTTGCTGGTCATTTCTTACAGAACAATAATATTCCATAACATTCATATACCACAATTTACCCAGCCATTCTCCAAATGATGGGCATCCATTCAATTTCCTGCTTCTAGCCACTACAAACAGGGATGCCACAAACATTGTGGCACATACAGGTTCCTTTCCCTTCTTTAGTATTTCTTTGGGATATAAGCCCAATAGAAACACTGCTGGATCAAAGGGTATGCACAATTTGATAATTTTTTGGGCATAATTCCAGATTGCTCTCCAGAATGGTTGGATTTGTTCACAACTCCACCAACAATGCATCAGTGTCCCAGTTTTCCCGCATCCCCTCCAACATTCATCATTATTATTTCCTGTCATCTTACCCAATCTGACAGGTGTGTAGTGGTATCTCAGAGTTGTCTTAATTTGCATTTCTCTGATCAATAGTGATTTGGAACACTCTTTCATATGAGTGGTAATAGTTTCAATTTCATCCTCTGAAAATTGTCTGTTCATATCCTTTGACCATTTATCATTTGGAGAATGGCTTGATTTCTTATAAATTTGAGTCAGTTCTCTATATATTTTGGAAATGAGGCCTTTGTCAGAACCTTTAACTGTGAAGGTGTTTTCCCAGTTTGTTCCTTCCTTTCTAATCTTCTTTGCATTAGTTTTGTTTGTACAAAGGCTTTTTAATTTGATATAATCAAAATTTTCTATTTTGTGATCGGTAATAGTCTCTAGTTTATCTTTGGTCACAAATTTCTTTCTCCTCCACAAGTCTGAGAGATAAACTATCTTATATTCCTCTAATTTATTTATAATCTCGTTCTTTATGCCTAGGTCATGGAACCATTTTGATCTTATCTTGGTATATGGTGTTAAGTGTGGGTCCATGCCTAATTTCTGCCATACTAATTTCCAGTTATCCCAGCAGTTTTTATCAAATAATTAATTCTTATCCCAAAAGTTAGAATCTTTGGGTTTGTCAAACACTAGATAGTTATAGTTGACTATTCTGTCTTGTGAACCTAACCTTTTCCACTGATCCACTAATCTATTTCTTAGCCAATACCAGATAGTTTTGATGACTGCTGCTTTATAATATAATTTTAGATCAGGTACAGCTAGGCCACCTTCATTTGTTTTTTTTTTTTTTGTTTGTTTGTTTGTTTGTTTGTTTGTTTTTTTTTTTGTTTTGTTTGTTTGTTTGTTTGTTTGTTTGTTTTGTTTTGTTTTGTTTTGTTTTGTTTTTTCATTAATTCCCTTGAGATTCTCGACTTTTTATTGTTCCATATGAATTTTGTTGTTATTTTTTCTAGATCATTAAAATATTTTCTTGGAAGTCTGATTGGTATAGCACTAAATAAATAGATTAGTTTAGGGAGTATTGTCATCTTTATGATATTCGCACGGCCTATCCAAGAGCCCTTAATATTTTTCCAATTATTTAAGTCTGACTTTATTTGTGTGGAGACTTTTTTTGTAATTTTGCTCATATAATTCCTGACTTTCCTTTGGTAGATCGATTCCCAAATATTTTATGCTATCAACAGTTATTCTGAATGGAATTTCTCTTTGTATCTCTTGCTGTTGGGTTTTGTTGGTGGTGTATAAAAATGCTGAGGATTTATGGGGATTTATTTTGTAGCCAGCTACTTTGCTAAAATTATGAATTATTTCCAATAGCTTTTTGGTAGAATCTCTGGGGTTCTCTAGGTATACCATCATATCATCTGCAAAGAGTGATAGTTTGGTTTCCTCATTGCCTGCTCTAATTCCTTTAATCTCTTTCTTGACTCTTATTGCAGAGGCTGGTGTTTCTAATACAATATTGAATAATAATAGTGATAGTGGGCAACCTTGCTTCACTCCAGATCTTACTTGGAAAGGTTCCAGTTTTTCCCCATGGCATATGATGTTTACTGACGGTTTTAAATATATGCTCCTCACTATTTTAAGGAAAAGTCCATTTATTCCTATGCTCTCAAGTGTTTTTATTAGGAATGGATGTTGAATTTTTTTCAAATGCTTTTTCTGCATCTATTGAGATGATTATATGTATTTTGTTTGGTTAGTTATTAATATAGTCAATTATTCTAATAGTTTTCTTAATATTGAACCAGCCCTGCATTCCTGGTATAAATCCTACTTGGTCGTAGTGTATTATCCTGGGGATGATTTTCTGTAATCATTTTGCTAAAATTTTATTTAAGATTTTAGCATCAATATTCATTAGGGAGATTGTTCTATAATTTTCTTTCTCTGTTTTCAACCTACCTGGTTTAGGTATCAGCACCATGTCTGTATCATAAAAGGAGTTTGGTAGGACTCCTTCAATCCCTATTTTTTCAAATAGTTTATTTAGCATTGGAGTTAATTGTTCTTTAAATGTTTGGTAGAATTTACATGTAAATCCATCTGGTCCTGGGGATTTTTTCTTAGGGAGTTGATTGATAGTTTGTTCTATTTCTTTTCCTGAGATGGGACTGTTTAGGATATTTACTGCTTCCTCTGTTACTTTGGGAAGTTACTATATTTTTGGAGATATTCTTCTATTTCATTTAAGTTGTCAAACTTATTGGCTTAAAGTTGGGCAAAGTAACTCCTAATTATTGTTCTAATTTCCTCTTCATTAGTGGCGAGTTCTCCCTTTTCATTTTTAAGACTAACAATTTGATTTTCTTCTTTCCTTTTCTTAATTAGATTTATTAAGGGTTTGTCTATTTTGTTGGTTTTTTCATAGAACCAACTCTTAGTTTTATTAATTAATTCAATAGTTTTTTTTTAACTTTCAATTTGATTGAGCTCTCCTTTTATTTTTAGAATTTCAAGTTTAGTATTTGACTGGGGGTTTTTAATTTGTTCCTTTTCTAGCATTTTAAGTTGCAAGTCCAATTCATTGAACTTCTTGTTCTCTATTTTATGCAAATAGGCCTCTAGAGATATGACATTTCCCCTTATTACCGCTTTGGCTGCATCCCATACATTTTGGTATGATGTCTCATTATTATCGTTTTCTTGGGTGAAGTTATTAATTATGTCTATGATTTGCTGTTTCACCCAATCATTCTTTTGTATAAGATTATTTAGTTTCCAATTATTTTTTGGTCTACTTTCCCCTGGCTGTTTGTTAAATGTAATTTTCATTGCATCGTGGACTGAAAAGGATGCATTTACTATTTCTGCCTTACTGCATTTGAATTTGAGGTTTTTATGTCCTAATATATGGTCAATTTTTGTATAGGTTCCAAGAACTGCTGAAAAGAATGTGTACTCCTTTCTGTCTCCATTACGTTTTCTCCAGAGATCTATCATATCTAACTTTTCTAGTATTCTATTTACCTCTTTGACTTCTTGCTCATTTATTTTGTGGTTTGATTTATCTAATTCTGAGAGTGCAAGGTTGAGATCTCCCACTATTATACTTTTGCTGTCTATTTCTTCTTTCAGCTCTCTTAATTTCTCTTTTAAGAATTTAGATGCTACACCACTTGGTGCATATATGTTTAATATAGATAGTGCTTCATTATCCATGCTACCCTTTAGCAAGATATAGTGCCCTTCCTTATCTCTTTTAATTAGATCCATTTTTGCTTTAGCTTGATCTGAGATCAGGGTGGCTACCCTTGCTTTTTTGATTTCACCTGAAGCATAGTAGATTTTGCTCCAATCTTTTACCTTTATCCTGCATGTATCTCCCCGCTTCAGGTGTGTTTCCTGTAAACAACATATTGTAGGATTCTGGCTTTTAATCCATTCTACTAACCGCTTCCTCTTTATTGGGGAGTTTACCCCGTTCACATTTATGGTTAAAATGACCAATTCTGTATTACTTGCCATCTTGTTAACTCCTGTTTATGCTTTTTTCCCTTCTTTCCCCCTTACCCACCTTCCCAGTATTAAGCTTGTGAGCACCACTTGCTTCTCACACCCCTCACTTTTTAGTATCTCTCCCCCCCCCCCCACGCCTTAGAGTTCCTCCCCCTATCTTTCTCCTTTCCCTCCCAGTTTCCGTATTCCCTTCCACGTAGCTTTTTCCTTCCCTTTTCACTTTTGCCTTCTCACTTTTCAATGAGGTGGGAGAAGTTTCACCATAAATTGAATATGTCTAAAATTTTTCTCTTAAAGCCAATTCTGAAGGCAGTAAGATACCCACTATATTCATCCCCCTCCATTCTTTCTCTCAGATATAATAGGTTTCCTTTGCCTCTTCATGAGAGGTAGTACCCCCACTTTACCCTTTTTTTGGTACAATGTCCTTTCCACATCTACTTTCTAGAACAAGGTATACATGGATTCTTTATACATCTTTATATCAGAAATATAGTTCCCAAGATTAATCTTTACCTTTTCAGATTTCTCTTGAGTTCTATATTTGTAGATCAAACTTTTTGTTAAGTTCTGGCTTTTTCATCAAAAATAGGTGAAATTTGCTTACTTCGTTGAATGTCCATCTTCTTCCCTGGAAAAAGATGCTCATTCTTGCTGGGTAAGTTATTTTTGGTTGCATACCAAGTTCTTTAGCCTTTCGGAATATCATATTCCAGGCCCTTCGATCCTTTAACATGGATGCTGCTAGATCCTGGGTAATCCTTATTTTGGCTCCTGGATACTTGAATTGGGTTTTTCTAGCTGCTTGCAATATTTTTTCCTTCATCTGAGGGTTCTGGCATTTGTCCACTATATTCCTTGGTGTTTGGATTTTAGGATCACTTTCAGTAGGTCATCCATGAATTCTTTCAATGTCTACTTTATCCTCTGTTCCTATGACTTCTGGGCAGTTCTCTTTGATAATTTCCTAGAAAATCGTGCCCAGGCTCTTTTTTTTTTATCATACTTTTCTGGGAGTCCAATGATTTTCAGATTGTCTCGCCTGGATCTGTTTTCCAGGTCTGTTGTCTTCCTCAGAAGGTATTTCACATTCTTTTCCATTGTTTGATTTTTTTGGATTTGCTTGACTGATTCTTCTTGTCTCCTTGAGTCATTCAATTCCAAGTATTCAATTCTGACTTTTAATGAAGTATTTTCTTCACTCACTTTTTAAAAATCTTTTTCTAATTGTCCCATTGAGTTCTTTTGTTCCGTGCAATTTTTTTCTATTTCGCCTTTTTTGTTTTTTAGAGAGCTATTTTCTGTTTCCAGTTCACTTATCCTATTTTTCAAGGATTTTATTTCTTTATCCATTCTCTCTTTAAATGAGTGGAATGATTTCTCCAGACTCTCTTGCCAAGCCTCCCTCTCCTTTTCCCATTTTTCTTCTAGCTCCCTTGTGAAAGCCTTTTTAATTACTTCTATGTGCTGAGGAACAGATGATCTCCTTCTTTGGGGATTCACCCGGAGACAGTCTGTTTTTAGTCTCCTCAGGATTTGGAGTCTGCTCTCTATCTGTATTGAAGCTGTCAAGGGTTAAAGTCCTCTTCAGTTTTTTGCTCATTATGTCAAAGAATCAAAGACAAACTAGCAAAAAGAAAAAAGAAATCACCCCTAATTGGAGCCTGCTTTCTTTAGTGGAGGGGCTGGTTGGTGTTACCGAGCTTCCTTTACAGACTGCGGGGCAGCAGCGAGGCACTAGCCCTACTGTGCTGCGCCTGCGCTCTGAGACTCCGAGAGCGTGCTGAGACACTGTGGGGGAGGGGTGGCCAGGTTCCGAGAGACTCCAGCTGTTTGGGGTTGTATTCTTTGCCCCAGTGTTTTTAGCTTCTCTACTGGGCTGCTGGCTTTCTGCCAGCGCAAAGTATCCAAACCTGTAGCAAAGCTCTCTCCGCAGAGACAGCTGCGATCACACCCCACCCCCTCTCCAGTCTGCTCGGCTGTGAGCTGCCTGCCATGCTCTCAGCTGCCTGCCTGCACCCTGTGCCAGATCCAAAACCATCCCAGCCCTTGCCCAAAAACAGACCTTTCTTGGTGAATCTCAAGGATGGCTTCTCTTGGTAACTATTTGTGTTTTTTTTTTTTTTTCAGTCAAGCATCAATTCAGAAGCTTGTAATGAAATGGATAGTGAGAGAAAAACACGGAGCTTATACAGCTGTGTGCTTCCTCTCCACCATCTTGGCCGGAAGTCCTCTCCAAAATTTATCATTATCTTTTCATGTCACAATTTTAGCCAATCTGAGAAGTATAAAGTGATACCCGAGAGTGCTTTTAATTTGCAGTTCTATAATAAATAGTGATTTATAGCATATTTTCATATGACTATAAATGGCTTTGATATCATCATCTGAAATTTGTCTATTCATATCCTTTGACCATTTATCAATTGGGGAATGACTTTTACTCTTACAAATTTGACATCATTCTTTGTATATTTTAGAAATGAAGTCTTTATCAGCAACACTGACTATAATCTTCGTGCTTCCCTTTTTTTTTATTATAGGTTTATTTATTATAGGTTATAGGTTTTTACTGACAGTACATATATATGGATAATTTTTCAGCATTGATCCTTGTAAACACTTCTGGTCCAACTTTTCCCTTACTTCCTTCCACCCCTTACCCTACATGGTAGGCAGTATCATACATGTTAAACATGTTAAGGTACATCTTAAATACAATAAAACAACAAGATATATCTTAAATACAATAAATACTGTACATATGTATAGAGTTCTCTTGTTGCACAAGAAAAATCAAATATAGAAAGGTAAAAAATAACTTGGGAAGAAAAGCAAAAGTGCAAGAGGTCCACAGTCATTTCCCAGTGTTCTTTCACTGAGTGTAGCTGGTTCTATTCATCATCAATTGGAACTGAAATAGATTCTCTCATTGTTGAAGATAGCCACTTCCATCAGAATTGATCCTCATATAGTATTGTTGTTGAAGTGTACAATGATCTCCTGGTTCTGCTCATTTCACTCATCATCAGTTTATGTAAGTCTCTCCAAACCTCCCTGCTGGTCATTTCTTTTTTTTTTTTTAATTTTTATTTAATAATTACTTTATATTGACAGAATCCATGCCAGGGTAATTTTTTTACAACATTATCCTTTGCACTCGTTTCTGTTCCGATTTTTCCTCTCCCCCCCTCTCCGCCCTCCCCTAGATGGCAAGCAGTCCTATATATGTTGGATATGTTGCAGTATATCCTAGATACAATATATGTTTGCAGAACCGAACAGTTCTGCACAGGGAGAATTGGATTCAGAAGGTAGAAATAACCCGGGAAGTAAAACAAAAATGCAGATAGTTCACATTCGTTTCCCAGTGTTCTTTCTTTGGGTGTAGCTGCTTCTGTCCGTCATTTATCAATTGAAACTCAGTTAGATCTCTTTGTCAAAGAAATCCACTCCCATCAAAATATGTCCTCATACAATATCATTGTCAAAGTGTATAATGATCTCCTGGTTCTGCTCATTTCACTTAGCATCAGTTCATGTAAGTCTCGCCAGTCCTCTCTGTATTCATCCTGCTGGTCATTTCTTACAGAACAATAATATTCCATAACATTCATATACCACAATTTACCCAGCCATTCTCCTATTGATGGGCATCCATTCATTTTCCAGTTTCTAGCCACTACAAACAGGGCTGCCACAAACATTTTGGCACATACAAGTCCCTTTCCCTTTTTTAGTATCTCTTTGGGGTATAAGCCCAGTAGTAGCACTGCTGGATCAAAGGGTATACACAGTGTGATAACTTTTTGGGCATAATTCCAGATTGCTCTCCAGAATGGTTGGATTCATTCACAACTCCAACAACAATGCATCAGTGTCGCAGTTTTCCCGCATCCCCTCTAACATTCATCATTATTTTTTCCTGTCATCTTAGCCAATCTGACAGGTGTGTAGTGGTATCTCAGAGTTGTCTTAATTTGCATTTCTCTGATCAATAATGATTTGGAACACTCTTTCATATGAGTGGTAATAGTTTCAATTTCATCCTCTGAAAATTGTCTGTTCATGTCCTTTGACCATTTATCAATTGGAGAATGGCTTGATTTCTTATAAATTTGAGTCAGTTCTCTATATATTTTGGAAATGAGGCCTTTATCAGAACCTTTAACTGTGAAAATGTTTTCCCAGTTTGTTGCTTCCCTTCTAATCTTGTTTGCATTAGTTTTGTTTGTACAAAGGCTTTTTAATTTGATGTAATCAAAATTTTCTATTTTGTGATCAGTAATGGTCTCTAGTTCATCTTTGGTCACAAATTTCTTTCTCCTCCACAAGTCTGAGAGATAAACTATCCTATGTTCTCTAATTTATTTATAATCTCGTTCTTTATGCCTAGGTCATGGACCCATTTTGATCTTATCTTCATATATGGTGTTAAGTGTGGGTTCATGCCTAATTTCTGCCATACTAATTTCCAATTATCCTAGCAGTTTTTAATCCAATAATGAATTCTTATCCCAGAAGTTAGGGTCTTTGGATTTGTCAAACACTAGATTGCTATAGTTGACTATTCTGTCTTGTGAACCTAACCTTTTCCACTGATCCACAAATCTATTTCTTAGCCAATACCAAATGGTTTTGGTGACTGCTGCTTTATAATATAATTTTAGATCAGGTGCAGCTAGGCCACCTTCATTTGATTTTTTTTTTCATTAATTCCCTTGAGATTCTCGACTTTTTATTGTTCCATATGAATTTTGTTGTTATTTTTTCTAGATCATTAAAATATTTTCTTGGAAGTCTGATTGGTATAGCACTAAATAAATAGATTAGTTTAGGGAGTATTGTCATCTTTATTATGTTTGCTCGGCCGATCCAAGAGCACTTAATATTTTTCCAATTATTTAAGTCTGACTTTATTTGTGTGGAGACTTTTTTATAATTTTGCTCGTATAATTCCTGACTTTCCTTTGGTAGATAGATTCCCAAATATTTTATGGTATCAACAGTTATTCTGAATGGAATTTCTCTTTGTATCTCTTGCTGGTGATGTATAAAAATGCTGGGGATTTATGGGGATTTATTTTGTAGCCAGCTATTTTGCTAAAATTATGAATTATTTCTAATAGCTTTTTAGTAGAATCTCTGGGGTTCTCTGGGTATACCATCATATCATCTGCAAAGAGTGATAGTTTGGTTTCCTCATTGCCTACTCTAATTCCTTTAATATTTTTCTCGACTCTTATTGCCGAGGCTAGTGTTTCTAATACAATATTAAATAATAATGGTGATAGTGGGCAACCTTGCTTCACTCCAGATCTTACTGGGAAAGGTTCCTGTTCGGGCGCCAAAATGTGGTGAGCTTTTTCTTCTCAAAACTCAGCCAGGTGATAAAAGTTCAGATCTTTTATTATCTCCAAGATAGCCTGGTTAGCTTAGAGGTCTATCTCTCTGCTTGGTTCCAAGAGCTCCCTCCGTGGTCGCCAAATCCAAAGGTTTTGTTCTTTAGCCTCTGCCTCTGCTTTCTTCATCCTCCAACCAGCACAGAGATGGAATGAATCTCTTGTCTCCTTCACTTGGGGCTCGGCTAGCTTCTGGTGAGTCTTGCAGACCAGCTTGGTCTCAGTGGGGGAAGTGCAGGAGCCCAGCCACCAACTCCTCTCCAATGCAGCTGAACTCTCTTCTGCGACCAGCCAGCCAAGTGGAATATATTCTCTCTTGCCTTGCCTCGGAGAGAGGACTTCTGGCGTAATTCCGCTGAAATCTCGACTTGTAGCTTCTTCACTCTGAAAAACTTCTTTGACTGGCCCATTGAAGCTCTATTTATGCTCCTTCAAGAGAGGGATTGTGGGTTTTCTCCCATAGTGCTCTCTGGCCCAAAGAGCTTCAAGAGAGGTGTGAACTCATAAAGTTACAAAGTTTACTTTGTGAAACTCCTATACTTGTGAACTCCAATGAGTAAAGGTGTGAACACAAGCCTTGTATTAATTAGTTCTACTTAGTACCTTGTTTCAGGTTCTGGCCCAAAACATCTTCTTGTAAGATTAGATCAACTCTAATTAGTTAGCAGTTTGTAAAGATTCCAACAAGTAGTGATTTGGAGCACCTTTTCATATGACTAGAAAAACTTTCAATTTTTTCATCTGAAAATTGTCTGTTCATATGCTTTGACCATTTATCAATTGAAGACTGGCTTAATTTCTTATAAATTTGAATCAATTCTCTATATATTTTGGAAATGAGGCCTTTATCAGAATCTTTGAATATAAAAATATTTCCCAGTTTATTGCTTCCCTTCTATTCTTGTATGCATTAGTTTTGCTTGGACAAAACCTTTTTAATATAATATAATAAAAATTATCTTTTTTGTGATCAATAATGATCTCTAGTTCTTTTTTGGTCACAAATTCCATTCCCCTCCACAAGTTTGAGAGAAAAACTCTTCTATGTCTTCTAATTTATTTATAATGTCATTTTTTATGCCTAGATCATGAACTCATTTTGACCTAATCTTGTTATACAGTGTTAAGTGTGGGTCAATGCCTAGTTTCTGCCATATTAGTTTCCCATTTTCCTAGCAGTTTTTGTCAAACAGCAAATTCTTCTCCCCAAATCTGGGGTCTTTGGGTTTGTCAAACACAAGATTACTATAGTTGTTAACTATTTTTGTCCTGTGAACCTAATCTATTCCACTGATCAACTAGTCTATTTCTTAGCCAGCATCAAATGATTTTTGCTCCTTTATAATATAGTTTTATATCTGGTAAAGTCAGACCATCTTCATTTGATTTTTTTTTTCATTATTTCCCTTGAAATTCCTGGCCTTTTGTTTTTCCAGATGAATTTTGTTGTTATTTTTTTCTAGGTCAATAAAATAGTTTCTTGGGAGTTTCTTTGGTATAGTACTAAGTAAATAGACAAATTTAGAGAGTACTGTCATCTTTATTATATTCACTCAACCTATCCAAGAGCATTTAATATTTTTCCAATTTTTTGGATCTGACTTTATTTGTTTAGAAAGTATTTTATAGTTTGGCTCATATAGTTCCTGACTTTCCCTTGGCAAATAGATTTTCAAATATTTTATACTATCAACACTTATTTTAAATGGAATTTCTTTTTGTATCTCTTGCTGAAAGGGTAGCATGGATAATGAAGCACTATCTATATTAAACATATATGCACCAAGTGGGGTAGCATCTAAATTCTTAAAAGAGAAACTAAGAGAGCTGCAAGAAGAAATAGACAGTAAAACTATAATAGTGGGAGATCTTAACCTTGCACTCTCAGAATTAGATAAATCAAACCACAAAATAAATAAGAAAGAAGTCAAAGAGGTAAATAGAATACTAGAAAAGTTAGATATGATAGATCTCTGGAGAAAATGTAATGGAGACAGAAAGGAATACACTTTCTTTTCAGCAGTTGTATCTCTTGCTGTTGGATTTTGTTAATGATGTATAGCTGATGATTTATGTGGATTTATTTTGTATTCTGCAACTTTGTTAAAGTTGTGAATTATTTCAAATAGCTTTTTATTTGAATCTCTGGGATTCTTTAAGTATACCATCATATCATCTGGAAAGAGTGATAATTTGGTTTCCTCATTACCTATTCTTATTCCTTTAATCTCTTTTTTCATATCTTAATGCCAAAGCTAGCATTTCTAACACAATATTGAATTGTAATGGTGATAGTGGGCAACCTTGTATCATCCTCAATCTTATTGGGAATATTTTCAGTTTCTCCTCACTACATATGATGCTTACTGATGATTTTAAATAGATACTGCAGAGTATTTTAAGTAAAAGTACATTTATTCTTATATTCTCTAGTGTTTTTAATAGGAATGGATATTGGATCTTATCAAATGTTTTTTCTGCATCTATTGAAATAATAATATGTTTTTGTTAATTTGTTTGATATAGACAATTATTCTAATAATTTTCTTAATATTGAACCAACCCTGTATTCCTGGTACATATCCTATTTGTTCATGTTGTATTATCTGAGGGATGATTTTCTGTAGTCTCTTTGATAATATTTTATTTAAGATTTTTGCATCAATATTCATTGGGAGATTGGTCTATAATTTTCTTTGTCTGTTTTCATTTAGTTATCAGTCCCATTCTGAGTCATAAAAAGGGATTTGATAGGGCTCCTTAATTCCCCATTTTTTCAAATAGTTTTTATATTATTGGAGTTAATTCTTTTTTAATTGTTTGGTAGAATGCACATGTAAAACCTTCTGGTCCTGGGGATTTTTTCTTAGGTAGTTGACTAATAAATTGTTCTATTTCTTTTTCTAAAATGGGATTATTTAAGGAATTTACTTCTCTGTTAATCTGGGCAACACATATTTTTGCAGGTATTCCTTCATTTCACTTAGGTTATCAAATTTATTGGCATAAAGTTAGGAAAAATAACACCTAATTATTGCTCTAATTTCCTCTTCATTAGTGGAGAGTTCACCTTTTTCATTTTTAAGACTAACAATTTGATTTTCCGCTTTCCTTTTTCTAGTCAAACTTACTCAAGGTTCATCTATTTTGTTGATTTTTTTTTCATAAAACTAACTCAATTTTATTTATTAATTAAATATTTTGTTTACTTTCAATTTTATTAAATTCTTTTTATTTTTAGAATTTGAAGTTTGGTATTTGGTGGTTTTTAATTTGCTCTATTTTTACCTTTTTTTGCAAGCCCAAATCTTTGTTCTTCTTTTTCTCTTTTTATGCAAGTAAACCTCTAAAGAAATAAAATATCCCATTATTACCACTTTGGCTGCATCCCACAAATTTTGGTATGTTGTCTCACTATTGTCATTCTCTTGGATGAAATTAATGTGTCTATGATTTACTGTTTCACCCAGTCATTCTTTAGAATGAGATTATTTAGTTTCCAATTACTTATGTCTATTTTTGCCTGGCTTTTTATTGATTGCAATTTTTATTGTATCATCATCTGAAAAAAAATGCATTTACTATTTCTGTCTTTCTGCATTTGATTTTGATGTCTTTTTTTCTGATAGGTTCCATGAACTCCTAAGAAGAAAGTATACTCTTTTCTGTCTCCATTCAATTTTCTCCAAAGGTCTTTCATACCTAACTTCTCTAATATTCTATTTACCTCTTTCACTTCTTTCTTATTTATTTTGTGGTTCAATTTATCTAGTTCTGAGAGTGCAAGGCTGAGATCTTCCACTATTAAAGTTTTGCTTTGTATTTCTTTTTACAACTCTCTTAAATTTTCCTTTAGAAATGTCCATGTGACAACACTTGGTGCACACATATTTCATATTGATATTGCTTTATTATCTATGGCATGTTTAGGAAGATATAGTTTCCTCCCTTATCTCTTTTAATTAGTTCAATTTTTGGTTTTGCTTGATCTGAGATCAGGATGACTACTCCTGTTTTTTTTTCTTCACCTGACACATAATAGATTCTGCTCCAACTTTTTACCTTTACTATGTATTATATAACATTGCTCTAAATGTGTTTCCTATAAACAACATATTATAGGATTCTGCCTTTTAATCCAGTCTGCTATTTGCCTCCACTTCATGGGAGAGTTCAGCCAATTCACATTAATGGTTAAAACTACTAATTCTGTATTTTCTGCCATGTTATTATCCCCAGATTATACTTTTCTCTTTCTTTTCTCCCTTATCCAGTGTTTAACATAGGGGCCCCACTTGATTCAAGCAGCCCTCCCCCTTTAAAATCTCTTCCTCTTAGAGTCCCTGCTCTCTTTCTTATACCTTTCCCCTTATATTTCTGCATTTCCTTCTTTTTAATCTACCCCTTCTAGTTTTGCCTTTCTCCTCCCACTTTTCAATAAGGTGTGAGAAGTTTCTTTATAAACCAAATATGTCTAATATTTTCTCTTTCAGCCAAATCTGATTAGAGTAAGATTCCCACAATGTTCTTCCACCTCCCTTTTTCCCCTCAAATATAATAGGCTTTCTTTGCCTCTTTGTGAGATGTAATTTCCTTCTTTTTTCCTCCACTTTTCCCTTTTTCTGGTATAATCTCCTTTCTATCTCAGGTTTCTTTTTTATATTATAACAGTAAAATCAAATTATACATGCATTCTTTATGTATACGCATAACAGAAATTCAATTCTCAAGCATTCTTTTTACCTTTTTATACTTCACTTGAGTCAAGTCTTTGAAGGTCAAATTTTTTTTGATCTTAAGTTCTTTGGTTTAGCTCTGGGCTTTTCATGAGAAATAAATGTCTTTCAACCTGTTTTATTGAATGATCATCTTCTTCCCTGAAATAAAATGCTTGCTCAGTTTAGCAGGGTAATTTATTCTTGGCTGCATTCTAAGTCCTTTTGCCTTTTGGGATATCAGATTCCAGGCCCTAAGATGGAAGATACTAGATACTGGGTAATACTTATTATGGCCCCTCGGTATTTGATTTGTTGTTGTTGTTATTGTAGTAGTAGTAGTAGTTGTTGTTGTTGTTTGCTTGTTTTTCTGGCTGCTTGCAATATTTTTCCTTAGTTTGATAGTTCTGAAATTTAGCCACAATATTCCTAGGAGTTTTTATTTTTGGGTCTTTTTCAGGAGATATTTGATGAATTCTTTCAATGCCTATTTTACTTTCTAGTTATATGACATCAAGGTAGTTCTCTTTGATGATTCCCTGAAAAATAGTGTCTAGGCTCTTTTTTCCATGATGGTGTTCAGGGAATTGAATAATCCTTAGATTGTTTCTTCTAGATCTATTTTACAGGTCAGTTGTTTTCCCATATAGGTATTTTACTTTTTTTTTTCCAATTTTTTTCTTTTTTTTTTTGTTTGTTTGTTTTGTTTTGCTTGATTGATTCTTGATGTCTCATTGAGTCATTCATTTCCATTTGTTCTGTTCTGATTTTTAGTGAATTATTTTCCTCATTTATAATAATAATAATAATAATAATTATTATTATTATTATTATTATTATTTACTTTTTCTGTATTTGTCCAATTGAGTTTTTAAGTGAGTTGTTTTGTTATATGGAATTTTTTTTTCCATTTCACAAATTCTGTTCCTTAAGGAATTATTTTCTTTTTCCATTTCACAAATTCAGTTTTACAGAGAGTTGTTTCCTTTTTCCATTTTGTCAAATATATCTTTTAATGAGTTTTATGCCTTTTCCAAACCCTCTTGCAAAGTTTTCCTTTCCTTTCCCCAATTTTCTTCTAGCTCTCTTTTGAGATTGTAGATGGTGCTTCTTCTGGAGACAATCTGCTTTTAGTCTCCTCAGGGTTTGAAATCTGTTCCTCTTTTTCACCACATAATGTATTTATGGTTAGAGTTATCTTTGCCTTTTTACTCATTTTTAATTTTTTTTTTAAATATCAGGATCTGTTTTTAGAGCAAAGCAGCTGCATCAGGTCCTTATTGACTCACTCCTGGTGCTGGGTAGGCATGGCCAGGTCCTGTGAGACTCTGGCACTTTGGGTTTACTATTTACCTTTTGTTTTTTTGTTGGCTGTTTTATCACTTTTCTGCAGATCTTCTGACTTGCAACCAGGGCAGACTGGCCAGCACTGGTGTAGTATCCTCTTTGTAGATTCTCCACAGTGCAGAGTGCACCAACCTGTGGAAACCACACCATCCTGGGTCTGCAACACATGCACTGGTCTCCTAGCTCTGCCTGACTGTCTGAGCCTAACACCTCCTCCCTGCCAGACTAAAAGAGTCCATTCTGGTGATCTTTGAAATTATCTCTTGCTGGTAATTTGCTGCACTCCCAATATTCATGGATTCTGACAATCCAGAGCTAATTCAGAGGCTGTATTTCATAATTAATGTGAGGGTAGTAGGAGAAGTTCAGAAAGAAATTTGTGTTCTTTCTACCATTTTGGCTCTGTCCCTGTATGTGTAATTTTAATACTGACTGTTTATATAAAATGTTTAACACTTAGATGATAGACTTATAAAAGTATTTTTAAATGTTAAGGAAGTGATGATGAATTTGTAAATGTGCCTTACTTATTACTGTGATTCCAATATCATTCCAATCAATGTCATTCCAATTGGGAAAAAAAAAAAAAAACTATTTCATTAATATTTGCTAATAATATGTTCAAAGCATTTTAAACACCCATTTTTTTTTATCTTTTGGGATTTTCAGTGTACTTTTGAGAAATGGAGTCCCATTACCAGATCACAATACTAAAAAAAAAAATGCTCTATTCAGCATAGATTATTACCTTCTTTTCAATAGATTTCTAGTGTATAACAGTTGTGCTCAAAATTTTGTTACCTTTTTTGCCTATATTAATGCCTTCTTGCATGCCATTGATTGTATGAGCCACTAGAATACTCTTTTTTTTCAATTTATTAAGACATTGAGTTCTCTCTAGCTAGATTGAACCCTTATTAATTTTATGGTACAACACAGAAATACATTTCTAATTTTAAATTTCCACTATTGCATCAACATTGAAAGTTGTTAACATATTTTTGGAATTCTGATTCTCCTTATCTAGAGTGCTGATTCTCTCTCACAATCATGAGTGGTCTGAAAATCTGGTTACCATGTCATCTACCATGTTACTATTTATATAAGACTTAGATGTCAATGAATTGACATTATGCCATGAAAGAAATGAAAATTGTAATGAGAAGAACAGGGACAATTGAGAGTCAATGTTTGGACTTTGAAAAAATATTGAGAAAGGATAATCCTAAATATCCAGTATCTAGGATACTGGTGTTTTAACCAAACGTAGAATCTAGGTGGATAATTTGTCTCTAGAGAAAGAAAAAAAAAAGATTGCCCACAAGACCAGAAAAAGGGTAATTATAGGAAGAACAAAGGGAGAAAAAAAATAAGATTGCCCCCCCCAGACCAGAAAAAGGGTAGTTATAGAAAGAACAAAGGGACAAAATTTCTTAGATTTGACCTTTTTGCCAAATATAATTCTTATATTTCAGTAGACCAAATATGGAATCACAAACCATGGGTTCTCCTCTCTTGACTAAGATGATATTTCATAGATCAAGGAATTAAAAGGGGTAAACATTCTTGGTTTATGAATGATCATTTATATGTTGATTCTCTGAAGTTAATTTCTGAGTTTCAGAGTCTAGATGATGCTTATTTCTTATATAGCTAAATTGGGGACCATCCCAACTTTCTCTATGCCTTTCCCAATCTGCAGTGCCTATGAAGAATATTAAATACATGTTAAATAAATGTTAAATAGATTCAGCAAACCATTTCCCCACCCCTCAAGTTTTAGATTTGGCTGGTAGCAATCCAGGATCATTCTTGTTACTCCAAATGCTGAAATCTATTTAAAACTCAAAAGAAGAACATTTTTTTTCCTGCTTAGTAGAGCATGAAGAGCTTGCATTCCCCAGGCATAATCCTTAAGAAACCAGTGTCATTCTCATGCCATTACTAGGTATCAAATATCTAGTGTATATCTTTTGATAATTACTTATGGATAAGACAGTTGAAATTTAGTGACCCTTTCTACATTAAAATCATCCTATTATTCACAGAAAGGAAGATTGCACAAATGCAAATATTATGATATTTGAATTTACTTCAAATATTTTTTCTGAATACACGAACTGAAATTTATGTGGAAATATTTTATTCAGCTTTGCAAAGAATATTTGTGTGTATTTATATATGTGCATCTATAGGTATATAATGATATATGTTGGATTTTGATTAAATGTTATTTTCTTTCTGCAAGCATTGTATTTTTTCTCATATTCCCTTAAGCATCTTACAAAATAATATTGTAATGGAATTTATCACCAAGCATACCTAATTCAGTAGCTTTATGAAAACTACTTCCTCTTTTATATGTCTCACAGTCTATTTCTATTCCAAGATATGTTAGTTTTTACCAGCTACCTAAAATAGGACATTTGTTTCCCCCAGAACATGAAAAACAACATAGAATAAACTGAGGGAGAGTGCAAAAGAAGAGTTATGCAGTAATGAGATTAAAAGAAATATACTAAAACAATAAACAAAAGGAACATCTTGCTCATTTGATCCTTTTACCTTTTCAGAGAAGATAATATGATAATTAGATTAATAACATAATTCATAAAAATTAGTTTATTTGATCATTCTATAAATTTTTAAAGGAAACTTGTTAGTAAGAAGATAATTATTTAAAAGGTACATCACACCCCAATGGTATCCTAATAATTAAATTATTATTATTATTATTACTATTATAGCATGTTAGACCTTGAAATAGGTACATAAATTCTTCATTAAAACAAATACTGTTTCAGTAATATTGAAGAAACCTTAATAGAAATTTTAAATCTCATCATTTAGGTCTTCTACTTGGTATTTATTAGGCTTTTTTTTTTTTTTTTTTTTTTTGCCTAGTAACACATAGAAAAAGAAGTGATTGTTTCAGCATATGCATTGCCCATATTTGGAGAAATGTTATATCTACATTTAATATCTGTGGTGGAGTCCATCTTACTGAAGAGAGTATTTATAATGCACTAGAAAATGTTCATGCATTCTTGGAAAGTTGCAGGATGGTGATGGATAATATTTGATAATCATCTTTCAAAGAAAAACAACAAAAATAATACTTACGATGATGTTATAAATTTATTCTGCATTAACTTTTATTCCATCAACAATCAGAGTTTATACAATCATGAAAACAATAAAATTAGACCTGTTTATGGCATTTGACAATTTTTTTGAGGTATAAAAGTTTATGCTAAAAATGTAATTATTGTTATTGTGAACTGGTTCAAGCTGAATTCAGTACACCCTTGAAGTATTTGGAAATTCCATTGATCTTTAAGATTTCTTGCATGTATAAATAACTAAGTACTTTTACATCTTGCTATCATACACAAAGGTAACAATGCCATTTTGAAGAATTCTGAAATCCCCTTATCTGAACATTTTCTGAAGTCATCTCTCCCTCTGCTTTGTATAATAATCCTACTCTTTATCCTCACCTCAACCTCCATTGATCCCTTAATTCTCTCCCTCGCTATCTCCCCTTCATTAAGTATTGGCTTGTCTTCTCCCCATTTTGACTCCTTGGTGAACCAAATCAATAGAATCAATAGCTCACTCATCATATTTCCAACAAGCTGCATATCACTTTCTTTGTTAATTTTTTTTGCCACTAAAGTGCTGTTGAATGAGGGAGAAAAGTCAGGCTGCCATTCTGACTGGGTTGATCACAAAATTTTTGTTACATCATTTAAACCGGACCCTCAGTGGCACTAGACAATCTTCCTCACCCTCTTTTTTTTTTAATCAAATTAATATACCTCTATCCACAGAAGCTCTTCCAGATGTGGTCATTTTCTTCTCAAAATGCTCATGCCTCTCCCTCCCCTTACTTTTACAGTTCTCTGTCAATTGACAGAGAACCTTATCTTATATTTTACAGGGAAAAATCAAACAAACAAAAAACAAACAAATGAAGCTATGCCCTATGAACACTCTCTTTTCTTCATTTCCTTTTATTTTGCTGCCTTCTGATACTTCTTCCTTCTTCATCTGTCACATGATGTGGCCTTACTCTTTACCAAGGCTAACCTCTCTACTTACTCATTCCATTCCATCCCATCACCTCCATAGACTATCCTCTTAAACACACTTTTTCATTTACTTCCAATGTCCGCTTCTCTACTGGCTCAGCACTACTTAAAGACTTACTTATCTCCCTTATCCTGAAAAAAATATTCTTACTTTATCTTTCCATCCTTACTAACAACCTATTTCCCTTCTACCCTTTACAGATAAACTTCTCAAAAAAACCGTCTAATATAATTGTCTTTTTTTTCCCCTTCTCAATTCCTTGCAATCAGGCTTCTAACTTTATCACTCTAGCAAAAGTGTTCTCTTCAAAATTACTAATGATTTCCTAATTTCCAAACTAATGGTTTATTTTCACTCTTCATTCTCTTTTTCCTCTCTGCTGCCTTTAACAATTGTTCACTCTTTCCTTCTTGATGTTCTTTTCCTTCTAGGTTTTTGGGATACCCTTTTCTCTTTGTTTTTCTCCTGCCTAGTGTCAAGGTATTGGGAGATAACATGTTTTCCAAAGAAAAGGATCAATATCAGGCTGTATCCTAAACTTGGAATAAACAATAATCCTTTGTAATCATTCTCTGTAATGATCTCAGCCATCAAAATCCCAGAAGAGTTTCTAGTAATGAAGCCCTGCAATGAATCAAACTTGTCACAATGTTGCTATTACCCATCATTGCAAAGACTACAGATCACTGTATAACTATAAGTATTGAGATCACTCCATCATGAACCAAGTCCTTCTCATTCAAGGCAAGGTTCTGGCATATGTGTCCTTGCTTATGGGACTTTTCCCTCTCTTTGAAATTAAATTTCTGCTTGATTCCTGACTTTCCTGTCCTTAGTCTGCTCTGTTCAACTCTGGCCACCTACAGACTAGAGTATGATTCTATTCTGTTGACACTTTCTTACTGCTTTTTGGATCCTCCTCCAAATTATTCTTTGTAACTATAGTGTCTCTCAAGATTTTTCCTAGAGTCCCTTCTTTTCTCCTTCTTTACTACTTCACTTGGTGATCTCATCTGCTCCCACAGGTTTAATTACCAATTGTATGGTAATTATTCTCAAACGACCTTTTGTGTTGTACTTCAATCTTACATTTCCAAATTATTTTCAGATTTTGAATTTGTGATTCAGTAGACATCAAAAAGTCAATATTTTTGAAACAGAATTTATTATATTTTTCCTTAAGCCTCAGGCTCCTACCTTACCTATTTTTGTAGAGGGCCAAAATATATTCCATATTCCTCAGACTTTAACCCTAGGAAACATCATGAATTTTTCACTGTATTTTATGACCTGCATCCAAGGTGTTGCAAGGCTTGTTGATTTCTCTCTTGCAATATCTCTCAAATATTCCACCCTTCCCCCTTTGACACTGCCAATACTCTAATTACTTAAATGGTCTGCTGTTGGTTATGCCTACCTCAAATCTCTCCCAAATTCACTGCATTTTCTGTTCAAACATTAATGTAATTTTCTTAAAACTAAAATCTAATCGCACCATGTTCCTACTCAGGGCCGTCAGAATCAAATGTGAAATGATCTCTTTGGCATCCAAAACCCTTTATGACCTAGTCCCACCTACTATCTTTCTAATCTTTTTAGACACTATTTTCCATAATATATACTTACATCCAGTGACCTGGCTTCTTTGTTGTTCCACGAGCAAGACATTCTATCTCTGGGCTATAGGCATTTTATTTGGTTTTTCTCCTTTGACTATAACCTACTCCTTCCTCTAACTGCTAGCATCCCTGAAGTTCCAACTAAAACATCACCTTTTACCTTCAACCCTTTGTTGATTTCCTTTCCTATGTGTCCTGAATATAGCTTGCTGTATATATATTTGTTTACATGCTGTGTCCCCCTTTAGTTTGTAAACTCCTTGAGGGCATAAACTCCTTTGCCTTTTGTATATACCCAGTGTTTAGTAGTATCAGGCACATAATAAGTACTTAATAAATGTCATTCAATATTGCTCCCTTTTGACATTCAGAGAGAAATTTCCTTGTGTTGAGCAACATAAATCATAACATATATTTTGATCGATTTAGCTGGATAGTTAAATATAATCAAAATGGTGTATAAATATACATATATTGCAAATATATTTTCCTATATGATACTTTAACTATGAGACTATATTGTTTTAAGACATATAGATTTCATTTTCGTGGGATCCTTTTTATTTGTGTGACTATTCAAAGAAATTCTAATTTAATAAGGGTAGAGGGAAGGAATAGAAACTCCCTTGAACATCCCAATTCAAAACCCATCTACAGCTTAGTAAAGAAGTCCTAGAGAAGTCTTGTAGGCCAATCTTAAATATTTCTGAGTCACATAGTGATGTGTTTTAATGGACAGAGCACTAGGCTTAGAGTTGGTATGATATAAGTTCAAATTTTTCCAAATTATGAACATTAGGCCCTACTTGGTGTTCAGTCATTCAGCTGTGTCTGACTTATAACATTATGAGTCCTGTTGTCCATAAGGTTTTATTGGCAAAGGTACTGGAATGGTTTATCATTTCCTCTTCTAGTGGAATAAGGTAAACAGAGGTTAAGAGATTTGCACAGCATCATACAGATCAGATTAGAACTCAGATCTTCCTGAATTCAGGACCAGTGCTCTATCCACTGAGCCACTTAGCTGCCCTAGAAAAGTCACTACGTCATTTAATTTCTGTTTTATTTTCTGTAGTATAAGGAAGATAATAAAATTTAGCTTTCAAGTGAGACAATTTATGAAAATGAAACTTAATTTTATTATTGATGATGATAATTACTATTAATCATAGCTATGTTCTAAATATATCTTCCTTACTCCAAGCTGATCTCTCTATTACTTATGCCACATTGCTTCTATTTTTTTTTTTAACATAAAGCACCTAAAAATGAGACTCATTTGTTTCACATTCCAGGTCATATAAAATTTAGGGGAAAGAGCTTCTCAGACATACCAGCATCAAAAAGAATTCAAAGGGATCTGGCTCAACTGTGTAATGGGTTCAACATAAAGCAAATGAAATTTAATATACTAAAATGTAGGTATCACATATTATTGCAAGAACATAATAAGTTGAAAAAGGCACTGAATTAAAATTGGGATTTGAAAAGCTCCCTGAACTTAAAATGGACTCTGAGAAAAGAGAGAATGCAAAAGCCTAACAGAAAGGCCAATAACTGAGAAATAGAGATCAAAATTAAGGCTCTAATGTGCCTCATTGTATGGACTCCTCATTAAATAAGAATTGAATATTTTATTGTTTCATCTCCCTTTAGAAAAAGAGTAAATTACTTTGAATGATTTCTCAACATAAAATTGTTGGTGAGCTTTTTCTTCTCAAAACACAGCCAGGTGATAAAAGTTCAGATCTTTTATTATCTCCAATATAGCCCGGTTAGCTTAGAGGCCTATCTCTCTGCTTGGTTCCAAGAGCTCTCTCCAAATGTCTTTAAATCCAAAGGTCTGGTCCTTCAGCCTCTGCCTCTGCTTTCTTCAGCCTCCAGCCAGCTCCAGTCTTCATGTCATTCCGGTGAAATCTCGACTTGTAGCGTCTTCCTCTGAAGAACTCTCCGACTGGCCCATTGGCCTATTTATGCTCCTTCCAGAGAGAGGGATTATGGGTAGTTCTACTTAGTACCTTGTTTCAGGTTCTGCCCAAAACATCTTCTTGTAAGATTAGATCAACTCTAATTAGTTAGCAGTTAGTAAGGATTCCAACATAAAATATAACCAATTGAATGACTTTGACTTCTGTACTGATTTACAAATGAAAGCTTAGAATGTCTTATGAAAAGTCAATTCATGCCTTGCTTACATGAGGACATCAATATAGCTTAGGGTAGATTGATATTATAAAGAATAATCACACACACACACACACACACACACACACATATGTAGTACGTTCACAGGTTTGAATATATCTTAATAATGAAAAAATAAAATAAATAAAACTGAAATAAGTAACACAGGAATGTCTTTTTTCCCTTTTTACAGATGGGGAAGCTCACTTTGAAAGAGTATGAAACTATATGTAATACTTTTTATTTAGAGGCACCCTCCTAACTCCAAGATCACCTTTCTAATTCCAAACTAGGCTATCTTTTTGGTATAAATATATATTTTTAATGCTCTTTAGCTGTTTTATAAATAGAAGACCAAGATGTATATGTTGCTTTGTCCTTTTTAGTCAACTTTTTCTTTTATTCTCTCTAGGAAATCCTGGTTCTATTTGTGTTTCTCTTAGTCAGTAAAGAAGATTTGATTGCTCAATATATGATTATTAAAAGATAAATAGAGACACTTACTGTAGTGTGTTTTCTAGGGCCCCATATTGGAGCGCCAAAATGTATGATCCAGACTAGCTCTCCAGAGTCCTTAGTCTTAGTGGAAGAGTGATGAAGCAGTGACTCACATGGATGGTCAAATGTGGAGTCTATTTATTTCAAGTTCTCTCACCTTAAATCTTAATACAGTTACATCACGCTGAACATGTGCTAACTCTAAGCACCCTGCTATTAATATGTAAATGCCTCTTTACTACAAGTATTTCTGCTTCAAGCAGAACACAGGTTGTCACACCCCTCTGACTTTTCATGAAGGCTGAAACACCCCCAAGTGAAGATGTGAGCTGAACCAGTCCTTGTCAGCAGGTTCCCTCTGGGCTAAAGGGTCTTATACCTCACAAAGAGTTCCCCCACTGTCTATGGTCCTCTACAACTAACTCTTTCATTTTTCATTTCAACATTCAACTCATTTGTGTTATTTTCTCTTTCTGGACACTTCAGTGAATCCATTGAATTATAAATTATCTCCCACTCTCAAATCCCTTGTCTTTTAAGTATTGCTGCCAATAGTACCTTACCAAATCCGAATTCTAATTGACTCCTTTCATTGACTTCCTTTGATTCTACTCACATCCTTTTTAAACTTGGAAAAAATAAAGAATGACTATATATTAGCAAGTATGTTACCTTCATTGGATTCATACTGAATGAAGACAGACTTTCTATTTCCCCCTAATTAACTGACTATCCCATTCCTCTCTGCTTCACAATTCCTATTGCAAAAATTTTGCTTCTCAAAAGTGTTTACCATTTTCAGAGAGATGACTTTAAATACAACTTTTGTCAGAGAGGGAACCTGTATGAATTATGATGCTGCAGGGGAAAAATAGATGAAGACACTGATGTTTGGACTGTGTTATGCATTTTTATAGACAACCTAAAGGGATTATTTTCATTCCATATATCTTAGGCAAACATTGCAAATAGACAAAGTACGCAAACCCTGGTGGGCCCTATGAAGCTGGAAAGCATTCAGTTACAGGCCTAGTCACATACTCTATATTTATTGTCTAAGGGCAAGGCTATACCAATTCAAATACTTTGACACTAGGTTGAGCAGAAAGAGATGAATTTTTCAAAAATATTGACTCTTGAAGATTATATATTGATTCATAGTAGACTCACAAGCTGCATCACTAGGTAAATACTCAGAATCAAAAAGTTAACATTCATTTAATTCTTAATCATGCATCCATTGGATGCTGCATCCATAATTAGAAACATCCTCCAATTATGATCTTGCTCCTTTGGAAGCATCACCATATACTAAAATGATTAACATTTTGTTGTAAAGTTTTCAGTAAGTAAGGTATTAAAGGTAGAGATGACTTGTATTTCCTATTCAATTTAAAGCAACTGATACTTTTATTACAAAAGCTGCTGTTATAAAGGAAATAGCTTTACTCACTTTCAACTAAAAAGAGAAACTGTACTTAACCTCTCAATGCCCCAGGTACCTCTCTAAGTCTATAAGTTACAGTGCTTAGTTCCAGTTTTCTTTGGTAAATGAATGTTACTCATTGGAAAATTTCTATGTCAATGGGATCTTAGGTCCCACTACAAAAACAAATGTCTTTAATATTGGATTATGTGGTCAATGCAAGAGACTTCTGATGCTGCCTCTCAATTATATCCAGATAATGATGCTATTTGAAGTGTCATTTAAACTGGTTTAGCATACACTGTGGCATTATGCAATAGTTCTCCTTCTGTTCCTTCTCCAGTTAAGCGAGATAAATCTGGTCATCCTCATAGAGTAATGGTATCTTTACAGTATAGTGTTATGGGCCAGAACTTTGAACTTGAAACAAAGGATTCTTATAAGGTACTAAGTCAGTGGAAATGATAGAGACAATAGTTATCTAATTTAGCATGGTTCAGTATGATAGATTGAATCCTACAAGGAGATGTTATGGGCCAGAACTTGAAACAAGGTACAAAGTGGAATTGAGGAGACAATGGTTAAATCTAGTTTAGTATTGATTTAATCCTACAACAAATAATGGTTTCCTACTGATATAATCATTGGTATATACTCAGTGTGGGGCATATAAGCAAGAAGCTTTCAGGGCCAGAAGAGCAAGCACAGTAGAAGCTCTTGGAGTCTCAGCCAGAATCAGAATGAGGAAAGACCGGAGAAGTGGTGGCAGGGTGTTCTCTTTCCCTTCTCCACTGAAACCAAGACCCAGAAAGCCTCCAGAAAAACTACCTGAGCCCCAGATGAAGTAGATAAGACTTTTAAGGAGACAATAACACCAAAAGACCTTTAAGAGAGCTAGCGGAGCCCCAAGTGAAGGAGATAAGACTTGGAAAGAGACAATAAAGGATTTGGACTTTAATCCCTGGTTGCACTTGTGTTGATCATTGAACTGAAAGGAAGGCTACCTCCAGAGACCCCAAGAAAACCGCAACAAGAGAAGATTATATTTTAGAGAAGAATGTTACAGTATAGAAAATAGTACACAAAGCACAAAGTGATATATGTTTCAATCCATATTTATATCTAATAATGATGTATGCACAGAGTCATAAATATACACATATACCACAAACATAAAACATTTGATCAAAAAATATATTTGATATGTATCCATACATATAATAAATACATGGATCTGTATGCAAATAGATAAGTGAATATATGTATTATAAGTATATGTATATGTGTAACACTTATCTGTATATATAAATATAAGTATGTATGTGTATGTATATGTATGTGTGAGCATACTTTGTTGAGCCCTATGAACCTAGAAAGCATTCAATTCCAGGCTTAAAAATTGTATGTTCATTGTCTGAAGAACTACCGTGTTTCCCCGATAATAAGACCTATCCCGAAAATAAGCCCTCCCCTTACTGTGTAAGATTCCTCTAAAATAAGCCCTCCTCCCAAAATAAGCCCTATTGAGATTGCTACTGTAGTGAAGGTGATCCCCTGTGCTACAAGCTACATTACAGTACCCTCTGTATGCACCGTCTCCCACCTACTCCCTCCTCCCCCACCCCTGGTGAAACGCACGCTGCGCTAAAAGCTGCATCCAATTAGAGCTGCAGCAGTAAGCGCGTCATCCTCTTCTTCCCCAGTGATTTGCTTGCTGGCGCCATTGAGAGCAGTGCCCCGGAGGAGAGCTGAGGCAGGACAACATAAAAACCCAGTATGTAAGTGGGAGTGAGGGGGCATGATGGAGGATAAAAGGGGCATGATGGAGGATAAAAGAAGAACTTGGGGGCATAATGAAAGGATAAAAGAAGAACTCAGGGGGCATCATGGAGGATAGAAGGAGCACTCAGGGAGCATGATGGGGTTAAAACATTATTGAATAAAGGTACTTTTTTTTGTTCACATTTACCTGTTTATTAAAATTGCTGTCAATGTTCATTAAAATAAGCCCTCTCCTGAAAATAAGCCCTCTGGTGTTTTTCTGTCCCAAAACATAATAAGACAGTGTCTTATTATCGGGGGAACATGGTAGATTGCCATGTTTAAATATTTTATCACTATATCTATTCAAGTGTATATATATTTACATATATACATATGTATGGTATATTTTGTGTCTATAAGTATACATATGAATGTGTATGACACACATGTGTGTATATATATAAATGCCTTTACATAAATTTAAATACACACATAAGTAAGTGTGCATATATGTATGTTCATTGATAGCAAAGATTATTTTGTTTTTCTCATTGTACACTTAGTATGTAGTATGTACAGAAGCTATAATAGGGTAGACATTTAACTAATGCACATAAATTTGTTTCATTTCTAATTTTTTTTTAAATTGGGACATTAGAATATATATTTAAATCAGTGACTCTTCCCATTGATTCATAGTTTGGGCATTCTTTTCATAATTCCCAATCAATAAGTTTTGTTGCTTTATTTCTTCCTTGAAAAACATTTCATCTGAAGAAAGTCCAGAGAAGGAACTGAATTTTGGGGGGCATAGATGATCCAGGGCTTTCATTATTCATTTTACAAATTTCATTATACAAATCTTCCAAAGGATCAATAGAATATATATTTTATTTATGAGCCATATGGCTTCATTTTTAAGGATTTCATCATATTGTAAAAGGTTCACGTATTTACTATAAACTCAGTTTAAACAATGCTCATTTCCAGTAAGTGTAAACAAATGATGTGAATGTAATGAGGTGATTGAATTCTAACCATGCTCAAGATACTAATGAATTTCTGATGCCCTGTTCTAAAAGACAATGGCTGATGCTTTTCATAATACAAAACTTTTCTTAATGGTAAACTGTGGTCCTTTAACAAGGTAACATATATATGCTATTAAAGGATGCCTTTTCATATCTGTGACTTTCCATCAATCAACTTTTCTCAGTATATTATTTAGCATATATTTTTTAAAAAATTTAGTTTTAATTAAACTATTAGGAAAATAATTTATTACATATAAAGATTTCAACAGATAACAAATAAAAAAATCATTCAAGTCCATAATTTGGTTGTGCATTTAAGACATGTTAGTAAAATTATAGGATCCACAGTTGGAAAGAAAACCAAAAGCCAGTCAATCCATTATATTTTAGCAAAAGCTCCTACAATGCACTTGACATTTGGTCATCCAGTTTTTGCTTGATTTATATATCTAGAAAGGTGGAACTGACGATCTTATTATATATATATATATATATATATATATATATATATATATATATATATACATATATATATGTATATATATATATGTATATATATATGTATATATATGTGTGTGTGTGTGTGTGTGTGTGTGTGTGTCTATGTATATATTTACATATATGGTGAAATATTATCTTAAAATATATAAAACAGTTTAAAACCTTTAGAAGATAATCTTTTAAATGTTTGAAGACAGATAATTTAGTCATCAGGGAGGAGCACTTTATTTTTCACCTTTCCTTTTCTATGCTAGACCAAGTTAAGTATGGCATAATTTTGAGACAGGTTCTGATTCTGGTTTCCTGCCTCTCACTTCAGAAACCCTCCAGCCAAGTCTTACACAGTACTCCCTGCATTAGTACAATACCCCAGCTATATTTGACTAGGAAATTTATGAACAGGAATTTTATGGACAACATCATCCTAAAAACAGGTTAAAAACAAACAAAAAATGAATTTATAACTTATTAAAATTTACTTTTGAGTAGAGACAGGATGAAATGAGAGAGAATAAATGGAGAGAAATACAATAATATTTGAAAAACAAATTTTAAAGCAAGCTTCTCCAATATGGCCTATTTTCTCAAACATAAAGGGAACTGATTCACATATATATATATATATATATATATATATATATATATAATATATATATATATATATAATATATATATATAATAAGAGCCATACCCCAATTGATAACTGATTAAAAGTGACCTTGCCCAAAGGGGTATAAATACATATTTGACCTAATAGCACCTTTACTACATGTGAATACTAAAAGAGATTTTTTTTAAAAAAGGAAAATAACTTATATATATAAAAATTTTCATAACAGCTTTTTTGTCAGGCAAAAAAAGGAAATTGAGGGGATATTCATCAATTGAGGAGTGGGTCAATAAAGTGTAGGATGTTTTTGTGATGAATATTATTGCTTAATGGGAAATAATGAGCAGGATGCTCTCAGAAAAACAAAACAAAACAAACAAACAAACAAAAAAAAACAATGAAATAAACCTGTAAAGTCTTCCATGAACTCAAGCAAAGTGAAACGTACTATATATAAAATATTATTGGTGTTCTGAGATGACCAATTGTAAGTGACTTTTGTATTCTCAATAGTACAATCATCCATGACTATTCTGACATGATGAAAATTCCTATCCATTTTCAGAGAAGGATTCGATTGTTTGTGAATATAGAATTTTAGCATTCTCCTTTTCGCTCTCCATCCCTCTCTTTCTTTTAAACTTAATTTTTCTTGAGGTTATTTTCATTAGGGTAATAGATCTATGTTTTCTTTCTTTCTTTTTTTAATAACTTTTTAATTGATAGAACTCATGCCAGGGTAATTTTTTAAAACATTATCCCTTGCATTCACTTCTGTTCCGATTTTTCCCCTCCCTCCCTCCACCCCCTCCCCCAGATGGCAAGCAATCCTTTACATGTTGAATAGGTTACAGTATATCCTGGATACAATATACATGTGCAGAACTGAACAGTTTTCTTGTTGCACAAGGAGCATTGAATTCAGAAGGTATAAATAATCCGGGAAGAAAAACAAAAATGCAAGCAGTTTATATTCATCTCCCAGTGTTCTTTCTTTGGGTGTAGCTGCTTCTGCCCATCTTTGATCAATTGAAACTGAATTAGCGCTCTTTATCGAAGAGAACCACTTCCATCAGAATACATCCTCAAACAGTATCATTGTTGAGGTATATAATGATCTCCTGGTTCTGCTCATTTCACTTAGCATCAGTTCACATAAGTCTCTCCAGTCCTCTCTGTATTCATCCTGCTGGTCATTCCTTACAGAACAATAATATTCCATAGCGTTCATATACCACAATTTACTCAACCATTCTCCAATTGATAGGCATCCATTCATTTTCCAGCTTCTAGTCACTACAAACAGGGCTGCCACAAACATTTTGGCACATACAGGTCCCTTTCCCTTCTTTAGTATCTCTTTGGGGTATAAGCCCAGTAGAAACCATGCTGAATCAAAGGGTATGCACAGTTTGATAACTTTTTGAGCATAGTTCCAAATTGCTCTCCAGAATGGCTGGATGTGTTCACATTTCCACCAACAATGTATCAGTGTCTCTGTTTTCCCACATCCCCTCCAACATTCCACATTATCTTTCCCTGTCATTCTAGCCAATCTGACAGGTGTGTAGTGGTATCTCAGCATTGTGTTAATTTGCATTTCTCTGATTAATAATGATTTGGAGCATATTTTCATATGTCTATAAATAGTTTCAATTTCTTCATCTGAGAATTGTCTGTTCATATCCTTTGACCATTTATCAATTGGAGAATGGTTTAATTTCTTATAAATTAGAGTCAATTCTCTATATATTTTGGAAATGAGGCCTTTATCAGAACCTTTGATTGTAAAAATGTTTTCCCAGTTTATTGTTTCCTTCTAATCTTGTCTGCATTTGTTTTGTTTGTACAAAAACTTCAATTTGATATAATCAAAATTTTCTATTTTGTGGTCAATAGTGATCTCTAGTTCTTCTTTGGTCATAAATTCTTCCGTCTTCCACAGGTCTGAGAGATAAACTATCCTATGCTCTTCCAATTTATTTATAATCTCATTCTTTATGCCTAGGTCATGAACCCATTTTGATCTTATCTTGGTGTACGGTGTTAAGTGTAGGTCAATACACTTGACCATACTAATTCCTGCCACACTAATTTCCAATTTTCCTAGCAATTTTTGTCAAATAGTGCATTCTTATCCCAGGAACTGGGGTCTTTGGGTTTGTCAAACACTATATTATTAAAGTTATTGGCTGTTTTGTCCTTTGAACCTAACCTATTCCATTGATCAACTAGTCTATTTCTTAACCAATACCAGATGGTTTTAGTAACTGCTGCTTTATAATAGAATTTTAAATCTGGTACAGCTAGGCCACCTTCATTTGATTTTTTTTTCATTAATTCCCTTGAAATTCTTGACCTTTTGTTTTTCCATATGAACTTTGTTGTTATTTTTTCTAGTTCATCAAAGTAGTTTTTTTGGGAGTCTGATTGGTATAGCGCTAAATAAATAGATTAATTAGGTAGTATTTATTATATTTGCTCGCCCAATCCAAGAGCATTTAATATTTTTCCAGTTGGTTAGATCAGACTTTATTTGTGTGGAAAGTGTTTTGTAGTTTTGCTCATAAAGTTTCTGATTTTCCCTTGGCAGATAGATTCCTAAATATTTTATACAATCAGTAGTTACTTTAAATGGAATTTCTTTTTGTAACTCTAACTGTTGGGTATTGTTAGTGATGTATAAGAATGCTGATGACTTATGTGGGTTTATTTGATACCCTGCAACTACTGAAGGTGTCGATTGTTTCTAATAACTTTTTAGTAGAGTCTCTGCGGTTCTCTAAGTATACCATCATATCATCAGCTATGTTTTCTTTCACAACTTGAATTTTGTGGAAATGGTTTTCATAAATTCACATATGGATTTTTCATTGTAGGTAAGGATAAGGGAGAGAAATGAGAACTCAAAAAAGTTTAAAAACAAAGGTAAAAATTATTGTTTTGAATGCAACTAGGGAAATTATTAAATAAATTAGGTTAAAAGAAAAAATAACTTCTTAAAAAACAGAATTTGTGAAAAAAAATCTATAACAAAACACCTCAATTAAAATTCAATTGGACAAATACAAAAAATAAGTTTAAAAAAGTAAATAAAGAAAATAGTTCACTAAAAATCAAAATGGAACAAATGGAAATGAATGACTCAAAGAGACATCAAGAATCAGTCAAGCAAAATTTTTAAAAATGAAAAAAAAATAGGAAAACCTGTGAAATACTTACTTGGGACAACAACTGACTTGGAAAATAGATCTAGGAGAGAAAATCTAAGGATTATTGGACTTCCTGAAAATCATGATGAAAAAAAGAGCATAGAAACTACTTTACATGAAATTATCAAAGAGAACTGCCCTGATGTCATAGAATCAAAAGGTAAAATACCTATTTAAAGAATTCACCAAACACTTCCTGAAGGAGACCCCAAAAGTTAAAGACCAAGGAATATTGTGGCTAAATTTCAGAAGTATCATACTAAAGACAAAATATTGCAAGCAACCAGAATAAAACAATTCAAATACTAAAGGAGCCACAATAAGGATCACCCAGGACTTAGCAGCTTCCACCTTAAAGGATCAAAGGTCCTGGAATCTGACATTCCTAAAGACAAATGTGTGGAATAGAGAGAGATAAGGTGAAGAACTTACAGGAATGTATGAATTCTTTTTCTGTATTTTCATTATGTCTGTGTTTCCCCTATGACTTATATAATATGTGCAGGCTCATATTTACTTGAGCCTTGGCCAGCTATAAACATATTTGCTTAACCTGAACTGATGACATTTATCAGTATTTGACATTTATCGATATTTAGTGTATTGACTGGATCACTATCTGCTTGATTAAGCCTGAAGGTCTTATTTTCTGTTTCCTAGAAATCAGGAGATTTATGGGAAACAGAAGTCTTCCATTCCAATCTCTCTGAAGAGCAACAACCAATTAGATGCCTCCCCTTCCCCTTCTCAATGCTCTCTTACTTGTGATGTAATCTCTTGTATAAAAGCTATGCATCTTTACTACTTCTTTAGCCCTCCTACCAAGAGCTTTCTCTTTCTTATCTCATGGTGGGATGGCTCATCCTCCAGAGGTTTTTCAATAAACAACTTTTCTGCTTTTTACTGAATGATCTTTGAGTAGTCATTTTGGGTAAGGGTATTCTACATCCCTCACACAAAGGTACTAAGAAGGCAGCCAAGAATAAACTATCCTGCTAAACTGAGCATTTCCTGTCAGGGAAGAAGATGAACATTCAATAAAACAGGTGAATTTCATTTATTTTTGATGAAAAGACGAGAGCTAAACAAAAAATTTGACCTCCAAATATAGAACTCAGGGAAAGCATAAAAAGGTAAAAAAAAAGAAACGAACTCTTGAGAACTGTATTTCTGTTATGGGTATACATATATAATTTGATTTTATTGTTATAATACAAAAAAAGAAACTAGAGGTGGAAAGAGGATTGAACCAGAAAAAGGAGAAGACAAAGGTAAAATAAAGGAAATTCCATCTCACAAAGAGGCAAAGGAAATCTATTATATTTGAGGAAAATAAGAAAGAGGGATAAACATTATGCACATTTTATTCTTATCAGAATTGGCTCAAAGAGAAAATAGTAGATATATTTGGTTTTACAGGGAAACTTCTCTCACCATATAGAAAAGTGGAAGGGGAAAGGGGAAAACAGAAGGAGAAGCCTAAGTAGAAAGGAAAATAGAAAAAAAGGGAAAAAGTATAAGAAAGGGGCAGGGCCTCTAAAGGATTTGGGCTGCTTGAGGCAAATAGTGGTCATAGTAAAGTAGTGGGGAGGAGGGAAAGAGAAAAAGGAAAGAGAAAAGTATAATTTGGGCTTAATAAGATGGCAGGAAATAGTTATTAGTAGTCTTAACTGTAAATGTGAATGGGGTGAACTCTCCCATGAAGTGGAAGAGCATAGCAGACTGGATTACAAGCAAGAATCCTACAATAAATTATTTGCAAGAAGCACATTTAAATCAGAGTTATATATACAATGTAAAGGTAAAAGGCTAGAGCAGAATCTATTAGGCTGCAAATGAAGTAAAAAAAGGGGGGGTAGTCATGCTGATCTCAGATCAAGCAAAAGAAAAAATTGATCTAATTAAAAAATGTAAAAAGGGAAACTATATTTTGATAAAGAGTGACATAGGTAATGAAGCAATATCAATACTAAACATATATTCACCAAGTTGCATAGCATAGAAAATTCCTCAAGGAGACATTAAGAGATACGCAAGAGGAAAGATATTTGCAAGAGCAAAACTATAATACTAAGAGATCTCAACCTTGTTCTCTCAAAACTAAACAAATTGAACCAAAAATAAATAAGAAAGATGCTAAGGAGATAAATAGAACACTAGAAAAGTTGGTACAATGGATCTTTGGGAAAAAGTGAATGGAGAAACAAAGGAGTACACTTTCTTCTCAGTAGTTCATGGAACTTATACAAAAATTGGCCATATATTAAAACATAAAGACCTCAAAATCAAATGCAGAAAGGCAGAAATATTAAATGATTTTTTTTTCAGATCACAGTGCAATAAAAACTTCATTCAGTTAAAGGCCAGGGGAATATAGACCAAAAAGAAATTGAAAACTAAATAATCTCATCCTAAAGAATGAATGGATAAAACAGCAAATGATTGACACAATTAATAATTTTATTCAAGCAAATGACAATAATGAGACAATATACCAAATTTTGTGTAATGCAGCCAAAGTGGTAACATGGGGAAATTTTATAACAATAATAGATGCTTACTTGCATAATATAGAGAAAGAGATGATTAATGAATTGGGCTTGCAACTAAAAAGGCTAAGAAAAAATTAAAATATCAATCAAATAACAAACTTGAAATTCTGAAAATAAAAGGAGAGATTTATAACACTGAAATTAAAAAAAAAAACTATTGAAATACTAAATAAACTAAGAGTTGATTTTATGATAAAAACAACAAAATAGATAAACATTTAGTTAATTTGATTAGAAAAAAGAAAGGGAAAAATCAAATTATTACTCTCAAAATTGAAAAAAGGACAGCTTTCCACCAATGAAGAGGAAATTAGAGTAATAATTAGGAGTTACTTTTTTCCAATTTTGTGTCAATAAATTTGATAAGCTAAATGAAATGGAGTTCTACCTAGAAAATTATAGATTGCCCAGTTTAACAGAAAAGGAAATATATTACTTAAATAGACCCATTTTAGAAAAAGAAATAGAATAAGATATGAATCATTTCCCAAAGAAAAAATCTTCAGATGGATTTACATTTGACTTCTATCAAATATTTAAAGAACAATTAACTTAAAGCTCTATATAAACTACATATTTTGAAAAAATAGGGGAAAAAGTCCTCTTAGCAAATTTCTTTTATGACATAGACATGGCACCGATACCTAAATCAGGTAAGATAAAAACAGAGAAAGAAAATTATAGACCAATCCCCCTAATAAGTAGTGATGCAGAAATCTTAAATAAAATCTTAGCAATAAAATTATAGAAAGTCATGCCCAGGCTAATACACCATGACCAAGTAGGATTTATACAAGGGATGCAGGACTGGTTTAATATTAGAAAATATTGATTATATCAACAATCAAATTAACAAGACCATATGATCATCTCAATAGATGCAGAAAAAACATTTGATGAAATCCAACATTCATTCCTATTAAAAACACTAGAAAATATCAGAATAAATGGACTTCTCCTTAAAATAGTTGGTGGCATCTACTTAAAAATATCAGCAAGTATAATATGTAATGGAGATAAACTGCAATCATTCCCAATAAGATCAGGGGTTAAACAAAGTTGCACACTATCATCATTACTCTTCAACATTGTATTAGAAATGCTAGCTTTGGCAACAAAAAAAAAAAAGAAAAAGAGATTAAAGGAATTAGAGTAGATAATGAGGAAACCAAATTATCACTCTTTGCAGATGATATAGTGGTATACTTAAAAAACCCTAGAGATTCATTGAAAAAGCTATTAGAAATAATCCACAACTTTAGCAAAGTTGAAGAATACAAAGTAAATCCATGTAAATCATCAACATTTTATCCATCAGTAACAAAATCCAACAATAAGAGATAAAAAGAGAAATTCCATTGAAAATAACTATCCATAGTATAAAACATTTGTGAGTCTATCTGCCAAAGGGAAAATTGGAATTATATGAGCAAAACTACAACACATTTTCCACACAAATAAAGTCAGATCTAAACAATTGGAAAACTATTGTGCTCTTGGATAGGGTAAATAAATATAATAAAGATGACAATACTATCTAAACTAAACTCTTTATTTAGTGCTACACCAATCAAACTCCCAAGAAACTATTTTAATGACCTAGAAATAATAACAACAAAATGTATCTGGAAGAAGAAAATGTCAAGAATTTCAAGGGAATTAATGAAAATCAAAAGCAAATAAAGGTGGCCTAAGTGTACCAGATCTAAAACTATTTTTTAAAGGAGCAGTCATCAAAAACATTTGGTGCTGGCTAAGAAATAGCATAATTGATCATTGGAATAGGTTAGGTTCACAGGACAAAATAGTCCATGACTAAAGCAATCTAATGTTTGACAAACTCAAAGACCCCAGCTTTTGGGACAAGACTTCCCTATTTGATGAAAACTGCTGGGAAAATCAGAAATTAATATGATAGAAATTAAGCATTGATGCATACCTAAAAACGTATACCAAGATAAGGTCAAAATAGGTTCATGATCTAGACATAAAGAATGATATTATAAACAAATTAGAAGAACATAGGATAGTTTACCACTCAGATATGTGGAAGAGGAAGGAATTTATTGATCCCAAAAGAGATAATTTTGCTTATATTTAATTAAATTTGTACAAACAAAACTAATTCAGACAAGATTAGAAGGGAAGCAATAAACTGGAAAAATCTTTTTACATTTAGAGGTTCTGATAAAGGCCTCATTTCTAAATTACATAGAGAACTGATTCAAATTTATAAGAATTCAAGCCATTCTCCAATTCATAAATGGTCAAAGGACATGAGCATATAATTTTCAATTGAAGAAAATGAAACTATTTCTAGTCATATGAAAATGTGCTCCAAATCACTACTGATGGGAGAAATGTAAATTAAGACAACTCTGAGAGACCACTACTTACCTCTCAGATTGGCTAAGATGACAAAAAAAATATAATGATAAATGTTGGAGGGGATGTGGGAAAACTGGGACACTGATACATTGTTGGTAAAACTGTGAATGGATACAACCATTTTGGAGAGCAGTTTGGAACTATGCTGAAAAAGTTATCAAATTTTGCATACCCTTTGACCCAACAGTGTTTCTGTTAGAATTATATCCCAAAGAGATCTTTTTTTTTTAATTTTTTATTTAATAATTACTTTATATTGACACTCGTTTCTGTTCCGATTTTTTTTTCCCCTCCCTCCCTCCACCCCCTCCCCTAGATGGCAAGCAGTCCTTTGTATGTTGGATATGTTGCAGTATATCCTAGATACAATATATGTTTGCAGAACCGAACAGTTCTCTTGTTGCTTAGGGAGAATTGGATTCAGAAGGTATAAATAACCCGGGAAGAAAAACAAAAATGCAGATAGTTTACATTTGTTTCCCAGTGTTCTTTCTTTGGGTGTAGCTGCTTTTGTCCGTCATTTATCAATTGAAACTCAGGTCTCTTTGTCAAAGAAATCCACTTCCATCAAAATATGTCCTCATACAACATCATTGTCGAAGTGTATAATGATCTCCTGGTTCTGCTCATTTCACTTAGCATCAGTTCATGTAAGTCTCGCCAGTCCTCTCTGTATTCATCCTGCTGGTCATTTCTTACAGAACAATAATATTCCATAACATTCATATACCACAATTTACCCAGCCATTCTCCAATTGATGGGCATCCATTCATTTTCCAGTTTCTAGCCACTACAAACAGGGCTGCTACAAACATTTTGGCACATATGTTTGTATGTCCCTTTCCCTTCTTTAGTATTTCTTTGGGATATAAGCCCAATAGAAACACTGCTGGATCAAAGGTATGCACAATTTGATAATTTTTTGGGCATAATTCCAGATTGCTCTCCAGAATGGTTGGATTCGTTCACAACTCCACCAACAATGCATTAGTGTCCCAGTTTTCCCGCATCCCCTCCAACATTCATCATTATTTTTTCCTGTCATCTTAACCAATCTGACAGGTGTGTAGTGGTATCTCAGAGTTGTCTTAATTTGCATTTCTCTGATCAATAATGATTTGGAACACTCTTTCATATGAGTGGTAATAGTTTCAATCTCATTCTCTGAAAATTGTCTGTTCATATCCTTTGACCATTTATCAATTGGAGAATGGCTTGATTTCTTATAAATTTGAGTCAGTTCTCTATATATTTTGGAAATGAGGCCTTTATCAGAACCTTTAACTGTGAAAATGTTTTCCCAGTTTGTTGCTTCCCTCCTAATCTTGTTTGCATTAGTTTTATTTGTACAAAGGCTTTTTAATTTGATGTAATCGAAATTTTCTATTCTGTGATCAGTAATGGTCTCTAGTTCATCTTTGGTCACAAATTTCTTTCTCCTCCACAAGTCTGAGAGATAAACTATTCTATGTTCCTCTAATTTATTTATAATCTCGTTCTTTATGCCTAGGTCATAGACCCATTTTGATCTTATCTTGGTATATGGTGTTAAGTGTGGGTCCATGCCTAATTTCTGCCATACTAATTTCCAATTATCCCAGCAGTTTTTATCAAATAATGAATTCTTTTCCCAGAAGTTAGGGGCTTTGGGTTTGTCAAACACTAGATTGCTATAATTGACTATTCTGTCTTGTGAGCCTAGCCTTTTCCACTGATCCACTAATCTATTTCTTAGCCAATACCAAATGGTTTTGGTGACTGCTGCTTTATAATATAATTTTAGATCAGGTACAGCTAGGCCACCTTCATTTGATTTTTTTTCATTAATTCCCTTGAGATTCTCGACTTTTTATTGTTCCATATGAATTTTGTTGTTATTTTTTCTAGCTCAATAAAATATTTTCTTGGAAGTCTGATTGGTATAGCACTAAATAAATAGATTAGTTTAGGGAGTATTGTCATCTTTATTATGTTCGCTCGGCCGATCCAAGAGCACTTAATATTTTTCCAATAATTTAAGTCTGACTTTATTTGTGTGGAGACTTTTTTATAATTTTGCTCATATAGTTCCTGACTTTCCTTTGGTAGATAGATTCCCAAATATTTTATGGTATCAACAGTTATTCTGAATGGAATTTCTCTTTGTATCTCTTGCTGCTGGGTTTTGTTGGTGATGTATAAAAAGGCTGAGGATTTATGGGGATTTATTTTGTAGCCAGCTACTTTGCTAAAATTATGAATTATTTCCAATAGCTTTTTGGTAGAATCTCTGGGGTTCTCTAGGTATACCATCATATCATCTGCAAAGAGTGATAGTTTGGTTTCCTCATTGCCTACTCTAATTCCTTTAATATCTTTCTCGACTCTTATTGCCGAGGCTAGTGTTTCTAATACGATATTAAATAATAATGGTGATAGTGGGCAACCTTGCTTCACTCCAGATCTTACTGGGAAAGGTTCCAGTTTTTCCCCATTGCATATGATGCTTACTGATGTTTTTAAATATATGCTCCTGACTATTTTAAGGAAAAGTCCATTTATTCCTATGCTCTCAAGTGTTTTTATTAGGAATGGATGTTGGATTTTATCAAATGCTTTTTCTGCATCTATTGAGATGATCATGTGGTTTTTGCTTGTTTGGTTATTGATATAGTCAATTATGCTAATAGTTTTCCTAATATTGAACCAGCCCTGCATTCCTGGTATAAATCCTACTTGGTCATAGTGTATTATCCTGGTGACAATTTTCTGTAATCTTTTTGCTAATATTTTATTTAAGATTTTAGCATCAATATTCATTAGGGAGATTGGTCTATAATTTTCTTTCTCTGTTTTCAGCCTACCTGGTTTAGGTATCAGTACCATTTCTGTGTCATAAAAGGAGTTTGGTAGGACTCCTTCAATCCCTATTTTTTCAAATAGTTTATATAATATTGGAGTTAATTGTTCTTTAAATGTTTGGTAGAATTCACATGTAAATCCATCTGGTCCTGGGGATTTTTTCTTAGGGAGTTGATTGATAGTTTGTTCTATTTCTTTTTCTGAGATGGGACTGTTTAGGATATTTACTTCTTCCTCTGTTAGTTTGGGCAAGCTGTATTTTTGGAGGTCTTTTTCTATTTCATTTAAGTTGTCGAATTTATTGGCATAAAGTTGGGCAAAGTAACTCCTAATTATTGCTCTAATTTCCTCTTCGTTAGTGGTGAGTTCTCCCTTTTCATTTTTAAGACTAACAATTTGATTTTCCTCTTTCCTTTTTTTAATCAGATTTACTAAGGGTTTGTCTATTTTGTTGGTTTTTTCATAGAACCAACTCTTAGTTTTATTAATCAATTCAATAGTTTTTATACTTTCAATTTTATTGATCTCACCTTTTATTTTTAGAATTTCAAGTTTAGTGTTTGACTGGGGGTTTTTAATTTGTTCCTTTTCTAGCATTTTTAATTGCAAACCCAATTCATTGACCTTCTCTTTCTCTATTTTATACAAATAGCCCTCTAGAGATATGAAATTTCCCCTTATTACCGCTTTGGCTGCATCCCATACATTTTGGTATGATGTCTCATTATTATCGTTTTCTTGGGTGAAGTTATTAATTATGTCTATGATTTGCTGTTTCACCCAATCATTCTTTAGTATGAGATTATTTAGTTTCCAATTATTTTTTGGTCTACTTCCCCCTGCTTTTTTGTTGAATGTAATTTTCATTGCATCGTGGTCTGAAAAGGATGCATTTACTATTTCTGCCTTACTACATTTGAGTTTGAGGTTTTTATGTCCCAATATATGGTCAATTTTTGTATAGGTTCCATGAACTGCTGAAAAGAAAGTGTATTCCTTTCTGTCTCCATTACATTTTCTCCAGAGATCTATCATATCTAACTTTTCTAGTATTCTATTTACCTCTTTGACTTCTTTCTTATTTATTTTGTGGTTTGATTTATCTAATTCTGAGAGTGCAAGGTTAAGATCTCCCACTATTATAGTTTTACTGTCTATTTCTTCTTGCAGCTCTCTTAGTTTCTCTTTTAAGAATTTAGATGCTACCCCACTTGGTGCATATATGTTTAATATAGATAGTGCTTCATTATCCATGCTACCCTTTAGCAAGATATAGTGTCCTTCCTTATCTCTTTTAATTAGATCAATTTTTGCTTTAGCTTGATCTGAGATCAGGATGGCTACCCCTGCTTTTTTGACTTCACCTGAAGCATAGTAGATTTTGCTCCAACCTTTTACCTTTAACCTGCATGTATCTCCCCGCTTCAGGTGTGTTTCCTGTAAACAACATATTGTAGGATTCTGGCTTTTAATCCATTCTGATAACAGCTTCCTCTTTATGGGGGAGTTTACCCCGTTCACGTTTATGGTTAGAATGACCAATTCTGTATTACTTGCCATCTTGTTAACCCCGGTTTATGCTTTCCTCCCTTCTTTCCCCTTTCCCCCCCTTCCCAGTATTAAGCTTGTGAGCACCACTTGCTTCTCACAGCCCTCCCTTTTTAGTATCCCTCCCCCCGCCTTAGAGTTCCTCCCCCTATCTTACCCCTTTCCCTCCCAGTTCCCGTATTCCCTTCCCCTTAGCTTATTCCTTCCCTTTTCACTTTTCCCTTCTCACTTTTCAATGAGATGGGAGAAGTTTCACCATAGATTGAATATGTCTTAAGATTTTTCACTTAAAGCCAATTCTGAAGGCAGTAAGATACCCACTATATTCATCCCCCTCCATTCTTTCTCTCAGATATAATAGGTTTCCTATGCCTCTTCATGAGATGTACTACCCCCACTTTACCCTTTTTCTGGTACAATGTCCTTTCCACATCAATTTCTAGAACAAGGTATACATGTATTCTTTATACATCTATATAGTCAAAATATAGTTCCCAAGATTAATCTTTACCTTTTTAGATTTCTCTTGAGTTCTATATTTGTAGATCAAACTTTTTGTTAAGTTCTGGTTTTTTCATCAGAAATAGATGAAATTCGCTTACTTCGTTGAATGTCCATCTTCTTCCCTGGAAAAAGATGCTCATTCTCGCTGGGTAAGTTATTTTTGGTTGCATACCAAGTTCCTTAGCCTTTCGGAATATCATATTCCAGGCCCTTCGATCTTTTAATGTGGATGCTGCCAGATCCTGGGTGATCCTTATTGTGGCTCCTTGATACTTGAATTGGGTTTTTCTAGCCGCTTGCAATATTTTTTCCTTCATCTGAGGGTTCTGGCATTTGGCCACTATATTCCTTGGTGTTTTGATTTTAGGATCCCTTTCAGTGGGTGATCGATGAATCCTTTCAATGTTTATTTTTTCCTCTGTTCCTATGACTTCTGGGCAGTTCTCTTTGATAATTTCCTGGAAAAGAGTGTCCAGGCTCTTTTTTTCATCATGTTTTTCTGGGAGTCCAATGATTCTCAGATTGTCTCTCCTGGATCTGTTTTCCAGGTCTGTTGTCTTCCCCAGAAGGTATTTCACATTTTTCTCCATTGTTTGATTTTTTTGGATTTGCTTGACTGATTCTTCTTGTCTCCTCGAGTCATTCAATTCCACTTGTTCAAGTCTGATTTTCAGTGAAGTGTTCTCTTCACTCACTTTTTTAAAATCTTTTTCTAATTGTCCAATCGAGTTCTTTTGTTCTGTGGAATTTTTTTCCATTTCGCCAATTTTGTTTTTTAGAGAGCTGTTTTCTGTTTCCAGTTCACTAATCCTATTTTTCAAGGATTTTACTTCTTTATCCACTCTCTCTTTAACTGACTTCTCCAGGCTCTTTTGCCAAGCCTCCCTCTCCTTTTCCCATTTTTCTTCTAGCTCCCTTGTGAGAGCCTTTTTAATCACTTCTATGAGGTTCATCTGTGCTGAGGAACAGATGGTCTCCTCCTTTGGGGATTCACCTGGGGACTGCCTGTTTTTAGTCTCCTCAGGATTTAGAGTCTGCTCTCTATCTGTATAGAAGCTGTCAAGGGTTAAAGTCCTCTTCAGCTTCTTGCTCATTCTGTCTATTAATCAGAGACAAACTACCAAAGAAAAACAGAAAAAACTGGAGTCTTTCTTTGGGGGGGGCTGGGTGTGTTATCGAGCTTCCTCTACAGACTGCAGGGGGCAGCAGTGAGGCACTAGCAGGACTGTGCTGCGCCTGTGCTCTGAGATCCCAAAGCGTGCTGAGTCACTGTGCGGGGGAAGGAGGGGCGGCCAGGTCCTGAGAGACTCCAGCTGTTTGGGGTTGTATTCTTCAGCCCCGGTGTTTTAACTTCTCTGCTGGGCTGCTGACTTGCTGCAGGTTCCAAACCTGTAGCGAAGCTCTCCCCGCAGAGACGGCTGCGATCACTCCCCACCCCCTCTCCAGTCTGCTCCCGTGCTCTCACTGCCGCTGCCCGCGCCTGCCCCCGATGTAAAACCGCCCCAGCCCTCCAGTAAAGACAGACCTTTCTTGGCAGATCTCAAGGATGGCTTCTCTTGGTAACTATATGTGGGTTTTTTTCAGTCAAGCATTGATTCAGAGGCTTGTAATGAAGTGGGTAGTGAGAGAAAGCGTGGAGCTTATGCAGCTGTGAGCCTCCTCTCCGCCATCTTAACCGGAAGTCTCCCAAAGAGATCTTAAAGGAGGAAAAGGGACCCACATATGCAAAAATCTTTGTGGTAGCCCTGTTTGTAGTGGCAAGAATCTGGAAACTATATGGATGCCCACTGATTGGAGAGTGGTTGAATAAATTATAGTATATGAATGTTATGTAATATTTTTGTTTTATAAGAAATAATCAGCAGGATGATTTCAGAGATGCCTGGAAAACTTACATGAACGGATGCTAAGTGAAATGATAAGAACTAGATCATTATACACAGCAACAATAAGTTTATATTATGATCAATTCTGATGGATGTGGCTCTCTTCAACAATGAGATGATTCAAACCAGGTCCAATACTTCAGTGATGAAGAGAGGCATCTACATACAGAGAGTGATCCATAGTTCAGCACCTGACTCACAGACTTTCTCTCATCTTCAAATCTTTTTCTAGATAAAGATTCTTAAAACATTAATTCTGCTTCAAGAACCCCAAAATAACAATTCAGTTTATTCCTTTCACATGGTCAACTCCTCCATTCCTAACTCACACACACACAAATACATACATATACACATATTCATAATTTTGCATTGTCTTGATTTCTTATTTAGCCATGACTGCTTGTATCTTGTCTCTCCCAATTGACTTTGAGTTGCTTTAAGACTATATTCTGTTTTTTTTTTTTTTTTTTTTTTTTTTTTGGTTTTTTTGTATCACTGGTATTTAGCATGGTATCAAACAGATAGTAGGGACATAATAAGTGTTACAAACTGAATTGGTATTTATATTATTTGATAAACATACCTTCTCTGATTTTAACCCAAATAATTAATGAATCATATTGAAATTAATCATTTATCAAATACTTTGTTCACATAATTTTATAATTTCTTATTTTCTCCAAGAATAACATGAGGAGATTTAATAAATATTTGGGTAAAATTTGGGAAATTTCATGACTTTGTTATTTTCCTTATTTTTCACTACTTCATTTTTTGTTGAAAATATTTGGTTAATAAAAGCTTGTTCATTTATTGATATTTAGTTGAATGGCCTTGACAAAACAATAGAGGATATTTGATATGACATTTTTATGAAATCCTCTAGTTCTTTCACTTTGTGATGACTGCGTATTTAAAATCAGCTGGAGTCAGGAATTCAGGTTAAGGGAAAAATCTTCAATCTTTATTCTCAGTAGAGGTAAAGAAGTATTGTGATAGCAATATGGGCAGTGAAGAAGGATTGCAATAGCAATATGGGCAGCTGTGACAGGAAGCCAGCTAGTAGAGGGGGATCTGAGGTGAAGGGCGGTGATAATAGCAATGCAAGCAGTTGTGACAGGATGCCAGCCAACAGTCTCTCTTTCTGCTTCCCTTTCCACTCCCCTGCCTCCACCCACCAAAATCGTCATTTCCTGTACAACACATCAGGACTTGCACAAAGAGTGGGCGGGGGCCAGTTTTTCTCCAAGCATATATATTAATAGAGTATGGTCCAATTACTATTTAGCCTCACATGCTTGGGACCTCAGTGCATTAACTCATTATATCCCCTGCTTTCTATTGTTTTAGAACACAGGTGGTCATGCCATCCCTGACTCCTCAGGGAGGTCAGAGCCCCCAAGGGGAGGTGATCACACCCTCCCTGACTTCTCAGGAAAGGAGGTGAAAGCACGAAAAAGGAGGTGATCACGACCCCCCTGACTTCTCAGAAAGGGAGGTGAAAGCACTAAAAAGGAGATAATCATGTCCTCCCTGACATCTCTGGAAGGGAGATGAAAAACACCAAGGGAAGTGGGGGTTGCTAGCAAATCTCTGGGCTGAAGGGTCTTATTAGAAACAAATATGCACAAACCCATAAGCATGGGAGGTATTACACAAGCACATAGCAATAATGCAGAGGCTATTAGTGATGACTCTCCCCACAGTCAGTGCAGGCTTGATGTGGTGTAACAAACATGAATTGTACACGCAAGTAATGGTATAACAAACAATATAAATCAACATGGTGTTGTAAAAGATTGCCAGAAGTCTTAGAAGGAGAGTATGTAAACAGCAGTCACACATATGCCTTCTTCAGCAGCCAAGAGATAGTCCAAAACCAATCTATTGTCCATTGCTTCACATAGCGGAGAATCCAATGATTCCCCCAAGTTTTTGAAGTCCTGCAAAAGTCTTTTTATGTGTTAGGGAATCCAATGATCCCAGCAGATTTTGAAGTCCTGTAAGAGTCTTCTCATTTCTCAGAAAATCCAATGATTCCTGAAGGCGTTCAAGTCTTATGTCTCAAAGAAGCTAATGATTCCCAAGGATTTTCAAGTCCTACAACAATCTTATCATGTCTCAGAGAATCCAATGATTCTTGAGGGTTTTGAAGCCCAACAATTTTCTATGTCCATGAGACAAATGCCATAACTGCCATGCTTTTTCAATGGTGAGCACAATCAGCAACAGAACCACTCAATATTTCTTGGGTCTTCTCCTTCATTTCAAGGATCTGCTCCATCTCTCTGTGATGGACAAGGTGAATACGACTCGTTGGCACCCATCTGATTCCTTCTCCACCTGTAGAGATATAAGCAAACCCTCTCCCCTAAGCAGTTAGCCTATCTGGTCCCTTCCATTCACCACTTTCTGGGTCTCTCCACATCACCTGGTGATTATCTAAAGATAGTGGAGCTGCTCGTAATGGACACTGCCCTTCCGGTGGGTTATAAAACCTGTCTGCCGGAGCCAGTGCATCTTTGTCAAAAATCAAGAAGTTAATAGTATAAAGGGCTAGATTTAGAAGTGCTCTAGGGTTATCTGTGGCTCCCCCTTTCTTTTGTTTTTGGAGCAGCGTCTTAATGTCTCTTTTTCTCCTATCTACTATTGCCTGTCCTTAAGGATTAAAGGGTATGCCAGTGGTGTGTAAAATCTTATACTATGCATAAAAGTGTGCAAAATGTTTGGAGATATATGCAGAACCATTGTCTGTTTTTATTGCTTGTGGCACACTCATAATGGCAAATGCTTGTGTGAGGAATTCAGTGACCACTCGGGCTGTCTCTTTTGCTGCTGGTAGTGCAAAAGTGAATCCTGAAAAGGTGTCTACCACAACGTGGATAAAAGACAGATGACCAAAAGATTTATAATGGGTCACATCCATTTGCCAGATTTCATTGGGTCTCAAACCATGAGGGTTCTTCCCTGGAGGGAGTATAGGAACTTTATATATTAATAGAGTATGGTCCAATTACTATTTAGCCTCACATGATTGGGACCTCAGTGCATCAACTCGAGCCTCAGCCCTTACATCTCCTGCTTTCTTTTGTTTTAGAACACAGGTGGTCATGCCATCCCTGACTCCTCAGGGAGGTCAGAGCCCCCAAGGGGAGGTGATCACACACTTCACTATTTCAGTTCTTTGACATTAAACAATAAACAATTAGATTAATTAAAACTTTGAATTCCTATAATTTCTTAATATAGTTGAAGTAAAATATTCTGGAAATCATTAAAATGACAGAATCATAATTTTATCTTATTTTAAATTTCATCTTCAATACAGGTTTTATTCATAAAGGTATTACTAAATCTTTCATACATAAATCTCTTCACTTTATTTCTATCTATAATATTTTCATATCGCATATATTTTTAAAACATTTTATTTTTCTAATTAATTACAAAACCAATTTTTAAATGTATTTTTTATTTATTTATTTTATAATAACTTTTTTATTGACAGAACGCATGCCAGGGTAATTTTTTACAACATTATTCCTTGCAATGACTTCAGTTCTGATTTTTCCCCTCTTTCCCTCCACCCCTCCCCTAGAGGGCAAGTAGCTTTATATATGTTAAATATGTTGCAGTATATGCTAGATACAATATATATGTACAGAACCAAAGAGTACCCTTGTTGCACAGGGAGAATTAAATTCAGAAGGTACAAATAACCCTGGAAGAAAACAAAAATGCAAATTGCTTACATGCATTTCCCAGTCTTGTTTCTTGGGGTGTAGCTGCTTCTGTCCATCATTGATCAATTGAAATGGAGTTAGGTCTCTTTGTCAAAGAAATCCACTTCCATCAGAATACATCTTCATACAGTATCGTTGTTGAAGTATATAATGATTTCCTGGTTCTGCTCATTTCATTTAGCATCAGTTCATGTAAGTTTCTCCAAGCCTTTCTGTATTAATTGTACTGGTCATTTCTTATAGAATAATAATATAACATAACATTCATATACCACAATTTACCCAACCATTCTCCAATTGATGGGCATCCATTCAATTTCCAGTTTCTAGCCATTACAAACAGGGCTGCCACAAACATTTTGGCACATACAAGTCCCTTTCTCTTCTTTAGTATCTCTTTGGGGTATAAGCCCAGTAGTAGCACTGCTGGATCAAAGGGTGTGCACAGCTTGATAACTTTTGGGGCATAACTCCAGATTGCTCTCCAGAATGGTTGGATTCGTTCACAACTCCACCAACAATGCATCAATGGCCCAGTTTTCCTGCATCCTCTACAACATTCATCATTATTTTTTCCTGTCATCTTAGCCAATCTCTCAGGTGTGTAGTGGTATCTCAGAGATGTCTTAATTTGCACTTCTCTGATCAATAGTGATTTGGAACACTCTTTCATATGATTGGTAATAGTTTCAATTTCATCATCTGAAAATTGTCTGTTCATATCCTTTGATCATTTATCAATTAGAGAATGGCTTGATTTCTTATAAATTAGAGTCAGTTCTCTATATATTTTGGAAATAAGGCCGTTACCAGACCATTTAACTGTGAAGATGTTTTCCCAGTTTGTTTCTGCCCTTCTAATCTTGTTTGCATTAGTTTTGTTTGTACAAAGGCTTTTTAATTTTAATGTAATCAAAATTTTCTATTTTGTGATCACTAATGATCTCTAGTTAATCTTTGGTGACAAATTTCTTCCTCCTCCACAAGTCTGAGAGATAAACTATCCTATGTTCCTCTAATTTATTTATAATCTTGTTCTTTATGCCTAGGTCATGGACCCATTATGATCTTATCTTGGTATATGGTGTTAAGCGTGGGTCCATGCCTAATTTCTACCATACTAATTTCCAGTAATTGCAGCAGTTTTTTTGTCAAATAATTAATTCTTTTCACAAAAATTAGGATCTTTGGGTTTGTCAAACACTAGATTGCTATAATTGACTATTCTGTCTTTTGAACCTAACCTATTCCACTGATCAACTAATCTATTTCTTAGCCAATACCAAATGGTTTTGGTGACTGCTGCTTTATAATATAGTTTTAGATCAGGTACAGCTAGGCCACCTTCATTTAATTTTTTTTTTCATTAATTCCCTTGAGATTCTCAACTTTTTGTTGTTCCATATGAATTTTGTTGTTATTTTTTCTAGATTATTAAAATATTTTCTTGGAAGTCTGATTGGTATGGCATTAAATAAATAGATTAGTTTAGGGAGTATTTTCATCTTTATTATATTCGCTCAGCCTATCCAAGAGCACTTAATATTTTTCCAATTATTTAAGTCTGACTTTATTTGTGTGGAAAGTTTTTTTTTTGTTATTTTGCTCATATAATTCCTGACTTTCCTTTGGTAGACAGATTCCCAAATATTTTATGCTGTCAACAGTTATTTTGAATGGAATTTCTTTTTGTATCTCTTGCTGTTGGATTTTGTCGGTGATATATAAAAATGCTGAGGATTTATGGGGATTTATTTTGTTTCCTGCAATTTACTAAAGTTATGTTTTATTTCTTATAGCTTTTTAGTATCTCTGGGGTTCTCTAGGTATACAATTATATCATCTGCAAAGAGTGATAGTTTGGTTTCTTCATTGCCTACTCTAAATCCTTTAATCTCTTTCTCGACACATTGCAGAGGTTAGTGTTTCTAATACAATATTGAATAATAATGGTGATAGTGAGCAACCTTGCTTCACTCCAGATCTGACTGGGAAAGGTTCCAGTTTTTTCCCATTGCATATAATGATTACTGACAGTTTTAAATATTTGCCCCTGACTATTTTAAGGAAAAGTCCATTTATTCCTATACTCTCAAGCATTTTTATTAGGAATGGATGTTGGATTTTATCAACTGCTTTTTCTGCATCTATTGAGATGATCATATAGTTTTTGTTTGTTTGGTTATTGATATAGTCAATTATGCTAATATTTTTCCTTATATTGAACCATGCCTGCATTCCTGGTATAAATCCTACTTGGTCATAGTGTATTATCCTGAGGATGATTTTCTGTAATCTTTTTGCTAATATTTTATTTAAGATTTTAGCATCACTATTTATTAGGGAGATTGGTCTATAATTTTCTTTCTCTGTTTTCAGCCTACCTGGTTTAGATATCAGTACCATGACTTTGTCCTTTTATGACACAGTAGGACTCCTTCAATCCCTATTTTTTCAAATAGTATATATAGCATTGGAGTTAATTGTTCTTGAAATGTTTGGTAGAATTCACATGTAAATCCATCTGGTCCTGGGGATTTTTTCTTAGGGAATTGGTTAATAGCTTGTTCTATTCCTTTTTTCTGAGATGATTGTTTAGGATATTTACTTCTTCTTCTGTTAGCCTGGGCAAGGTATATTTTTGAAAGTATTCTTCCATTTCATTTAAGCTATATTTTGGGAGGTAGTCTTCTATTTCATTTTAGTTGTCAAATTTATTGGCATAAAGTTGGGCAAAGTAACTCCTAATTATTGCTCTAATTTCCTCGTCATTTGTGGTGAGTTCTCCCTTTTCATTTTTAAGACTAACAATTTGATTTTCCTCTTTCCTTTTTTTAATCAGATTTACTAAGGGTTTGTCTATTTTGTTGATTTTTTCATAGAACCAACTCTTAGTTTTATTAATTAATTCAATAGTTTTTTTACTTTCAATTTTATTGAGCTCTCCTTTTATTTTTAGAATTTCAAGTTTAGTGTTTGACTGGGGGTTTTTAATTTGTTCCTTTTCTAGCATTTTTAGTTGCAAGCCCAATTCATTGACCTTCTCTTTCTCTATTTTATACAAATAGGCCTCTAGAGCTATGCAATTTCCCCTTATTACCGCTTTGGCTGCATCCCATACATTTTGGTGTGATGTCTCATTATTATCGTTTTCTTGGGTGAAGTTATTAATTATGTCTATGATTTGCTGTTTCACCCAATTATTCTTTAGTATGAGATTATTTAGTTTCCAATTATTTTTTAGTCTACTTTCCCCTGGCATTTTGTTGAATGTAATTTTCATTTCATTGCGGTCTGAAAAGGATGCATTTACTATTTCTGCCTTACTGCCTTTGAGTTTGAGGTTTTTATGGCCTAATATATGGTCAGTTTTTGTATAGGTTCCATGAACTGTTTAAAAGAAAGTGTACTCCTTTCTGTCTCCATTTTGTTTTCTCCAGAGAGCTATCATACCTAACTTTTCTAGTGTTCTATTTACCTCTTTGACTTCTTTCTTATTTATTTTGTTGTTTGCTTTATCTAATTCTGAGAGTGCAAGGTTGAGATTTCCCAGTGTTATAGTTTTGCTGTGTATTTCTTCTTGCATCTCTCTTAATTTCTTTTTTAAGAATTTAGATGCTACACCACTTGGTGCATATATTTTTAATATTGATATTGCTTCATTATCTATGCTACCCTTTACCAATTTATAGTGCACTTCCTTATCTCTTTTAATTAGATCAATTTTTGCTTTTGCTTGATTTGAGGTCAGAATGTCTACCCCTGTTTTTTTTTTTTTTTACTTCGCCTGAAGCATAGTAGATTTTGCTCCAACCTTTTATTTTTACTCTGCATGTATCTCCCTGCTTCAAGTGTGTTTTCTGTAAACAACATATTGTAGGATTCTGCTTTTAATCCATTCTGCTAACCACTTCCTCTATATGGGGGAATTTATCCCATTCACATGTTACCATTTTGTTAATCCCTGTTTATGCTTTTCTCCTTTCTTTTCCCCTTACTCCTCTTCCCAGTGTTAAGCTTGTGAGCACCACTTGCTTCTCACAGCCCTCCCTTTTAATATCCATCCCCCTTCTTAGAATTCTTCCCCCATCTTCCTCCTTTTCCTCACAATTTATGTATTCCTTTCCACTTAGCTTATTCTTTCCTTTTTCACTTTTCCCTTTCCACTTTTCAATGAAGTGGGAGAAGTTTCACCATATCAAATATGTCTAAAAATTTTCTCCTTAGGCCAGTTCTGATGGCAGTTAGATACACACTATATTTATCTCCCTCCATTCATTCTCTCAAATATAATAGGTTTCCTTTGCTTCTTGGTGCGATGTAGTACCCCCACTTTACCTTTTTTCTAGTACAATTTCCTTTCCACCTCTAGTTTCTAGAACAAAGTTTACATGTATTCTTTATATATCTTTGTAGCAGAAATACAGTTCCCGAGATTTCTTTTTATCTTTTTAGGTTTCTCTTGATTTCTATATTTGTAGATCAAACTTTTTGTTAAGGTCTGTTTTTTTTCATCAAAAATAGGTGCAATTTGCTTATTTCGTTGAATGACCATCTTCCTCCCTGGAAAACAATATTCATACTGGCTGGGTAAGTTGTTTTTGTTGCATACCACATTCCTTAGCCTTTCAGAGTACCATATTCCAGGCTCTTTGATCTTTTAATGTGGATGCTGCTAGATCCTGGGTGATCTTTATTGTGGCTCCTCTATATTTGAATTGGGTTTTTCTAGCCACTTGCAGTATTTTTTCCTTCATCTGAGGGTTCTGGCATTTGGCCACTATATTTCTTGGTGTTTTGATTTTAGGATCCCTTTCAGTAGGTGATCGATGAATTCTTTCAATGTCTATTTTACCATCTTTTTCTATGACTTCTGGTCAGTTCTCTTTTATAATTTCCTGCAAAATAATGTCCAGGCTCTTTTTTTCACCATATTTTTCTGGGAGTCCAATAATTCTCAGATTGTCTCTCCTGGATCTATTTTCCAGGTCTGTTGTTTTCCCTAGAAGGTATTTCACATTTTTTTTCCTATTGTTTGATTTTTTTTTTTTTTTTTGGTTTTGCTTGACTGATTCTTGTTGTCTTCTGAGTCAATCAATTCCATTTGTTCGATTCTGATTTTCAATGAAGTATTTTCTTCACTCACTTTTTTCATATCTTTTTCTAATTGTCTAATTCAGTTGTTTTGTTCTATGGAATTTTTTTTTTCCATTTTGCAAATTTAATTTTTTAGAGAGCTATTTTCTGTTTCCAGTTCACTAATCTTATTTTTCAAGGATTTTATTTCTTTATCCCCTCTGTCTTTAAATAAGTGGGGTGAATTCTCCAGACTCTCTTGCCAAGCCTCCCTCTCCTTTTCCCATTTTTTTTCTAGCTCTCTTGTGAGAGCCTTTTTAATTTCTTCTATGAGATTCATCTGTACTGAGGAACAGATGATCTCCTCTTTTGGGGATTCACCTGTTTTTAGTCTCCTCAGGGTTTAGAGTCTGCTCTCTTCTCATATAGAATCTGTCAATGGTTAAGGTCCTTTTCAATTTTTTGCTCATTTTATCAGAGAAGAATCAAAGTCAAACTAGCAAAGAAAAAAAGAAAAAAAAAACCCAAATTGAATCTGCTTTTTTTGGGGGGGAGGGGCTTGGCGGTGTTACCAAGCTTCCTTTACAGATTGCAGGGGGCAGCATCGAGGCACTAGCAGGACTGTGCTGTGCTGTGCTCTGAGACTCTGAGAGCATGCTGAGACACTGTGGGGGAGGGGTGGCCACGTCCCGAGAGACTCCAACTGTTCCCCTGGTGTTTTTAGCTTTTCTGCTGTGCTACTGACTTGCTTCCAGGGCAATGTATCCAATACTGTAGCAAAGCTCTCCCCGCAGAGACGGCTGAGATCACACCCCAACCCCCTCCGATCTGCTCGGCTGTGAACTGTCTGATGTGCTCTTGCTGCTACTGCCTGCCCTCAGCCTGTGCCTGATCTAAAGCTGTCCCTGCCCTTGAACAAAAACAGACCTTTCCTGGTTAATTTCAGAGATGTCTTCTCTTGGTAATTATTTGTGGGTTTTTTTTTTTTTTTTTTTAGTCAAGCATTAATTCAGAGGCCTGTAATGAAATAGATTCTGAGAGAAAATGCGGAGCTTACACAGCTTTATGTCTCCTCTCCGCCATCTTGGCTGAAAATCTACAAAACCAAATTTAATCTTCATTCTTTTTTACATTTTTGAGTTCCAAATTCGCTTTCCTTTTTCCTCTTATTGAGAAGGCAAACAATTTGATAAAAGTCCTAAATGTTCAATTATTTAAAATATATTTCCATATTAAATATGTTATGAAAGAAAAATAAGACCAAAAAAAAGATAATTGAAAAAATTTTTAAATATTCTTTTATCTGCATTCAGACTCCATCAGTTCTTTCTCTGGAGATGAATAATAGTTTTCATAATAGGACTTTATAATTATCTTGCATTTTTTTTTATTGCTGAGAACAGCTAATTTATTAACAGTTGATCATTTTAATGATTGCTATTATTGTTGCTACTATGTAAAATGTTCTTCTGATTCCTAGCTTTGTTATCAATTCATGTAAGTATTTTTGAGGTATTATGAATTTGTTCTGCTCATCATTTCTTATAACACAATGGTATTCAATTGCTGATATATACTATAACTTGTTTAATCAAGAAGATGAGGTTTATATAAGAAACCTGATTTTTTAAATAAATAGAATTTTTTTTCCTTTTTATCATTTTAAATAAGTTAGAGTGACAAGTGTTCAACTACACTTATACAAGTTTCAGTTGAATGAATAGAAGATTGTGTATGTGAAAATAATTTTCATTTTAATGTATTTGAAATAATATTTTTCAGAAATCAAGATTTTAATTTTGCTCTAATTTTCAAAATTCTAGTTTTTCTTGTAGCCTACATAGCAGTTTCTTACTAAGAATGAATGAGTCTATGTGTATATATATGTATATATGCATATACATATGCATATATACATCAATATGTTTATATATACATACATATACATACACATATATGTATATGCATGTGTGTGTATATATATATGTATATGTATGTATGTGTATATATATATATATATATATATACCAAAAAAAAAAAAAAAGATATTAAGTGCTGGTCAGACCACTTTCAGTAGTCACATCACATTTTGGCAAAGATATTCATAAATTTATTAATTGTGGTTTGAGAAGGAGATATAGATGGTGATAACTATGCTATATGAAGATTTGTTCAAGAACTTGCCATATTTAGCCTTAAGTGGAAAAATTTCAGTGAGGATACAACACTTAAGTGCGAGCATCCTTATATTTTATACGTAAAACAAATAAACAACAAACAACAACAACAACAAAACTCAGTAAAAAAAAAAAGGAATTGCTTTTAAAAGGTCACAGTGAAAATAACTAATGTGGCTGAGAGTCTATGTCAGATCTTTTAACTCAAAGAATAATGTGGATAATAGCTACAATTCCCATTGAATATCAAAAGTCATTCCCTATTAAGAAAAATGTATATTAAAAACTATATGAATGTTTAGCTTTTATCTACACCCTCTCCTGGAAAATCATTACATTAAATGAAAATAATTTTCAAAGAAAAATTTTCCTAGACAAGTAAGATATTGTTTCCACCATATTAAAAGTACAAACTCATGAAGGCTAAGATCTATCTGTTAATGCTTATATTTTTATATGGCATATGGCATACTGTGGGCATTTAATAAATTTTATTTTCTTTCCTCCTAAGCCTTATCAATTTATTAGTTCCCTAGTTGGAGTTAATATTCACTCACTGGCTCATACTTTCAATAATAAACATGTCAAGGTATGACAGTCATTTCATCCCTCAAAAGTGAAATAATGTGATTTCAGGTGTCATGTTTTGGGTATTTGAACTTTAATTCCATTATTAATCACCCACAATAAATGGATTCATTATAGGTATTAAAAAAATTATTTGTTCCTCTGAAAATCTGTTATTGTTAAATTGTTGCTTAAAGTTATGTAGACTCCCAAAGTAGTATTCAATATTTAAGCAATAAACCATTATCATTTATAAGAAATGTTTTGCTGAATCAGATCAAAAATCTAATATGATGACCTTGAAAGTGGTATCAAATAATATTTTGTGGAAGAGCAAGCCAATTCCTCTGTATAAAAATGATCTTACACTTAGGGATGGACTCTGTTCCTTTTAATTGTACATTATGGATGAAGAATGTAGCTAAATCCTTTTTGAACCTGTTTATATAATCACCTTGTAAAAGCTCTTGGTGTAATGAGGCCCATATGTTTACTACCTGCTGTGTTAAGAAGAACATCCTTTTCTTTGTCTTAAAACTGCCTCCTTGAAGCTTCAGGGGGTATATATTATTGTGTTGTTTTAATTATCCAAGTAAAGAATTAATTTACATACAGCTGCAAATAGTTTAGAATGAAACTAGTTCCCTTACTGATGGGGATGAGGTAATAAGCATAGGGAGCAATCTGGATTCCTTTAGAAAAGTGGAAATGATTAAGGGATGATTTCATCTGGATTCACAGGTGGCTTCCACTCATCTTTTTCTCACCCACATACATTCCTGTAAATACAGCTTAAATGGATTTGCAACTAACGGTATTTAAGACTTGTTACATTTAGAATAATAGAATTTTTGAATTGCAAAGGATTTTAGAAAGAAAGTAAACTAATTTTGTCTTTTTCCAAATGAGGAAACAAAACTTATATTGGGCCATAAAATGGTACAGCCAGTACCTAAAATCAGGAAGACTAGAATAATTAAAAGAAATTTAAACCAAAATAATTAAAAGAATTAAATTCAAAGGTCAATTTTCTATTTATTCAACCATTCAATGATCTAATAATAAACCAATTATGTAGGTTAGTGGATTAAGTACTAGAATAAAATTAGAAGATTAGAATTCAAATCTCTCCTTAGACACATTACTTGTGTGACCATGAGCAAGTTAAATTCTCTATGCACTCACTTCCTTTTCTATAAATGCCAGCTATCATCATTTACATGTTCTAACTACTCCTTGTTCTCATCTTACTCCTCTTCCTCATCACTGAGGCTCATACATTTCCCCTTTCATTCAAAAAATATCTAAAAATCAAGTTTCTGCTGAAAACTATGCTAAGTGCTAGAGATAAAAGATGTAGTTAAAAGCATTACTGCCCTTAAAGAGCTTACATTTTATTGTAAGCCTTTCTTAAATCAACATAAATGGAAGGATTAGAAAACAAAGACTTGATGAATGAATTTCTTTTATTTTGTAACAAAATATTTTCTCAATGATCCAATGAGTAGCATTCATGTCCTATGTGTTTTTATTGACCATTAAAATGCTTTCTACTTCATGTAAGGCATAAGCTGCTTTATCATTAAGTACATACTGTAGCAAGTTATTGAAAATCAGTTTGATCATAAGATGCTGAAAATATCAAAAATGTAAAATTGTGGATCTGATGTGAGCAAATCAGAAAACTTCTATATTTAATAATTATTTTTCAGAGTCTTTTTATGAGATGAGAGAATTTAGAATACAAAAGGGTTGAATAAATAATTAAAATATTATTTAGGACTTGTAAGATGAATTTTCATAGTTTTATATTATTACTTTAAAAGAAGTAAAGAAATATTCAAATAGATGTTCTGTGTTATTGATTTGGATGTTTCCTGCAAAATTGCAGTCTGTATTCTATTGGAAATTAAACTGTAAATCTTTTTTCCATGTACTTCCCCACAGGTTTTTAGTAAAATTCACACAAAGCCTTTAAGACCATCAAGGTTTGTTCTTGGCATTGTAAAGTTATAATTACAACAATTAAGTTCTTCAACTATCACAACATCTAACTAGCTGAACAAGTTTCTTAATTTCTTTAACTGTAATGGAATGTTGAATGATTTTGATGTATGGATGAAAGTGAGGTCCTTGAAAGAAAATTTTAAGAGCAAATTTGTAGATGGAAGAGTTCAATTTTTAAAAATAACACACATACTGATTATACTATTACCCTTGTTAGTCAGTTATTTCATTTACATCCAACTCTTTTTGACACCATTTGGAGTTTGTTTTGTTTTTTAAGATTTATAAAAATTAATTAATTATTTTTAAACACACATTTCTTTATGAATTGTTTTGGGAGAGAAAAATCAGAGCAAAAGGGGAAAAAAAGAAACTATGGGAGAAATCACAAACAGAAGAAGTAAACATAGCAGGTGCTAATTTACATTCAGTGTCCTTAGTTCTTTTTTTCTGGATGCAGATGGCATTTTCCGTCTTTCCAAACCGACTTTCCAAAGTCTATTAAGATTGCTTTCAATCACTGAACCACTGAGAAGAACCAAGTGTTTCATAGTTGATCATCACACATTGTTTCACTCAGCATCAGTTCATGTAAATCTTTCCAGGCCTTTCTAAAATCAGCTTGTTCATCATTTTTTTCTTGAACAATAATATTACATTACCTTCATATATGGCAACTTGTTCAGCTATTCCTCAATTGATGGGGAGCTACTGATTTTCTAATTCTTTGATACCACAAAAAAGAGCTGCTACAAACATTTTTGTACATAGGGATCCTTTTCCCTCCTTTATGATTTCCTTAGGATATAGATCCAGTAATGGCACTGCTGGGTCAAAGGGTATACACAGATTTATAGCTCTTTGAGCATAGTTCCTGATTACTCTCCATAATCATTGGATCACTAAAAAACTCCACCAATAATGCATAAATGCTACAGATTTCCCACATCCTCACCAACATTTATTATTATTATTCCCTGTCATCTTAGCCAATTTGAGATTATGAGGTGATGTCTGAGAGTTGTTCTAATTTGCATTTCTATAATCAATAGTGATTTAGAGCATTTTTTCATTTGACTACAGATGGCTTTAATTTCATTATCTGATGATCTGTTCATATCCTTTGACCATTTATCAATTGGGGAATGATTTGTATTATTGTAAATTTGATACAATTCTTTTTTTTTTTTTGGAAATTATATTTTTATCAGCAATACTGGTTGCAAAGAATTTTTTCCAAGCACTACTTTCCTTTTCTTGTTCTTTCTGTTGGTTTTTTGGTACAAAATCTTTTTAGTTCAGTGTAATCTCAGTTGTTTATTTCACTTCTCATATTTTTTCCTACTTCTTCTTTGGTCATAAATGGCTCCCTTTTCCAAAGATATGATAGGTAAATTCTCCTTTTAATTTCTTTATGGTATCATTTTTTATGCATCCATTTTGAACTTATTTTGGTATGGAGCGTGAGTAGGTCTCTGCCAAGTTTCTGACATTATTTTCCAGTTTCCCCAGCAATTTTTGTCAAATGAGTTCTTATTCTACAAACTAGAGTTTTTTTTTTTTTTTTTTGGGGGGGGTTATCAAATATTAAATTTTTTTAGACCTTAATTATTTTGACATGTGTATCTAATGTAGTCCACTGAATTACTACTTTATATTTTAATTTGTACAAAATGGTTTTGATGATTGTTGCTTTATAATATAGTTTACAATGTAATATAATAATGCTAAGCCACCATCCATTATTTTTTTTTATTAAGTCCCCCAGATATTTTTGAGCTTTTGTTCTTCAAAATGAGTTTTATTATTATTTTTTCTAGCTCTATAAAATAATGTTTTGACAGTTTGATTGGCATGATACTGAACAAGTAGACCAATTTAGAGTTGTCATTTTTATATTAGCTCAGCCTAGCCATGAGCAATTGATACTTTCCCAATTGTTTAGATCTGACTTTATTTGTGTGAATAGTGTTTTGTAATGGTGTTCACATATTTCTTAGGTTTGTCTTGTTTTATTTTGTCTACAAGAATTTAAAATTGAATTTCTTTTTCTATCTCTTGCTGATGATTTTGTCAATAATACAGAGAAATGTTGATGGTTTCATTGTGTTTATTTTATATCCTGCAACTTTGTTAAAGCTATAGATTGTTTTGAGAAGGTTTTGGGATGATTTTCTAGTGTTCTCTAACTATACCATCATATCATCTGCAAACAGTGATAGTATTATTCCTCATTGCCTATTTTATTTTTTAAAATTTCTTTTTCTTTTCTTATTGCTAAAGCCAATATTTGTAGTGCAGAGTTGAACAAAAGTGGAAATAATGGGTATCCTTATATCACCTTAATTATTACTGTAGATTTTAGATAATTTTTATTATTTTAAAGAAAAGCTTCCTTTATCCTTTTGTTCTCCAATGTTTTTAATAGGAATGGGTGCTATATTTTGTCAAAAGCCTTTTCTAAATCTATTGAGATTATCATATTATTTCTGTTGATTTTTTTATCAATATGGTTGATAATAGTAGCAATTTTCCTGATGTTGAATCAGCTCTGCATTACTGTTAAAAATGCAACTTTGTCATAGCATATTATCTTGCTTTTAAGTTGCTGTAATATTTTTGCTAATATTTTATTTAAAATTTTGACATCAATATTCATTAGGAGATTGGTCTGTAATTTTCTTTTTCTGTTTCGACTCTTCCAGTTTAGGTATCAGTACCATATTTGCGTCAAAGAAGGAATTTGTCATTACTCCTTCTTTACCTATATTTCCAAATACTTCACATAAATTGGAATTGTTTTTTTTTTTTTTTTTTTTTTTTTTTTTTAATTTTTGGTAGAATTCACTTGTGAATACTTCTGGCCTTGGAGATTTTTTCATCAGGAGTTTGTTGATGAATTGTTCATTTTCCTTTTTTTTTTTTTTAAGTAGGGCTATTTAAGTAATTTATTTCCTTTTCTGTTAACCTCGGCAATTTACATTTTGTAAATATTCATCCATTTCAGTTAGATTTTCAGACTTGCTGACATACAGTTGGGCAAAATAGCTCCTAAGTATTGCTTTAATTGCTTTTTCATTGGTAATGGTTTCAATCTTTTCATTTTTGATGCTGATGATTTAGTTTTTTATTTACTTTTTCTGATCAAATTAACCAAAGATTTATCTATTTTTTTCATATAATCAACTATTTCATTTATTATTTCAATAGTTTTTTTTTTTAAGTTTCTATTTTACTAATCTATTCTTTGAGTTTCAGAATTTCTAATTTGGTATTTAATTGAGTCTTTTAAATTTGTTCTTTTTCTAGCTTTTTTAGTTGCATGCCTAATTCATTGATCTCTAATTTCTCTATTTTATTCATGTAGCTATTTAGAGATATAAAATTTCCCTTAAGAAAAAAAAAAAAGAACTGTTTTGGCTCCATTCTATAGATTTTGATATGTTGTCTCATTATTGTCATTGTCTTGAATGAATTTATGTATTTTTTCTGTGATTTGTTGTTTTACACACTCATTTTTTAGAATTAGATTATTTAATTTGCAATTGGTTTTTAGTCTATCTTTCCCTGGCTCTTGATGGAATATAATTTTTATTGCATTTTGTGGTCTGAAAAAACACCACTTAATATTCCTGCCATTCTGCATTTGATTGTGAGGTTTTATGCCCTAATAAATGCTCATTTTTTGTGTAGTTGGCATGTACTGCCGAGAAAAATATTAATTTCTGTTCCTTCTCAGTTTTCTCCTGAAGTCTATCATATTAGATTTTCTAAGATTCTATTAACCTCCCTAGATTATTTCTTGTTTACTCTGTGATTAGATTTGTCTTTTTCTGAGAAGAAAAACTACTAGAATAATTTTGCTGTCTGATTTTTTCCTGCAGTTGACTTAAATCTCTAGCATTGTAGAGTGTACCACTTGTAATATATGCATTTAGTATTTTTATTACTTCTTTTTTTATGGTACATTTATCAAGATGTACTTTTCTTTCTTATCTCTTTTAATAAGATCTATTTTTACTTTTGCTTTATCTGAGATCATATTTGTTACCCCAGCTTATTTTATTTCAACTAAAGCATAATAAATTCTATTCCAGACTTTTCCTTTATTCTGTATGTAACTCTCTGTCATATGTGTTTTTTGTAAGCAGCATATTATTGGATTTTTTTTAATCCACTTTACTATTTGCTTCCATTTAATGGAAGAGTTCACATTCACATTCACAGTTATGTTACCCAGCTCTGTGCTTCCCTCCATTCTATTTTCTCCTCTCTATATATACTTTTGTTACCTCTTTCCACCCTGTTTTCATTTGTGTGTAATTTTTTTCTACCTATCCCACTTAATTCCTATCACCCTTTTCCCTTCTCTTAGTTATGTTTTTAATACACTCTGCCCATTATCTTATCTTCTATCAGCCCTTACCCCCTTTTCTTAAATTTTCCCCTAATATTTCTGCCTTTCCTTCTATCCTGTCCCTTCCTTTTCTTTTTCTCTTTCTTTTTACTTCTTTATAGGAATAGATAAATTTCCATCCCCAAATAAATATTTTTCCCTTAGAGCCAATACTGATTAGCTCAAGCTTCAAATGAGTTTTATCTCCCTCTCTTTTTTCCCTTGATTTTAATAGGTCTTTTGCACCACTTCATGTGAACCAATTGTTCCATTATACCTCTGCTTTCTTCCTCCCCTCCCCCAATACAGAGATTTCCCCACTTTTTAATGTCTTTTTCTTTATAATATCACATTAGGATCCATTCACAACCACACCCTCAATCCATGTGATGCACCCCTCTGTTTGCCCTGGTGACAGATACAGTTCTCAAGAGTTACAAATATCATTTTCTCATCTAGGGAGGTAACTTGTTTAAATTTCAATTAATATATATTTTCCCATGTTTAACTTTCTTTGCATCTTTTGAGCCCTGTGATTTTAGATTAAATTGTCTTTTTAATTTTGTTTTTTTTTTTCAATACAAATGACTGAAAGTCTCTTAATTCACTGAAGCTCAATCACTTCCCCTGAAAAATGATGTTGAATTTCCCCATGTAGTTAATTCTTGTTTGTAACCCCACATTCTTTGCTTTATGGAATATGGCAATATTCCAATCCTTCATTTTAGAAGTTGCCAAATTCTGGGAAATCCTGACTATTGCTCCTTGACATTTGAATTGTTTTTCTTTGGCAGCTTGAAGGGTTTTTTCCTTGAGATTATAGTTTTGGAGTTTTGAAACAATAAACATTGGAGTTTTCCTTGTGTGATCTCTTTCCAAAAGTGATAGATGGATTCTTTCAATTAGTATTTCCCCCTCTGTTTCTAGAACATTGGGGCAATTTGACTTAATTTCCTATTGTAGAATTCTATATAGGCTCTTATTTTGGTCATGGCCTTCAGGTAGGGCTATAATTTTTAAATTGTCTCTTCCGAATCTATTTTCCAGGTGGGCTGTGTTCCCAATAAGGTTTTTCACATGTTCTTCCATTTTTTCATTCTTTTTAGTTTGTTTGACTAATTCTTGCTGTCCCAGTACTCATTAGCTTCACATTTGCCCTGTTCTAGATTATAATGTGTGAATTTCTTCAGTTAGCTTTTGTATATTTTCCCCATTTGGTTAATTCTGTTGTTAAAAGAATTGGTTTCTTCAGACTTTTTTTTCTTTTCTTTTCCAAGCTGTTTACTCTTTCATGAATACATGTCATTTCTTTTTTTTTTCTACCTCTTTTATTTTTCTTTTGAAATCTTTTATGATCACTTCCAAGAAGTCTCTTTGGGTTTGACACAGTTCATATCACTTTTTGAAATTTCTTTTGTGGACATTCTGTCCTCTTCTAATTTTGTCTTTTAGTTTTTCTTGTCACCATAGTAGTTTTCTATGGCCAATATTCTTTTCTGTTTCTTGTCCATTTTCTTTTCTTTTTTTTTTTTTTAGCTTTTAAGGTGAAGCTCTGCTCCTGGGGTAAAGGTGACACTGTTGCCAGCTTCCTGTGCATCTCTGAGCATTGGTTTTTAGCACAGGGGATCCTAGTGTTTGTAGGGGATAGCTTTGCCTATATCTCTATGACTTCCATAAAAACTTTTTGAGTAAGTGGTCAACCGTGCAGTAAAATTTCTATGAAGAAATAATTGCAGTGTCAGTGACACAAAAGAAAGAAATATCTAAAGAGAAATTTTTTCCACAAAGAGATTACTTTATATAAAAACAATGTTAAAATCCAATTGACATATGCAGAATGCTAAATACATTTTAAATTGTAATGCAGTACTTGTTATTAGCCAGTAAAAATAAGTAATTTTTTCACACAGTAACTAGATACTAATTTTTAAATTTCTTAGGCTATTATTTTGTGATGACCCTAGAAAGTCATAAGTAAACTTGGTTCAATCTAACTGCATTATCCTCTTTTATTAGTGATTCTTTTTAAGCAGATTTAGATAAGTACAATTCAAAATCCAAGAGATGTGATAGTAGATGAAATAATCTTTTATAATATTTAATTATATATATATATATATATGTAAATATCTTCTATTTTAGTTTTTTCTCTATTTTCATCATTGATTGTACTTGATATGCTCTTGTTTAGTTGAATCTCCCACTAAGTTTTCTTTAAATACATTTCACCCTTGACATATAGAACATTCATTATCTTTCATCATCTTGATTTTGAAATTGTACAATTTAGTTTATTTTTTAAAACATGTTTACATTAGGCAGTATCTGTTTTTTCCCCTTTCAAAAATTATGTTTGCTTACCAAGACAGTTTTTAAGGTTTTTTTTTTTAATTCAGCTAAAGTTTCTCACAAAATTGCTGTAATTTGTACTGATAATCCTGTCTATCCTACTGCTTAATTGATGATAATTCATTTAAATCAGTAAATATAAAATTTAAATTATATGACCTATTTTACATCAATTTATTATTGTCAATTTTATGTTTATTTTAATTATATCTTTGTTTTAGCAGATATATGTTCAGATGCCTGAACATCTGAATATTCATGTGGCATCAGGCATCTGAATATAAATATATAGCAATAAATGGATTGGTTCCATATAAGCTAGAATTCTTTTAACATCTCTTAAAATAAAATAAATTTATTTTTCCTGTGTTCTTATGAGCTTGCTATATTCTATACCAATAATTTTTCTGCAATTAATTTAAATCAATCCAATATTTAATTTAATTCATTTATCGGACATTTATTATGAACCAGACACTTTACTAAGTGCTAAGGATATAAAGAAAGCTAAAAATAATTCTAGGCCTCAAGGAGTTCACATTACATTGTGTGGGATGGAAAGAGAAAAATATAAATAAGTAAACAAAAACGATGCATACAGAATAAATGGTGTGTAATCTCAAAGGGCAAGGTATTACAGGGATCCTCAAATTTTTTTTAAATAGGAGGCCAGTTCACTGTCCCTCAGACTGTTGGAGGGCCAGACTATAGTAAAAACAAAAACTTTGTTTTGTGGGCTTTTAAATAAAGAAACTTTATAACCTTGGGTGAATGGGATAATTGTTCTCAACTGCCGCATCTGGCCAATGGATCTTTATATTAGCAGCTAGCTCTGCCAGATAAAAGATTCTTGTAGAGGATGAAATTTGAGAAACTACTTGAAGATATACAGAGAAATTGAGATTTGAAGATAAAGAGGAACCATATTCAAAGTATAATAAACAGTTAACACAAACATAGAAACAGAATATAGAGGAATAGATGGTAAAACATTTTAACTTCCTAAAGTACATAAAAAAAAGGAGAGGAGCGTAAAATGACAGGAAACGTTGACGAGGACAATATAATAAATAAATTTGATTTTAGAAGTGTAAGGTTCTGGTTGATTTTCTGGAAGTCTTTGGACCAGCCTTCGTTTCAGCAGAGTAATCACCACAAGAATAGCCGGGGATAAAATTCAAAACTCTTTATTGTTTCCTTCACAGTCTGTTTCCTTGACTGGGGCTCGGGCTAGCTTTCTGAAGACCCGTTAGATAGGTCTTGGTCTCAGTACAGGAAATGCAGGAGGATAGGCCCACCATCAAGTTGGTATGAGATGAAGTGAATGTCTCTCATCCAGTCCTTGTGGCTTTTATATACTCTATTATAATTACATCATCATAGGTATGAATCTTGTAGAATAGGTGTCAATCTTGTAGAACTATATTAATTACTAAGTACATGTACTGAATTAGAGAACTATTAATCACCATGCTAGCCTAGATAACTATTGTCTTACCAATTCCACTGGGTTAATGCCTTGTTGCAAGAATTTCTCCAGAATTCTGGCCCATTACACAGAAGAAATATGATGTTAGTGAAATTTTCTCAGTGTGTAGAATTTTCTGAGAGTGATATGAATAGACATACACTTATAGGGAAATCATGTTGGTGGCTGAGTGGAAAATGGATTGGAACAGGGTAACATATAAGGCAGGGAGCTAATTATATGTATATTTCAATAAATCAGACAAGAGGTGCTAAGGTCCTAAAATACAATAGTGGCTATTTGGGAGGACAGAATGTGTCATATGTGATCACAATGCTGTGGGAGAAAAAAACAAAAGCATAAATTGGCAATTGATTAGATACCCTAACTGAGAGAGAATGCTAAGTTGAGGATGACACTGAGATCATGAGTCTGAATTACTGGAAGGTTGTATTTTTAAAATTTCATTTAGTATGTTATATTTACAAGTTGCATGTGAAAACAATTTTAACTTTTTTTTTCAAGTTCTGAGTTCCACATTATCTTTTTCCTTCCCCTTTCCCCACTGAGATAAGCAATATGACATAGGTTACCCATGTATATTCATGCAAAACACATTTCCATGGAAGTTATCATGCAAAAGAAAGCACTCCCAAAACCAAAACAAAGCACAAGAAAAAGAAGGAAAATTAAGAAAAGTTATTTTTAATCTACATTCAGGTTCTACCAATTCTCTCTCCAAAGATGGACAACACCTTTCAATATATATACTATAGAATTGTTTTGGATCATTGTTTTGTTAAGAACAGATAAGTTATTCATAGTAGATTATCATAATACATTGATATTAAAGTGTAGAATATTGTCTTAGTTCTGCCATTTCACCTTGTATAAGTTCATGTAAGTCTTTCTATGCTATTTTTTTTTCAGAAACCATGCTGTTCATATATACTTAAAGCACAGTACCATTAATTCACAATCGTATATAACTTGTTCAGCCTTACCTAATTGATGTATATCCCTTCAATTTTCAGTTCTTTGTTAATAATAAAAGATTGCTACATATATTTTTGTATACACAAATCCTTTTCCTTTTTCTTTTTTTTATCTCTTTGTCATTCAGACTTAGTAATAGTATTGCCTGGTCAAAGGTTATGCATGTTGTAATCATACTTTGAGCATAGTTCCAAATTGTTCTTCAGAGAGGTTAAATATAAATTCACCAATACTACATTGATTTTTTTATACTACTGATGATATTTAGAATGAGATTCCTAGGCTTCTTGAAATAAAGGAGTATTGGCCAACATGGTTAGAAGGAAAATCTTTTCATATCCTCCTTATCTAAAGGGATAGAATAGAAACAATCCTTAATGTTTATAACCTAAAGAGGGCATTCTCTAGGCAACTGAGTAGGAGATGGAAGTCCAGGCTGAAGAGTTCCCATAGTTTCCATCTGTTCATTTACCTTCCTTAAATCAGTCTACATCCTCAATTTTCCAGATTTCTTTCCTACAACAAATACTAGGGAATTCCAAGGATTTAGAGAAGGTTGTTAAGTGTCCTTGGTCAAATTGGCCTGAATTTTATTGCTACCTAAGGGCCACTGTTTTATCCACACTGGTATATAAGTTTTCCATTGGGTAGGAACAGGTCAAAGTGTTGGCAGACCTTCAACAGCAGTCCTGCCTAAAAAACCAAGGTACTCATTTTTAATCCTAATTGTTGTAAAATGTCTCTTACTCACAGATTGATGGGGGATTTTTCAACTATAATAGGAGTTTTTTTACTCCTATTTCACCTTCAAAAGTCCATCTCAAAAGAGTAGCACTAACTTCAGTTGCTATTGATTCTCCTATGTCAGACATGTAGTTGTCTGCCTTAATCTTTGGCCAGTGACTGGGCCAGTTGGCACTTCTTATGACTGTACAATCTGCTCTTGTGTCTACCAATCCTTCTAATAGTATGCCATTTATACAGATAGTGGGCAGAGATCAGTCAGCTGTCATAGCTGCTGTCCTGCATATTCCTGGATTTTTGTTGCTTAGAGTCAGAATCTGGGCAATTGTCACCATATTGCTTATTAGGGGTATGGCTCAGTAAACCTGATGCTACTTCTTCTCCTGGTTGATAAGTCACACATTGTCTAACTGTATTAGTGAATGGGATATTATCTACACATTCCCCAGTTTCCCACATCTGTGTATGGATGAACACTGTTTTGTAAGTACTCTCAGGAGGTGAAATGGTCAAGGCTACTGTGCTTGGAAACAAAGGATCCATAGGCTGGATTTCATCTCTCCAGGGGGTATCTCAGTTGTCCCAGTTGCATACAACTCTATTCTCCCCAATAGTAATCCGTTTCTCCCATCATATGGCTTCCTGGCTGATTGGTCATGTCTGGGTATTGAACTTCTAAAGGCTCTCTGGGTGTAGCATCGGCTGCCATCATACCCCAAGTATTTTTTTTGCCTTGGGCACTGGGGCTGGTCCCCTCCTCTAGTTTCCCTGAATCAGTCTACATTCTGATGACCAATGGAAGCCTCTGTTGCATTTTGGACATGGGGTTTTGGGTCTTATTCTCCCACCCTGTTTTCTTACTCTGTTTTGGCATAAAGAGTCTCTCTGGAACTCCTTTGCCAAAAGGGAGCCTGTCCTCCCATGTTTGGATCTGGGGAAGTCCGCATCATAGGCCTGGCTATAAAAGACATTTGTCTCCACTGTGGCACAGCATCTTATGATCTCCTCTAAAGGAGCCTCCTTGTGTAGTCATAGTATAATTCTTCTACAAACCTCATTAGGATTTTCTTTAGCAAGTTGCCTTATCAAAATTTTTGTTGCTGCATTTTCAACAATAGTTTGTATGGCTGCTGTCTGCAAATGTTCCACAAAATCAGCAAAGGGTTCATTTGGCCCTTGTGCTATTTTTATGAAGGCCTCTGCTTTGTCATGTTTACCTGGGATAAAACCCCATGCTTTGATAGCAGCAGAAGCAATTTGTTCATATGCTGCTATGGGGTAATTAATCTGTACTGAAATGTCTGCATAAGAACCAAACCTGTTAGTTAGTAATAGGTGATTGGAGTATTAACTCCACATTGACTATTTCATTGGACTTATATCCTACAGAGCTCACTATATTCAGAAAGGCACAAGTTTTTTTTTTTTTTTTTTTTTTTTTTTTCCCTCCCCCCCAGATTCTAAGCACATAGTTGCTATAGATTTCCAGTCACTAGGGGTTAAGGCTTCATAAGCCAAATTCTTTACTAACCTCTTAACATAAGGTGATGTAGCCCCATAAAGAGTGCAAGCCTTTTTCAGGTCTTTGAGGATTTCTAGATCAAAAGGAGTATAACTTCTACTTTCTTGATCTGAAGACTTAAATTGTTGAATCATAGAATATATTTCTATTCTCTTTTTAAAAATGTTTTATTTTATTTTATTTAATAATAACTTTATATTGAGAGAATCCATGCCAGGGTAATTTATTTTACAACATTATCCCTTGCACTCGTTGCTGTTCCAATTTTTCCCCTCCCTCCCTCCACCCCCTCCCCTAGATGGCAAGCAGTCCTATATATGTTAGATATGTTGCAGTATATCCTAGATATAATATATATTTGCAGAACTGAACAGTTCTCCTGTTGCACAGGGAGAATTGGATTCAGAAGGTAAAAAATAACCCAGGAAGAAAAACAAAGATGCAGAAAGTTCACATTCATTTCCCAGTGTTCTTTCTTTGGGTGTAGCTGCTTCTGTCCATCATTTATCAATTGAAACTCAGTTAGGTCTCTTAGTCAATGAAATCCACTTCCATCAGAATATATCCTCATATAATATCATTGTCGAAGTTGTATAATGATCTCCTGGTTCTGCTCATTTCACTCAGCATCAGTTCATGTAAGTCTCACCAAGCCTCTCTGTATTCATCCTGCTGGTCATTTCTTAGAGAACAATAATATTCCATAACATTCATTTACCACAATTTACCCAGTCATTCTCCAATTGATGGGCATCCATTCAATTTCCAGTTTCTAGCCACTACAAACAGGGCTGCCACAAACATTTTGGCATATACAGGTCCTTTTCCATTCTTTAGTATTTCTTTGGGATATAAGCCCAATAGAAACACTGCTGGATCAAAGGGTATGCACAATTTGATAACTTTTTGGGCATAATTCTAGTTTGCTCTCCAGAATGGTTGGATTCGTTCACAACTCCATCAACAATGCATCAGTGTCCCAGTTTTCCCGCATCCTCTCCAACATTCATCATTATTTTTTTGCCTATCATCTTAGCCAATCTGACAGGTGTGTAGTGGTACCTCAGGGTTGTCTTAATTTGCATTTCTCTGACCAATAATGATTTGGAACACTCTTTCATATGAGTGGTAATAGTTTCAATTTCATCATCTGAAAATTGTTTGTTCATATCCTTTGACTATTTATCAATTGGAGAATGGCTTGATTTCTTATGAATTAGAATCAGTTCTCAATATATTTTGGAAATGAGGCCTTTATCAGAACCTTTAAATGTGAAGATGTTTTCCCAGTTTGTTGCTTCCCTTCTAATCTTGTTTGCATTAGTTTTGTTTGTACAAAGGCTTTTTAATTTGATATAATCAAAATTTTCTAATTTGTGATCAGTAATGGTCTCTAGTTCATCTTTGGTCACAGATTTCTTTCTCCTCCACAAGTCTGAGAGATAAACTATCCTATGTTCCTCTAATTTATTTATAATCTCGTTCTTTATGCCTAGGTCATGGACCCATTTTGATCTTATCTTGGCATATGGTGTTAAGTGTGGGTCCATGCCTAATTTCTGCCATACTAATTTCCAATTATCCAAGCAGTTTTTATCAAATAATGAATTCTTTTCCCAGAAGTTAGGGGCTTTGGGTTTGTCAAACACTAGATTGCTATAGTTGACTATTCTGTCTTGTGAACCTAACCTTTTCCACTGATCCACTAATCTATTTCTTAGCCAATACCAAATGGTTTTGGTGACTGCTGCTTTTTAATATAATTTTAGATCAGGTACAGCTAGGCCACCTTCATTTGATTTTTTTCCCCATTAATTCCCTTGAGATTCTCAACATTTTATTGTTCCATATGAATTTTGTTGTTATTTTTTCTAGATCATTAAAATATTTTCTTGGAAGTCTGATTGATATAGCACTAAATAAATAGATTAGTTTAGGGAGTATTTTCATCTTTATTATATTCGCTTGGCCTATCCAAGAGGACTTAATATTTTTCCAATTATTTAAGTCTGACTTTATTTGTGTGGAGACTTTTTTGTAATTTTGCTCATATAATTCCTGACTTTCTTTTGGTAGATAGATTCCCAAATATTTTATGCTATCAACAGTTATTCTAAATGGAATTTCTCTTTGTACCTCTTGCTGTTGGGTTTTGTTGGTGATGTATAAAAATGCTGAGGATTTCTGAGGATTTATTTTGTACCCAGCTACTTTGCTAAAATTATGCATTATTTCTAATAGCTTTTTAGTAGAATCTCTGGGATTCTCTAGGTATACCATCATATCATCTGCAAAGAGTGATAGTTTGGTTTCCCCATTGCCAACTCTAATTCCTTTAATATCTTTCTTGACTCTTATTGCAGAGGCTAGTGTTTCTAATACAATATTAAATAATAATGGTGATAGTGGGCAACCTTGCTTCACTCCAGATCTTACTGGGAAAGGTTCTAGTTTTTCCCCATTGCATATGATGCTTACTGATGGTTTTAAATATATGCTCCTGACTATTTTAAGGAAAAGTCCATTTATTCCTATGCTCTCAAGTGTTTTTAATAGGAATGGATGTTGAATTTTATCAAATGCATTTTCTGCATCTATTGAGATGATCATATGGTTTTTGTTTGTTTGGTTATTGATATAGTCGATTATGCTAATAGTTTTCCTAATGTTGAACCAGCCCTGCATTCCTGGTATAAATCATACTTGGTCATAGTGTATTATCCTGGGGGTGATTTTCTGTAATCTTTTTGCTAATATTTTATTTAAGAGTTTAGCATCAATATTCATTAGGGAGATTGGTCTATAATTTTCTTTCTCTGTTTTCAGCCTACCTGGTTTAGATATCAGTAGCATGTCTGTGTTGTAAAGGAGTTTGGTAGGACTCCTTCAATCCCTATTTTTTTCAAATAGTTTATTTAGCATTGGAGTTAATTGTTCTTTAAATGTTTGATAGAATTCACATGTAAATCCATCTGGTCCTGGGGATTTTTTCTTAGGGAGTTGATTGATAGTTTGTTCTATTTCTTTTTCTGAGATGGGACTGTTTAGGATATTTACTTCTTCCTCTGTTAGTTTGGGCAAGCTATATTTTTGGAGGTATTTTTCTATTTCATTTAAGTTGTCGAATTTATTGGCATAAAGTTGAGCAAAGTAACTCCTAATTATTGCTCTAATTTCTTCTTCGTTAGTGGTGAGTTCTCCCTTTTCGTTTTTAAGACTAACAATTTGATTTTCCTCTTTCCTTTTTTTAATCAGATTTACTAAAGATTTGTCTATTTTCTTGATTTTTTCATAGAACCAACTCTTAGTTTTATTATTTAATTCAATAGTTTTTTACTTTCAATTTTATTGATCTCTCCTTTTATTTTTAGAATTTTAAGTTTAGTGTTTGACTGGGGGTTTTAATTTGTTCCTTTTCTAGCATTTTTAGTTGCAAGCCCAATTCATTGACCTTCTCTTTCTCTATTTTATATACATAGGCCTCTAGAGATATGCAATTTCCCCTTATTACCACTTTGGCTGCATCCCATACATTTGGGTATGATGTCTCATTATTATCATTTTCTTGGGTGAAGTTATTAATTATGTCTATGATTTGCTGTTTCACCCAATCATTCTTTAGTATGAGATTATTTAGTTTCCAATTATTTTTTGGTCTACTTTCCTCCGGCTTTTTGTTGAATGTAATTTTCATTGCATGGTGGTCTGAAAAGGCTGCCTTTAATATTTCTGCCTTACTGCATTTGAGTTTGAGGTTTTTATGTCCTAATATATGGTCAATTTTTGCATAGGTTCCATGAACTGCTGAAAAGAAAGTGTACTCCTTTCTGTCTCCATTACATTTTCTCTAGAGGTCTATCATATCTAACTATTCTAGTATTCTATTTACCTTTTTGACTTCTTTCTTATTTATTTTGTGGTTTGATTTATCTAATTCTGAGAGTGCAAGGTTGAGATGTCCCACTATTATAGTTTTGCTGTCTATGTCTTCTTGCAGCTCTCTTAATTTCTCTTTTAAGTATTTAGATGCTACACCACTTGGTGCATCTATGTTTAATACTGATATTGCTTCATTATCCATGCTACCCTTTAGCAAGATATAGTGTCCTTCCTTATCTCTTTTAATTAGATCAATTTTTGCTTTAGCTTGATCTGAGATCAGGATGGCTACCCCTGCTTTTTTTACTTCACCTGAAGCATAGTCGATTTTGCTCCAACCTTTTACCTTTAACCTGCATGTATCTCCCCGCTTCAGGTGTGTTTCCTGTAAACAACATATTGTAGGATTCTGGCTTTTAATCCATTCTGCTAACCACTTCCTCTTTCTGGGGGAGTTTACCCCATTCACATTTATGGTTAAAATGACCAATTCTGTATTACTTGCCATCTTGTTAACCCCGGTTTATGCTTTTCTCTCTTCTTTCCCCCTCACCTCCCATTCCCAGTATTAAGCTTGTGAACAGCACTTGCTTCTCACAGCCCTCCCTTTTTAGTATCCCTCCCCCCACCTTAGAATTCCTCCCCCTATCTTACCTCTTTCCCTCCCAGTTTCCGTATTCCCTTCCACTTACCTTATTCCTTCCCTTTTCACTTTTGCCTTCTCACTTTTCAATGAGGTGGGAGAAGTTTCCCCATAGATTTAATATGTCCAAAATTTTTATCTTAAAGCCAATTCTGAAGGCAGTAAGATACCCACTATATTCATCCCCCTCCATTCTTTCTCTCAGATATAATAGGTTTCCTTTGCCTCTTCATGAGATGTAGTACCCCCACTTTACCCTTTTTGTAGTACATTGTCCTTTCCACATCTAGTATCTAGAACAAGGTATACATATATTCTTTATACATCTGTATAGCCGAAATGTAGTTCCCAAGATTAATCTTTACCTTTTTAGATTTCTCTTGAGTTCTATATTTGTAGATCAAACTTTTTGCTAAGTTCTGGCTTTTTCATCAAAAATAGGTGAAATTCACTTACTTTGTTGAATGTCCATCTTCTTCCCTGGAAAAAGATGCTCATTCTAGCTGGGTAAGTAATTTTTGGTTGCATACCAAGTTCCTTAGCCTTTCAGAATATCATATTCCAGGCCCTTCGATCCTTTAATGTGGATGCTGCTAGATCCTGGGTGATCCTTATTGTAGCTCCTCGATACTTGAATTGGATTTTTCTAGCTGCTCGCAATATTTTTTTCTTCATCTGAGGGTTCTGGCATTTGGCCACTATATTCCTTTGTGTTTTGATTTTAGGATTCCTTTCAATAGGTGATCGATGAATTCTTTCAATGTCTATTTTACCCTCTGTTTCTATGACTTCTGCACAGTTCTCTTTGATATTTTCCTGGAAAATAGTGTCCAGGCTCTTTTTTTCATCATGCTTTTCTGGGAGTCCAATGATTCTCAGATTGCCTTTCCATGATCTGTTTTCCAGGTCTGTTGTTTTCCCCAGAAGGTATTTCACAATCTTTTTCATTGTTTGATTTTTTTGGATTTGCTTGACTGATTCTTTTTGTCTCCTGGAGTCATTCAATTCAATTTGTTCTATTCTGATTTTCAATGAAGTATTTTCTTCACTCACTTTTTAAAATTCTTTTTATAATTGTCCAATGGAGTTCTATTGTTCTATGGAATTTTTTCCATTTCGCCAATTTTGTTTTTTAGAGAGCTATTTTCTGTTTCCAGTTCACTAATCCTATTTTTCAAGGATTTTATTTCTTTATCCAGTCTCTCTTTAAATGAGTGGGATTACTTCCCAATGCTCTTTTGCAGAGCCTCCCTCTCCTTTTCCCATTTTTCTTCTAGCTCCCTTGTGAGAGCCTTTTAAATTTCCTCCATGAGATTCATCTGTGCTGAGGAAAGGAGATGATCTCCTCCTTTGGGGATTCACCTGGAGACAGTCTGTTTTTAGTCTCCTCAGGGTTTAGAGTCTGCTCTCTATCTGTATAGAAGCTGTCAAGGGTTAAAGTCCTCTTCAAATTTTTGCTCATTTTGTCAAAGAATCAAAGACAAACTAGCAAAGAAAAAAAAGAAAGAACCCCTAAATGGAGTCTGTTTTTTGGGGGGAGGGGCTGGGTGGTGTTACCGAGCTTTTTCTACAGACTGAGGGGGCAGCAGTGAGGCACTAGCAGGACTGTGTTGCGCCTGCGCTCTGAGACTCCGAGAGTGTGCTGAGACACTGTGAGGGAGGAGTGGCCAAGGCTGGAGAGACTCCAGCTGTTTGGGGTTGTATTCTTTCCCCCCCCCCCCCGGTGTTTTTAGCTTCTCTGTTGGGCTGCTGACTTGCTGCCAGGGCAAAGTATTCAGTCCTGTGACAAAGCTCTCCCGGCAGAGACAGCTGCAATCACACCTCACCTCTTCTCCAGTCTGCTCCCGTGCTCTCACTGCCACTGCCCTCAGCCTGCGCCCGATCTAAAATCGTCCCCACCCTCGAGCAAAAACAGACCTTTCCTGGTGAATCTCAAGGATGGCTTCTCTTGGTAACTATTTGTGTTTTTTTTTTTTTTTTCAGTCAAGCATTAATTCAGAGGCTTGTAATGAAATGGATAGTGAGAGAAAATGTGGAGTTTACACAGCTGTGTGCCTCCTCTCCGCCATCTTGGCCGGAAGTCCATATATTTCTATTCTCAAATCTGCCCTTCTTCTGTGGCTTTAATTAGTCACTTTTGCAATCTACTAATAAAAGGGGGTGATTACTGGGGGGGAGGTTCTGGTGATATCACTGCCCCTCCCACTATTCTTCCTCCCTCTACCCTGGAAGGTGAAGCTGATGTGGGGGACAGGGAGGAGGAGTGTCAAAGACCCACTTGAGATAGGCGCAGTTGAAGCTTGGCTGTGAGAGTGAGAATCACCACGCCCTTCAAGTTCACTTAACTCATCATATCCTCTGGAAATATTGCCATTAATCTGTCCTTTGTCTCCCTCTTTTTCCTCACACTTCCTCATCTGCTGTTATTAAAACTTTTCTTTTTTCTAGAACTTGCAGGATTTTTCAAGGACAATTGTATTATTTTGTATATGTAGAATGTTTCCTTAGAAATTGAATCAGGACTTTTATCTTTGTAGTATTCACATAGTTGATCTCCTACTACTTTCCAATTATCTGCCTCTATTTATTCTTCCTTGAAGAACCAGTGGGACGTGTGTTCTAATTTATCCAAGAGTCCACCAATCTGCTCCCAAGTTACAAGCAAATCTTGTCTCTTGATCAACTTATGTATTCTTTCTATAGTGTTCTTCCAGAGCTGGAGTGAGGGTGGGTGGGGGAATCTTTTCCTAATATCTGCACCATTTCATTTAAAAAAGGTTACTAGTTTAGCACTTAACAAAGTAAGTTCCCTATTTGTCTATTAAAATATTCACCCTATTTCCTGGTCATTTGGGACTTCTTCAGTGAAATTAGGGTCCTTGATTCACACGTTGGGCCAAATGTGAAGTCCAGGCTAGTTCCTTGGAGGCCTCTGAATCAGCCAGAGTCAGGATAAGCAAAAGTCTTTGGTCTTAAGGGGGAGAAGTGAAAGGGATGGACACAATTACCACAAACTCTCAACCAATCTTCCTTCTCCTTCTCCTCCTCCCAAGTGAGTCTGGCTTCTCTCACTCCACTCTCTAATCCTTATCTACAATTCTCTTAACCCCAAGTATTGAGCTAGCATTAATTGTGAGAAGAGACATTCCAAACATGCTAATAGAGTTATTGTCCAATAGGTAATTAAACTTAATTGCTAGGTTGTCTGATTCAAGTGCACCTATTAAGAATTTTAGCCTTTTACATATACTAAGTATAAACCAATCATTATATCACTAAGGAATCATTATTTCTTGTAATAATAAGTCATTCATACTGAAGTAGAGACCTATTAATCACCATGTTAAACTAGATCACCATTGTCTTATCAATTCCACTTGGTTAATTGTAAGAATCCCTGTTTCAGAGTTCTGGCCCATTACAATATTTTGTTATAATGTCATCAAAATCCCTCTGCATGTCTGGAAGCTATCTAGCACCACTGCAATTCTGGTTTTAATTATAATATATCATTAATATTATTGTATATAAATCCATTTAAGCAAGAGATACAGTGAAATATATGGGTGAAGAAAAAATAGATTACCCACACCCATGGATATAGTTAAAAAGATCCATCAGCCTTTCCCATTCCTGAAGAAATATTGATTTCTGTGGATATAGTCTCCCTTTGCCATACCCTATCCTTGAGAATGATGCCAATACCATTTTTTTAATGGACAATTTAGAAAATACTATGTTTACTCATAAATTGTATAATATTCGCAACTTGCTATCAGATCATATGCAATACAGACAAATTAGTAACCATGGTGTTCCATCAGAATTGTTTTCTGAAATTCTTACACAGTATGTATTTTATTCTTCATGATTAAGGATAAAATGTTAGTTGAAATTTCTAGATTTGAAAAAGATTATGCTATATGCATTTTTTTTCAAATCTTATTTTTTTTAACTTTGCACAGTCTTTGAAAGATATTCTATGGTATTAACAAATAATAATCAATATTTTCCTGAATATAGCAAACATACTTTTTGCAATATTAAATGAAAGCAAGTCCCATTGTTTAAATAATAGTTTTTTCCACTGATGTATTACTAAGTCATGGAATACTACTCTTTTCAATAATAATAAAGTTTAAAGTTATTCAAAGGGCAACAAAGGCAAAAAGGAAATTGGATATGAATAAATTTCCATGTATTACATTTGAAGAATTTTACAGAAAAAGTAAAAATGTTATCACCAAAAATGTGGAGAATTAGAACAAAATGAATTGCTCACACATTGAAAGTAAGGAATATCTGAGGACAATCTTCTGTGTTCCATCAAAATTCCAAAAATATCAATCCACAAATCCTCTTGAACATTGGGTGGGATCAGTTATAGGGAATTATAGGAACATGAAAACAAACAAACAAACAAAAAAAATGACAAAAAATTAGATGGACTGCAATGTACATAGCTGGGAGATGCACTCAATAAATTCATGGATCTCTTAAGGGTTGAAAAAAAATATAATTCCATTTCTTATCTATAGTTGAATTATTCAGAATAGAGTTGTCTTTTGTCTTCTTGTGGTGCTCCTCAGAAAGGGATTTTATTTTTACCCTGTTAGGAACAGTGTACTGCTTCTGATTGTTATTCATGTTGTTTTGTTATTGTAATGTTATGCTTATTTATTTTCTAGGTTTACTTGTGTGTATCTACTTAAGACAACCTGTTTTCTCTCTCTCCTACTAGTCAATATATGTACTATGATTTATGATATTGACTTCAATTTTCTTGCAATTGAATTTTTTTGGACAAATGTAATTTAGTTGGAATATGCATAAATCAGAAAAAAAAATAAAGAATCAATAAATGTAGGTTCAGACCTACTTTTGCATTTCCTTAGTTGTGGTTTTCCTGCAGTTGTCTATTTGAAGCCTTTGGAAATATTTCAAAAATAAAAGTTTAACTTATGGTAAGGGAGAGGAAAACTAGTCTAAAATTGCTAAAATCTGAATAATTATTGAAATATATATGGATATATATATATATGTACATATATGTGTTTATACATATTTACATTTGTATGTATGTTGATAAGTAATCATTGCTTTAGAGTTCCTATATACACATTTGTTTTTATTAAGTATTATCAATAATCACAGAGCACTTTTCCCGTAGCATATGCTAACAAAATTATGTGTAGAATATACATTTTCACTTTATAATCCTTTCATAATAAAAATATAATGTTTTATAATATCATCAAAATACATTTGTATATTCTAAATTTCTCTGCCTTAAATAGTTATTAAAATTCCTTTTGGAAAATAATTTAAATTTGTTGAAAGAAATAGGGTCATTTCTCATATGAAAACATTATTAGGTTGATGTTGAAGCTCTTCCATTTGTATAATTGAGAATATCAATACTATAAGGAATGTGAAACTTTCACATTTAATGCCTTAGCTATATAATGAAAAGGAATGTAAGAATATTTCAACATTTTTTGAGTTTTTTTTTCCTTGAGAATAAAGTTGAGATGATGCATGAATATATTGCTGCAGCTGGATCATAACACATAATAAATGAAATCATTTAAGGACAGGAAAAACAATAGTTCTTGATAGCCTCTGCTGTCAGCATGTTAAGAGTTTATTTATGGCAAAAATCTGAAATACTTGCACAGAAGCTAAAGAACCAAAAGAGACAACTTAAATAGAAAAGAAAGTTCACTTCTCTAATACACTCCCCTAATTTACTATCAAGGAAAGTGTAAGTTACTGAGAATATTTCAAAAGAATGTTTTAGGATAGTGAACTTCTCCATCATTTTTTTTTAAATCAAGATTACAACAGGATTTATATATGTGTATGAGTATGAAATATTTTATACCTTTACTATTTACAGAAAATAAATAAACTGTAATCTTACTTAATGGAATGCTAATCACATTCAACTCTTTTATAATATTCATAGTTTTGAATATATGAGTTTGAAGGCAAGAAATTGTTATAAGCAGATGAAAGATTAAAACCATGTAGAAATAAAGAATAATAGGGGTTTCTGGGGCTAAACTGATAAATAAAAAAGAAAATGCAAATGGAAAGATGATTCTGAGAATGTAATGGAGAAAGCTGTGGAGTTGTGATTTATGATTTTCAATGCAAACTGACATGTAACAAGGCCAATGAAAACTTTCATAAATCTACTTGGCTACCTTTTATTTTCCTGTAATGACTTTTGGTTTTACTCATCTTTCAAAATCATTATAGGCACATTGTTTCTTTGCTTTAAAAATTTCAAAGAAAAAATATGAAAGTAGTGTTATACCCCTATGGACTACTCTAACCTGGTAGTTCCCTTTTGAGCTACTCTTAATGCCCATTCATCAATGGCACGGCTAGGCCACACTTATCCGTCTTCGGGCACCAACCTGGATCTCACAGAGACAGACCATCAGGAGCTACGGGTGAAGGGAAAGAGAGCTTTATTCTTAGATAGCACATATTTATACCCCCCTGAGGATCAGGGGAAAGGGGAGGTCCTCTAGGAACCTGGCATAATGGGATTGGCCAGAAGAAAGAGGGAGGCATGCTAGGTTTTGAGAGCACTAAGGAGGGAGGCATGGTACTTGGGGTCAGACACCATCTCTTGGGACTGTGCCCCACCTCCACATAGGACTCGCCTGCGCCTCAGGACCTCCCATCCATGCTTTAAGCTGCATTCCTTGCTTTCAGAGGCTTTTTAACCCTTACAAGTAGAATTGGGGAGACCAAAATTATATGTGAGAAATGAATATTTTATTTTATTTCTAGAAAAATTGTTCAGATAACAATGCTTTTTTTTTTTTTCCTGCCTTATGCTTCTCTGTTAATAAAGAATATAGTCCTTTTATTTATTTGGAGGGCAATCTACTTAAATTCTGAAATCTAAGGAGAAGTGATCTAGAAATACATATAAATAAATCAAAAAAAATTTTCCTGCAAACTCCCCAAATCACTTATGATTTGTGCTTCAACACCTTTACAAGACACCTACAGATTTTATGGAATTTTATGGTTGGGAAAACATTTAGAAACTCAAGATCTTTTTATCTGACATTCATTATGTACAGATAACTGTGCTAGGGTCTGCAGATGGAATAATTTTAACTAGAGGTCTTTCATTAAGTTATTATATATATAAAAAATAAGATGTATAAGCAAATTGGGATAATGCATAAAATACATGAGCAGAGAAATGTGGAAATTATAGGTAAAGCACAAAGGAAAAAATACTGATTCAACTGGAGGAGAAAAGAAATGGATTCATAAAGGGTATGGTATTTAATTTTGTTCTTAAATTATCCATATAATTCAATAAGTAAATTATATTTTCTTAAAATATATATGATCCCACTATTTATTATATAGCCCTCTTTCATATCTTAGAAATTTATGTCATTCTTTTCTTCCAATAAAATATATTTTGTGAGCAATTGCTATTTTTTATCATTATATATTCCATATTCTGTATTTTTCTCATTGCATATGCTATGCTGAGTAACCTATGCTGTGCTGAGTAGCCTATGCTTTCTGTACAGTAGGTGCTTTACCAATATACTAAGAAATACGGAACAATTTGAGCAAAGGCACAGGAATAAGAAGTGATAATATATATTTCAGAGGGTAACCTATTTTATTCAGAGCTCATGGTAGCTAAAAAAGAAATAAAAGCATATGAGAGGGGCTGCAAAATGACAGAGTGGATAGAGTACTGGTCTTTGAATTAGGAGGACCTGAATTCAACCCCAGTGTCAGACACTTAACACTTATTAGTTGTGTGACCCTGGTCAAGTCACTTAACTTCAATTGCCTCTCAAAAAATAGTATGAAGCATGAAACCCTGGTGAAACCTAATTTCATAAGACCTTTGATGATAGGTAATGACTTATTAACTTACCTTGGTAGGGTCCTAGAAGTTACCAGAGGAAAGGCAGCTTAATACCTGTACAGAAAAATTATTATTGCTATTTTTCCTTTTTGTGAAGGCCTAGAAATGAAAAAAAAAGTAAATACATAGGAGATTTTAAGGAATAAATATTGATATCTATAATTAAAGTGATTATTCAATTCAATAGAGGGAAATGTTTATAAGTAAGCACAGTAGTTTAAGTGGGGACAATTTTAAATAATAGTACTACTCTTGTTATTGTTGTGGATAGGTTGAGAGAAGTTGACTAAATAATAATTCATTCAATATATCCAAAACTCATGGAATGAACATTGTCAACTTGGCAGGGAACATTTAATAGGATTTATCAGGCTCTGCCCTTCAGCCAGGGCTGTTCAATTTTTTTTTTTTTTGACAAGTGATAATTGACAAGTTAGATAATTTTTAAAAATATTTTTATTATACTTTTTTATATATGAAACATAAGCATGGCTAAATTTTCAACATTGACCCCTGCAAAAACTTCTGTTTCAACTTTTCCCCTACTTCCCTCCACCCCCTCCCCTAGATGGCAGGTAGCCCCATATATGTTAAATATGTCAAAGTATGTTAAATACAACATATGTATACATATTTATGTAATTATCTTGCTGAAAGATTGGATTTAGAAAGAATGTAAAAATAACCTGAGAAGAAAAAAAAACAAAAAAATTCAAGCAAACAGTAACAAAAATAGTGTAAATGCTATGTTGTGGTCCATATTTCCCCATGTTCTTTCTCTGGGTGTAGCTTTTTCTGTTTATTACAGATCAATTAGAATTGATTTGGATCCTCTCATTTCTGAAGAGAGGCACATCCATCAGAACTGATCATCATATAGTATTGTTATTGAAATGTATGATGATCTCCTGGTTCTGCTCATTTCACTTAGCATCAGCTCACGTAGGTCTCTCCAAGTCTCTCTGTATTCATCCTGTTGGTTATTTCTTATAGAACAGTAATATTCCATAACATTCATATACCACAATTTATTCAACCAATCTCCAATTGGTGGGCATCCATTCAATTTCCAATTTCTAGCTACTATGAAAAGTGCTGCCAAGAACATTTTTGCACATAAAAGTCCATTTCCCTTCTTCAAAATATTTTTTTGGCATATAAGCTTAGAAATAACACTGCTGGATCAAAAGGTATGCATAGTCTGATAACTTTTTGAGTATAATTCCAAATTGCTCTCCAGAATGGTTGGATTCTTTCACAACTCCACCAACAATGCATCAGTGGCCTCCCACATACTCTCCAACATTTGTCATCATCTTTTCCTGTCATTTTAGCCAATCTGAGAGGTGTGTAGTGGTATCTCAGAGTTGTCTTAATTTGCATTTCTCTGATCAATAATAATTTTGATCCCCTTTTCATATGACTAGAAACAGTTTCAATTTCTTCATCAGAAAATTGTTTGTTCATATCCTTTGACCATTTATCAATTGGAGAATGGCTTGATTTCTTATAAATTAGAGTCAATTGTCTATATGTTTTGGAGATGAGGCCCTTATCAGAACCTTTAGCTGTAAAAATGTTTTCCCAGTTTGTTGCTTACCTTCTAATCCTGTCCCAGGTAGTTTTGTTTGTTACAAATGCTTTTTAACTTAACATAATTGACATTTCTATTTTGTGATCAATAATGCTCTCTAGTTCTTCTTTGGTCACAATTTCTTTCATCCTCCCCAAGTCTGAGAGGTAAACTATCCTATGCTCTTCTAATTTATTTATAATCTCATTCTTTATGCCTAGATCATGAACCCATTTTGATCTTTTCTTGGTGTATGGTCTTAAGTGAGGGTCAATGCTTCGTTTCTGCCAAACTAATTTCCAATTTCCCCAGAAGTTTTGGTCAAATAATGAATTCTGGTCGCCAAAGTTGGGGTCTTTGGGTTTGTCTAAGAGTAGATTCCTATAGTTATTGATTATTTTGTCCTGTGAACCTAACCTATTCCACTGATCAATTAATCCATTTCTAACCAATACCAAATGATTTTGGTGACAGCTTTTTTGTAATATAGATTTAGATCAGGTATAGCTAGACCACCTTCATTTGATTTTTTTTTCATTACTTTCCTTGAAATTCTTGACCTTTTGTTCTTCCAGATGAATGTTGTTATTTTTTCTAGTTCATTAAACTAGTTTCTTAGGAGTCTTATTGGTATAACACTAAATAAATAGTTTAGTTAAAGTAGTATTGTCATCGTTATTATATCCACTTGACCTACCCAAGATCATTTAATATTTTTTCTAATTGTTTAGATCCGACTTTATTTGTGTAGAAAGTGTTTTGTAGTTTTGCTCATATAGTTCCAGACATTTCTTTTGCAGATAGATTCCCAAATATTTTATATTATTGACAGTTATTTTAAAAGGAATTTCTCTGTGTATCTCTTGCTGTTGGATTTTGTTACTGATGAATAAAAATGCTGATCATTTTTGTGGATTTACTTTGCATCCTTCAATTTTGTTAAAGTTGTGGATTATTTCTAATAGCTAAAAAGCTATTAGATTCTACTAAAAAATAAAATCTCTGGGGTTCTCTAAGTATACCATTATATCATCTGCAAAGAGTGATACTTTAGTTTCCTCATTACCTATTCTAATTCCTTTAATTTCTTTTTTCATCTCTCACTGCCAAAGCTAGCATTTCTAATACAATGTTGAATAGTAATGATGGTAGTGGACAACCTTATTTCACTCCTGATTTTAGTGGAAATGGTTTCAGTTTGTCACTATGAAATATGATGCTTACTGATGGTTTTAAATAGATGCTACTGACTACTTTAAGGAAAAATCCATTTATTCGTATACTTTCTAGTGTTTTTAAGAGAAATAGGTATTGGATTTTATCAAACATTTTTACTGGTTCTATTGAGAAGATCATATGATTTTTGTTAATTTGGTTATTGATATACTTAATTATGCTAAGAGTTTTCCTAATATTGAACCGGCCCTGCATTCCTGGTATAAATCCTACTTGGTCATGGCATATTATCTTGGAGATGGATTTTTTGAAATCTTTTTGCTAATATTTTATTTAAGATTTTTGCATTGATGTTCATTAGGGAGATTGCGCTATAATTTTCTTTCTCTCTTTTCTTCCTACCTGGTTTAGGTATCAGTGCCATTTCTGTGTCATGACAGGAATATGGTAGGACTCCTCTATTCCCTATTTTTTCATTTAGTTCATATAGCATCTGAGTTATTGTTCTTTAAATGTTTGGTAGAATTCACATGAAAATCCATCTGGTCCTGTTTTTTGTTTTTCTTATGGAGTTGATTAATAAGTTGTTGTATTTCTTTTTTCTAAAATAGGACTATTTTACCAATTTACTTCTTTCTCTGTTAATCTGAGAAACCTATATTTTTGAAGGTATACATCCATTTCATTTAAGTTATCAAATTTATTGGCATACATTTGAGCAAAGAAACTCCCAATTATTGCTTTAATTTCCTCTTCATTAGTGGAAATTCCTTCCTATTCATTTTTAAGACTAACAATTTGATTCCCCACCCTCCCTTTTTCTAATCATATTTACCAAGGGTTTATCTATTTTATTGTTTTTTTCATAAAACCAACTCTTAGTTTTATGTATTAATTCAATAGTTTTTTTTTAACTTTTAATTTTATTGATCTCTCCTTTTATTTTTAGAATTTCAAGTTTAGTGTTTGATTAGGGGTTTTTAATTTGCCCTTTTTTTATTTTTTTAGTTGAAAGTCTAATTCATTGATTTTCTCTTTCTTTATTTTATGTAAGTAACCCCCTAGAGATATACAATTTCCCCTTATTACCACCTGGGCTGCATCCCATACATTTTGGTATGATATCTCATCATTGTTTTTCTCTTTGATGAAGTTATTGATTGGCTGTTTCACCCAGTCATTCTTTAGGATGAGGTTATCTAGTTTCCAATTACTTTTTGGTCTATTTTCCCCTGGCTTTTTATTGAATGTATTTTTAATTGCATTGTGATCTGAAAAGGATGCATTTACATTTATTATTTCTGTCTTTCTGCATTTTAATTTGAGGTCTTTATGTCCTAATATGTGGTCAATTTGTGTATAATTTCTATGAACTGCTGAGAAGAAAGTGTACTCCTTTCTGTCTTAATTCAGTTTTCTCTAAAGTTCTATCATACTTAACTTTTCTAGTATTCTATTTACCTCTTTAACTTCTTTCTTATTTATTTTATAGTTTGATTTATCTAGTTCTTAGAATACAAGTTTGAGCTCTCCCACTATTATAGTTTTGCTGTCTATTTCTTCTTGCTGCTCTCTTAACTTTTTAAATAATTTAAATGCTATGCCACTTGGTCAATATATGTTTAGTACTGATATTGCTTCTTTATCTATGGTACCCTTTAGCAAGATGTAATTTCCTTCAGTATCTCTTTTAATTAGATCAGTTTTTGCTTTTGCATGATCTGAGAGCAGAATGTCTATCCCTGATTTTTTTATTTTACCTGATGCATAATAGATTCTGCTCCAACCTTTTGCCTGTACTGTGTATGTATCATTCTGATTAAATGTGTGCGTGTTTTTTTTTTTTTTTTTTGAAAAACATATTATATGATTCTGGCTTTCAAGCCAGTCTGCTATCCATTTATGTTTTATGGGAGAATTTACCCCATTCACATTTATGGTTAAGAGTACTAATTCTGTAGTTCCTGTTATTTTATTAACTACAAATTATATGTTTTTCTTTCATTTTCCCCTTACCTCCCTCCCTAATATTAGACTTATGAGTACCACTTGCCTCACATAGTCCTCCTTTTTAGAGTCCCTTCCCGCTCCTTGAGGTCTCTCCCCATTTCTTAAATCTTTTCCTTACTATTTCTATATTCTCTTGTATTTAGCCTTCCTCCTCCCTTTTCACTTTTCCCCTCACGCCTTTCAATGAGGTGAGAGAAGTTTCTATATAAACCAAATATGTCTAATATTTTCTCTTTGAGCCAATTCTGATGAGAGTAAGATTCACACTGTGTTCATTCCCCTCCCTTTTTTCCCTCAGATATAATAGATTTCCTTTGCCTCTTCATGAGATGTAGTTTCCCTTTTTTACCTCCACTTTTCTCTTTTTCTTGTATGATTTCCTTTCTACCTTTAGTTTCTTTTTTATAACAAATTATATTTATATTATTATATTATAACATGTATATATATATATATATATATATATATATATATATATATATATATATACACACATGTATATATACATGTACTCTTTATGCATACCCATAACAGAATACAGTTCTCAAGAATTTTTTTTTTTTTTACCTTTTTATGCTTCTCTTAAGTCCTATATTTGGAGGTCAAACTTTTTGTTTAGCTCTCGTTTTTTGTTTTTTGTTTTTTTGTCAGAAATAAATGGAATTCACCTATTTCATTAAATATACATCTTCTTTCTTGGAAGAATATGCTCTTTTTGTCTGAGTAAGTTATTCTTGGCTGCATACCAAGTTCTCTTGTCTTTTAGAATATCAAATTTCAAGCTTCAATCCTTTAATATGGATGCTGCTAGATCCTGAGTGATCCTTATTGTGGCTCTTTAGTATATGAATTGTTTTTTTTTTTTTTTTTCCTGGCTGCTTATAGTATTTTTTTCCTTGGTCTGATAGTTCTAGAATTTAGCCACAATATTTCTTGGAGTTTTGATTTTGGGGATCTCTTTTACTAGGTGATCAATGAATTCTTTCAATGTCTATTTTATCTTCTGTTTCTATAACATCTGGGCAGTTCTTTTTGATGATTTCCTGAAAAATAGTGTCTAGACTCTTTTTTTCATCATGATTTTCAGGGATTCCAATAATCCTTAGATTATCTCTCCTTGATCTATTTTCCAGGTCTGTTGTTTTCCAAGTAAGTATTTAACATTGTTTTTTTTTTTTTCTTTTTTTCTTTTCTTTCTTTTTCTTTCTTTTTTTCTTTTTTTTTTTGGTTTTGTTTGAATGATTCTTGTTGTCTCCTCAAGTCATTCATTTCCATTTGTTCAAGTCTTATTTTTAATGAATTATTTCCTTCATTTACTTTTTTCTTTCTTTTTTGTATTTGTCCAATTGAGTTTTTAAATAGTTCTTTTGTTCTATGGATTTTTTTTCCATTTCACCATATTTTTGAAGAATTATTTTCTTTTTCCAATTCACAAATTCTGTTTTCCTGGGAGTTCTTTATCTTTTCCAATTCACAAATTCTGTTTTTCAGGAAGTTGTTTTTTTTTTTTTTTCCTACTCTATCTTCTAGAGATAAACTGTTTTTAGTCTCTTCAGGGTTTGAAGTCTGCTCTCTTTCAGCATTATTTTCAGTTGGTAATGTGTTGTACTCCCAATATTTGTGCGTTCCAATAGAGCACTAATTCGGAGGCTGAATTTTGTTAAAATAGGTTGAGGGTAAAGGAGAGTTTAGGAAGACACATGTGTCCTCTCTGCCATCTTGGCTCTGTCCTCTGTTCAACATTTTTAAAAGAATTATTTTGAATGAGAACCAATGTCATAGCTATTCACTTTTCAGATCACACATACCTTGTGGGAATAATAGCCACTTTTATGAGTTATTTTGTTCATTGGATTTTTTTCCCATTTCCTGTTTTTCAAGGAATTGTCTTTTTTCCATTTTACCAAAACTATTCTTTAAAATATGATTTTCTTCATACAATTTCTCTGTTTCCTTTCCCCAGAGCTTTCATTTCCTTTCCCTATTTTCCCTCTAATCTCTTTTAAGAACTTTTTAAATTCTTCCAAGGGAGCTTTGTGAGATGGAGACCAATTTATATCATTCATAAAGGCTTTTTCATCTGGAGATATTTTGCTTTCAGTGTACTTGCATTTTGATAACTGTTCTTCTCTGTCTCCATAAAAGTTGTCTATTGTCAGAGTTCTTTTCGCTGTTTTGCTCATTTTAAAAGGTTGAGTCCTGCTGCTAGGGCAGTGGCTTGCTGTTTTACTTCTATTGTTGAGTTGCAGATTTCACAGCAAATCTGCTCATCCACTGACTTCTGAACCAGGGCAGAGTAGCAAATGCTGCTGTATTCTGGCTATGAGTCTCCTATTAGATTTTACCAGGGCATAGAAGGCTATCAGCATTGGATCTCCTGAACTGCACTATATCTATGTTGGCCTGCAAACCCCATCCCCACCACTGACGTTTTGAAACAAACTTTTCCTGAGGTTCTTCCAAAATATTTTCTGCTAAAAAGTTGTTACACTCCAAATATTTATGGATTCTTTCATTCTAAGACCCATTTAGAAACTTGATCTGGTGTTGATCTAAGGGAAGCCAGGAAGAGCCAAATATTTGTGGATTCTTTCATTCTAAGACCCATTTAGAAACTTGATCTGGTGTTGATCTAAGGGAAGCCAGGAAGAGCTCAGATAAAGACCTGTTTATTCTCTGCCATCTTGGCTCTGACCTCAGTATATATATATATATATATATATATATTTTTTAATGACAGTTTTAAGACTATAGCTGAGAGAGATGAATTGTCTTACCCAAAACCATACAAATAATTACTAGCATTTTAAAAAAAAGTGTCTGAAGCGTTTATCCCATCCATTCTCCACTCAGCCATTCTTCTATATTTCATGATCTTCAGATATTCATAATGAATTTAACACTTGTAAATTATATCTCCTTAGATAATTTTCCACCAACACCCTAGGACTGCATCAATACAAATAAGTCAGGTATCCATACTTGCTCAAATGTAGTCACTGGATTGTGAGCTCATTGGCATCAAGATTATCACAGTGTCTGGCACATAGTAGGCACTTGTTATTTATAGATTCTGCCTATAAAGTGAATGAGGCTGAATATTAAGTTAGCTCTAAGTGACTCAGTTAATTGTTCTAATCATTCATCAAGCTTCTTGCAGTTATTAAAAAAAGTAAGATAACAATTTCAATAAGCTGAAAAATATGTTGTTGTTTTTTTCTTTCTGCCAGTGGCAAGTAACAGTCATATATGGCAAGTATAAGTTGATATTGCTTCTAAGGAAGGAAAAATTGGGAAATTCCTTCTTTTTCCAAATTAAGTGAGTTCACTGAGTTTTTAATGTAACTACTGACAATAGAATACAAATATGTTAAAGGAAAGCAAACTTGAATCAGAATAATTTTTTGAAATAGGTGTCAGAATTGTTTTTTTTTTTTAATAGATGGAAATTGACTTCTCTGAAGATAAAGAAGCTGTGTTTCCAAAAAAGATGACCTGGGGATACAGATACTAATGGGATGCTGCTTATACGTAAATGATTAGAGGAAGAAGATATAATTTATGTGTTTACACCTGAAAATGATTGAGACTGAAAGCATTTATTCTATCAGGAACAATGTAGACAGCATTTATCTTCTCAAGTAAGGCCACTCAGGATAAAGTTGTTTTTACCAATCATTCATTCTCAATTACAACATGGGCAAGAGAAAGAGCCTATTGAAACTTGCCAACTCTAATGACCAAGACCCACTATGGGAAATATAAAATGAATAAAAATACCAGAAGAAGAAATTTATTAAATATTCCTACAGATTATGGAAAATTAAGCAAGAAACAACATTTCATTTTTTTTTTTTTTTTTTTTTTTTTTTAAATTTTATTTTATTTAATAATAACTTCGCATTGACAGAATCCATGCCAGGATAATTTCTACACGACATTATCCCTTGCAATCACTTATGTTTCGTTTTTTCCCCCTCCCTCCCTCCCCCCCCCCCCCCAGGATGGCAGGCAGTCCTATATATGCTAAACATGTTGCAGTATATCCTAGATACAATACATATTTGCAGAACCAAACAGTTCTCTTGTTGCACAGGGAGAGTTGGATTCAGAAGGTAAAAATAACTCGGGAAGAAAATCAAAAATGCAAATAGTTCACATTCATTTCCCAGTATTCCTTCTTTGGGTGTAGCTGTTTCTGTCCATCATTTCTCCAATGAAACTCAGTTAAGTCTCTTTGTCAGGAAATCCACTTCCATCAGAATACATCCTCATACAATATCGTTGTCGAAGTGTATAATGATCTCCTGGTTCTGCTCATCTCACTTAGCATCAGTCCATGTAGGTCTCTCCAAGCCTCTCTGTATTCATCCTGCTGGTCATTCCTTACAGAGCAATAATATTCCATAACATTCATATACCACAATTTACCCAGCCATTCTCCAATTGATGGGCATCCATTCATTTTCCAGTTTCTAGCCACTACAAACAGGGCTGCTACAAACATTTTGGCACATACAGGTCCCCTTCCCTTTTTTAGTATCTCTTTGGGGTATAAGCCCAATAGAAACACTGTTGGATCAAAGGGTATGCACAGTTTGATAACTTTTTGGGCATAATTCCAGATCGCTCTCCAGAATGGCTGGATTCGTTCACAACTCCACCAACAATGCATCAATGTCCCCGTTTTCCCGCATCCCCTCCAACATTCATCATTGTTTTTTCCTGTCATCTTAGCCAATCTGACAGGAGTGTAGTGATATCTCAGAGTTGTCTTAATTTGCATTTCTCTGATCAATAGTGATTTGAACACTCTTTCATGTGAGTGGTAATAGTTTCAATTTCTTCATCTGAAAATTGTCTGTTCATATCCTTTGACCATTTATCAATTGGAGAATGGCTTGATTTTTTATAAATTTGAGTCAGTTCTCTATATATTTTGGAAATGAGGCCTTTATCAGAACCTTTAATTGTAAAGATGTTTTCCCAGTTAGTTACTTCCCTACTAATCTTGTTTGCATTCGTTCTGTTTGTACAAAGGCTTTTTAATTTGATATAATCAAAATTTTCTATTTTGTGATTGGTAATGGTCTCTAGTTCATCTTTGGTCACAAATTTCTTTCTCCTCCACAAGTCTGAGAGGTAAACTATCCTATGTTCCTCTAATTTATTTATAATCTCGTTCTTTATGCCTAGGTCATGGACCCATTTTGATCTTATCTTGGTATGTGGTGTTAAGTGTGGGTCCTTGCCTAATTTCTGCCATACTAATTTCCAGTTATCCCAGCAGTTTTTATCAAATAATGAAATCTTATCCCAAAATTTAGAATCTTTGGGTTTGTCAAACACTAGATTGCTATAGTTGACTATTCTGTCTTGTGAACCTAACCTTTTCCACTGATCAACTAATCTATTTCTAAGCCAATACCAGATGGTTTTGGTGACTGCTGCTTTATAATATAATTTTAGATCAGGTACAGCTAGACCACCTTCATTTGATTTTTTTTTCATTAATTCCCTTGAGATTCTCGACTTTTTATTGTTCCATATGAATTTTGTTGTTATTTTTTCTAAATCATTAAAATATTTTCTTGGAAGTCTGATTGGTATAGCACTAAATAAATAGATTAGTTTAGGGAGTATTGTCATCTTTATTATATTTGCTCGGCCTATCCAAGAGCACTTAATATTTTTCCAATTATTTAAGTCTGACTTTATTTGTGTGAAAACTTTTTTGTAATTTTGCTCATATAATTCCTGACTTTCCTTTGGTAGGTAGATTCCCAAATATTTTATGCTATCAACAGTTATTTTGAATGGAATTTCTCTTTGTATCTCTTGTTCTTGGATTTTGTTGGTGGTGTATAAGAATGCTGAGGATTTATGGGGATTTATTTTGTATCCTGCTACTTTGCTAAAATTATGAATTATTTCTAATAGCTTTTTAGTAGAATCTCTGGGGTTTTCTAGGTATACCATCATATCATCTGCAAAGAGTGATAGTTTGGTTTCCTCATTGCCTACTCTAATTCCTTTAATCTCTTTCTCGACTCTTATTGCAGAGGCCAGTGTTTCTAATACAATATTGAATAATAATGGTGATAGTGGGCAACCTTGCTTCACTCCAGATCTTACCGGGAAAGGTTCCAGTTTTTCCCCATTGCATATGATGCTTACTGAAGGTTTAAAATATATGCTCCTAACTATTTTAAGGAAAAGTCCTTTTATTCCTATGTTCTCAAGTGTTTTTATTAGGAATGGCTGTTGGATTTTATCAAATGCTTTTTCTGCATCTATTGAAATGATCATATGGTTTTTGTTTGGTTGGTTGTTGATATAGTCAATTATGTTAATAGTTTTCCTAATATTGAACCAGCCCTGCATTCCTGGTATAAATCCTACTTGGTCATAGTGTATTATCCTGGGGATGATTTTCTGTAATCTTTTTGCTAATATTTTATTTAAGATTTTAGCATCAATATTCATTAGGGAGATTGGTCTATAATTTTCTTTCTCTGTTTTCAGCCTACCTGGTTTAGGTATCAGTACCATATCTGTGTCATAAAAGGAGTTTGGTAGGACTCCTTCAATCCCTACTTCTTCAAATAGTTTATTTAGCATTGGAGTTAATTGATCTTTAAATGTTTGATAGAATTCAGATGTAAATCCATCTGGTCCTGGGGTTTTTTTCTTAGGGAGTTGATTGATAGTTTGTTCTATTTCTTTTTCTGAGATAGGAGTGTTTAGGATATTTACTTCTTCCTCTGTTAGTTTAGGTAAGCTATATTTTTGGAGGTATTCTTCTATTTCATTTAAGTTGTCGAATTTATTGGCGTAAAGTTGGGCAAAGTAACTCCTAATTATTGCTCTAATTTCCTCTTCGTTAGTGGTGAGTTCTCCCTTTTCATTTTTAAGACTAACAATTTGATTTTCCTCTTTCCTTTTTTTAATCAGATTTACTAAGGGTTTGTCTATTTTGTTGGTTTTTTCATAGAACCAACTCTTAGTTTTATTAATCAATTCAATAGTTTTTTTACTTTCAATTTTATTGATCTCTCCTTTTATTTTTTGAATTTCAAGTTTAGTGTTTGATTGGGGGTTTTTAATTTGTTCCTTTTCTAGCATTTTTAGTTGCAAGCCCAATTCATTGACCTTCTCTTTCTCTATTTTATACAAATAGGCCTCTAGAGATATGAGATTTCCCCTTATTACCGCTTTGGCTGCATCCCATACATTTTGGTATGATGTCTCATTATTATCATTTTCTTGGATGAAGTTATTAATTATGTCTATAATTTGCTGTTTCACCCAATCATTCTTTAGTATGAGATTATTTAGTTTCCAATTATTTTTTGGTCTACTTTCCTGTGGCTTTTTATTGAATGTAATTTTCAATGCATCATGGTCTGAAAAGGATGCATTCACTATTTCTGCCTTACTGCATTTGAGTTTGAGGTTTTTATGTCCTAATATATGATCAATTTTTGTATAAGTTCCATGAACTGCTGAAAAGAAGGTGTACTCCTTTCTGTCCCCATTACATTTTCTCCAGAGATCTATCATATCTAATTTTTCTAGTATTCTATTTATCTCTTTGACTTCTTTCTTATTTATTTTGTGGTTTGATTTATCTAATTCTGAGAGTGCAAGGTTGAGATCTCCCACTATTAAAGTTTTACTGTCTATTTCTTCTTGCAGCTCTCTTAATTTCTCTTTTAGGAATTTAGATGCTACACTACTTGGTGCATATATATTTAATATAGATAGTTCTTCATTATTCATTCTACCCTTTAGCAAGATATAGTGCCCTTCCTTATCTCTTTTGATTAGATCAATTTTTGCTTTAGCTTGATCTGAGATCAGGATGGCTACCCCTGCTTTTTTGGCTTCACCTGAAGCATAGTAGATTTTGCTCCAACCTTTTACCTTTAATCTGCATGTATCACCCCGCTTCAGGTGTGTTTCCTGTATACAACATATTGTAGGATTCTGGCTTTTAATCCATTCTGCTAACCGCTTCCTCTTTATAGAGGAGTTTACCCCGTTCACATTTATGGTTAAAATGACCAATTCTGTATTACTTGCCATCTTGTTAACCCCGGTTTATGCTTTTCTCCCTTCTTACTCCCTTACCCCCTCCCTTACCCCCCTTCCCAGTATTAAGCTTGTGAGCTCCCCTTGCTTCTCACAGCCCTCCCTTTTTCAGTATCCCTCCCCCCCCTTAGAGTTCCCCCCCCCAACTTACCCCTTTCCCTCCCAGTTACCGTATTCCCTTCCACTTAGCTTATTCCTTCCTTTTTCACTTTTCCCTTCTCACTTTTCAATGAGGTGGGAGAAGTTTCACCATAGAATGAATATGTCTAAAATTCTTCTCTTACTGCCAATTCTGAAAGCAGTAAAATACTCACTATTTTCATTCCTCTCCATTCTTTCTCTCAGATTTACTAGGTTTTCTTTGCCTCTTCATGAAATGTAGTACCCCCACTTTCCCTTTTTTCTAGTACAATGTCCTTTCCACAACTAGTTTCTAGAACAAGGTATACATGTATTCTTTATACATCTTTACAGCCGAAATATAGTTCCCAAGATTAATCTTTACCTTTTTAGATTTCTCTTGAGTTCTGTGCTTGTAGATCAAATTTTTTGTTAAGTTCTGGCTTTTTCATCAGAAATAGATGAAATTCGCTTATTTCGTTGAATGTCCATCTTCTTCCCTGGAAAAAGATGCTCAATCTCGCTGGGTAAGTTATTTTTGGTTGCATACCAAGTTCCTTAGCCTTTCGGAATATCATATTCCAGGCCCTTCGATCCTTTAATGTGGATGCTGCCAGATCCTGGGTGATCCTTATTGTGGCTCCTTGATACTTGAATTGGGTTTTTCTAGCCGCTTGCAGTATTTTTTCCTTTGCCTGAGGGTTCTGGCATTTGGCCACTATATTCCTTGGTGTTTTGATTTTAGGATCCCTTTCAGTAGGGGATCGATGAATTCTTTCAATGTCTATTTTACCTTCTGTTTCTATGACTTCTGGGCAGTTCTCTTTGATAATTTCCTGGAAGATAGTGTTCAGGCTTTTTTTTTCATCATACTTTTCTGGAAGTCCGATGATTCTCAGGTTGTCTCTCCTGGATCTGTTTTCCAGGTCTGTTGTCTTCCCCAGAAGGTATTTCACATCCTTTTCCATTGTTTGATTTTTTTGGATTTGCTTGACTGAATCTTCTTGTCTCCTCGAGTCATTCAATTCCAATTGTTCGACCCTGATTTTCAGTGAGGTATTTTCTTCACTCACTTTTTTAAGATCTTTTTCTAATTGTCCAATTGAGTTCTTTTGTTCTGTGGAATTTTTTTCCATTTCGCCAATTTTGTTTTTTAGAGAGCTGTTTTCTGTTTCCAGTTCACTAATCCTATTTTTCAAGGATTTGGTTTCTTTATCCACTCTCTCTTTAACTGACTTCTCCAGGCTCTTTTGCCAAGCCTCCCTCTCCTTTTTCAGAGCCTCCCTCTCCTTTTCCCATTTTTCTTCTAGCTCCCTTGTGAGAGCCTTTTTAATTTCCTCCATGAGATTTATCTGTGCTGAGGGACATAAGGTCTCTTCCTTCGGGGATTCACCTGGGGACTGTTTGTTTTTAGTCTCCTCAGGGTTTGGAGTCTGCTCTTTATCTGTATAAAAGCTGTCCAGGGTTAAATTCTTTTTCAGTTTCTTGCTCATTCTGTCTATTTATCAAAGACAAACTATCAAAGAAACAGAAGGAAAAAAAACCCCTTGAATGGAGGCTGCTTTCTTTGGGGAAGGGGCAGGGTATTCGTGAGGCACGGGTCCTACTGTGCTATGGCGCCTGCGCACTGAGATCCGAGCGCTCTGAGATCCGAGCGGGCTAAGACACTGTGGGGGAGGGGTGGCCAGGTCCCGAGAAACTCCAGCTGCTTGGGATTGTATTCTTCACCCCCGGTGTTTTTAGCTTCTCTGCTGGGCTGCTGACTTGCTCCTATAGCAAAGCTCTCACCGCAGAGCTCACGGCTGCGATCGCGTCCTACCCCCACTCCGCTCCACCCGGTTCTGAGCTGCTATCTGTGCTTTGGTTGCCGCTGCTGCCCGCAGACTGCTTCCAAATACCGTCCCCGCCCTCGCGCAAAAACAGACCTTTCTTGACGAGTCTCAAGGATGGTTTCTCTTGGTAAGTAATTGTATGGTTTTTTTTCAGTCGAGCATTAATTCAGAGGCATGAAATGAAATGAATAGTGAGAGAAAAACACGGAGATTACACAGAAGTGTATTTCCTCTCCGCCATCTTGGCCGGAAGTCCGAAACAACATTTCATAATAGACATGCTCTTGTCATTGCTATACAAGATTAAATGTCAGGGTTTCAAAAAAGAAAGTTAGATTTGGGAAATGAACAACTCAAAAAGAACATTCTATTTGGTTCATAGAATAAAGGGATATGATTTGCTGGCCTGAAATCTTTCATAGTTAGTTAGATCCAGATGTGAGGTGAGAGATTCAGGATATGTTTTCAGAAATACAATTCTCAAATTCAGTGTAGAAATATAGAAGGAAATGTCTCCTTGACACTCTGACTCATAGTGCTTTTCCCCTCCCCCCCACCTTTTTTCCAACTAGTGTTTTTTTCTCTCATCCTCCCACAATGCTTCATTGGGTCTCTCTACCCATTACTCCATCATTCCTCAAATTGTCTCTCTTTTTATCACCCAAGAGCATCCTCTTTCTCCCCCACAAATAAAATTCAGTTGTAATCCCTGACTTCTCACTATTTGTCACCACTATCTCTTCTATCCAATCTGTTGCCAAAGACTATGGATTTCATCTCCTCAAGGTCTCTCAAAAAAGCTCCCTTCTATTCTCTAACATTACCACCATTGGGGCAGAGCCAAGATGGCGGAGAAGGCACACACAACTTTCCAAGCTCCTCTCATAATCGCATGACCAATTATTAAATTCAGCCTCAAAACTAATGCTTGACTGGTAAAATCCACAAGGATTAGAAGTACAACAATTCACTAGCTGAAGATAATCTAGAAGATCACCAGGAAAGATTTGTTCTGAGGAGTGGGAACAGACCAGTGCAGGCAGGGAAGTAGGAGAGACTAGCAAACAGAGCTGATGAGAAAGGGGGTGGCCTCTGTGGTTAGAAAATTACAGAGGAGACTCTGGCATAGGCTGATTGCTTTGCCTTAGTTGCAAAAGAGCAGATCAGCAGAGAAATTAAAGCCAAAGGCAGAAAGTACCCTAAAAAACATCAGAACCTAACATAATCTGGCTACACCCATCCAAAACTGAAAGTGATGGACTCAATGCAGACTGTAACACAACTTTGCAGCCACATTCTGCAGTACAGGCCTGTTTGGGGCAGTTACAAATCTGCACAGCAGGTGGGCACAGCCCAAAGCAGCCTCTAATCTGCACAGTGGGAGGGCTTGGCCTGGAGCAATAGAACTTTCTCAATGGGAATGTGCTTCACTGGGCAGAGACACTTCCAGTCTGTGTGGGACTATTTGGTGGTCAGCTGGTAATACCCACAGCCCCTCCATGGGCTTTGGCCTGGGTTAATGACACTTTCACTGCTCAGCCTATAACCTTAGGGCAGTCACTAATCCACAGAGTGGGGTTCTTCACTGGGCACTTCCACAGTTCAGCCTGTTCTAATCAGGTCTGAATCACTTCCAGTGGGGGGAAACTGTTTTTCCAGAGCACTCCTGTACCTCACCGCTCTTTGCAGCACATTTATACTTATCCCTGCTTTGCAGAAGAAGCTGGTAACCTCCTTACCTGAAGGCAGAACCTAAAGGCTTTAAAAATGAGTAAAACAACCAAAAGGACAATTGATAGCTTCTATACAGAAAGAGAGCAGGTTTTCGACCCCGAGGAGACTAATAGCAAACAGTCTCAAGACAATACCCCAAAGGGGAATATTATCTGGTACCCATCACATAATGCTCTCCTAGAAGAGACCATTAAACATCTTAAAAGAGAGTTAGAAGGAAAAATGGGGAAAGGGAAGAGAAGCTATGCAAGAAAACATCAACTTCCTGAAATATTAAAAAGGTAAAGAATTCTCAGGAAATTCAGGAAAACAAAATTTGTGAATTGGAAAAGGTAAAAAAAAATCCCAGGAAAGTAGGATTTGTAAATTTTAAAAGATAAAGAATTCCCAAGAAAGTAGGATTTGTGAATTGAAAAAAGAAAATAACTCACTTAAAAAAATTAGTGAAATGGAAAACAAACTTATAGAGCAAAACAACTCATTTAAAAACTCAATTGGACATATACAAAAAGAAGTAACAAAAAGGTAATGAAGAAAATAACTCATTAAAAATCAGAACTGAACAAATAGAAACCAATGATTAATTGAGACATCAAGAATCAGTCAAGCAAAACCAGAAAAAAGAAAAATTAGAAAAAAAGCATTAAATATCTACTTGGAAAAATGACAGACCTGGAAAATAGATCTAGGAGAGATAATCTGAGGATTATTGGACTTTCTGAAAATTATGATGAAAAAAAGAGCCTAGATCCTATATAACAGGAAATCATCAAAGAGAACTGTCCAGATGTAATAGAATCAGAAGGTAAAATAAGAATTGAAAGAATTCATCAAACATCTTCTGAAAAAGACCCTAAAATAAAAACTCCAAGGATTATTGTGGCCAAATTTCAGAACTATCAGATTGAGGAAAAAATATTACAATCAGCCAAAAAAAAAATTCAAATATCGAGTGCCACAATAAGGCTCATTCAAGATCTGGCTGCTGCCACATTAAAGGATCAAAGCGCCTGGAATCTAATATTCCAAAAGGCAAAAGAACTTGAAATGCAGTCAAGAATAAACAACCCAGCTAAGCTGAGCATTTTTTTTTTCCAGGGAAGAAGGTGGATATTAAATGAATCAGATGAATTCTATTTGTTCCTAAGGGGGGGAAAAAAAAAAACAGAACTAAATTAAAAAAAAAATTATCTCCAATCATAGGACTCAAGAGAAGCAGAAAAGGTAAAAGGAACTCTTGAGAACTGTATTTCTGTTGGGGATATACATAAAGACTACCTGTATAATTTGATTTTACTGATATAACATAAAGAAAGGAAGTAGAACTTGAAAGGGGATTGTGTCAGAAAAAGAGGAAAGAGATATAAAAAGAGGGAAACTACATCCCATGAGGAGGCAAAAGAAATCTATCATATCTGAGGGAATTTAGAGTCGGTGAGGAACAGTGTGTAAATATTACTCTCATCAGAGTTGGCACAAAGAGAAAATAATTGACATATTTGTTTTAAAAGGAATCTTCTCTCACCTCATTAAAAAGGGTGAGAGGAAAAAGGAAAAGGAAAAGAGTAATAAGGGAAGGGTACAAGAAAGGGGCAGAGATTCAAAGAGGGGAGGCAGGGATCCTAAAGAGGGTGAGCAGTGTGATACAAGTAGGGCCCATAAGTTTAAAACTGGGAAAGAGGGTTGGGATGGGGCAAGAAAAAGAAAAGCATAAGATGATATGATAGTATACTTAGATAACCTCAGAGATTCCACTAAAAAAGCTATTCATAAAATTCATAAAAATAATTCATTTGGAAGAACAAAGGATTGAGAATCTCAAGGGAATTAATGGGGAAAAAAATTAAGTGAAGGTGGCCTAGCTGTACCTGATCTAAAACTATATTATAAAGCAGCAGTCACCAAAACAATTTGGTATTGGCTATGAAATAGATTAGTTGATCAGTGGAATAGGTTAGGTTCCCAAGACAAAATAGTCAACTATAGCAATTTAGTGTTTGACAAACCCAAAGATCCTAACGTTTGGGAAAAGAATTCATTATTTGACAAAAACTGCTGGAATAAATGGAAATCAGTATGGCAGAAATTAGGCATGGACCCACACTTAACACCGTATACCAAGATAAGATCAAAATGCTTTCATGATTTAGGCATAAAGAACGAGATTTTAAATAAATTAAAGGAACATAGGATAGTTTATCTCTCAGACTTGTGGAGGAGGAAGAAATTTGTGATCAAAGATGAACTAGAAACCATTACTAATCACAAAATAGAAAATTTTTATTGCATCAAATTAAAAAGCCTTTGTACAAACAAAACTAATGCAAACAAGATTAGAAGTGAAGCAACAAACTGGGAACACATCTTCACAGTTAAAGGTTCTGATAAAGGCCTCATTTCCAAAATATATACAGAATTGACTCTAATTTATAGGCAATCAAGCCATTATCCAATTGATAAGTGGTCAAAGGATTTGAACAGACAATTTTCAGATGATGAAATTGAAACTATTTCCACTCACATGAAAGAGTGTTCCAAATCACTATTGATCACAGAAATGCAAATTAAGACAACTCTGAGATATCACTACACAGATTGGCTAAGATGACAGGAAAAAAATAATGATGAATGTTGGAGGGGATGCAGGAAAACTGGGACACTGATGCATTGTTGGTGGAGTTGTGAACGAATCCAACTATTCTGAAGAGCAATCTGGAATTATGCCCCAAAAGTTATCAAACTGTGCATACCCTTTGATCCAGCAGTGCTACTACTGGGCTTATACCCCGAAGAGATACTAAAGAAGGGAAAGGCACCTGTATGTGCCAAAATGTTTGTGGCAGCCCTGTTTTTAGTGTCTAGAAACTGGAAAATAAATGGATGCCCATCAAATGGAGAATGGTTGGGTAAATTGTGGTATATGAAGGTTAAGGAATCTTATTGTTCTGTAAGAAATGACCAGCAGGATGAATACAGTGAGGCTTGGAGAGACTTACATGAACTGATGCTAAGTGAAATGAGCAAAACCAGGAGATCATTATATACTTCACCAACAATACTGTATGATGATGTATTCTGAGGGAATGGATTTCTTTGACAAAAAGATCTAACTCACTTCCAACTGATCAATGATGGACAGAAGCAGCTACACCCAAAGAAAGAACACTGGGAAATGAATGTAAACTGTTTGCATTTTTGTTTTTCTTCCCAGGTTATTTTTACCTTCTGAATCCAATTCTCCCTGTGCAACAAGAGAACTGTTCGCTTCGGCACACATATATTGCATCTAGGATATACTGCAACATATTTAACATGTAAAGGACTGCTTGCCATCTGGGGGAGAAGGTGGAGGGAGGGAGGAGAAAAATCTGAACAGAAGCGAGTGCAAGGGATAATGTTGTAAAAAATTACTCTGGTATGAGTTCTGTCAATAAAAAATTATTTAAAAAATTAAAATTAAAATTAAATGAGAAAAAAAAAGAAAAGCATAATCTGGGAATAATAAGATGGCAGGAAATACAGAATTAGTCATTTTAACCATAAATGTGGATGAGATGAACTCTCCCCTTAAGCGAAGGCAGATAGCAGACTGGATCAAAAGTCAGAACCCTACATTATATTGTTTACAGGAAATACATTTAAAGCAGGGAGATAAAGATAGAGTAAAGATAAAAGACTGGAGCAGAATCTATTATGCTGCAGGTGAAGCCAAAAAAAAGCAGGGGAAGCCATCCTTATCTCAGATCAAGTGAAAGCAAAAATTGATCTAATTAAAAGAGATAAGGAAGGAAACTATATCTTGCTAAAGGGTACTATAGACAATGAAGCAATATCAATACTAAACATATATGCACCAAGTGGTATAGCATCTAGCTTCCTAAAGGAGATGTTAAGAGAGGTGCAAGAAGAAATAGACAGCAAAACTATAATAGTGGGAGATCTCCACCTTGCCCTCTCAGAATTAGATAAATCAAACCACAAAATAAATAAGAAAGAAATTAAAGAGTTAAATAGATGTTGGAATCTTTACAAACTGCTAACTCATTAAAGTTGATAGATTATTGATCTGATCTTACAAGCAGATGTTTTGGGCCAGAACCTGAAACAAGGTACTAAGTAGAACTAATTGATACAATGCTTGTGTTCATCACACCTTTACTCATTGGAGTTCACAAGTATGGGAGATTCACAAAGTAAACTTTGTGAATTCACACCTCCCTTGAAGCTCTTAGGGCCAGAGAGCACTATGGGAGAAAACCCATAATCCCTTTCTCTGGTATATGAGAAGAAAGCAGAGGCCCAGTGGAGGGAATTCAGCCAAATTACATGGAGAAAGGAGCCTCAAGTCAGAAGAAGCCACGAGTCAGAGTTGAGCTATAGCCAGGAGAGAATTACTTCAGAAGGCAAAAGAGACAGATTCGTCTTTGTGCTGGCTGGAGGCTGAATGGATCAGAGGCAAAGGACAAAGCTGCAGGAGCTCTCAGAACCGAGCAGAGAGATAGGCCTCTAAGAATCTAGCTATCTGGGCCCAAGGAAAGAGACAAGACTTGGAAGGAGAAATAAACATTTGTATTTTTACCAGCTGGCTGCATTTGTGGTAATTATTGATCTGAACTGATACTAAGGCTGCCTCCAGAAAACCTCCCTGAGAAACCTACGTTCTCCCAGAGAGAACCATTCTTATATTATATCAAAGAAGAAAAAGAACTCCATCAAATAGGATATTAGAAAAATTAGGTTTGATAGATCTTTGGAGAAAACTGAATTGAGATAGAAAGGAATATACTTTCTTCTTTGCAGGTCATTGAACCTATACAAAAATTGACCATATATTAGAACATAAAGACCTCAAGATTAAATGCCGGAAGGCAGAAATAGTAAATGCTTTCTTTTCAGATCCCAATGTAATAAAAACTACATTCAACAAAAAGTTAGGGATAAATAGACTCAAAAGTAATTGGAAACTAAACAATCTCATCATAAAGAATGATTGAGTGAAACAGCAAATTATAGAAACAATTAATAATTTCACTCAAGATAATGACAATGATGAGACATCATACCAAAATTTGTGGGATGCAGCCAAAGTGGTAATAAGGGAAATTTTGTATCCTTAGAGGCTTACTTGAATAAAATAGAGAAAGAAGAGATCAATGAATTGGGCTTGCAACTTAAAAAGCTAGAAGAAGACAAAATTAAAACCCCCCAATCAAGTTCTAAATTTGAAATTCTAAAATTAAAAGGATAAATTAATAATATTGAAAGTAAAAAAAAAAAACTATTGAACTAATAACTATAACTAAGAGTTGGTTTTATGAAAAAAACCAATAAAATAGATAAACCTTTGGTAAATCTGATTAGAAAAAGGAGAGAGGGAAATCAAATTGGCAGTCTTAAAAATGAAAAGGGAGAACTTTCCACCAATGAAGAGGAAATTAAAGAAATAATAAGTAGTTACTTTGTCCAACTTTATGCCAATAAATGTGATAACCTAAGTGAAATGACAGGGATACTAATACATTGTTCGTGGAATTGTGAATACATCCAGCCATTCTGGAGAGCAATTTGGTACTATGCACAAAAAGTTATCAAACTGTGCATACCCTATGATCCAGCAGTCTTACTATTGGGCATATATCCTAAAGAGATTTTAAAAAAGGGAAAAGGACCTGTATGTGCAAGAATGGTTGTTGCAGCTCTCTCTGTAGTGGCCAGAAACTGGAAACTGAGTGGATGTCCATCAATTGGAGAATGGCTGAATAAATTGTAGTATATGAATATTGTGGAATATTATTGTTTGGTAAGAAATGACCAACAGGATGATTTCAGAAAGTCCTGGAGAGACCTACATGAACTGATGCTGAATGAAATGAGCAGGATCTGGAGATCATTTTATACTTCAACAACAATACTATATGATGATCAATTCTGATGGATGTGGCCATCTCCAGCAATGAGATGAACCAAATCAGTTCCAACAGAGCAGTAATGAATTGAACCAGCTATACCCAGAGAAAGAATTCTGGGAGATGACTATGAACCATTACATAGAATTCTCAATACCTATAATTTTTTCTGCCTCCATTTTTGATTTCCTTCCAAGGCTAATAGTTCACTAATTCAAAGTATGATTCCTTTTGTACAACAAAATAAATGTTTGGACATGTAAAATAATAACATTATCACCACTTCTATAATAGATCATCATCACTTCTTGTCTAGACTACTGGTTGGACTGACTACCAAATGTCTCCCCACATCAGTTCTTGCATTCAGCTACAAAGATTTTTTTTTTTTTAATTTAGCTGTCTTACTGAGTCATCCATACACTGAAAAATTCCAAGGACTTCCAATCATCTCCAGGATCAACTACCATTTTGGGGGAGTATTCATAACCTTTAATAGCTAATATGACCCCCACATTCCTTTTCAATTTTATAGTTTATGCACTATTCCTATTCTCTTCAATTCAATTATTCCTGTAACAAGAGACTTCTCAATTCAAAACATTTTTTTGTCTGCCTCTCTCCCTAGTCTGGAATGCTCTTTCTTGTCTTTGCTTCCTGGGATTTCTGACTTCCTTCATGTACCATCAAAAATCTCACCTCCTATAAGAAACCTTTCACAATCCCTGTTAATAATTCTCTTACTTTTAACAATTTATCCTATAAATAACTTGCTTTTAACAACTTTTTTTTTTATGTCTCTCAATCAAGGGTGAGCCCTGTCAAAGCAGGAATTGTTTTTTTTTTTTTCTTTATTATTATTGTTGTTGTTGTTGTTGTTATTATTATTATTCTTATTATTATTGCTGAGACAATTGGGGTTAAGTGACTTGCCCAGGGGCACACAGCTAGGAAGTATTAGGTGTCTGAGATCAGATTTGAACTCAGGTCCTTCTGACTTCAGGGCTAGTACTTTTATCTATGATGCCACCTAGCTGTTCCTAATTTTTAAAAATCTTTTCTTTTCTTTGTTTACTTATTTATTGTTTGATAATTGAGTGAGGTTGATCATTAAGGTGAAGGACAAAAGTGTTTTTGTTTTTTTTATTTTTTAGTAGTTATTATGTGTTTAAAAGCATGATCAGATCAAAGAAGAGGTAAGGCTGCTCTTTGGGAGGCTAGGATAAGAAAAGGGAATGCTCTTATATTATTCTGAATGCATCTCTTTTCTCTGTCAAATTCATTATTGAATCTAGTGTTATGTAGCTTGCAAAAAAAGCTTGAGTCCAGTTTGTATTCCATAAGAAAATAATAATAATAGCTTTTTGAGCAATGAATGGATATTTTCATTGGTAAGATCCCTCTTAGGTCACTATGATCATTTCTTTATGTAAACTTGTAGATTATCTAATAATCAAGTGGGTTAAAATCAATGATGCCCATCAATTGGAGAATGGTTGAGTAAATTGTGGTATATGAACGTTATGGAATATTATTGTTCTGTAAGGAATGACCAGCAGGATGAATATAGAGAGGACTGGCGAGACTTACATGAACTGATGCTAAGTGAAATGAGCAGAACCAGGAGATCATTATATACCCCAACAATGATACTGTTTGAGGATGTATTCTGATGGAAGTGGATCTCTTTGATAAAGAGAGCTAATTCAGTTTCAATTGATCAAAGATGGGCAGAAGCAGCTACACCCAAAGAAAGAACACTGGGAAATGAATATAAACTGCTTGCATTTTTGTTTTTCTTCCCGGATTATTTATACCTTCTGAATTCAATTCTCCCTGTGCAACAAGAAAACTGTTCAGTTCTGCACACATATATTGTATCCAGAATATACTGTAATCTATTCAACATGTAAAGGATTGCTTGTCATCTGGGGGAGGGGGTGAAGGGAGGGAGGGGAAAAATCGGAACAGAAGTGAATGCAAGGGATAATGTTGTAAAAAATTACCCTGGCATGAGTTCTATCAATAAAAAGTTATTAAAAAAAATCAATGGACATTTTCAAGAGATGGATCATTGGTATCATATTTACTTACTAAAACAGAGTAAAACTTAATAGTCAGTAAATGAAATTAGTGTTACAAAAATCGAGTTTGTAGTTTCATTTTACAAATGAAGAAGCTGAGGTGAAGAAAACATTAAATGTATTACATTGTTTAAGATGCTCAGCAGCAAAGCAGGATTTGAACCCAGATCTTCTGATTAGAAATTCATTTATCTTTTCATTTTATCATTTCTCAGGGATGTTGTAACAGGTTATATACTCAGATACTGTTTAGATACTATTAATATTTTCTTTAGACACTATGAGTTCATTATTTTATTATTTTTTTTTAAAGATTACAAAATTAAATAGTTATCGCAAAATTCCTAAAAAGATCTATACACTGACAAAAACATTTTAACTCAAGGAGATTAACGAAAAAAGTATAATAATTTTGTAGAAGGCTTGATCTTAAATTCCTACCACTACTGAACAAATTATGGGTATTTGGATAACACCATAAAAATATAGGATGTAGACATCTAAGTGATGAAATTACCATAGACTATTTATTGCAAACTTTGAAACTTTAAGGTTATAGTCATTAAGAGGGAGAAGACAGACATTAAGAGGCAGAAGAGGCACAAATTGTGAACTGCAGTATATAACTTTTGAATAACAATTTAAATCAGAGAAAAGCACAATAATAAAGCACAGAAAATGTGGGGACCATTGATTTGTTGGGACAATGTATTTATAAACAGTTATCCTTGAAGATGTTAGTCAATATTAAAACAAAACCTATTAAAAGTTATATCACATATTATATTTCATGGCATAAAAAGTTTAATTTAAAAAATTATAATATAAATGTTTTCCTAAAAATATCTAAAGCTTTAAAAATCTTTCAAATAAAGTTGAAAAGTTGATGGAAGAATCAATAGATACTTAGAAGGGATTACTAAACATCTCTGTCCAGTTGATTACATGTGTATCTTAGAAGTCTGGAGATAGTTGCAGTTATCATTTCTCTTCAACTCCGACCCAAAATGGAACTGAGTTCCTTTAGGTGTTTTATTTCTGTATGAAAATATATAATTTTTCTTCAAAATATTTCTATGTACTTAACAAGTAGGGGGCAGGTGAAGAGGAAAAAAAAAAAAACATTCATTGTAAGTGACAGAATAATCTGGTTTGTAACTATGTATCTTTCTATCTCACACAAGTATTTTAGAGTGCACAGTATGGACTGTTAAATTTCTATGATTGTTTAGTAAATATGTTACTTTAGGCAAAGCTGTTATCTTTTCAGATTTCATGTAGATGTTTGTTATTGGTAAATATAAAGAATGTATAATAAGAAACTGCCTAAACTTTTTTTTTTCCTAAATGCATGTTTTCAGAAGTGCAACCAGTTAAACTTAATCCAGTGTATACTGGGAGCAGCTACAATATGTCTTGATGGAGCACCATAAATTCAAATTAATTAATCCAAAATGAATTACAAATTATTTCTGTAAACTACATGTAGATCCTAAAGAATTATTATACCAGCTGAACTTCATGTCATTTGCCCCATCTGCCACAACAGATGCTTTATACCGAAATGAATATTAAATGAATTTTGAAAGCAATTCCCATAATTGTAAGAAACATTCACAAAATGAAGTGAAGATGATAAGAAGCATTCTCACTAAATCCCAGATAGAATTATAATATATAACACATACATAATCTCAAATAAATTTAGGTTTACGTGCATAATCAAATGCTGAAGCTACACCCACAACAAATAATTAACAAAGGTGCAATTTAGCAATATTTTTATTTATTTTCAACACTTAAATATGAAGTCTTTTTTGTTATTTGAAATTTTGGGCTTATATACGCAGATTTCTACCAAATAAATCAACCATGTAGACATTAGAAATGTACCATCTAACGTTCTATTTTCAGCTATTTTAGAGTCAAATCCTGATAGAGAATATTTTATCTAAATGATCAGTTTTTCCAAAAAGTTAGTCAAAGCGTTTTAAGGTGATACAGTAAAAGAGCACTGGATTTGGAATAAAGAAAACTTGTTTTTGTAATGTCTTGAAATACTTCCTAGATCGTGCACCACTGTGCAAGAAATGTTTTCATTGTGACTAAATAGCCACACCCGTAAATTAAAAAGTTAGAATTGGTGATCTTGAAGATGGAAAGCATACTTGTGTTGGAGAGACAAAGATCTGTGTTCAAATCTGGCTTCAGATACTGATGAACTGTGTGACCCTACATAAGACAGTTTGTTTTCCTGTTTCCTCAACTGTATAGGGGATATTAATAATACTACTAATAGTGATGTTGTGAGAATTAACAAATATAATATCTGTAAAAATAATTTAACATAAACCCTACCATCTTTTTGTTGCTCAGCTATTTCAGTACTGTTCATCTCCATGACCACATTTGGGGATTTCTTGGCCAAGAGACTGGAATGATTTGTCATTTCCTTTATTGCTATTTATTTTACACATGAGGAAATGAAGGTAAATTGAAGGGTTTACTGATTTATCCAGAGAGTTATATAGTTCAAAAGTGTCTGAAGTCAGATTTGAACTCATGAAAATGAGTTTTCCCAATTCCCAGTCCAGTGGTCTATCAAACACAAATTGTGAATAATGTGCTATCTATATATGATATTTGCAGAAATATGCATGAAATGAAAGCAAAATCACCAGGGGAAATTAGATTAAAAGTTTGGGAAGAAAGATAATTCACTGCAAAATAAGATTGCTATAAGTCTAGTCCACTTTTAAAAGAAAAATCTATCTAAGCCAATCAAAAGGAAACACAAGCTGCTACAATTTTCCTGTTTTCCTTTTCTCCTGGTGAATTTTTTTTGTGGGGGGTGGAGAGGAAAGGGGTTCATGGAAGGTAAACTATGAGGCAGAAGATGAGATGAATTATATTTAATTCATCATGATTTAGGTGCTTCCCACTTCATGACTCCACTCTTTTCTCCTCATTTTTGGATAAATTAAGTTCCCCAGACTCCCTGGTAATTATGTGTTTCTACTCAACCATTCAGATGAGTTTATTGATGGTCAACCCAATTAGCTATTTACTAACAGATTTGTCTCCTTTATTTTTAAATAAGAAACATATTTGAAAATTCAAAACATAATTTCAATAGTTAAAAATCCAATTTTCATCATAAGTCAATTATCCAATTCTCTACAATAAAGAGGAAAGAGGAAAAAAAAAACCCAGCAAGTTTTTCTATTTTACACACACACACACACACACACACACACACACACACAATAATAACATAATAATAATGAAATAAGTTCATCAAGTACATTGAAAATACATTTCGATTTGTATATTGCTTTTCAGGGATAACAGTTATATTTTCTGATATCCACTTGCATATTTATGAATGAGATTTTACTTTAATGATGAAGGGAAGTTTAAGTTCAATCAATTTGGCCTCCTATTCATAAGCACAAAATCCAAAATATTTTAAAAAGTGTGTCTTTCACAGATTTGATCATACTTTAGACTATGTGGAGAAAAAAATGTGGAACTACACAGAATGAGAATATAATTTAGCTTGAGATAAATTAATCCTACCTCTTTTTATATTCTCTGATTATCCAACTGTATTCCATTTGACCCTGATTTAAGTGGCAAGGAATTTTCTGTGCCTCAAATACATGATTTTTTTTTAACTTCAAAATATCATAGATTTTTTCATTGCCCCCTCTGGTCATGCACAAATAATGAATTTTAAACTTTCAAAGTGAAAGATAAAAATAATTAAAGTGATTCTGGTTCATATTGAGACATTCTATTATTCTCTTCCTCCATTTTTTCCAGGTATAAACATATTCATTCCTTAAAGCCTATCATAATAGACCTCTTAATCCCCAGTTAAGCCTTGTAGCTCTTCTCTGAACTCTAGATATATTTGAATATCCTTCTTCAAATTAAATGCCCATGCCTGGATTGAATGCTCCAAGTGAGCTTTTAGAAGAGCTTTGTATAATGTAATTGTTATCTCTCTTGAATCATAACTAATCTCTTCATTCTTTTCAGTCTAATATCTAATTAGTCTTTTCCTCCTAAGTTATGATGTACTATGCCTCAGTCCTCTTTTCATCCTTCTTGTTTTGTGTTTTTTCAGCTTTTCTAAGAAATCTTAGAAACATGTTTTGCTGATTTCTTGTTGTGGAATTATTAATTAAATGTTAACACTGAAATTCCACATTTCTATTTCCTTTCTTCTGTTTATAAAATGTCTCCATACATTTTAGTAAAGCTCTCTAATACCATTTTTTCTTTTGAGTTGTGAATTACTGGAGCATATCACTAAATAAAATATAGAAGACACTTTGGATTAGAGTAGAACAATGAGGCAGTCAAAGAAACAGCTTAATCTAAAAGTGTTGACATAAGACAAATAATAATTCATAAGTTTTTAATATTTTTGCTACAATCCTAAATAGATAAAATTTAAGAATTTGCAGAAAACTGAGAGGTTACTAGGTCCAGATACTGTGATAGCATGCCATTTGTCTTAATTCACAAATTAAAACTGTTTATCTACTTATAATTTGTACATAAGCCAAGTAAAAACAATAAACAATAGAAAGAAAGCCTTTCACATGACAAATCAAATATTTCAAGATTTATGATGTCTCTCCAAGTTTTCTCTCATTAAAAATAAAATCACTTAATTCTCTCAACTATGTCTATAGAGAATCTATAATCTGGTGTTTCATTATAACAACTGATCCTTTTCTCTCTAATATTTTAGAAACTACTAAAATAGAGAGAAAAGGATCAGTTGTTATAATGAAACTATGAATGAGCAGTTTATTCTAAATACCATAGGAACAAATGAAGAACTCCTGAAAGGGAAGAAAACTATATGTTAGGTAACACTTTAGATGAAATACGAGCTACAAGACATTGTGGGAATTCAGGCCTTCCATTAAAGGTAGGATCAGTCTATAAGATTAATACAAAGTATTAAACATTAGAAAAAGCTTTACCATTAATTACATCATATTTTTATTCAATTTATAGACATCATCCTGAACATCCTTAAAAGTCTTGGCTTCTTAACAAGCTACTCTCTCATTGTCCAAATTCCTATCTTTTTCTTCATGAAATTAGTTGTCATTGACCAAATGAACTTGAATCTATTACTTTAATGGGGCCTCTGGAATATTTCAAAAACCTCTAAAGTTTTAATAAATTATAAGTGCTTCATAAATCACTTTTTAAAAGGTTGGAATCATTTTAAAATGCATTTCACAGTATCTCCTATACAATTTCAATATTCCTTTCACATAAGAATTCTCCATCATACTATTTGCAGTTCTTTAAAAGAATCAGATAGCTGAAAGTAGGGAGAAATAGATTGCCAATGCATAAGCAGTTTCTGTTCCCTTTAATTGTGGCATGGCATTTCAGTTTACAGGTAATATGTATCTTCAATCTGAATAGCACAGCCTTTAACTTGCTAGACTTAAATGCTCAGGAAAATAAATGGCCTTACATATACCCAAAGAAAGGCTAAATTGGTCAGAGAAGCTCAAAGCTGAAGTGTTCATCTTGATAATAGCAAAACAGTCAATTGAGTTTCTTTTCCCTGGAAGAGCTGAGTCCCACTGAGCTATTTGCAGAGAATTTTATTGTCTTTAAATCAAGCTGAGATACAACAGTGAATTATATATTTATTGGAAACACTTAACTAAAACTCATTTAAGGTAGCATAATATAACAACTGTGGTTTAAATTGTACATGGTCAAGGGAAGAAGAGCCTGTCAGTGTCCCAGAAATGTCAAGTTGCTTCAAAGAGAGTTGTATTTTTCATCTCTCTGCCCAAACATCCATCCATCCATCTATAACTTAAGATACACAAACATACTCATTGTGTGTGTGTGTGTGTGTGTGTGTGTGTGTGTGTGTGTGTGTATACATGTGAGAGTTTTAAAAATTTAACCTGGATATCCATACACTAGATACTATGACAACCTTTTACTTGACTACCACAGAGACAAGTTCAGTTGCATTGTTTTGTTGTCACCATCAAGTGTTTTTATACAGAATAGTTTCTTCCCACTGGTTCAATTGTAACTGGTTTGCATGTATCAGTAAACCTTCCTTAAAAGTTCAATAGTACAGTAAGAAGAGGTGAAGGGGGCAAAAAGAAGGGAAGAGGAAACTTAGAGAAATTGAAATCCAATTCAGGAACTTATACACCTATTAAGTAACTGTTCTGTGGAAAACATTCAAATATGGGATGTGAGGATTTAAAGAATGTCTAAAATAGATCATATTAATTCTTATGGAATTTATAGTTTAATAGGAAAATATGATACATTCCGAAACAACTATACTTGGTAAGATACAAGGTCTTCTCTATTGTACAAATTTTTTTTTTTTTTTTGCCTTGTGGAAGCAATTTGGGAAAATTGAAAACACTGGGGAAAAAAAAACTCATCAAGCTAAAATTTCTCTTTTTATTCAAAATTTGACACAATACTTTCCCTACATACATGGTTGTATGAAATAAGATTTTCTTTGAAATCATTCAATGTTTTATACAACCTCAATTTTTCTTTAAAACAACTACCCATCTTTTACCAACATCATTTTTCGAATGCTGTATAGATCTCAATCATGAAATGTAAAAGCCTCAAAAAGTTAAATATTTTCCATGAAATGACAGAAATGAAATTGTCCTTAGTTCCTACATTTAGATCCTCAGTGCATTGGGGCATGTCTTATGAAAAACGGAAAGAAATAGATGAAGATAACACATGATAAAAATAAGTGGATAGTTGTTTCCTGAATTAGTGAAAGAAATAGTTGGAATGTTGAAATCATATTCATTGAAGTAAATAACAGAATCAGGTTGTATAGAATAAAACATATGGTTTCAGTGTTAAAGTTAATGGAGCTCCAAATGTCTTTGCAGATCAGGAGTAATTTCAAAACTTATATTCTCATAGAGATACCTGAAGTTATAGAGTTTGTCCAAGATTTCATAGCTACTATTTATATGAGGCAGAACTAGAACCCAGTTTTTAGAGAATAGAAAGTTATCAACTGCTACACTAAGATTAGGTGCTTTTAAATACACACATATCTACACAAAATCCATGTATTAATTTCATGTCTCCCATCTAAATGCATTTTATAATATAGGTAGGCTTCCTTTATTTGTCACTTGCTTTTACCCCCTGCTTTAAAACTATCTAAGAATTGCATTGAAGGAAAGTGTAGAGTGCCCTAAAGGTATATGAAACGTAGCAAATATCATCAGGAAAAGAAAAAGATGATGAACATCTTTTCTTTTTTAATTAAAGCTTTTTATTTTTCCAAACATATGCATGGACAATCCTTTAACATTAGTCTTTGTAAAACCTTGTATTCATGGCCTTCCTTAAATGGCAAGTAGTTCAATATAGGTTTTTTTTTTTTTTTTTTTTTTTTTTTTTTTTTTTAACTATAACTTTTTATTGACAGAACCCATGCCTGGGTAGTTTTTAACAACATTATCCCTTGCACTCACTTCTGTTCTGACTTTTCCCCTTCTTCCCTCCCTCCACCCCCTTCCCTAAATGGCAAACAGTCCTATACATGTTAAATATGTCACATTATATCCTAGAAACAATGTATGTGTATAGAACCGAACAGTTCTTTTGTTGCACAGGAAAAATTGGATTCAGAAGGTAAAAATAACCCAGTGTTCATTCTTTGGGTGTAGCTGCTTCTGTTCATCACTGATCAATTGAAACTGAGTTACATCTTCTCTTTGTCAAAGAAATCCACTTCTATCAGAATATGTTCTCATACAGTATCATTGTTGATGTATATAATGATCTCCTGATTCTGTTCATTTCACTTAGCATCAGTTCATGTAAGTCTCTCCAAGCCTCTCTGTATTCATCCCGGTGGTCATTTCTTATAGAACAATAATATTCCATAACATTCATATACCACAGTTTACCCAACCATTCTCCAATTGATGGGCATCCATTCATTTTCCAGTTTCTAGCCACTATAAACAGGACTGCCACAAACATTTTGGCACATACTGGTCAACTTTCCCTTCTTTAGTATTTCTTTGGGGTATAAGCCCAGTAATAGCACTGCTGGATCAAAGGGTATGCACAGTTTGATACTTTTGGGGCATACTTCCAGATTGCTCTTCAGAATGGTTGGATTCATTCACAACTCCACCAACAATGCATCAGTGTCCAGTTTTCCCGCATCCCCTCCAACATTCATCATTATTTCTTTCTGTCATCTTAGCCAATCTGACAGGTGTGCAGTGGTATCTCATAGTTGTCTTAATTTGCATTTCTCTGATCAATAGTGATTTGGAACACTCATTCATGTGAGTGGAAATAGTTTCAATTTCATATCTGAAAATTGTCTGTTCATATCCTTTGACCATTTATCAATTGGAGAATGGCTTGATTTCTTATAAATTAGAGTCAATTCTCGGTATATTTCAGAAATAAGGCCTTTATCAGAACCTTTAACTGTGAAGATGTTTACCCAGTTGTTGCTTCCCTTCTAATCTTGTTTGCATTAGATGTGTTTGTACAAAGGCTTTTTAATTTGATGTAATCAAAATTTTCTATTTTGTGATCAATAATGGTCTCTAGTTCATCTTTGGTCACAAATTTCTTCCTCTTCCACAAGTCTGAGAGATAAACTATCCTATGTTCTTCTAATTTATTTATAATCTCGTTCTTTATGCCTAAATCATGGAACCATTTTGATCTTATCTTGGTATACTGTATTAAGTGTGGGTCCATGACTAATTTCTGCCATACTAATTTCCAATTTTCCCAACAGTTTTTGTCAAATAATGAATTCATATCCCAAAAGTTGGGGTCTTTGGGTCTGTCAAACACTAGATTGCTATAGTTATTGACTATTTTGTCTTGTGAACTTAACCTATAACACTGATCAACTAATCTGTTTCTTAGTCAATACCAAATGGTTTTGGTGACTGCTGCTTTATAATATAGTTTTAGATCAGGTACAGCTAGGCCACCTTCATCTGATTTTTTTCTTCATTAATTCTCTTGAGATTCTCGACATTTTGTTCTTCTGCATGAATTTTGTTGTTATTTTTCTAGATCATTAAAATATTTTCTTGGGAGTCTGATTGGTATAGCCTAAATAAATAGATTAATTTGGAGAATATTGTCATCTTTATTATAATTGCTTGGCCTATTCAAGAACATTTAATATTTTTCCATTTTTAAAAATATGACTTTGTGGAAAAGTTTTTTTTTTTTTTTTTTGTATTTTTGCTCATATAGTTCCTGACTTTCCTTTGGTAGATAGATGCCCAAATATTTTATGCTATCTTCAGTTGTTTTGAATGGAATTTCTCTTTATATCTCTTGCTGTTGGATTTTGCTAATATTTTATTTAAAATTTTAGCATAATATTCATTAGGAAGATTGGTTTATAATTTTCTTTCTCTTTTTTCAACCTACCTGGTTTAGGTATAAGTACCGTGTCTGTATCATAAAAGGAATTTGGTAGGACTCCTTCAATCCTTACTTTTTCAAATAGTTTATTTAGAGTTGGAGTTAATTGTTCTTCAAATGTTTGGTAGAATTCACAAGTAACTCCATCTGGTCCTGGGGATTTTTTCTTAGGGAGTTGGTTAATAGCTTGTTCTATTTCTTTTTCTGAGATGGGACTGTTTAGGATATTTACTTCTTCCTCTGTTAGTTTGGGCAAGCTATATTTTTGGAGGTATTCTTCTATTTCATTTAAGTTGTCGAATTTATTGGCATAAAGTTGGGCAAAGTAACTCCTAATTATTGCTCTAATTTCCTCTTCATTAGTGGCGAGTTCTCCCTTTTCATTTTTAAGACTAACAATTTTATTTTCCTCTTTCCTTTTTTTAATCAGATTTACTAAGGGTTTGTCTATTTTGTTGGTTTTTTTTTTTTTTCATAGAACCAACTCATTGTTTTATTAATTAATTCAATAGGTTTTTTTTTTTTTTACTTTCAATTTTATTGATCTCTCCTTTTATTTTTAGAATTTCAAGTTTAGTGTTTGACTGGGGGTTTTTAATTTGTTCCTTTTGTAGCATTTTTAGTTGCAAGTCCAATTCATTGACCTTCTCTTTCTCTATTTTATGCAAATAGGCCTCTAGAGATATGAAATTTCCCCTTATTACCACTTTGGCTGCATCCCACACGTTTTGGTATGACATCTCATTATTGTCATTTTCTTGGGTGAAGTTAATAATTATGTCTATGATTTGCTGTTTCATCCAATTATTCTTTAGTATAAGATTATTTAGTTTCCAATTATTTTTTGGTCTATTTTCCCCTGGCTTTTGTTGAATGTAATTTTCATTGCATCATAGTCTGAAAATGCATTTACTATTTCTGCCTTACTGCATTTGAGTTTGAGGGTTTTATGTCCTAATATATGGTCAATTTTTGTATAGGTTCCATGAACTACTGAGAAGAAAGTGTACTGTTTTCTGTCTCCATTTAGTTTTCTCCAGAGATCTATCATAACTAACTTTCCTAGTATTCTATTTACCTCTTTGACTTCTTTCTTATTTATTTTGTGGTTTGACTTATCTAATTCTGAGAGTGCAATGTTGAGATCTCCCACTATTATAGTTTTGCTGTCTATTTCTTCTTGCAGCTCTCTTAATTTCTCTTTTAAGAATTTAGATGCTACACTACTTGGTTCATATATGTTTAATATTGATATTGTTTTATTATCTAAGCTACTCTTTAGCAAGATATAGTGCCCTTCCTTATCTCTTTTAATTAGATCATTTTTTTGCTTTTGCTTTATCTGAGATCAGGATGGCTACCCCTGCTTATTTTTTTTTTTTACTTCTCCTGAAGCATAGTAGATTCTGCTCCAGCCTTTTACCTTGATTCTGTATGTTCCTCCCTGCTTGAGGTGTGTTTCTTGCAAACAACATATTTTAGGATTCTGACTTTTAATCCATTCTGCTAACCGTTTCCTCTTTATGGGGGAGTTTACCCCAATCACATGTATGATTAAAATAACCAGTTCTGTATTACTTGCCTTCTTGTTAACTCCTGTTTATGCTTTTCTCCTTTCCTTCCCCCTTACTCCCCTCCCCAGTATTAAACATGTGAGCACCAATTGCTTCTCACAGCCTTCCCTTTTTTATATCCCTCCCTCTGCCTTAGAATTCCTCCCCCATCTTACTCCTTTTCCTCTCAATTTATGCATTCCCTTCCACTTAGCTTATTGCTTCCCTTTTCACTTTTCCCTTCCCACTTTTCAATGAAATGGGAGAAGTTTCACCATAAATCAAATTTGGCCACTATATTTCTTGGTGTTGTGATTTTAGGATCCCTTTCAGTAGGTGATCGATGAATTCTTTCAATGTCTATTTTACCCTCTGTTTCTAAGACTTCTGGCCAGTTCTCTTTGATAATTTCCTGGAAAATATTGCCCAGGCTCTTTTTTTCCTCATATTTTTCAGGGACTCCAGTAATTCTCAGATTGTCTCTCCTGGATCTATTTTCCAGGTCTGTTGTTTTCCAAAGAGGGTATTTGGCATTTTTTTTCTATTGTTTGATTTTTTTGGTTTTGCTTGACTGATTCTTGTTGTCTCCTCGATTCATTCAATTCCATTTGTTCGATTCTGATTTTCAATGAAATATTTTCTTCACTAACTTTTTTTTAATATCTTTTTCTAATGCAATTGTCCAGTTGCATTTTTAGTGAGTTGCTTTATTCTATGGAGTTTTTTCCATTTTACCAATTTTATTTTTTAGAGAGCTATTTTTTTTCCAATTCACTAATTCTATTTTTCAAGGATTTGATTTCTTTATCTATTCTGTCTTTAAATGCGTGGGTGACTTCTCCAGACTCTCTTGCTAAGCCTCCCTCTCCTTTTTCCATTTTTCTTCTAGCTCTTTTGTGAGAGCCTTTTTAATTTCTCCTATGAGATTCATCTGTGCTGAGGACCAGATGATATCCTCCTTTGGGGATTCATCTGGAACAGTCTGTTTTTAGTCTCCTCAAGGTTTAAAGTCTGCTCTCTATCTGTATAGAAGCTATCAATTGTTAAGGTCCATTTAAATTTTTTGCTCATTTTGTCAGGGAAGAATCAAAGAAGACAAACTAGCAAAAAAAAAAAAAAAGGATACTGTTTTTTTTTTTTTTTTTTTTTGGGGGGGGGGACTGGAGGGGCTGGGTGGTGTTTCCAAGCTTCCTCTACAGACTGCTGTGAGGGAGGGGGAGTAACAGGGATGCACTAGCAGGACAGCAATGGCTATGCTGCACTTGTGCACTGAGACTCTGAGAGAGTTCTGAAACACTGTGGGGATGTTTGTGATGGCCAAGTACTATGAGACGCTAGCTGTTCAGGGTTGTATACTTCACTTGTTTTTAGCTTCTCTGCTTGTCTACTGGCTTGCTGCCACAGCAATGTATCCAATAGTGTATTAAAGCTCTCCCAGCAGAGAAGGCTGAGATCACATCCCAATCCCCTTAGGTCTGCTTGCCTGTGAGCTGCCTGCTGTGCTCTCGCTGCTGCTGCCTGCCCTCAGCCTGCACTTGATCTAAAACCTTCCCTGCCCTTGAGCAAAAACAGACATTTCTGGCAAATTTCAAGGATGTCTTCTCTTGGTAATTATTTGTGGATTTTTTTTTCAGTCAAGCATTAATTCAGAGACTTGTCATGAACTGAATTCTGAGAGAAAACGTGGAGGTTATGCAAATGTGTGCCTCCTTTCCACCATCTTGGCCAGAGGTGTAGTTCAATATATGTTAAACATGGTAAATATATATATATATATATGTTAAATCCAACATATACACATATATTTATATGGTTATTGTGCTGTACAATAAAAATCAAATCAAACCAGTAAAAAAAAAAAAAAGATAAAAATGCAAGCAACTATGAAAAGAGTGAAAATGCTACACTGTGAATCACATTCTGTTCCCACGGATTTCTCTCTGGATGTAGATGGCACTCTTCATCCCTGAAGAATTGGAACTCATTTGAATCATCTTATTGTTGAAGAGAGCCATGTCCATCAGACATAATCTATTATAATTTTGCTGCTGTGTATAATGATCTCCTGGTTCTGTTCATTTCACTTTGCTTCAGTTCATGTAAGTCTCTCTAGGCCTCTCTGAATTCATCCTGCCGGTCCTTTCTTATAAAACAATAATATTACCTATCATTTATATAACATAATTTATTCAGCCACTTTCCAATTGATGGGCATACATGTAGTTTCCAGTTTCTTGCCATTACAAAAAGGGCTGCCATAAATATTTTTGGGCATATGGTTCTCTTTCCATGCTTTAAGATGTTTTTTGGAATTTAAGCCCAATAGAAATACTGCTGGGAAACAGGGTATGCCCACTTTGATAACTTTTTGAACATAATTTCAAATTTATCTTGAGAATGGTTGGCTTCATTCACATTTCCACAAACCCATTCCCTCTAACATTCTTCATTATTTTTTTCTTTTCATCTTAGCCAATCTGAGAGGTATGTAATGTATCTTAGAGTTGTCTTAATTTGCATTTCTCTGATCAATAGTGATTTGGAGCACCTTTTCATCTGACTACAAATAATTTCATTTCTTTATCTGAAAATTCTTCATCTCCTTTGAACATTTATGAATCAGAATGGCTTGAATTCTTATAAATTTCAGTCACTTCACTATATATTTTACAAGTGAAGCTTTTTTTGAATTTAAAAATGTTTTCCCAGTTTATTGCTTCCCTTCTAATCTTGTCTGCATTAATTTTGTTTGTACAAAACCTTTTTAATTTAATATAATCAAAATGACATATTTTTTTGATAAATAAAGATCTCTAGTTCTTCTTTGGTCATAAATTCCTTCCTCTTCCAGAGAGCTGAGAGATAAACTATCCTATGTCCTTGTAATTTGATTATAATATCATTTTTTATGTCTAGATCATCAACCTTATCTTGGTATATGGTGTTATGTATGAATCAGTTTATAGATTCTGCCATACAAGTTTCCAACTTTCCAGCACTTTTTGTCAAAAAGTGAATTCTTATCCCAAAAGCAGGGGTCTTTGAGGTTGTCAAACACTAGATTACTATAGTCATATACTATTTTGTCCTGTGAACCTAACCTATTACACTGATCAACTATGCTATTTCTTGGTCAGTATCAAATGGTTTTGATGACTGCTGCTTTATAATACAGTTTTAAATCTGGAACAGTTAGGCCACCATCATTTGCTTTTTTTTTTTTTTTTCCTATTAATTCCCTTGAAATTCTTGACCTTTTGTTCTTCCTGATGAATTTTGTATTTATTTTTCCTAGATCAGTAAAATAGTTTCTTGAGAGTTTGATTGGTATAGAACTAAGTAAATAGATTAGTTTGGGTAGTGTCATCTATATTATATTCTTTCGACTTATTCAAGTGCACTTGATAAATATCAAGTTTTGTAGTTTTGCTCATGTAGTCCTTGACTTTCTCTTGGTAAATAGATTCATTCATAGATATTTTATATTATTGACAACAATTTTTAATGTAATTTCTTTTTGTATCTCTTGCTGCTAAACTTTGCTGGTAATATATAAAAATGGTGATGATGTATGAGGGTTTATTTTGTATCCTGCAACTTTGCTAAAGTTGTGATTTGTTTATGTTAATTATTTAATTGATTCTCTAGGGTTCTCTAAATATACCATCATATCATGTGCAAAAAGTGATAATTTGGTTTCCTCATTACCAACTCTAATTCCTTTAATCTCTTTTCCTTCCTCTTATTGCCAAAGCCAGCATTTCTAATACAGTATTGAATAATAATTGTGATAGTGGGCAACCTTGTTCCACCTCTGATCTTATTGGGAAGGGTGCCAGCTTATCCCCATTACACATGATGGTTGCTAATGGTTTTAAATAGATGTTACTATTTTACAGAAAAGTTCATTTATTTCTATATTCTCTAGTGTTTTTGATAGGAATTGATGTTGAATTTTATCAAGTGTTTTTTCTGCATCTATTGAGATTATCATATTTTTTTTATTAATTTTGTAATTGAGATAGTCAGTTATGCTAATAGTTTTCCTAATATTGAATCAGACATTCATTCCTGGTATAAATCCTACTTGTTCATGATGTATTATCCTGGGGATGACTTTCTGTAATCTCATTGCTTATCTTATTTAAGATTTTTGCATCAATAATCATTAGGGAGATTGGTCTATAATTTTATTTCTCTGTTTTGACCCTAACTAATTTAGGTAGTAGCACCATGTATGAGTCATAAAAGGAATTTGGTAGGACTCCTTCATTGCCTTTTTTTTTTCAAATAGTTTATATAGTATTGGAATTAATTGTACTTTTAATGTTTGATATAATTCACATGTAAATCCATCTGGTTTTGGAGATTTTGTCTTAGGGATTTGATTAATAGTTTGTTCTATTTATTTTTCTAAAATGGGAGTATTTAAGTAATTTATTCCCTCTTCTGTTTATCTGGGCAAACTATATTTTATAGGTATTCCTCCATTTCACTTAGGTTATCAAATTATTACTCTAATATCCTCCTCACTGCTGGAAAGTTCTCCCTTATCATTTTTGGGACTAACAATTGATTTTTCTCTTTCTTTTTCTAATCAAATCGACTAAAAGTTTATCAAATTTCTTGGGTTTTTATAAAACAAACTCTTAGTTTTTTTTTTTTTATTAATTCAATAGCTAATTTTTGTTTTCAATGTCATTAATCTCTATTTTATTTTTTGAAATTCATATTTGGTATTTGATTGTGGGATTTAAATTTGTTCTTTCTTTTTAGGTTTTTTAGTTGCAAGACTAATTCATTGACCTTTTTCTCTATTTTATGCATTTTACCTAATTATATGCTAATAAATCTGAAAATCTAAGTGAATTGGAGGAGTACTTACAAAAGTATAGATTATCCAGATTAACAAAAGAGGAAATATAATTTTAAATTGTGCCATTTTAGAAAAAGGAATTTACCAAGCTATTAATCAACTCCCTATGAAAACAATCTCCAGGAAGAGATGAATTTACATGTTGAATTCTACCAAATATTTAACGATCACTTAATTCTAATACTATGCAAACTATTTGAAAAAATAGGAAAAAAGCAGCCTTCCAAAATTCTTTGTATGACACATACATGGTGCTGCTTCCTAAATAAGGTAAGGTCAAAACAGAGAAAGAAAATTATAGACCCATTTCACTAATGAATATTGGTGCAAAAAAAGAGATTACAACAAGTTATCCCACAATAATAAATCATGACCAAATAGGATTTATACCAGGAATGTAGGGTAGTTCAATATTAGGAAAACTATTAGCCTAATTCATTGCATCAAAAACAAAAGCAAACAAAAAATCATAATTATCTCAATAGATACAGAAAAAAGAATTTGATAAAGTCCAACAACTATTTTTATTAAAATGTTTGAGAACTTAGGAATATGTGAACTTTTCCTTAAAATTGTCACTGGCATCAATTTAAAATCATTAGCAAGCACCATATCTAATGAGGTAAACTAGAACCATTTCCAATAAAATCAGGGGTGAAACAAGGTTTACCATAACAATTCAATATTGTATTAGAAATGTTAATTGTAGCAATAAGAGAAGAAAAATAAATTAAATGAATCAGAATAGGTAATGAGGAAACCAAATTATCACTCTTTGCAGATGATGTGATATTATACATAGTGAACTCTAGGGAATCAAGTAACAAACTACCAGAAACAATTCACAATTTTAGCAAAGTTGCAAAATACAAAATAAATCCACATAATTTTTCAGCATTTCTATATGTTACCAACAAAGTTTAGCAGGAAGTGATAGAAAGGTAAATTTCTCTATTTTTAAATTTTAAGTTAAAATATATTAAATTAATTTAATTTATTATATTGTATATTTATTATTTATTAATTTCATTAAATTAATTAAATTAATAAAAATTAGTTTAAATTAAATAAATAAAATTTAAAATTACTCTAGATAATATAAAATATTTGGGAGTCTACCTGCCAATAAAAAGTCAGAGATAATATAAATAGTTATATAACATTTTCTTCACAAATAAAGTCAGATCTAATCAATTGGAAGAATACTAAGTATTCATAGGTGGGTCAAGCTAATATAATAAAAATGACAATATTATTTAAATTAATTTAGTTATTTAGTATCATACCAAACTCCCAAAAATTAATTTACATAGTGAAAAAAATAATGAAAAACTTTATCTGGAAAAAAATGGTCAAGAATTTCAAAGGAATTGGTGGCATCTAGGTGGTACAGCGGGTAGAGCTCCAGCCCTAAATTCAAATCTGATCTCAGACACTTAACACTTTCAGCTGTGTGACCCTGGGCAAGTCACTTAACCCCAATTGCCTCAGCAAAAAGAAAGAAAGAAAGAAAGAAAGAAGAAAGAGAGAAAGAAAGAAAGAAAGAAAGAAAAGGGATTAATGAAAAAATGAAAATGAAAGTAGCCTAACTGGACCAGACCTAATATATATTATAAAGCAGTAGTCATCAAAACCAATTGGTGTGGTGGCTAAGAAATAGAGTAGTTGAGCATTGGAATAGATTTGGTTCACAAGACACAACAATCAATGACTATAGCATTCTAGTGTCTGATAAACCCAAAGACCCCAACTTGTGGAATAAGAACTCACTATTTGACAAAAATTGCTGGAAAACTTGGAAATTAGAATGGCAGGAACTAAACCTTAATCCAAATCTTACATTGTGCATATACTCTCTTGTGACCCACACTCTGTCCCCACAGTTCTCTCTCTAGGTACATAGTACTCTCTTTATCACAAAACCATTGGAACTGGCCTGAATCACCTAGCTGTTGAAAGGAGTCACATCTATCCGAATCAATCATCATGTATTCCTGTTGTTGCTATATATAATGTTCTCTTGATTCTACTCAGTTCACTCAGCATCAGTTCATGTAATGAAACTATGAAATTAACTGTTGATCATTTCTTATAGAACAATATTATTCAATAACATTCATTTACCATAATGTATTCAGCCATTTCCCCAACTGATGGGCATCTAGTCATTTTCCAGTTCTTTGCTACTACAAAAAGGGCTGCTAAAAGCATTTTTGCACATGTATGTCCTTTTCCCTTTTTTGTGATATCTTTGGGATACAGGCTCAGTGGAGACACTGCTGAATCAAAGGGCATGCACAGTCTGATAGCCCTTTGGGCATAGTTCCATATTGCTCTCCAGAATGGTTGCATCAGCTCACAACTTCATGAACAATATTCCAGAATTATCTTAATTTGCATTTCTCTGATAATCATGATTTAAAGCATCTTCTTGAAGACCTGAAGCAATAGTGGTATTTTACAGCACCCTGGATGTTTGAGATGGCTTTTTAAAGGACTATGGTACTCACTTCCTTGGCTTGATGAAGAAGCAAGAAAAGGCATCCCAGAATGTGTCTGCTTCATCTAATCTCACCTGTTTATCATGGCAGGTAGAACTCATATACTGCACTCATCACATCTATGTGCAGAACTATGACAGCAGCTCCCTGTATATATGAATCTGTTGCTTCATAATTTTGAGGTAGGGAAAATAATAAATTGGCATGGATGACTCAATTGGAATTAAGTAATACTAAATTACATGAAGTTGTAAGCTTCACTTTCTTTTCCAGAATTTTTGGAGTCCACTGGAAAGACAAAAATTAAGAGTATTACTGATGGCTTACTATGTAGTGGATGACCTTGGTGTCTTCAATTTCTAACCAAGTTCCAAATGCATCACAGAACCTGCTTCTACTGCCTTCATGTTCTATTGGAATAAATTATCCACATCCACCTATTATACCAGAGAACTCTTTACATGCTTGAAGTAGACACCCCACACTCAACTATTTTAAGGACTCTTAGTTAACCTCAACATATTTTAGCATATTTACTTACATGGTGAACTGCAATTCTACATGTTCTTAAAGCCACAAGTGAGAGTTGGAAGGCAGGTGTGTGTATGTATGTCTATATATATATATATATATATATATATATATATATATAGTGGAAAGCATTTCTGAAAAAGCACTTGCAACAGAGTCTCTTTTTTTAAACACTCATATACCCTAGATCTGATATTTACTAAATTATTTGCAAAATTAGCATCTACTAGGCCTCATTGTTACACAGCAGACCTCTTCCCTAATTTGTACTTCATACCATCCTTTTCTTCACAGTTTTCCTCTTTATCCTTTTCCTCAGAGTTTTCATATTACCTTCTGCTTAGCTTATTCTTTCACTTTTCACCATTCCCTTCCCACTTTTCAATGAGGTGGGAGAAGTTTCAACATAAATTGAATATGTCTAAAATTTTTCTCTTAAAGCCAATTCTGATGGTAGTAAGATACTAACTATATTCATCCCCCTCCATTCTTTCTCGCAGATATAATAGGTTTCCTTTGCCTCTTCATGAGATGTAGTACCCCCACTTTACCCTTTTTCTGGTACAATTTCCTTTCCACTTCTAGTTTCTAGAACAAGGTATACATGTATTCTTTATATATCTTTATATCAAAAATATAGTTTCCAACATTTCTTTTTTACCTTTTTAGGTTTCTCTTGAGTTCTATATTTGTAGATCAAACTTTTTGTTAAGTTCTGATTTTTTCATCCAAAATAGGTGAAATTCGCTTATTTTGTTGAAAGTCCATCTTCTTCCCTGGAAAAAAGATGCTCATTCTGACTGGGTAAGTTATTTTTGGTTGCATTCCAAGTTCCTTAGCCTTTTGGAATATCATATTCCAGGCCCTTCGATCTTTTTATGTGGACACTGCTAGATCCTGGGTAATCCTTATTGTGGCTCCTCTGTATTTGAATTGGGTTTTTTTGAGCCACTTCTACTATTTTTCCTTCATCTGAGGCTTCTGGCATTTGGCCACTATATTTCTTGGTGTTTTGATTCTAGTATCTCTTTCAGTGGGCCATCGAATTCTTTCAATGTCTATTTTACCCTCTTTTTCTATGACTTCTGGGCAGCTCTCTTTGATAATTTCCTGGAAAATAATTCAGGCTCTTTTTTTCATCATATTTTTCTGGGAGTCCAATTTTTCTCAGATTGTCTCTCCTAGATCTATTTTCCAACTCTGTTATTTTCCCAAGAAGGTATTTCACATTTTTTCCATTGTTTGATTTTTTTTGGTTTTACTTGACTGATTCTTGTTGTCCCCTCAAGTCATTCAATTTGATTTGTTCGATTCTGATTTTCAGTGAAATATTTTTTTTCACTCATTTTTTAATAACATTTTCTAATTGTCCAATTGAGTTTTTAAGTGAGTTGTTTTGTTCTATGGAATTTTTTTCTCCATTTTGCCAATTTTATTTTTAGAGAGCTCACATCATCTCCAGTTCACTAATTTTATTTTTCAAGGATTTGATTTCTTTATCCACTCTGTCTTTTTTTTTTTTTTTTTTTTTTTTTTTAGGCTGTTGCAGGAGCTATCTTTTTTTTTTAAATAATTTTTTATTAATAGAACCCATGCCAGGGTAATTTTTTACAGCATTATCCCTTGCACTCACTTCTGTTCCAATTCACCTTCCCCACCCCCTCCCCCAGATGGCAAGCAGTCCTTTACATGTTAAATAGGTTACAGTATATCCTAGATACAATATATGTGTATACCGAACAGTTTTCTTGTTACACAGGAAGAATTGGATTCAGAAGGTATAAATAACCCAGGAAGAAAAACAAAAATGCAAGCAGTTTATATTCATTTCCCAGTGTTGTTTCTTTGGGTGTAGCTGCTTCTGTCCATCCTTGATCAATTGAAACTGAATTAGCTCTCTTTATCGATAAGATCCACTTCCATCAGAATACATCTTCAAACAGTATCATTGTTGAGGTATATAATGATCTCCTGGTTCTACTCATTTCACTTAGCATCAGTTCATGAAAGTCTCGCCAGTCCTCTCTGTATTCATCCTGCTGGTTATTTCTTACAAAACAATAATATTCCATAGTGTTCATATACCACAATTTACTCAACCATTGTCCAATTGATGGGCATCCATTCATTTTCCAGCTTCTAGCCACTACAAACAGGGCTGCCACAAACATTTTGGCACATACAGGTCCCTTTCCCTTCTTTAATATCTCTTTGGGGTATAAGCCCAGTAGAAACACTGCTGGATCAAAAGGTATGCACAGTTTGATAACTTTTTGAGCATAGTTCCAAATTGTTCTCCAGAATGGCTGGATGTGTTCATAATTCCAACAACAATGTATCAGTGTTCCTGGCTTCCCACATCCCCTCCAACATTCCGCATTATCTTTCCCTGTCATTCTAGCCAATCTGACAGGTGTGTAGTGGTATCTCAGAGTTGTCTTAATTTGCATTTCTGTGATTAATAATGATTTGGAGCATATTTTCATATGTCTATAAATAGTTTCAATTTCTTCGTCTGAGAATTGTCTATTCATAATCTTTGACCATTTATCAATTGGAGAGTCAATTCTCTATTTATTTTGGAAATGAGGCCTTTATCAGAATCTTTGACTATAAAAATGTTTTCCCAGTTTATTGTTTCCCTTCTAATCTTGTCTGCATTTGTTTTCTTTGTACAAAAACTTTTCAATTTGATATAATCAAAATTTTCTATTTTGTGGTCAATAGTGATCTCTAGTTCTTCTTTGGTCATAAATTCCTCCCTCTTCCACAGGTCTGCAAGGTAAATTATCCTATGCTCTTCCAATTTATTTATAATCTCATTCTTTATGCCTAGGTCAAGAACCCATTTTGACCTTATCTTGGTGTATGGTGTTAAGTGTAGTTCAATGCCTAGTTTCTGCCATACTAATTTCCAATTTTCCCAGCAATTTTTGTCAAATAATGTGTTCTTATCCGAAAAACTGGGATCTTTGAGTTTGTCAAACACTATATTATTAAAGTTATTGGCTGTTTTGTCCTTTGAACCTAATTTATTCCATTGATCAACTAGTCTATTTCTTAGCCAATACCAGATGGTTTTAGTAACTGCTGCTATATAATATAATTTTAGATCTGCTATAGAAAGGCACCTTCATTTGATTTTTTTTTTTCATTAATTCCCTTGAAATTCTTGACCTTTTGTTTTTCCATATGGACTTTGTTGTTATTTTTTCTAGGTCATCAAAGTAATTGTTTGGGAGTCTGATTGGTATAGCACTAAATAAATAAATTAATTTAGGTAGTATTGTCATCTTTATTATATTTGCTTGCCCAATCCAAGAGCATTTAATATTTTTCCAGTTGATTAGATCAGACTTAATTTGTGTGGAATGTGTTTTATAGTTTTGCTCATAAAGTTTCTGATTTTCCCTTGGCAGATAAATTCCTAAATATTTTATACAATCAGTAGTTACTTTAAATGGAATTTCTCTTTGCAACTCTAACTGTTGGGTTTTGTTAGTGATATATAAGAATGCTAATCACTTATGTGGGTTTATTTTGTATCCTACAACTTTGCTAAAGGTGTGGATTGTTTCTAATAACTTTTTAGTAGAGTCTCTGGGGTTTTCTAAATATACCATCATATCATCATCAAAGAGTGATAATTTGGTTTCCTCATTGCCTATTCTTATTTGTTTAATCTCTTTTTCAACTCTTATTGCCAAAACTAGCATTTCTAATACAATATTAAATTGTAATAGTGATAGTGGGCAACTTTGTTTCACTCCTGATCTTATTGGGAATGATTACAGTTTGTCCCCATTACATATGATGCTTACTGCTGGTTTTAAATAGATGCTACTGATTATTTTAAGGAAAAGTCCATTTATTTCTATACTCTCAAGAGTTTTTAATAGGAATGGATGTTGGATTTTATCAATGTTTTTTCTGCATCTATTGAGATTTTCATATGGTTTTTGTTAATTTGATTATCACTCTGACTTTAAATGTATGGAATGACTTTTCCAGACTTTCTTGCCGAGTTTCCCGTTCCTTTTTCCCATTTTTCTTCTATCTCTCTTGTGAGAGCCTTTTAAATTTATTCTATGAGATTCATCTGTGCTGAGGAACAGATGATCTCCTCCTTTGGGAATTCACCTGGAGACAGTCTGTTTTTAGTCTCCTCAAGGTTTATAGTCTGCTCCCTATGCATATGGAAGCTATCAATGGTTATGGTCCATTTCAATTTTTTGCTCATTTTGTCAGAGAAGAATCAAAGACAAACTATCAAAGAAAAAAAAGAAGAAAACCCCTAAAGGAATATGCGCTTTATTTTTTGGGCTGGGTGGTGTTACAGAGCTTCCTCTACAGACTGCGGGGGTAGCAGCGAAGCACTAGCAGGACTGTGCTGCGCCTGATCTCTGACTCTCCGAGAGCATGCTGAGACACTGTGGGGGCGGGTGGCCAGGTCCCAAGAGACTCCAGCTGTTCAGGGTTGTATTCTTCACCCCTCCTTCCCCTCCCCCTCCCTCCCCAGTGTTTTTAACTTCTTGCTTGTCTGCTGGCTTGCTGCCAGGGCAAAGTATCCAATCCTGTAGCAAATCTCTCCCCACAGAGATGGCTGAGATCACATCTCAAACCCTCCAGTCTGCTAGGCTGTTAGCTGCCTGCTGTGGTCTCACTGCCACTGCCTGCCCTCAGCCTGTGGCCGATCTAAAACTGTCCCCACCATCAGGCCTTTCCTGGTGAATTTCAAGGATGTCTTCTCTTGGTAACTATTTGTGGATTTTTTTTTTCAGTCAAACATTAATTCAGAGGCTTGTCATGAAATGAATTCTGAGAGAAAACACATAGCTTATGCAGCTGTGTGCCTCCTCTCTAGCATCTTGGCCAGAAGTCTTCTAATTCTCTTTTTAAATTCTTTTGAATTTTTCCAAGAGAGCCTTGTGAGATGGGGCCAACTCATATCATTTTGATTTGCCTTTAGGATCCTCAGATTTGGAAGTTTGTTCATCTCTTTTTCCATAAAACTATCTATGCTCAGAGTTCTTTTTTGCTTTTTTGCTCATTCTTTTAAAGGTTATGTTCTGCTGATATAGCAAAAGGGAGGTTGTCCCAAATTTCCTATACAAGTGACATTGGTTTTTAGGCTGCCTTGTGCTAGTGTTACTAATTTCCTTCCTTTGCTGGGTGGGCATGGCCAAGTCCAGCATTATTCTGGGTTTTGGAGGCTCACTATTTGTTTTTTGTATTTGCATTGGAAAACTCATAGCTCAGTGGTCCTCAAAGTGCAGTCCAAAGAATTGTTGGGGACTCTGAAACCCTTTTAAAGGTTGTACAAATTCAAAATCATTTTTTTTTTATTTCTAATATAGTAAATAGCTATAAATATAACTCATGTGAACAAAATACTCTTTGAACAGATCCTCGATAGTTTTTTAACAACATAAAGATACTGAAAACAAAAGTTTGAGAACCACTATCATAGTTAATCCCTGGTCTGTAATGAGGACAGAGTAGAAAATGCTGCTGTATTTTGGCTAAGTGCCTCCTAGAATATTCCTTAGCTTGGGGACACCACACAACCATGTGTTTCTGACTTGTGTCTGTCCTGTTCCCCCTGCCCATTTGAAATAGACCATTTCTGAAGTTATTCCAAAATATATTCTTCTGAAAATTTGTTACACTCCAAATATGTTTGTATTCTGTTGCTCCTAAACCAGTTCAGAGGATCGATCTTTTGTGGATCTGAGAGATACGGAGAAGGTCAGATAAAGAGCTGTTTACTCTCTGCCGTCTTGACTGCATCCACAATATTTGTAACTCTTGAGAGTTCTCATTGATTAATAGAGTTTACTTGAGCAGACATAAGAAAATAATTTATATAATAGTTATGAAAATTATTTTGAAATGTTTAAGATAAAATATGATTAGCTGTTTCTAAAATACTCCTGTTGATTTCTACTATCCACTTCCTAAAAGAGATTTGATAGATTCAAAATATAGAATGATGTTTTGCTTTAGGCAAAGTGGGATTAAAAACAAATTCTCCTAATTCCTACTGTCTTAGAAATAAAACACTCATTCAGTAAAGAGAATGAATTTCAAACAATTAAAACAGTCCAAAAATGACTTTTACCCAAGTTATTTTATCAGAGAATAAATACCTATTGTTGATGATATTTTCAAGGTTTTATAGACTTGAAATGAAGCTGAAAAGATGACCATTAATATTCCTTCTGTCATACTATAATATCCTTCCTTATTTGTTCAGTGTGGCCTTCCTAGTTGTATTCTCTGGTTGCTTTTTCATTTTCTTCTTTTCTGGTTAATGACAAAGGAATATTTACTCACAAAAATATTCACCTAATATCATAATTATATCTGTAATTATCTTTGAATTTTTTAATATGGTAGGAGGAGTGAGATTAATAAGCATTCCTTAAGAACTTATTGTATGGCATACTAGGTTCATCTCCAATCATCCTGTTCTGTCATTGGATCCAGAAGACTTCAGATGAATGAGGCTCCTGACTTTACACAGATCTGCCTCATTTAAATTAAATTCACTTGCAAAGCACAGTATCAGCTTATCAATGTCATCTTCCTCTTTGAATACAAAGGATAAAAAACTATATGACACAGAAACAGCAACTATGCTAAGCACTTAACACATTTTTTTAATGTGTTAAAATCCTCATAATACCTCTGTGAAGTAAATTCTATTACTCTCCCAATTTTACATTTAAGGAAACTAAGGAAGGCATAAATTAAGTGATTTACCAAAATTTGTAACTATTAATAGTCTGAGATTTCAGGTCTTCCTGACTGCCAGCCCAATGTTACATTTACTGCATTTTTAGCTGCTTCTATGTTATTCTATAAGACTCATAAATGGTGAATGATGAATGTTTGAAAGATCTGACTTTGAATCCTATTTCGATTGCTTACTAACTGATTTATTCCGTCAAGTCAGTTAATGTGCTCAAGTTTCATTTTTCTCATTAACACAGGAGGAATAATAATAATAGCAAAAACTAATGTCACTAATCTATCAATAAAATAATTCATCATTTACAGAAATATTGGGGAAAAAATTTCAACCATGGAGATACAAAACAAGATAAAACCAAAATTACCGGACTCCATAAAAGTCTCATTCTAATGAGGAAAATGAATGTACAAGACATATATAGGCTAAATAGGACCTAATCTCAGAGAACATTATTTGAACGGGGAATATAATAGTGACTGTGAGAACATATGAATGCTTCTTGCAGAAATCAGAATTTGAGATGATACCTGATTAGTGTCATGAGGAAAACACGAGACAGAATATATAAAATATTTTGTAAACTAATATTACCCCCCACCCAGATCTACACATATATTTACTAGTCTTCTTTAAATAATTTTAATAATCTCAAAAAATCAAGTTGACAGAACAATAGGATTTAAATAATACAAGCCCATAGTCCAAATGATAAAAGGAATAAAATGTTTCAACAAAATGACAATGAATTATTTGCCATATGTCCTCTCTGCTCCTTTTATTGTCATTTTCCCCTGTCATAAAATATTTATATTTGTTGATACTGTGGGCCTTATTATTCATGGATAATTTATTTGATTCTAAACATTTTCTATATGCTATTCAACATTTCTTTGTATTCATCATGCTTTTCATTTTTAGGCTGAAATAAAATTCAGTTACAGTGATATAATCTAACTTTATTCAATAATTCTCCATAATCTTGAACTCAGAAATTCTTTCTCTAATCATAATATCCTGTCCTCCCATCACTTCCTCTACTTCATACTTCTTTTTGCATGCTAGTCATTCCATTTCTCTTTCTTCTCTCAGGTCATTGCTCCTATTCCACTTTATTTTACTTCTAATTAGATTTTCTACACCTTTCTAAAGTGAGCTTCTTCACATCCTTTAATCCATAGTAAGTGAGGGGCAGAATTTGAACCCTGAACTCTCATGCCTACATTAGGAGTCTTTCTATCACATCACACTGCCTGGTCAGATGAAAGAAATTGCCACTTAGTCTTGCCTAGGCAAATAATCTTATTTGTGCCTTTAATCCCTTCTTCCCCTTTCTCATCTTCAGGGTCTTGGAATCTACTGGTTTCCCCTGCCTGGGAATAAAAACTGAGATTAATGAAAAACCCTGAGGATGGAGTTTCTGTGTAATATCAATTTATTAATTAGGCTAGCTGGAAAGTGATAAATTCATGTTAAGATTTTATTAACTAAACACTTTATGCAGATGCTAAATGTCTTGTTTATTTATTCATTTATGTTTGTATGTTTGTTTTTTTAAGAAAAATAAAGTACCTTCACAGGAGAAATCAACCAAATGGATAACAATTAATTAGAGGTTAAACATATTAAAGAAGAGATAGGCTAAAAGTTTTCAATTCTAATCTGTTGAGAATATGGCTTGATCATGAGACTCAGCTGCCTTAAGCAATTTGGACAAAGGAATCAATCTCTATCCAGATTACTTTGGTAGATTTTGCCCTTTAAGAATTGGGTTTCCCTATACTCCAATGGAGGATTATGAGGGCATGAGCTTAATGCTTTATGGCTGTAATTCACCTAGATTAGATTCTATTTAAACAAAAATAAGGTTTGCTACTTGAGTGGATTCACACCCAAGATCATAGAATATACACACAGTACTTCAGATACTGGCTGAATAACTTACACTAACTTGTCCCTGAATGATGGAATAGGAAAGGAAAACCTCAATTCTAATATAGTATAGTAGAATATAGTAGAAAAATAAACATTTCTTTCAAAATCAATACAAAACAAATGCATACTAACTTAAGAGTATTTGGCCTTAAACGTATGGGAATGCAATATTATTCTCATACTTCTTTCTCTCTTTCTCTGTTTCTGAGACTATGTCTTGGTCTCTTTATCTCTCTTTCTCTGTGTTTGTCTTTCTGTCTCTGTCTGTCTCTCTATCTCTGTCTCTCCTCTCTTTCTGTCTCTCTCTCTCTTTTTCTTTCTTTCTTTAACTTCAAACACACATATGTATAGGAAAGGATTACATAGCATAACCTGACATAAAAGAACACAGAACACAGGATTTACCAAACTAGATTAGAGATATTAACTGATATTCTTTATTCAGTGTTTGAAAAACACTCTCTTGAATATTCTTGTCTCATTCAATCCTCCCAGTTTTCTTCCTCCCAAGTTTAATCATATCACACATATACCTATCCCATTGGATCACAGATTTATAGCTTTCAGGTACCACTAAGGATATCCTATCCAAGTCTCTAATTTTATTTTATTTATTTATTTTTTTAAATAACTTTTTATTGATAGAACTCATGCCAGGGTAATTTTTTTTACAACATTATCCCTTGCATTCACTTCTGTTCCGATTTTTCCCCTCCCTCCCTCCACCCCCTCCCCCAGATGGCAAGCAATCCTTTACATCTTGAATAGTTTACAGTATATCCTGGATACAATTTACATGTGCAGAACCAAACAGTTTTCTTGTTGCACAGGGAGAATTGAATTCAGAAGGTATAAATAATCTGGGAAGAAAAACAAAAAATGCAAGCAGTTTATATTCATCTCCCAGTGTTCTTTCTTTGGGTGTAGCTGCTTCTGCTCAGCTTTGATCAATTGAAACTGAATTAGCTCTCTTTATCGATGAGATCCACTTCCATCAGAATACATCCTCAAACAGTATCGTTGTTGAGGTATATAATGATCTCCTGGTTCTGCTCATTTCACTTAGCATCAGTTCATGTAAGTCTCGCAGTCCTCTCTGTATTCATCCTGCTGGTCATTCCTTACAGAACAATAATATTCCATAGCATTCATATACCACAATTTACTCAACCATTCTCCAATAGATGGGCATCCATTCATTTTCCAGTTTCTAGCCACTACAAACCGGGCTGCCACAAACATTTTGGCACATACAGGTCGCTTTCCCTTCTTTAGTATTTCTTTGGGGTATAAGCCCAGTAGAAACACTGCTGGATCAAAGTGTATGCACAGTTTGATAACTTTTTGAGCATAGTTCCAAATTGCTCTCCAGAATGGCTGGATGTGTTCACAATTCCAACAACAATGTATCAGTGTCCCTGTTTTCCCACATCCCCTCCAACATTCCGCATTATCTTTCCCTGTCACTCTAGCCAATCTGACAGGTGAGTAGTGGTATCTCAGAGTTGTCTTAATTTGCATTTCTCTGATTAATAATGATTTGGAGCATATTTTCATATGTCTATAAATAGTTTCAATTTCTTCATCTGAGAATTGTCTGTTCATATCCTTTGACCATTTATCAATTGGAGAATGGTTTGATTTCTTATAAATTAGAGTCAATTCTCTATATATTTTGGAAATGAGGCCTTTGTCAGAACCTTTCATTGTAAAAATGTTTTTCCCAGTTTATTGTTTCCCTTCTAATCTTGTCTGCATTTGTTTTCTTTGTACAAAAACTTTTCAATTTGATATAATCAAAATTTTCGATTTTGTGGTCAATAGTGATCTCTAGTTCTTCTTTGATCATAAATTCCTCCCTCTTCCACAGGTCTGAGAGGTAAACTATCCTATGCTCTTCCAATTTATTTATAATCTCATTCTTTATGACTAGGTCATGAACCCATTTTGACCCTATCTTCGTGTACGGTGTTAAGTGTGGGTCAATGCCTAGTTTCTTCCATACTAATTTCCAATTTTCCCAGCAATTTTTGTCAAATAGTGCATTCTTATCCCAGAAGCTGGGGTCTTTGGGTTTGTCAAACACTATATTATTAAAGTTATTGGCTGTTTTGTCCTTTGAACCTAACCTATTCCATTGATCAACTAGTCTATTTCTTAGCCAATACCAAATGGTTTTACTAACTGCCACTTTATAATATAATTTTAGATCTGGTACAGCTAGGCCACCTTCATTTGATTTTTTTTTTCATTAATTCCCTTGAAATTCTTGACCTTTTGTTTTTCCATATGAACTTTGTTGTTATTTTTTCTAGTTCATCAAAGTGTTTTTTGGGAGTCTGATTGGTATAGCGCTAAATAAATACATTAATTTAGATAGTATTGTCATCTTTATTATATTTGCTCGCCCAATCCAAGAACATTTAATATTTTTCCAGTTGGTAAGATCAGACTTAATTTGTGTGGAAAGTGTTTTGTAGTTTTGCTCATAAAGTTTCTGATTTTCCCTTGGCAGATAGATTCCTAAATATTTTATACAATCAGTAGTTGCTTTAAATGGAATTTCTTTTTGTAACTCTAACTTTTGGGTTTTCTTAGTGACATATAAGAATGCTGATGACTTATGTGGGTTTATTTTATACCCTGCAACTTTGCTGAAGGTGTGGATTGTTTCTAATAACTTTTTAGAGTCTCTGGGGTTCTCTAAGTATACCATCATATCATCATCAAAGAGTGATAATTTGGTTTCCTCTTTGCCCATTCTTATTCCTTTAATCTCTTTCTCAACTCTTATTGCCAAAGCTAACATTTCTAATACAATATTAAATAGTAATGGTGATAGTGGGCAACGTTGTTTTACTCCTGATCTTATTGGGAATGGTTGTAGTTTGTCCCCGTTACATATGATGCTTACTGTTGGTTTTAAATAGATGCTACTGATTATTTTAAGGAAAAGTCCATTTATTCCTGTACTCTCAAGAGTTTTTAATAGGAATGGATGTTGGATTTTATCAAATGCTTTTTCTGCATCTATTGAGATGATCATATGGTTTTTGTTACTTTGATTATTAATATGGCCAAGATAGTTTTCCTAATATAGAACCAGCCCTGCGTTCCTGGTATAAATCCTACTTGATCATGGTGTATTATCCTGGGGATGATTTTCTGTAGTCTTTTTGCTAATATCTTATTTACGATTTTAGCATCAATATTTATTAGGAAGATAGGTCTATAACTTTCTTTCTCTGTTTTCAACCTACCTGGTTTAGGTATCAATACCATGTCTGTGTCATAAAAGGAATTTGGTAGGACTCCTTCATTCCCTATTTTTTCAAATAATTTATAAAGCATTGGGGCTAATTGTTCTTTGAATGTTTGGTAGAATTCACATGTAAATCCATCTGGTCCCGGGGATTTTTTTTTTAGGGAGTTGATTAATAGCTTGTTGTATTTTTTTTTCTGAAATGAGCCTATTTAAGCAATTCACTTCCTCCTCTGATAATCTGGGAAGCCTATATTTTTGGAAGTAGTCATCCATTTCACTTAGGTTATCAAATTTATTGGCATAAAGTTGGGCAAAGTAACCCCTTATTATTTCTTTAATTTCCTCTTCATCAGTGGAAAGTTCTCCTTTTTCATTTTTAAGACTGCTAATTTGATTTCCCTCTCTTTTTTCTAATCAGATTTACCAAAGGTTTATCGATTTTTTTGGTTTTTTCACAAAACCAAGTCTTAGTTTTATTTATTAGTTCAATAGTATTTTTGCTTTCTATATTATTAATTTCTCCTTTTAATTTTAGAATTTCAAGTTTAGTAATTGATTGGGGGTTTTTAATTTGGTCCTTTTCTAACTTTTTAAGTTGCAGGCCCAATTCATTGATCTTCTCTTTTTCTATTTTATTCAAGTAAGCCTCTAAGGATATAAAATTTCCCCTTATTACTGCTTTGGTTGCATCCCATAAATTTTGATATGATGTCTCACCGTTGTCATTATCTTGAGTGAAATTATTAATTATGTCTATAATTTGCTGTTTCACCCAATCATTCTTTAAGATGAGATTATTTAGTTTCCAATTACTTTTTGGTCTGTTTACACCTAACTTTTTGTTGAATGTAGTTTTTATTGCATTGTGATCTGAAAAGAAAGCATTTACTATTTCTGCCTTCCTGCATTTAATTTTGAGGTCTTTATGTCCTAATATATGGTGAATTATTGTGTAGATTCCATGTACTGCTGAGAAGAAAATATAATCCTTTCTGTCATCATTCAGTTTTCTCCAGAGATCTATCATACCTAATTTTTCTAATATTCTATTTATCTCTTTAATTTCTTTCTTATTTGTTTTGTGTTTTGATTTATCCAAATCTGAGAGTGCAAGGTTGAGATCTCCCACTATTATAGTTTTGCTGTCTATTTCTTCTCACTACTCTCTTATCTTCTCTTTAAGGAAGTTAGATGCTATACTACTTGTGCATATATGTTTAATACTGATATTGCTTCATTTTCTATAGTACCCTTAAGCAAGATATAGTTTCCTTCCTTATCTCTTTCAATTAGATCAAACTTTGCATTTGCTTGGTCTGAGATAAGGATGGCTACCCCTGCTTTTTTGACTTCACCTGAAGCATAATAGATTCTACTCCAGACTTTTACCTTTTCTCTGTATATATATATATATATATATATCTCCCTGTTTTAAATGTGTTTCCTGTAAACAACAGATTGTAGGGTTCTGACTTTTGATCCAGTCTGTATCTGCCTCCTCTTTATGGAAGAGTTCATCCCATTTACATTTACGGTTAAAATAACCAATTCTGTATTTCCTGCCATCCTAATATCCCCAGATTATACTTTTCTTTTTCTTGCCCTCCTTCCCTTCTTCCCTAATATTAAACTTATTGGTCCCACAAATGTCATGCAGCTCTCCCTCTTTAGTATCCCTCCCTCCTCACTTTGAATCCCTTCCCCTTTCTTGTATCCTTCCCTTATTACTCTTTTTCCTTCTCCCTTTTCCTCTCCCACTATTTAATGAAGTGAGAGAAGAATCTCTGTAAAACAAGATGTAAATTGATTCCTTTTTGAGCCAACTCTGATGAGAGTAGGATTCATAGAATGTTCCTCCCCCTCTCTAAGTTCCCTCATATATGATAGGTTTCCTTTGCCTCACTGTCACATGTAGTTTCCCTCTTTTTATCTTCCCGCTTCCCTTTTTCTGACATTATCCCCTTTCCATTTCTACTTCCCTTTTTTATGTTATATCGGTAAAATCAAATTATACATATGGTTTTTATGTATATCCACAACAGAAATACAGTTCTCAAGAGTTCCTTTTACCTTTTTCTACTTCTCTTGATTCCTGTTGTTGGAGATCAAATTTTTTATTTAAGTCCAGTTTTTTCCTTAGAAACAGATGGAATTCCTCTATTTCATTAAATGTCCATCTTCTTCCGTGGAAAAAAATACTCAGCTTAGCTGGGTAGTTTATTCTTGGCTGCATTCCAAGTTCTTTTGCCTTTTGGAATATCTGATTCCAGGTCCTTTGATCCTTTAATGTTGAGGCAGCCAGATCTTGCATCTGGCTTATTGTGGCATCTCTGTATTTGAACTGTTTTTTCCTGGCTGCTTGTAAAAATTTTTTCTTTAGTCTGAAAATTCTGAAGTTTGGCCACAATATTCCTTGGAGTCTTTATTTTAGGGTCTTTTTCAGAAGGTGTTCAATGAATTCTTTCAACGCCTATTTTCCCTTCCGGTTCTATTACTTCTGGGCAGTTCTCTTTGATGATTTCCTGTAAAATAATATCTAAGCTCTTTGTTTCATCATAATTTTCTGGTAGTCCGATGATCCTCAGCTTATCTCTCCTAGATCTATTTTCCAGGTCTGTTGTTTTTCCAAGTAAATATTTGACAATTTTTTCCAATCTTTCATTTTTTTGGTTTTGCTTGACTGATTCTTGATGTCTCAATGAATCAGTCATTTCTATTTGTTCAGTTCTGGTTTTTAGTGAGTTATTTTCTTCATTAGCTTTTTTGACTTCTTTTTGTATATGTCCAATTGAGTTGTTTTGCTCTATGGAATTTTTTTCCATTTCACTAATTCTTTTTTTTTTTTTTTTTTGTTAATGAGTTATTTTCTTTTTCCAATTCGCAAACTCTGTTTCCCTACACTTCTTGGGAGTTTTTTTTTTTTTTTTACCTTTTCCAATTCGCATTTCAGGAAGTTGTTTTCTTTTTCCACTTTATCAAATTTTTCTTTTAGTGAGTTATGTGCCCTTCCCCATTTCCCTTCTAGCTCTCTTTTAAGATTTTTGATAGTCTCTTCTAGGAGAGCCTTTTGTATTGGAGACCCACAATTGTCTGGAGACTGTCTGCTATTAGTCTCTTCAGGGTTGAAAAGCTGTTCTCTTTCTGTGCAGAAACTATCAATCATTCTTTTGATTTTTTTTTTACTCATTTTGTTAAAGCCTGTATGGTCTGCCTTCAGAGCCAGGAGATTACCATTTTCCTCTGCAGAGCAGTGAAAGGTATATGGATGGGTAGCTGTCTTGCCAACCGGCTACAAAAAGCAGGGAGGTACTGGAGTGCTCTGGGAAAGAGTTCCCCACCTGGAAGTAACTCAGGCTGCAGGGCTGAGATGGGAAAGTGCCCTTCAAAGAACCATAGCTGTGTGAGATAACGACTGCCCTGGGGCTAGATGCTGAGCAGTGAGAGTTTCACTTCCCAAGCCAAATCCTGCCCTGGGGCTGTGGGTGTTAGCAGTTGAGCAGTGAATGGATTTGCAGGGACTGGAATTTTCTGCTGGAGAAGAACAGTCAGCTGGGGGAGGTTCTATTGCTCCAGGCTGAGCCCTCCACTCTGCCAATCAGAGGCTGCCTAGGCCGAGCCCCCAACTCTGCAGATCAGAGGCTACCCAGGCTGTGCCCCCCTGCCGTGCAGATTAGTAACTGCTCCTGCAAAAGCCCCGAACTGCCAGATGTGGCCGCAGAGCTGCGGTAAAGTCTGCCTGAGTCACTTCTGGGTTTGAGGGGTTACAGCCAGATCTCTTTAGGTTCTGGCGTTTTTTAGAGGACCCTCTGTTTTAGGCTTTATCTTCTCTGCCAGTTTACTGCTTTGTAGTCAAGGCAGAGCAGTTAGCCTATAGCAGAGTGGTCTCTATAACTTCTCTAGCCACAGAGATCACCCCGCTTCTGGTCTGCTCAGGACACTAGCCTCTCCCTGCCTGTGCTAGTCTGTTCCAGGCCCCTCAGGATAAACCTTTCCTGGTGCTCTTCCGGATCGGCTGGTAAGTTGTAGTGCTTCTAATCTTCATGAATTTAAGTAGTGAAGAGTTATTTTTGAGGCTGCATTAAATAGTTGGTTATGAGGGGAATGAGAGGAGCTTAGAGAGTCATGTGTGCCTGTTCCACCATCTTGGCTCCGCCCCCAAGTCTCTAATTTTAGAAATGAACCCTAACAGTTCTCTTTCCAATTTTCCTGTTATTAATATGATGCCTGCATCCTCTCATTCACTGAGGCCACATTATTAATATCACCTTCAAGTCTTCATTTTTAATTATCCCACATCCCTTTCCTTCCCACATCTTGTGACATGGCTCCAATAAATATGCTATATGTTGCCTTCTTCTCTTCCTTGACATGGGTATTATCCTAGTTTAGTCCCTCATCATCACTAACCTGGACTATAAAAAGATTTTCTTGTCTCAACTCTCTTCCCACTAAAATTATTTTTAAATTCAGTTGCCAAGGTGATTTTTCTAAAGCAAAGTTCTGATCATGTCTCCCCACTGCTAAGTGACTTTTAGTACCTACCTATTAATTTAAGGATTAAATGTAAAATCCATTGTTTTTGGTTTGTTTGTTGTTGTTTTTTAAAGCTCTTCAAAATCTTCATACCTATTTAGCTTGCCTAAATTTTGCTTCCTTCTATACATTCTATGATTAAATTATACTAGCTTTCTTGAAAGTTCATGAATATGCAAATTTATTTCCTGACTCATTGCCTATGATAAGCTCTCTTTTATGCTTGGGAGGTTACACACAATCCCCTGGTTCTCTATTTTCTTTCAGAATCATCTCAAATCTTATCTATTACCAAGATTTTTCCAAGTTCATATAACTGTTGTACTCTTTATACATCTATTTGTACATAGTAAATGGCATGTTGTATTTACCAAGTAGAAAGTAAGCTCCATTGAGGAAGGGGTTATTTATTTGCTTTCTCTGTATAACCAATGCTTAGCCTGGAATATGGAAAGGATATAAATGCTTTTTGCCTGTTGCCTGATTGTCTTCCCTTCCTACCTGTGTAAATCTGGGCAAATAAACTGCCTCTTCAAAATCTTGTATTACTTATTTTTAAAAATGAAATTCTTCACCAAATAACTATTTAGGTCTCTCTAAGGTATAATTCCATTATAATATATGTAATGATACATAATCTGTAAATCAGGTAAACAATTGGGAAACTAACATAATTTAGAATTTTCTACAAGGCTTGCTTTGTTTCAAAGTTTTACTGAAGCAAGATTGTAAATTCAACTTTTCCTGATTCCCCAACTGACGGGATTGTTTCCCTATAATTGCCTTGTATCTCAGTCAAAAACATTTATTAATCACCTACTATGTGCCAAGCTCTATGGTAAAAGCTGAAGATATAAAGAAGACAAAGGAGAGTGCTATTCTCATGAAGCCCAGAGTCAAATAAGGGGAAATATTCTATTTTACATATGCAGTATCTATATTTCTCTCTCTTCTCTCTTCTCTCTCTCTCTCTCTCTCTCTCTCTCTCTCTCTCTCTCTCTCTCCCACACACACAGTTTTCTAGATTATTTGCTACTTTTGCAAAGAGAAGTTTTTTTTTTTCTTTTCTCTTTCTACCTGTAAATATACCTAGCATCTAGTATTTAAGAAGTTTACTTCATTAATTTACTATTCCACCATTTATTCTATGATAAAAAATATTTTGTTTTGTTAAAGAAAGAATATATCTGTTGGAAATGACTTGCATGTAACAAATAAATGTTAAAATTAGCCATATTGCATACCACTAATTAGTGAGGAGGTATTGATTCCATTGTTAGTGAGGAAGTTTACTTGTAGATGTTTATAATTTGCTGATGAATCTGAAATATAGGGATTGAAAAGTCAAATGGCTGACTTTTCCAAGCCATTTATCCTTAATTTGCTTATCTTCTTCATGCTTTTTCTGATGGAAACTGAAACTAATCCTCTGGGTTCTCATAAGTAAACTTTAGGCCATATTTTGCTGAGAACTAGGCCTTGCTTCAGCACCCTGGCTTTTTTTTTTTTTTTAAACAACTACTTCTTCCTCTTCTAGTTTCCTTTTATATATGTTTTAAGTAATTAGGTAGCTTGGTGGATTGAATACTAGACATGGAGTCAGAAGGTCTGCGATTAAATCCAGCTCTATTCATTTACTATCTATGAGATTCCAGTCAAATAACTTAACTTTTGCCTACCACAATTTCTTCCATTTTAAAGTTGGGATATGGTAGCACAAAGAGTATCTAAGCATTATTGTGAGAATAAAATAAGATAATATTTATAAAGTGCTCTTTAAATCTTAAAGAATTTTATAGATGGTAATAATATTAATATCGATTTCTTATGTCATAATAATATTAAATGTATTAATAACAATAAAAACAGTTATTAGTAGTAGTATTAACCTTCTCCAGCAAGACACCAAGCTCTTTGTTAGCAGCAACTATCTTGCTAATATTTCTATTTCTAGTATTTATCACAGTGGAACAGATAGGTGACATAGTGGATAAAGTACTGAGCCCGCATTCAGGAAGATCTGAGTTTAAATCTGACCTGAGACACTACCTGGGTGACCCTGAGTCAGTCACTTAAACCTCTCTTTGCTTCAGTCACCTCATCTATGGAATGGTATGGAGAAGGAAATGCAAATCATTCTGATACCTTTGCCAAAGACAACTCCAAATGAGGTCACGAAGAGTTGGACATAACTGAAAAATTACTGAATGATAACTAACTTATCACAGTATATATAATAAGCACCTAATGTTTTATCATTCATTCATTCATAAATACATTCGTGCTTTCTAATATTGTTAAGTTGCTGAAAAAAGATCAGTAAAACAAAGAAAAACTACAGAAATAAAAATGTTGATTTCTACCTAAACAAAATGAATCTTTACATGCAAGGAACAACAACTATCACTCATAGTTAGTCAGTAATTTCATTAAAACTTAAAACATAACAAGTTCATCCTATTGCCAGGTAAGAAAAAGAATACTGTTCTATCTTTGTCAATTGGGCTAAAAGAACATCTTTCTAAAACTGAATAAGATATAATATATCACTTCCCCCATTTCTCTCTGTATAGGCATTGAATATCAATTATTTATGCTAACAGTGATCCTGGATAATTTTAAATAATTTATTTTTCTGGATTTGAAATAAATTTATATACATATAAATATAAGTCTATTATTCCTTAAATTAAATAGGGAAATTCATGTAAATATATTTTTATGCTTATCATGTTTTCCATCAATGTTCAGATACTATGAAATTATAAAGCATTATGAATTCCTGAATTATTGAATGATTTAAACTTTATATATAAATAGTAACTATAGATGGAGAGATATAGATATGTGCTACTCTATGTTTGTATTTCTACATATGCACAAATGCACCCAAATACACATACACCCCTTTTGGTGTATACATATTTGGCCTTCTGAAGAAAATATTAAGTGAACAGTGTTCATTTTCAGTGATCCACCACATGCTGAATTAGTAAAATGAAAGCAGAAAAGAATTTTTCCTTATAAATTATAAAATGCAATAACTTTTTAAAGGAAAGTATAAGGGTGAATCTAATCTTAGATTAGGGTTTTTTTTAGTATAATTCTCTATTTTGTTTTTAGATGTGCTATTTTTCTAAAATACATAAAACAGAAATGTGCTCTATTTGGAATTTCAAGTACTTAAGATAGAATTTCTTTTGCTTAGGATTAACCTCATTCTACCTTCTTCTAATCCCCTTTTCTCTCTTCTCCCTCTTATATCTTTATTGAGTAAAAAGTACTTTATCCTGAATTGTTTTTGTGTATCTGTAGTCTTCTATTCTTTTGCCAATTCATGCTAGAGTGAGGTTGCAGCATTAGCCTTTCCCCTTTTATTTGTACAGACTTCAGCTTAGTACCTCACTTATGTGATATGTTTATTTAACTTTCTTTACCTCTCAAATTCATTTTATTACCCTTCTACTCTCTTTCCATACTTAAAAAAGCATAAGAATGTTACAATACTACTCCTGGGCTTTTGGTTCCCCTCTAAAACCCTTAACACAATAGAGAACTCTATATCATTTTCCCAATATTTGACTTGAAGAGGTTCCTTCTTTAGTTTTTTTTTTTTTTTTTTTTTTTTTTTTTTTTTATTGTTTCCCTTTTTATGTTTGTCTTAACCCCTGTGCTTTATCTTTAACATGGGTAGACATATTAATGAAAAAACATGTCTATCCAGCTCTGGTCCCTTCATGAAGAATGCTTGGGAGTCTCCTGTTTCACAATAGGTATATTTTTCTCCCTTGTAGGATTATATTCGGTTTTACTGGATTAATTAAGTTGTAATCTTCTGAAATATTATATTCCAAGCTCTCCACTACTTGATTGATAAATTGTATATATACACATACATATCTTTAATTGTGGTTCTTTGGTAATTGTTTTTTTTTTTTTTTCCTGGATGCTTGAACTATTTTTTTTCCTTTGACCTGAAAGCTCTAAATATTGGCTATAATTTCCTGGGATTTATCATGTTAATGATTCTCTCTAGAAGTAACCTGTATCTGTTATTTTCACTTTTATCTCTGTTTTTAAATTTTTCACTTAATCTAAGCAACAACATTTTTTTTCTAATATCACCCAACACTTGTTAAAACCTTATTTCATGTTTTCTAGTGCCTCATAGAAATACAATGTTTCACAAAACTACTTTCTATCAAGAATAAAAAAGTAAAAAGTGAACAAGGCTGCCCATCCATCCCTTTCCTTCTCATGTATCAGTAGATAAGTTTCCAATGCATACAATCATGACAATAACAAATCACACTAAATAGTAGAAATGAAGGAGTAGGGATAGACTGTTGGGAGGGGAAGGCCCCAGATATTGTTATTTTTCCTTCATTTGTTAAGAGGACCCATGATATTACAGGCGATATCTTGACTTGCACATCATGTGGGTTCAAGTGAGGCAGAGTTTCACATAGGCTTGTGCCCCATTCTCTCTTTATGAGTCATCAAAATGCAGTGTCAGGGATGGAGTCAATGACCTTGGCATCTTGGATGTTTGACCAAACTCTAAATACTGCACAGTGACTACTTAAGTCACTTTATGGCTGTTGGAACAAATTGTTTTAATCTGACCATTCCACTGGGGGAAGTCTCCACTGGGATAAACATCTTGCTACTCCATACATGAGTTTGAAGATTGTCAATAACCCTCAATCTGGGTGACAGGTGGACACCAAAGATGAAAAAGCAGCCCTGAAAAGAGGTCTCATCAAGCCCTTATACCAGAGGTGCTAGTTCCCCTGGAATACCCTATATGCAACTTTTAAACATGTGTTTTATCTCCTCCAATTAGATTGTGAGCCTTTTGAGAGCAGGGTTTCTCTCACTTCTGTATTTGTCTTCCCAGGGAATAATACAGTTCTCATCAAATAAGCACTTAATTTTTTTTCAATTATATTCTAAAAGCTCCCTGATATTATCTAAGTGTCTATATATGTTTTTTATGCTTCGCAAAATGCTTTGTACATTTTACATTTTTCTCCAAAAGTGAAAGTCTATTTGCTTAAGAAATTCCCAGTGAGGAAAATCCATCTGCCAAAGCAGATTGATAATGAATCTTTAATTTAAAGATTTGCCTAGGACACTGAAACATTAACTGATTCATTCTTGGTAACACAACAGAGACAAGTCTTAAATCCTGACTCCAAGACTAGGCTTCAATGTCCTATGAAAATCTGCTTTTCATATAGTAAGGTCTTTTATTTTATATACCTAAATGGATCCCAGTTAGATAATGTGATATTAACTTTGGAAAGAAATATAAGTATATTCATATAAATTTAAAAATTTATAGTTTCCTTCTTTTTAAAAAAAAATATTTCTGCTTCTTATTCAGAGGAGATACATATTAGTATTTAGTATTATTACTAGAATAGAACTCCTTTATGGGACTCTACATATCTGTATATATTTGGACATAATCCTGATGAGAATCTAGAAGCAGTTCCTGAGTTCATAAATATACCAGGGAATTGGTGGCTATAGCTGATAGCTGACCTAAATGTATTCTATGGGTAGTTTCTAGTTTCTAATAATAGTCATTCTTTCCTAGTCCTGGTAGTAGAGGGATTAGCCAAGATAATATAGATTCCTCATTTGTTCTGTAAGTGTAATGAATTGAAATACTACATATAATTTTTTTGAAATTCTAAATTGTTTAGTGTAGTGTCCTGTGCATTATACAACTGATTTACTACATATAAGCTAGGTAAGCTGAATCAACAAAAATACCCTGGGGAAGAGATAGATTTTCCGTTATTAAAATCACTACTACTCTGACCACAATTTGGCTTCATCTTCTAATGGAGAACCTTGAGTCTAAAATTCTTGAGAAAAACACTCCACTTATTGCTCTCCAAAAAAAAAAAAAAAAATGCAGTCCTTTCAGCCAAACCTCCTCTTTATTATCATTAGCAACCAGTGTTGATCAACTGCAACCAGTGGTTAGATAGGCCCAGAATTCCTGCCTGTAACAGGACTTCCCTGACCACCAGTTCTATTTTCAGTCCAGTCTTAGGTAGCATCTGAAGATATAACTTTTGATTAAAAGACATTAGTTATCCTCACCTGTTATGAGTTCAAATGTTGGAGTTCTTGTTCTTCTCAAAACACAGCCGGTTTAGCTTAGAGCCCTCCCGATGTCTCCAAATCCAAATGTTCTGTCCTTCAGCCTCTGCCTCTGCTTTCTTCAGCCTCCAACCAACACAGAGATGGAATGAATCTCTTGTCTCCTTCTCTTGGGGCTCGGCTAGCTTTCTGGTGAGTCTTTCAGACCAGCTTGGTCTCAGTGGGGGGTGTGCAGGAGCCCAGCCACCAGCTACAGTGGTGTGAGATGAAGATGAATCTGGTTGTCCACTGAACTCTCCACTCGTAGCTTTATCCTCTGAAAACTCTTCGTCTGCCACCAGCTAGCCAAGTGGAATATATTCTGCCTTGCCTCGGAAAGAGGGCTTCTGGCGTAATTCCGCTGAAATCCTTCAAAGTCGCTCCTCTCGAGTCCAGCTGAACTCTCCTCTGCGACCAGTCAGCCAAGAGGAAAAAATGTATTCTGGAATAGTTCTCTCATCACTGGCCTTATATCTGACTCTTCTGAGAGAATGGGATTATGGGTTTTCTCCCATAGTTCTCTCTGGCCCAAAGAGCTTTAAGGGAGGTGTGAACTCCCTTGAATTTAGAAAGTTTACTTTGTGAAGCTGGCATACTTGTGAACTCCAATGAGTAAAGGTGTAAACACAAGCCTTGTATTAATTAGTTCTACTTAGTACCTTGTTTCAGGTTCTGGCCAAAATCTTCTTGTAAGATTAGATCAACTCTAATTAGTTAGCAGTTAGTAAGGATTCCAACACTCACCAAATTCCAAATGATTGCCACACAGAGACAAAACAGACCAACCCACTTTGATCAATAAGAAAGCTAAAGAAGAGTTAGGAGGCAGCTTGTATCAAGCATGCCAAATGACTACTACAACTGACCACTGTGACTCTAAATCCAATAGCCTGGAGAATAGCATTATTTTTAGTCTACTGCTTTCAGCTACCATCCTAGGAAACATGGAGATACCTATTGGCAACTGCCCCTGAAACTGCAGCAACATAGCTACTGAAAGACACAAAAAGTCCTTGTTACTATCACGTTTTAATATTAGAAATGATTATAATTTTGCAATTGGAAATGACATTACAAAAGAGCTGTTGCTATTTACTTACCCACTGTAGTCTGAGGGCCAAAAGATTTTTCCATTTGAATTTCAACTAAAAACTTTTCTATGTTATGTTTCCCCCAATTGAATGTGGATTCCCTAAATTCTGTCCTTTTTCATTTGTATCTTCACCACTTAACAAAGTGCTTTATACATAATAAGAGTTTAATAAATTATTTATTCCTTCATTATTTCATTCATAGGAACTGCACATTTGTTTAATAATATTAAAAAATAATGTGATGTCTCTACTATGTACAAATATCCTAGGTAAGGAGGAGGATATAAACACATTTAAATAGTTTGTCTTTTGAAGTTAACAATTTATAGGTGATATGATATAGGAGATATAAGGAGATATGAGAGGAGATATGATATGAGATGCACATCAAAATATTTGTAATGAATATTATACCATATGTAAGTGAAAAAAACTACAAACAGTAAACATTAAGAATGAATAAGAAGGTCCTTTGAGGAGTTTTATTTCATTATTTTGTCAGTATTTAAGGCAAATAATTGTTATTTATTTTACAAGTGAACTATGCAGAGACTGAAGCTACAATAAGCTGAAGAAAATATTTGTATAGGCCAATGTCCATAACTGCATTATAATTAAAACTTACTCAACTATACTCTCACAATATTGGTTTGTGCCTTCATGGAAAATCTCTCTCTCTCTCTCTCTCTCTCTCTCTCTTTCTCTCTCTCTCTCTCTCTCTCTCTCTCTCTCTCTCTCTTTCTCTCTCTCCTCTCTCTCTTCTCTCTCTCTTTCTCTCTCTCTCTCTCTTCTCTCTCTCTCTCTCTCTCTCTCTCTCTTTTCCTCTCTCTCTCTTCCTTTCCCTCTCTCTCTCTTTCTTTTCTTCTCTCTCTCTGTGCCACTCATTTCTTGATATCTGACAGTTGTTTTAAACAGAGCTCATTGATAGACAAAGCAATAATATCGTAATAATATTACAGAAAAATAAAATATAGGCATATTTTAATAGCATGTAATGAAACCTTAAAAGGTTTAGGACTATTTTGCCATGGTTTCTCTGAGTATGTCAAAGGGAAAATTATGAATTCTCCAGTACAATGTAAAATTAGCAAGGAATTCATTGTACACTAATAACTATCATCACTAATTAAATATTACAATGAAACCAAATAACTTAAAATTATATTTTGTTTGTAAACTTTATTTGACATTTCAATAACTTTGAAAAACATGCTCATTCATTACCATTAACTATTTTTTGAAGTCTCATTAAAGACAGCTGATAAAAACATTTTAGAACAAATCAGTTCTTTTCCTTTTCCCCTAATACTCTTTGGAAATATACCAACCAGTGATATTGCTAGATCAAAAGGTACAGATAGATTAATAATTCTTTGGGGATGGATTAAGTTTGCTCTCCAAAATGGTTGGATTAGTTCACAATTTTACTAACAATGAAGTAAAGACCCATCCTCCCATATTCTTTCTAACTTTTGTCACTTTCCCCTTCTATCACTGTAGCCTATCTGGTAAGTATAAAATAATTTTTTTTAATTCTAAAATTATTACTTATTAGATACTAGATTCTGAAGATATAAACAAGTTTAAATATTATAAAAACAATAATTAAAAGTTAGGAATATTAAAAGTCTAATTTAGTTTTCTGATTTTTTTTAAAAAAAGATCTATTTTATTTTATCCCTCAAACATCAACACAATGGGGTTAGTCTAGGAATGTGAAAAAATACCATTTATGAGCATGAATACTGAATTTAATTCCTCCAAGGTATTGTACTCCATCAAAACAAAATATTCACATCCAGAATAGTTTTTAAAGTGCCAAAATAATCAAATTCAAGGTTTATTATGTGTGACACCTGAAGCTACATTGAGTTTATGTTGACAATATTTTTATCTTTGCTGTCTGACAAGCATAATTCATAAGACCATGAATAATTTTGTGCAATTTAATCATAATAGTTTATTTTTGAAATTTTATTTTTATCTCATGGCTTTAGAATTGTAAAGTATGTTAATGTTAATTAATATAAATTCATCATTTTTTTTTCAGCTAGGAAAATTAAGGGCCAAAGATTTTAAGTTACATGATTAATTGCAGACCTGTAATAAATGAAAGAACTGGGAAATGAACTCAAATCTTCTGACTCCAAATTCAGTAGTTATTTTCCTATATCATTCTTCCTACAACACAATTCTTTTATAAATACTCATCCTTCCAATTCTGAATCAGTGTGATATAATGGATAGAATAATTTTATTGGAGTTAATATCTTTCTACCAATGTGTACAACCTATGTAAACATGTTCATATTACATCTCATCTCATTTACCCAATTTGTAAAATGGAGATAAGAATGCACTAAACTCATAGATGTGTTAAAAGGCTCAGGTGATATATTTCTTGTTTCTCCTTTTCCTCCTCTTTCTCCTCTTCTTCTTTCTTCTTTTAATTCTCCTCCTCATCCTCCTCCAAATTAATATATTGAAAAAATCATAAGAAATGTTAATTAAATAGCATATTATAGTTTTCGAAGTTTTTAAATGTTTATATTTATTTGATTCTTACATTTCTGGGAGATTGGCAGGGTTGATGATATTACCTAGTTTTATAGATTAATTCAGTTAATCTTCAGAGATTTTACACAATTTGCTCCATCACAAAGCTAGCAAGGAGCATAATCATACTAGAAATACTCTTTTAGGATTGTGACACAATTCATTCATTGATACGTATATTAAACTTGTGCATATATCTTTACCTCCCTCTTTTCCTCTTATAGTTTAAAAAGATGTACTAAATTGTTTTTGAGATAACATCATATATATCCTCCTCCTAACAAGAAAAACAATGACAATAACTACAGCTTAACAGTAGACTACACATTATTTATTTGTTTTCAATAAACATTATTTTATGAATGATATTGGGAGAGAAAACTCAGAACAAAAGTGAAAAACCATGGGAAAGGAAAAAAAAAAAACAAACAGAAAAAAAGAAGTGAACATAGCATGTATTGATTTACATTCAGTCTCCATAGTTCTTTTTCTAGATACAGATGTAATTTTTGTCCAAAGTCTATTGGGATTGCTTTGGATAACTGAGCTACTGAGAGCCAAGTCTTTCACGGCTGATCATTCATATACTTGTGGTTAGTGTGTACAAGATATTCCTGGTTCTGCTTCTTTTTCTCAGCATCAGTTCATGGATATCTTTTCAGGCCAACCTAAAATCAACTTGTTCATCATTTTTATAGGATAATAATATTTTATTATTTTCATATACCATAACTTATTTAGTTAGTCCCTACCTGATCAGCATCTATTCATTTCAAATTCTTTACTACCATAAAATGAACTGCTATAAACTTTTTTGCACAGGTTGGTACTATTATCTCCCATTATTTCCTTGGGATACAGATAAAGTTATTGGAGTGCTGTGTCAAAGAGTATGCAGTTTGTTAGCCCTTTGGGCATAGTTCCAAATTGCTCTCCTACAATGTCTGGGCTAGCTCCCTGGAGTGTCTCAGGATCAGTCAGAGTCAGGATCAATCAAAGTCCTTGGTCTTTAGGGAGGGGAAGTAATGGAGGCAGGCAAGCTGGACTCTGGAGTCTCTAATCAATTTCCTCCTCTTCCTGCAGCCAAATGACCCTGACTTCTCTCCCTCAGCCCTACAATCCTGGCCCACAATTACCTCACCACCAAACATTCAGCAAGCGCCAATCATGAGGAGAGCCAACACATTACCATATCATTTAAGTGTATGTTTATAGAGCCATTATCTCACATCAAATAGATAATTAATCTTAAGTGCTCTGCTGTCTGATTCAAGCATACCTTTTCAGAGTTTCAGCACTCTACATGTTTCTCTATGGTTGGGTTATTTTACAACTCCAATAAGAATGCAAGTGTCCCAGATTTTCCATATCCCTCTCAAAACTTATCATTTTCTTTATCTTAAAGGTGGGAGGTGGTACCTCAGAGTTGTTTTAATTTGCATTTCTCCAAACAATAGTAATATAGAGCATTTTTTTGTGTCTATAGATGGTTTTAATTTTATCATCTGAAAATTGTTCTTATCCTTTGATCATTTAACAATTGAGGAATGACTGACGTGCTTTTAAATTTGGCATAATTTTTATGTATTTTAGAAATGACACCATTTTTTTGGAAACACTGGCTATAAAAATTTTTTTCCCAGTTTTGAACTTCTTTTTTAAGTTTTGTTTCTGTTGCTTTTGCTTGTTGATTTTTTTTTAATTTAGTGAAAGCAAAGTTGTACCTTTTCCCTTCCATAATGTTCTCTAGTTTTTCTTTTGTTATAAATTCCCTTCTTCCCTAAAGATCTGATAAGTAAATAATTCCTTGCTTTCCTAATTTGCTTTTGGTATTATCCTTTATGTCCAAATCATGTACCTATTTTGTCCTGTTTTTGTATGGGGAATGAGATGTAGGGGCTATACTGAGTTTCTCATGTATTACCTTCCAGTTTTCCCTGGAAATTTTTTAAAATAGTGAAGTTGGAGTTTGGGAATTTATCAAATATTGGATTACTATACTTATTGAATACTGTTTTGTGTGTATCTAATCTATTCCAGTCATCCACTGCTCTGTTTCTTAATTAGTACCAAGTGGTTTTTGATGACTGATGCTTTGTAATATAATTTTACTGTTACTGTTAAGCTACCATCCTTTGTAGTTTTTTTTTCCATTAATTCTCTTGATATTCTTAACCCTTTTTTTCCTTCCAGATGAATTTTGCTATTATTTATTCTAGGTATATAAAATAATTTTGACAGTTTAATTAGTATGGCACTGAACAAGTAGACCAATTTGGAAAGAATAGTAATTTTTATATTAACCAGACCTACCCACAAACAAGTGATTTTTTTTTTTAGTTTTTTAAATGTACCTTTATTTGTATGAGATGAGTCCTGTGATTAAGTTCATATAGTTCCTGGGTTTGTCTTGGCAGGTAGACACCCATATATTTTATTTTGTCTACAGATATTTTAAATGGAATTATTCTTTCTTTCTCTTGCTGTTGAACTTTGTTAGCAATAGAGAAATGCTGGTGATTTGTATGGGTTTATTTTATATCCTGCAACTTGACTAAAACTCTTAATTGATTTGAGTAGGTTTTTGGATGATTTTCTAGAATTCTCTAAGCATATCAGCAGATCATTTAAAATGAGTGATAATTGTGTTTCCTCATTGTCTATTTTAAATTGGTTATTTTTTTCTTTTCTTTTTTTTTTCTTATCTTTATGGCCAACATTTCTGGTACAATTTTGACTAATAATTGTGGTAATGGGCATCCTTGTTTCATTCCTGATCCTAAGGGGAATTCAGCCAGTTTCTCTCTATTATAAATAGTGCTTCTTAAGATAGAGCGTGCTTATTATTTTAAGCAACTCATCATTTACCTCTATTCTCTCTCCTGTTTAAATATGAATAGGTAGTGAATTTTGTTGGAAAGTTTTCCTTTATCTCTTGAGATTATCATATAATTTTAGTTAGTTTTGTTATTGATATGATCAATTATGGTAATAGGTTTCCTAATATTGATCAGCTCTTTATGTCTAGTATAAATTCAACTTTAATCGTAGAATATTATCCTCATGATAGCTTGTTGTAATCGCTTTCCTAATATTTAATTTAAAATTTTGCATCAATATTCATTAGGGGGATTAATTCATTTTTTTTTTTTGTTTTGGCTCTTCCTAGCTTAGTTATTAGCAACATATTTGTGTCATAGCAGGGATCCCCCCCTTTTTTTAACCTATCTTTTGAAATAGTTTACATTGTATTAGAATTAATTTTTCTTTAAATGTTCTGTAGAATTCACTTGTAAATCCACCTGGCTATGCAGATTTGTTCTTAGAGAGTTAATTAATGGCTTTTTCAAATTTCTTTCTAAAATAGGATTATTTGAATAATTTATTTCCTCTTATGTTTATCTGGGCAAGTTATATTTTTTTAGATATTCATCTATTTCAATTAGATTTTCAGATTTGCTGATATAAAAGTGAGCTAGATATCTTCTAACTATTGTTTTAATTTCTTTTTCATTGGTGGTAAATTTGTACTTTTTGTTTTTTGCTTTTTTAATTTAAATTTTATTTTATTTAATCATAACTTTGTATTGACAGAATCCATGCCAGGATAATTTTTTTACAATATTATCTCTTGCACTCGCTTATGTTTCATTTTTTCCCCTCCCTCCCTCCACCCCCCCTCCTAAGATGGCAAGCAGTCCTATATATGTTAAATATGTTGCAGTATATCCTAGATACAATACATATTTGCAAAACCGAACAGTTCTCCCGCTGCACAGGGAGAATTGGATTCAGAAGGTAAAAATAACTTGGGAAGAAAATGAAAAATGCAAATAGTTCACATTCATTTCCCAGTGTTCCTTCTTTGGGTGTAGCTGTTTCTGTCCATCCTTTATCAATTGAAACTCAGTTAAGTCTCTTTGTCATAGAAATCCACTTCCATCAGAATACATCCTCATACAATATCGTTGTTGAAGTGTATAATGATCTCCTGGTTCTGCTCATCTCACTTAGCATCAGTCCATGTAGGTCTCTCCAAGCCTCTCTGTATTCATCCTGCTGGTCATTCCTTACAGAGCAATAATATTCCATAACATTCATATACCACAATTTACCCAGTCATTCTCCAATTGATGGGCATCCATTCATTTTCCAGTTTCTAGCCACTACAAACAGGGCTGCTACAAACATTTTGGCACATACAGGTCCCTTCCCCTTTTTTAGTATCTCTTTGGGGTATAAGCCCAATAGAAACACTGCTGGATCAAAGGGTATGCACAGTTTGATAACTTTTTGGGCATAATTACAGATTGCTCTCCAGAATGGCTGGATTCGTTCACAACTCTACCAACAATGCATCAGTGTCCCCGTTTTCCCGCATCCCCTCCAACATTCATCATCGATAATTGTGTAGTGGTGTCTCAGAGTTGTCTTAATTTGAATTTCTCTGATCAATAGTGATTTGCAACACTCTTTCATATCAGTGGAAATAGTTTCAATTTCATCATCTGAGAATTGTCTGTTCATATCCTTTGACCATTTATCAGTTGGAGAATGGCTTGATTTCTTATAAATTAGAGTCAATTCTCTATATATTTTGGAAATGAGGCCTTTATCAGAACCTTTAACTGTGAAGATATTTTCCCACTCTGTTGCTTCCCTTTTAATCTTGTTTGCATTCATTTTGTAAGAACAAAGGCTTTTTAATTAGATATAATCAAAATTTTCTATTTTGTGATCAGTAATGGTCTCTAGTTCATCTTTGGTCACAAATTTCTTTCTCCTCCACAAGTCTGAGAGATAAACTATCCTATGTTCCTCTAATTTATTTATAATCTCGTTCTTTATGCCTAGGTCATGGACCCATTTTGATCTTATCTTGGTATGTGGTGTTAAGTGTGGGTCCTTGCCTAATTTCTGCCATACTAATTTCCAGTTATCCCAGCAGTTTTTATCAAATAATGAAATCTTATCCCAAAAGTTAGAATCTTTGGGTTTGTCAAACACTAGATTGCTATAGTTGACTATTCTGTCTTGTGAACCTAACCTTTTCCACTGATCAACTAATCTATTTCTTAGCCAATACCAAATGGTTTTGGTGACTGCTGCTTTATAATATAATTTTAGATCAGGTACAGCTAGACCACCTTCATTTGATTTTTTTTTCATTAATTCCTTTGAGATTCTCGACTTTTTATTGTTCCATATGAATTTTGTTGTTATTTTTTCTAAATCATTAAAATATTTTCTTGGAAGTCTGATTGGTATAGCACTAAATAAATAGATTAGTTTTAGGGAGTATTGTCATCTTTATTATATTCGCTCGGCCTATCCAAGAGCACTTAATATTTTTCCAATTATTTAAGTCTGACTTTATTTGTGTGAAAAATTTTGTAATTTTGCTCAAATAACCCCTGACTTTCCTTTCTAGGTAGATTCCCAAATATTTTATGCTATCAACAGTTATTTTGAATGGAATTTCTCTTTGTATCTTTTGCTCTTGGATTTTGTTGGTGGTGTATAAGAATGCTGAGGATTTATGGGGATTTATTTTGTATCCTGCTACTTTGCTAAAATTATGAATTATTTCTAATAGCTTTTTAGTAGAATCTAGGTATACCATCATATCATCTGCAAAGAGTGATAGTTTGGTTTCCTCATTGCCTACTCTAATTCCTTTAATCTCTTTCTCAACTCTTATTGCAGAGGTTAGTGTTTCTAATACAATATTGAATAATAATGGTGATAGTGGGCAACCTTGCTTCACTCCAGATCTTACTGGGAAAGGTTCCAGTTTTTCCCCATTGCATATGATGCTTACTGATGGTTTTAAATATATGCTCCTAACTATTTTAAGGAAAAGTCCTTTTATTCCTATGCTCTCAAGTGTTTTTATTAGGAATGGCTGTTGGATTTTATCAAATGCTTTTTCTGCATCTATTGAGATAATCATATGGTTTTTGTTTGTTTGGTTGTTGATATAGTCAATTATGTTAATAGTTTTCCTAATATTGAACCAGCCCTGCATTCCTGGTATAAATCCTACTTGGTCATAGTGTATTATCCTGGGGATGATTTTCTGTAATCTTTTTGCTAATATTTTATTTAAGATTTTAGCATCAATATTCATTAGGGAGATTGGTCTATAATTTTCTTTCTCTGTTTTCAGCCTACCTGGTTTAGGTATCAGTACCATATCTGTGTCATAAAAGTAGTTTTGGTAGGACTCCTTCAATCCCTACTTTTTCAAATAGTTTATTTAGCATTGGAGTTAATTGATCTTTAAATGTTTGATAGAATTCACATGTAAATCCATCTGGTCCTAGGGATTTTTTCTTAGGGAGTTGATTGATAGTTTGTTCTAGTTCTTTTTCTGAGATAGGAATGTTTAGGATATTTACTTCTTCCTCTGTTAGTTTAGGCAAGCTATATTTTTGGAGGTATTCTTCTATTTCATTTAAGTTGTCGAATTTATTGGCATAAAGTTGGGCAAAGTAACTCCTAATTATTGCTCTAATTTCCTCTTCGTTAGTGGTGAGTTCTCCCTTTTCATTTTTAAGACTAACAATTTGATTTTCCTCTTTCCTTTTTTTAATCAGGTTTACTAAGGGTTTGTCTATTTTGTTGTTTTTTTCATAGAACCAACTCTTAGTTTTATTAATTAATTCAATAGTTTTTTTTACTTTCAATTTTTATTGATCTCTCCTTTTATTTTTTGAATTTCAAGTTTAGTGTTTGATTGGGGGTTTTTAATTTGTTCCTTTTCTAGCATTTTTAGTTGCAAGCCCAATTCATTGACCTTCTCTTTCTCTATTTTATACAAATAGGCCTCTAGAGATATGAGATTTCCCCTTATTACCGCTTTGGCTGTATCCCATGCATTTGGGTATGATGTCTCATTATTATCGTTTTCTTGGAAGAAGTTATTAATTATGTCTATAATTTGCTGTTTCACCCAATCATTCTTTAGTATGAGATTATTTAGTTTCCAATTATTTTTTGGTCTACTTTCCCGTGGCTTTTTATTGAATGTAATTTTCAATGCATCGTGGTCTGAAAAGGATGCATTCACTATTTCTGCCTTACTGCATTTGAGTTTGAGGTTTTTATGTCCTAATATATGGTCAATTTTTGTATAAGTTCCATGAACTGCTGAAAAGAAGGTGTACTCCTTTCTGTCCCCATTACATTTTCTCCAGAGATCTATCATATCTACTTTTTCTAGTATTCTATTTATCTCTTTGACTTCTTTCTTATTTATTTTGTGGTTTGATTTATCTAATTCTGAGAGTGCAAGGTTGAGATCTCCCACTATTATAGTTTTACTATCTATTTCTTCTTGTACTTTTTGTTTTTGAAGCTGGTGATAAGGTTTTTTTTTTTTTTTTGTCATTTCTTTTTTTCCTAATCAAATTAATCAGTTGTTTATTTTATAGATTTTTCCTTGAAAACAAATTTTATCTTTATTAATTAGTTCAATATTTCTTAGTTTGAATTTTATTTACCTTACCCTTGTGTTTTAGAATTTCTATTAAATGCTCTTGGATTGGGCGAGCAAATATAATAAAGATGGCAATACTACCTAAATTAATCTATTTATTTAGCGCTATCCAATCAGACTCCCAAAAAACTACTTTGATGAACTAGAAAAAATAACAACAAAGTTCATATGGAAAAACAAAAGGTCAAGAATTTCAAGGGAATTAATGAAAAAAAAAGTCAAATGAAGGTGGCCAACTGTACCAGATCTAAAATTATATTATAAAGTAGCAGTTACTAAAACCATCTAGTATTGGCTAAGAAATAGACTAGTTGATCAATGGAATAGGTTAGGTTCAAAGGACAAAACAGCCAATAACTTTAATAATATAGTGTTTGGAAATAATATAGTGTTTAATAATACTATTATATATAATAATAATAATTATATATAATAATAATACTTTGGTATTATTACCAAAGACCCCAGTTTCTGGGATAAGAATGCACTATTTGACAAAAATTGCTGGGGAAATTGGAAAATAGTATGGCAGAAACTAGGCATTGACCCACATTTAACACCGTACACCAAGATAAGGTCTAAATGGGTTCATGTCCTAGGCATAAAGGAGATTATAAATAAATTGGAAGAGCATAGGATAGTTTACCTCTCAGACCTGTGGAAGAGGGAGGAATTTATGACCAAAGAAGAACTAGAGATCACTATTGACCACAAAATCGAAAATTTTGATTATATCAAATTGAAAAGTTTTTGTACAAACAAAACAAATGCAGACAAGATTAGAAGGGAAACAATAAACTGGGAAAACATTTTTACAATCAAAGGTTCTGATAAAGGCCTCATTTCCAAAATATATAGAGAATTGACTCTAATTTATAAGAAATCAATTCATTCTCCAATTGATAAATGATCAAAGGATATGAACAGACAATTCTCAGATGAAGAAATTGAAACTATTTATAAACATATGAAAATATGCTCCAAATCATTATTAATCAGAGAAATGCAAATTAAGACAACTCTGAGATACCACTACACATCTGTCAGATTGGCTAGAGTGACAGGGAAAGATAATGTGGAATGTTGGAGGGGATGTGGGAAAACAGGGACACTGATACATTGTTGGTGGAAATGTGAACACAATCAGCCATTTTGGAGAGCAATTTGGAACTATGCTCAATAAGTTATCAAACTGTGCATACCCTTTGATCCAGCAGTGTTTCTACTGGGCTTATACCCCAAAGAGATACTAAAGAAGGGAAAGGGACCTGTATGTGCCAAAATGTTTGTGGCAGCCCTGTTTGTAGTGGCTAGAAGCTGGAAAATGAATGGATGCCCATCTATTGGAGAATGGTTGAGTAAATTGTGGTATATGAACGCTATGGAATATTATTGTTCTGTAAGGAATGACCAGCAGGATGAATACAGAGAGGACTGGCGAGACTTACATGAACTGATGCTAAGTGAAATGAACAGAACCAGGAGATCATTATATACCTCAACAACAATACTGTTTGAGGATGTATTCTGATGGAAGTCGATCTCTTTGAGAACGAGAGCTAATTCAGTTTCAATTGATCAAAGATGGGCAGAAGCAGCTACACCCAAAGAAAGAACACTGGGATATGAATATAAACTGCTTGCATTTTTGTTTTTCTTCCCAGATTATTTATACCTTCTTAATTCAAGTCTCCCTGTGCAACAAGAAAACTGTTCAGTTCTGCACATGTATATTGTATCCAGGATATATTGTAACTTATTCAACATGTAAAGGATTGCTTGCCATCTGGAGGAGGGGGTGGAGGGAGGAAGGGGAAAAATCAGAACAGAAGTGAATGCAAGGGATAATGTTGTAAAAAATTACCCTGGCATGAGTTCTATCAATAAAAAGTTATTTAAAAAAATAGAATTTCTAATTTGGTCTTTAATTGGAGATTTTTAATTTGTTCTTTTTCTAGCTTTTTTAGTTGTAGGCACAATTTATTGATCTCTTCTTTTTCTATTTTAATCATGTAAATATTAAGAAACATGAAATTTCTCCTAAAAACTGCTTTGGCTACATCCCATAGGTTTTGGTATGTTGTCTTATTATTAACATTCTTTTGGATGATAGGATGGATTGTTTCTGTGGTTTATTGTTTGACCCACTCATTCTTTGGAAATAGATTATTTAATTTCTGATTGGTTTTTAGTTTATCATTCCCTGTGCCTTTATTGAATAAAATTTTTGTTGCATTGAAACGAAAGCATTTACTATTTCCCTTTTTCTAAATTTGAATGTGAGATTTTTAATATCCTAATACATGGTCAATCTTTGCTTGGGGGCTACGTACTGCTAAGAAAAAGATGTATTCCTTTCTGTCTCTTTTCACTTTTCTCTGGAAGTCTATCACATCTAAGTTTGTTAAGATTCTACTCACCTTCCCAGTTTCTGTTTATTTGGGGGTTAGATTTATCTGATTCTGAATGGGGAAGGTTGAGGTTCCCACTAATATTGTTTTGATGTTTATTTCTTTCTGTAGGGTCTTAATATCTTCTCTAGGAATTTGTATGCTCTACCACTTGGTGCATATACAATTAGTATTGTTACTATTTCATTGTTTATGATACCTATTGTCAAGTTGTATTTTCCTTCCTTATCTCTTTTAATTAGATTTATTTTTACTTTTATTTTATATGAGACAACAATTGCTCCCCCTGTTTTTTTTTTTACTTCAGCTAAAACATAATAAATTATGCTCTAGCCTTTTATCTTTATTCTGTATATGTCTGTGTCTAATGAGTTTCTTGTAAACAACATATTATAGGATTCTGTCTTTTAAATCCACCCTGATAATTGCTTCTATGTTATGCAAGAGTTCATCTTATTCACATTCACAAATATGGTTACTAGTTCTGTGTTTCTCTCTCTCTATTATTTTCTCCCCATATATACATTTGTTCTTTCTTTCTATTCTGGCCATCCTTGGTCAATGTTTTGTTTTTAATCCATCCCACCCACTACTGCATCTTGCATAATACCTACCCCTTCTCTTATATTTTTCCTTGTGTTTCTTTCCTCCCTTCTATCCAGTCCATCCTTTTTCCTATCGCTTTCTTTTCCATTTTCTTAATAGGATTAGACCAATTTCTATCCTGAACTGAGTAAAGTATTCCCTCTTTGAACCAAAATTGATGAGATCAAAGTTCAGACAATGATCACCCCACTTGATTTTCCCTCTATTGTAATAGGTCCTTTGTGTCTCTTCATTTGATTTGTCCTATTATACCTTCCCTTTCATCTTCTCCCAGTACTATCATGTTTTTTCCCCACCGCTTAATGTCTTTTTCTTTGCTAATATCACATCAGTATTCTTTCACAATAACATCTTCACTCTATGTGTGCTGCTCTCTGTCTTCCTCAATAGCAAATACAATTTCCAAGAGTTACAGATATCTTTTTTTCATCTAATGATATTAACAGCTTTTCTGTGTAATTCTATTTTTTCAATAGAAATTATTGAAACTCTATTTTTCCTTGACAATCCAATTCCTCCCTTGAAAGATGATGCTCAAAATTCTTGGTTGTAATTCTAGGTCATTTGCCTTCCAGAATTTGGCATTCCAAGCCTCCAGTTGTTTCTTATATAAACTGTCAGATCCTGGGTTATCATATTGGTTGCTCCTCAATATTTGATTTGTTTATGGCTGGCAGCTTGCAGTATTTTTTCTTTGAGATTGTAGTTCTGGAGGTCACAAGAATATTTCTCAGGGATTTCCTTGTGTGCTCTCTTTCTGGAGGTGATCAATAGATTCTTTAATTGAGTTTTTTTCCCATCTGTTTCTAGAATATCGGGGCAATTTACCCTTGATGATCTCTTGAAGTATCCTATCCAGGATCTTTTTTTTTTTTTTTTTTTTTTTTGTTATGGTTTTTAGGTTGACCAATAATTTTTAAATTGTTCTTTCAGGATCTATTTTCCAGACTGGCTATTTTCCAATGAGATATTTCACATTTCCCCATTTACATATATATATATATATATATATATATATATATATATATATATATATATATATATATATATATATATGCCTTCATTTTCCAAACTGTTGACTCTCTCACATACCTCTCATTTCTTTTCCCATTTTTTTTCTTTTACCTCTATTATTTGCCTTTTTTATCTACTTTTATCTTTTGCTTTTATCCAACAAGCCTCTTTGATCTTAAGACCAATTTATATCACTTTTTGAGTTTTTTCCTGTGGAAATTTTGTTCTTTTCTGAGTTGGTGTTTTGGTCTTCCTTGTCACTATAGTAGCTTTCTACAGTCAAGGTTCTTTTCTATTTCTTACTCATTTTCTTTCCTTTACTTTTGGTAGTTCTTCTTTTTTATTGATATGATCAAGCTCTGCTCGTGGGACATAGGGAATGGTATACCAAGCTTCCTGTGCAGCACTGAGCATAGGGACTCCTTGTGTTTGCAGGGGATAGATTTATTGTCTCTTTTAAGGAAACAGCCTGGTATACCAAAATTTATTTTCTGAGGTGGGCGAGGAACTGCCCCAAAGATTTGCTCTGCTACTGAGTCAGGTATTTTCACCGCTTCTCCCAGACTGTTAGAGCTGTATTGAACATCCTAATGAGACTGATCTTTTTTCTTTTTTTAATTTTTTCAGTCTATTTCAAGCTGGAGAGTTGTTTCATTCTATCAGACTCTGTTCATATACTTGGTTTCATGTTTTTTTGAGGGAAACTGGGAGAATGTGAGCAACTTCCTGGCTTCACTTTGCCATCTTGGCTCTACCACTGGAAAAATCAAGTTTATAAAATGTTCAAAGAAAATATTGAGCTAAATGGAATTCACTTATGAATCCTTCTCAATGTTAAAATCAGGAAACTCCGCCCTTGTTAAGGGCAAAAGATGAAGGTTGAATGTTCTAATGCTATGTAGAAAGGTAGCAGTTTTGAGTTCTTGTTATTTGCTTAATTTTAGGAACAGACAACTTACAAAATACAATTGCTCACAGAAATTTCCTCTCAGGAAATACAACAAAGAAATCACTCACTGAAATTGACATGGAGAAATAAAAATATTACTAAATAATATTAAGACAAGAAAAACTTCAAATAACACTGTTTCAGACACTAGGAACAAACAATAAAGAGAATATAGCAGAATATTGTATGGTTTAGATAACTGGCACAAAATATGTTAAAGAAACTTTACATGAAAACTCTTCTAGAACATTTCTTCTTTGTAATTATTGAAAACAGCTGCAATGTCATTTTCACAAAGGATAGTCTATAGATATATTATTGTAATCTGGAACATTCTAGGATTAAGTATGATTAGCTTTAAATTAATTGACAAAGGCTCCCTTTAAGATAATTCCTGAGGTAATCTTAAGAGGTTAAGTTATAAAGCTTTTTTCTTTTAATTTTCCAGTCTTGTGAGAGTTAAAATAATCAAAAGCAAATAATTGTTTTGACTTGATTTATTTAAGTGAAAAACACATGAATACTTGCTTTAGGTTTGAGAAAATATCCACGGTACCCCTACTTATGTTTGGTACATTTCTTTCTTTCTCAAAGTAATTTGGGAGAACTTCATAAAGGCCAATAAAGATATTAAATATGGGAGAAATATGTATAATCCAAATATCTTTTTACTGAAGCCACATTTTACAGGCATTATAAACTCCCGATATATCACATACAATTTCAATCTATTATCATGTTTTTACTATTATAAAGAATTAGGACTTTTCTTCCAAGAAATCCCTCTGTTTAGCCCTCATATTCTTTTAAATCATATTTAGAAACTATAATAATAACACATTTTTATAGTTAAATGCACTATATATATATATATATATATATATATATATATATATATTCCTTTTAATAACCTTTTCATATAGTTTATATATAGTTTCAATGACACAACCTGGAAACTAATTGTCACTTATTGCTGAAAAAGTTCTAAGGAAAAATCCAGTCCAAGTCAGATTGCAAATATGAGGAAATTTGAGTCCTAGCAAGTTTATATAACCTATCCAATTTAACTCATATAGTGAGTGGCAGAACTGAGACTCAAAGTGGGTCTTAAAATTGATTTTAAGTGTAGTCCTCTTTCAATGAATCAAAAAAACAATCATTGACTTCCGGAAGTAGAATAAAGATGGCAGAGTGAAGCTAGGAAAATGCTCAAGTTCTCCCAGTTTCCCTCAAAAACCACATGAAAAGAAGGCTCAGAAAAGAGTCATATGGATTGAAATCACTCTCCAGTTCAAGACAGATTGGAAGAACTACAAGAAATGTCTCACAGGGATGAAAAGAATGTTCAGCACAGCTCAGATGGAATCTGAGGAAGCTAGTGAAAGGCTTTTAAACATACCATTTCAGCAACTAAGACCCTTGGTCCTGGTACAGTAGTGGAGCAGACATGTTGGGCAGCCTCCAGTACATGCTCAGAAGGCAATTTCTGGAAAACTAAATTGGATCCTCCAAAGAGCAGATAAAGCTACCTGTTGCTTGGAGCAAATCTTCAAAGACGAGTGGACCCTGTGCTCAAAACCGAGTGACAGAGCTGCATAGAAATTTACCCAAGAAACAGAGTTCAGTTATAGAAGTAAAAATGAATAAATACAAAAAAGGAAAGAAAATGAGCAAGAAATGAAAAAGAGCCTTGACCAGAGAAAGCTAATATGGTGACAGGGAAGAACAAAACAAACTCAGATGAAGACAAAATATCCAGAGAAAAAATCTTAAATAGTTTTATGAATTGGTCTCAAGTGCAAAGAGGTTTCTTGAAAGTGTTCATAAAAGATTTAACAAGGCAAATAAGAAAGGCAGAAGAAAAAAATGAGAGATATGCAAGAAAAAGTCAACAGCTTGGAAAAGGAGGGCAATTCTTTAAAAAAAAAAAAACACATACAATTGGCCAAAAGCAAATAATAATAATAATAATAATAATCTACTGAAGAAAACATGATTTTGAAAAGTAGAATTAATCAAATAGAAAAAGAGATACAAAAGCTAACTGAAGAAAATCACATGTTAAAAATAGAATAATTAAAAAAATATGAGTCAAATGAAAGCTAAACACTAAATACAATATCAATAATCAAACAAACTTACAAAAATGGAAGACAATGTAAAATATCTCTTTGGAAAAATAGTTAACCTAGAAAATATATCCAGAAGGGTCAATTTAAAAATAATTGGTCTACATGAAAGCTATGACAAAAAAATAGATTCTGGATAGCATTCTTCAAGAGATCATCAAGTCAAACTACCCTGTTATACTAGAAAGAAAAGGGAATATAGTCATTGAAAGAATCCATTAATCACCTGCAGAAAGATTAAAAAAAATTAAAAGTGATAAGAAAGTACATATTGTTAAAGCATACTGTAAACATTGAAATAATAAGGATAATAAATATATATCCATCAAGTGGTAGAGCAATCAAATTCCTAGAGAAAACTTTAAGCCAGTTACAGGAAGAAATAGACAACAAAACTATACATTCCTCTCTCAGAACCAGATTAATTTAACTACAAAATAAAGAAAGAAAATAAGGAGTTTAATAGAATCTGGGAAAACATAGATATGATAGGCCTCTTAAGAAAAATGATTGACGACAGAATGAAATCCACCTTTTTTTTTTTTTTTTTTTTTTTTTTTTTTTTACAGGCAGCACATGTATTCTACACAAAAACTAAGCATGTATTAGGACATAAAAACTTCACAATCAAATGCAGAAAGCAGAAAAGTAAATGTTTCCTCTTCAGACTATGATGCAATAATAATTATATTCAATAAAGGGGGAGGAAAGATAAACAAAAACCAATTGGAAGTTAAATAATCTAAATCTAAAGAGTGAGTGCATCAAACAATAAATCACAGAAACATTCTGTCATTTCATCCAAGAGAATTACAATAATGAAACAACATACCAAAACTTATGGAATGCAGTCAAAGTAGATCTTACAGGAATTTTCATGTCTCTAAACAGCTGCATGAATAAAATAGAAAAAGAGATCAATGAATTCTGCATGTAAATAAAAAAGCTATAAAAGAAGAAATTATAATCCCCAATTAAATATCAAATGAGATATTCTGAAACTCATAGAAGAAGTTAATAAAATTGAAACTAAGAAAATTATTGAATTAATTAATAAAAATAAGAGTTGGTTTTATGAAAAAAAAACAGTAAAATAGATAAACTTTTGGTTAACTTGTTTATAAAAAGGAAAGGAAAAAAAATCAAATTACCAAGATAAAAAATGGAAAGAGTGGACATACCACCAACAAAAAACAAATTAAAACAATAATTTGGCACTGTTTTGTCCAACTGTATGGTAGCAAATCTGAATGAATGAAGGCATAAAATGGATGAATATTTACTAAAACGAAAATTGCACAGATTGAGAGAAGAGAATATACATTACTTAAACAGTCTAACAAACATAAAAAAAAATTCAATACAATGTAAACTATATGGAAAAATGGGTAAATTAATTATGCTAAGTACCTTCAATGACACAATGATGGTACTGATACCTAAGCCAGGAAGAACCAAATCAAACAAACAAACAAAACAAAACAAAACAACAACAACAACAAAAAAAAACAAACAAAAAAAGAAAACTAAAGACCAATCTCCCTAATAAATATTGAGGCATACATTTTAAATAAAATATTAGAAAAGAGATTACAGTAACTTATCAGCAAGATAATACACTATAACCAAAGAACACAGGACTGGTTCAATATCAGGAAAACTATGGCCATTGTGTATTTTATCAATAACAAAACCAAAAGAAGTTATATGAGAGTCTCAATAGATGCAGAAAAACTTTTGACAAAATATAGCACCAATTCCTTTTAAAAAGAGGAAATAATATAGGGATGAGAGGAACTTTTCTTAAAATAATAAACAGTATCAATCTAAAACAACAGTAAGATTTGTTTTTAATGGAGAGAAGCTGGGGATGTGTTTTAAGGTTAAGGGATACCCATTATCAATACTAGTATTTAATATTGTAGTAGAAATATGGATGTCTATAGCAATAAGAAAAGAAAAAGGAATTAAAGGAATTGGAACAGGCAATGAGAAAACACAACTATCATTATTTGCAGATGATAAGATTATATGCTTAGAAAATCCTAGAAAATCATCCAAAACCCTATTTGAATCAATTAAGAACTCACTATATCACCAAAAAACAATTGCTTAGAAAATTAGAAAATCATATGTCAAAAACTCAGCATAAGTCAACATCTCAAACCCCAACAAAAATAATGTCAAAATGCAGACAAAGCATACACTTTTACGAATTTCACTATACAAGGAGTGGCAGAATTTTATAAAAAAAAATCACTCATCGACTGAATTCTAGCACTTGGAATTCAATGACTCATCCTCTAGCCATTATACTATAACATAAATGAATTTGTATTTGAAGGCCATAAGCAAATTAGTAAAGGAAGGGATAGTTTTTCTATCAGTTTGGAGAAGGAAGGACTTTATGACCAAAGGACTAGAGAACATTATGAAATACAAAATGGATTTCTTTGATTATATTAAATAGCAAACAAAAGCAACAAAAGTATGATTAAAATGGAAGTGCAAAGCTGTGGGGGAATTACAGTCAGTGTTTCTGATAAAGGTCTCATTTCTAAAACATATAAAAAATGCGATCAAATTTATAAGAATACAAATTACTTCCCAATTGATAAAATGATCAAATGATATGAACAGATAATTTTCAGATGACAAAATTAAAGACATCTATCATCATATGGAAAAATTCCATAAATCAATACTATTAGAGAAATGCAACTTTAAGCCTGTCTAAAGTACCATTTCATACTTCTTTTATTGGCTAAGATATCAGAAAAAAAAAGATGATAAATGCTAGAGGGGATGTGAGAAAATTGGGTACTATGCATTATTGTTAGAGTTGTGAAAAGATCCAACAATTCTGAAGAGCAACTTATAACTATGCCCAAAGAGCTATAAGAATGTGCATATCCTTTTATCCAGCAGTGCCACATCCTGGGTCTGTATTGCAAGGGAATCATGAAGGAGGGAAAAGGACCCATGTGCACAAAAATGTTTGTAGAAACTCTTTGTGGTAGCAAAGAATTGTAAAATAATTAGATGACCATAACTTGGGGAACAGTTAAATAAGATGTAGTATATGAAGACAATGGAATATTATTGTTCAAATAAAATTGATCAACAAGCTGATTTTAGAAATGCCTAGAAAGATTTACATGAACTGATGCTGAGTGAAACAAGCAGAACCAGGAATATATTGTATAAGATAACAGGAAGAATGTGCAATAATCTTCTATGAAAGACTTGTTTCTTCTCAGAGGTTCTGTGATCCAAGGCAATGCCAATAAACTTTGTATAAAAAAAACTATCTGCATCCAGAAATTGAATGAAAATCAATACATGCTGTATTCACTTCTTTTTTTTAAATTTATTTTCTCTCCTGTGATTTTACCTTTTGTTCTGATTTTTGTCTCACACCGTAATTCATAAAAAAATGTGTATTAAAGTTAAATTAAAAAGAAAAAAAATGAAATAAATAGAGCATTGATGAGCAATTCCATGACAGTCACAAATGCAGCTTGCAAAGAATGAAGACATGTCTGTCCTAAACTTCCTACATATATATATTTATATATAATCTAAAAATAATTATTAAGGACCTAGCAGGTTCAAGGCATTCTGCTATATTATAAGCAATGGCGTTGTTATTTTAAAATTTTCATGCAATGGGAACGCTTAAGCTCATGGATATTTAAGCTACTGATATAAGAATTTAGTAAATTCTTATACAATGCAAATACCAGAACCCTGTTTTTCTAGTTCTTAACCAAATAACCTTTCCTTCAGCCATATGATCATCAAAGAGAAAAAAAAAAAACTTTTAAATTTTAATGAAATGCAATGGCTTTTGCAAAGAGTCTCATATCACTCAGAAACCTTTATATTTTCTCCATTATATCAAACAGTGTCACATGTCATTCAAAATATGCATCAAATATTTAAAATTTTGATTAATTTACTCAATTTACAGAACTCATTTTCAATGTTCTTTTTAAAAATTAAACTTTCATGATCCTGTATTTCAATGACAGATCAATAAACACAGATCAATAAATCTTATTTATGGCCTTCAAATACAAATTCAATCACATTATAGTATAATGCCTGGAGAATGAGTCATTGAATTCCAAGTGCTAGAATTCACTCAATGTGTTAATTTACTTCTGAAATTCTGTCACTCCTACTATAGTGAAATTCATCAAAAGGGGTGCAATGAAAAATGGTTTATTTAATGATAGGGCTAAAATATTATTCACCCTGATATTCTAAGTTTATTGCTCATTGTATCATTAAATGAGTTAAATTATTTTTCTGTTTAAGAATTGCTTAGAAAATATTATTTACATAAAATGCCCAATCCAAATAAAGCCTGGCATTTAAAATTATTTATTGATGACAAGTTTTGATTTATGAATTATAATAGCTAACACAATTAATATATTTAATATTACAAATATAATATTGATATTCAAAATGTCTAATATGATGACAAATATTTTTATAAACTACAGTAAAACTAATTTGTCTTTTAACGATCATAAAGGATATTCAAGTCCTTTTACTGCTTTGGTCATCAGAATTGAAAAGTATTTTTATTTTATTATGATATGATAATATATTGTTTTAATCCTATTTTCTAAATAAGTAATTATTGGCTTAAAGAGGCTGTCTTGCCTAGAATAGTTTGGGTACTAAAAGAGTAAGGGAAGATTAAAAAGTAGGTTATTTTAAATGTCAGTCAAGTACTCTATACATTAGGTAATGAATATAATATGCAAAGGAAGAAGCTGAAACTAACTAAATTTGCAAGATAAAAGGATTATTTCCTACTGTTAAAATAAAAAGATGAATCTGATACTTTATTATCTCTATCCTTATTATTACACTGTATGTGATAAACGGTAAAGTGGTTGCCTTAGATTTGGGAAGAAATGGGTTCAAATCTTATCTCTGACATTGTAGTTGTTTGAAAAAAGTCAAATTTTATAAGCTCTCAGAGCCCCAGCTAACTCTTGAAAAATGCAAGTTAGTGATGAACTGGAAAACTAAATTATTTGGAGGAGGCAAACTGTATTAGTTGGAGGGAGCTCTTGAAATCAATGAATTAATCCAGATCATCTTTCTAATTAAGAATAAAACAAAAAGACAAATAAAGATTATGTTCCCTCTTAAATTGTTTTTTTTATCTTTTGACATATAAAAGGATCTGTGATTATAATCTTTTTATTGTGAATACTATTTTGAGAAAAAAATGCAATCTTTTCAGTAGGCAGCCTTGATGAATTGACACAGGCAAATTTCTTCAAATAAATTGTTCAAATGAGAAAATAGTTCATTGATAGAGTCTATTTAGAAAAATAATATTAGAAAGATATATTTGGAATCACGAACTTTGATTATGGATATTCAAAAACTATTCTATGTCTATATCTACTTCAGTATATTTATATATATTAAACTGATGTATTTCATATGCAAATAGGTTTGTGGAAATTTAAAAATAATGTAGACAAATAATGCATTTTGAAAAGCTGGAAAAATTAAATATTTTTCTTTGGGAAAATGATGCAGAGTATGTTTTTTTTAGAAATTAATGAAGAATATATTATATTCATATCATTTTACAGTTATCCATTTTTTTGTGATTTGTATTAGTTGATAAGCAAGTTTTAAGAGAAGTATAATTGGCTTTACTCATGATATCACATATATATGTGTGTGTATATATATATATATACATATATATATATATATATATATTATGTCTATAAGGTTTTTATATCTAACTGTATGAGTAGATAAAATGCTTGCTTATATGCATTATATATCTATGACATACACATACACACACACACACACACACACACACAACTATCTATCAACTATTTGTCTATTATCTCTTTGTCTAGCTATCTATCTTTTTCTAAAAAGAATATTGTTAGATGAAAAGTAACTGACACAATTTTGAAAACACACTTTCTACCTCCCTAATTAAGGCCATTGGAAAACAAAGAAAGTCCATCTTTCAGCCCTCAGTATTTTTGGTTTTGCTTTTAATGTTTCTTGTGCATATGTTTTTCATTTCTGACTAATAAAATTATCATTTTCTGCATTAATCTTAGACTATTTTTTGATTAGTGGTATCAGGCTATTATTACTCTTGAAAGGAAATGACTTTCTGTAATTTGATGATGATTGTTTGCTTTCATCCTCAACAATTGATGTTCAGACAGATCTTAATATTCTGTATTGCTAAATACATAAAATAAACCTGAAAATAACATCATATAGTACCTGGATAAATGACAAAAATATCATCACAAATGAGCAATAGTCAAGTTCATTCTTTAGAAAATATTCTGTATGCAATGAATGCTTACTGTTGAGATGGACTGGAGAAAAGATGGGCAAAGCACATAGACTTAAAATTTAATTACAGCAGATAACAAGGAAATATATTTATTCTGAAAGCATCAGAGATTGCTGAGAAACAGCTGCATAGATAATATCATAAACTGTTTTTTTTTTTTTTTTGGTTTTTTTTTTTGCAGTTTTTGGTTAGTGATGACTGACTTTGCTATCTCATGTGATATCTCTGACAATCACTAGTGCTGAAGTTATTATAAAATATCTATTATTGTTTTGCATCATGGAAAGCTTTCTATTTGCTGGAATAAAGACAGGCTGATTTTTTTTTAAAGCAGATCTTTCTTTTCATTCATGTTTTATGGATGTCCAAAGCCAAAATTTTTAATTAATCATCTGAAGGACTTACCTGTGTTATTAAAAGTATAAATTATTGTTCTATAGTTGCATAGCCACTCCATCCCAGACATGGGACTTCAATCTAGAGAATCTTAATGTATTTTTATTCACGATTTCTGATTACCTCTCCCATGTATGGGTATAGTAGTTTTTTTTTTCCAGTATTTTATATTATAAGGGATTTTTTATTAGTCCAAAAATATAACATTAAGTATTTCAACTGAGAGGAAACATAATATGCTATATAGAATTAAAATCAGAAGACACATATTTCAATCCCACTTTGAGACTTAATAACCCTGTGATCAGGAGCAAATCATTTCATCACTCTGGGCCTCAGGTAAGGTGTGGTTGATTTGGAATCTGCTTATATGTGGGGAATCCCTATGTGAACAAAGTTATGTGTGCTGAGCAAAACTGGATAAATGAAGATGTTCTATAGATTCAGTTCAGTTTTATAAAATGAGTATACATAGAGAATTAGAATATCACATGATCACAGATTTACAGATAGATGTTAACTTAGGTGTCACTATTCAATTTCATTTTTAAGATGTGGAAAGTGAGACTAGAAGGATTTAAATTACTTAACTATGGTCATATAGGTAATAAGTGGTAGAACCAGGATGTAAGTTTCTCTCTCTCTCTTTCTTGCTTTCTCTTTCTCTCTCTGTCTCTCTGTCTCTCTCTCTCTGCATATACACACACACACACACACACACACACACACACACACACACACACATATACATATATATGTATATATATGACTCAATATATATATTGGACTCAAAATCCAATGATATTTTTCAATGTGTTTTATATTTTATGAACACTGGCCTAAGATTCAGTCAGCCCTGAGATCAAGACATGACATTCAATCCATTCTCTTTCCTTGAAATTATCATAAATTATTTTTCTTGACACTAGTTTTCTCACTACTTTCATTCAATCAGTCACTATTTATTAAGCAGCTGTTATGTAACAGGCATTGTGCTAAGTACTAGAGATACCAAGTCAGTGAAAAGGTAGTCCCTTTCCTCAACAACCTTGCCATCCTATTTTGGAGACAATGAGAAAACATGTACAAAGCAAGATATATTCAAGATAAATAAGACATAATTAATAAAGGAGGGCACTGAGTTAAGAGAAGCTGATGTCTTCCTGTAAAAGTTAAGATTTTATTAGATTTTTAAGGAAAGGAAGGTTAGTCATAATTAGGCAAGTGGAGCATTCTATATATGAAAAACAGAAGAGAAAATGCCTGGAATGATGGAGTATCTTGATGGTATAGCAAGGACTACAGCATCACTGGAGCAGCAGGGAGTCAGTGGATTTTATTTAGTAGGAGTGGGTTTACCTTAAGGAAAAATAAACATAGTGGCTGAATGGAAGATGGATTAGAGTGGGAAGACATTTGAGCTATGGGGACCCAACAAAAGAATATTGCAGTAATCCCTGTATGAGATGATGATGGTAATGATGATGAAGTCATGTATTAGAAGGGGAGCAGTGTTGGAGGGAAAAAGAGAGTATATTCAAGAATTGTTGAAAATTTGAAACTGACAGCCTTTGCATCAGATTGGATATGAAGGAGAAAGATAAGAGGTAGTAAGTTATTCAGGATGTCTTAGTTTTGAAACCAAGCACCATGAGGATAGTATTCCCTTCTCTAGTAGCAAGGGAGATATTAGGGTGAGAAGAGGGTGAGAAAAGAGGCAAGAAAATACAATTTTAATATATAGAATTTAAGATACCCACTGTCCATTCAATTAAAGAGATCTTTTAAAAAATTGGGGTTGTAAAATTGGAAATCAACAAAAAGGCTGGTAAAGGAGATCTAAAGAGATATGAAAGTCATTAGTATAGAAATAGAAATTAAATCCATGAGAGTTGATAAGACCACCAAATGAAACAGCATTCAGGAAGAAAAGAAGAAAGTCCATGATAGAACCACAAGGGTTACTTGGAATTAAAGGGGACAGTCAGGCTGCGAATGCAAAAAAAAAAAAAAATCAGATATGGAACAGTTAAATAAGTAGGAAGAAAACCAGAAGACAGTAATGTACTGAAAACATAGGAAGCAAAGGAGAATATCAGGGAGGAGAACATGAGCAATGGTATCAAAGGCTGCAAATATGGTCAAAGAAAATTATGATTATAAAATAATTATTGATTTTGGCAACTACTATATCATTGGTAACTTTATTGAGAGTATTGTCAGTGGGATTATAAATCCACATTTAAAAAGTTAAGAGACTAACAGGAGAAAAAGTGGAGGCATCCATTGAATATGGTCTTATTGAGAACATTATTTACAAAGGAAAGAAGGGACAGAGGATGATAGTGGGAATGGAAGGATCAAGTGAGGAATCTTTTTGGACATTTAAAAGAATAGATAGTAGGGAATGAGCTAGTGGATAAAATAGATTGAAAAGAAGTGAGAGATTGGAGATGACACAGGAAGAAATATTTTGACAGAGATGCATAGGGGTGAGATCATTTGAACACGAAGAGAGAGGAACTAACTTTGGCAATGAAAAAACTATCATTTCATCATGTAAAACAAAGTAAAATAGAATTAGTGGCAGAAAACATTTGAGAGGGAGAATATGAGGAAGAAATGGAACTCAAAGTAAATAGTCCTATTTTTTCCCCTTAATATGAAGCATAGTTCTTAGCTGATAATTGGGGAAGGGGACCCATGGGATGTTTGAGGATTGGTGAGTAGGACCAACTGAATAGATAACTGAAATTGAATGAATAGCTTAGTTGCCATTTTTTTCTAATAATGAATTGAAAACCACTATAACTTGTGAAGCATCTAGGTCACATCCTATATCCTTTCACAAACTTTCAATGTTGCTCACCAATTTCTGAAATTATATTGCACATTCTCCTTCTGTGGAAGCATATATTCATGTCTTGCATATATCCTCCACTCTCACTCCCAAAAGATTATTTATATTAAATGATATAGCATTTCATAATTAACTTCAGTTTTTTCTGACAATTCTTAGTTAACATTATACTTAACTTTGGAAATCAACAACAATATTCCAATGTCCAACAATAGCTAAGAAGGAAATTAAGATTGTGAATAAACTCAAATGATTATTGAATGCAAAATTTGCAATATTGCACTCAAAATTACATAGCTATAGACAATCTTTTGTAATTCAGATTGTTATTGAACAAATGGCTACATTCATAAAGAAGTCAAAAAGGAGATTCCTGGATTATACTTTTCTGGGACATATACTTCAACTTAATTTCCTAAATTTTAGTTTAAATGTGTCTAAGCAGCCAGATTTTCATTATTTAATTTATGGATTTTCAGATCATTTATTTCTAAAGTTGAACAGTAAAAATCAGACCTGATAAAGATTCTCAGCTTCATCTAGTTTAATTATCATATTTTGCAGATAAAGGAATGGGGCCAAAGAGGTGAAAGGTATTTGTTCAATCACAAGTTAGCAAGTAACAGAGACAGCATTCTCAGATTCTCAGACAGATTCAGGCCCTCTGATTTCAAAGACATCAAACAATGCTGTTTTAAAATAGAGACAGAGACAGACAAAGAGAGACACAGAGAGACAGAGACACACAGTGAGAGATACAGAGATAGAGGCAAAGACAGAGACAAGACAGAGACAGTCAAATACAAAGAAAGACAGAGAGAGACAGATTACAGAGAAACAAAATGACAGAAACAAAGAGTCTTTATAAAATCTACCTCCCAAAAAAATTTACAATTTTAAATGAGATTATATAAATACTTATTCTTGAAATATATGTTAGAACAGCTGAGTACAATCTTGAGAAGTTTGGTAAACAAAGGTTCAAGTTTTGATGTTAATCATATTAGATGTAAGACTATTGACCAGTCACTTAACCTCTCAGTGCACCAGTCAAGACTCTTAATACTGAGTCCTAGAACGTCTGCCAATCTGCACTTGCTGAAGGAAGTGTCATACTATGAAGTTTGTTATACTCCTGAGATCATAGATCAGGAGAGAAAAAATGTCAAAGATGCTAGAGAAAGAAAAAGTAAGAGCAATATTTATTCTTCCATGACTGGTTCAATTAAAGATGATTCAGAAGTCTATACCTCCCAATCAGTAATGTAGCAATGTCATGTGCACAGAATATAACTGAATATGAGAAGCTGAGAATGCATGACCTGCATTTTTACTAATTTTCAATGTCAACTGAGGTATGAACATAGGAATAGACGTCTGTGATGTGTATACATGTGCATTTTTACTGTTCATCAGCATTTCTAACAAAAGAAAATAATCATGAGAAATTTGTTTCTGTTTGTAGGTTTGTCACTTTGAACATGGGTTCAATTAGATTTTAAAATGATGTGTGGTAATGTAAAATGATGCAAATTTAAGTCAAGTATGTGCCAGATTTTTTCCTCTCCATCTTTTATGGTAAAATTGAATTTGAGACAAAAAAGCCTACATGGATTCCAACTTACACTCTCCTTACTTGACCTTTACGTAAAATTTTCCTCTTTCCAGAACTTTCTCTAAAATATCTCTATAATAGTGAGTAGGAGTGAAGATCTAGACCAATCCAATTCAATAGAGGTAATGTATTATACACTATCATTTTATCTATTGATGCATAACAATAGAGTTTCAAAAAATTTCTCTTTTTCTTCACTATTCACTAGAATTAGATACTTAAAAATTACCCCAACTTAACAATTTAAAATAAAGTACTAGGATAATGTGAAGTATTTTGGGTGAAAATAATATATGTGGATGTGTGCTTACCATTTAATCTCAATTTATTACCACGAACAGTTAAAATAATTTTGGAAATAAAAATTTTGGAAATTTGATTTGCAAAACCAAAAGAGAAGTAAATACAAAACAACAGGATTTCTAATTGGAATAGATTTGGCAAGCCCACTTCAAATTTTCTCGAATTATGTACACCCACATATACAATTATAAAACTTTGTTATACTTATTTTAACTCCATTAATTACTATTAATTCCATAATTTGAAATTATTAGGGAAAGGGGGCAGTGTTTGAGGTTCCAAGACCTTACCATTGGATTTCCTGTCTGAAGCAGAATATTGATTATGGTACAGAGCATTTTCTAAATTTATCAGTGTTTCTCTTTTCCAGGTCTTATTTATCCAATAGAAAGCCATTTATCATATATTAGTAAATTCTCTTGGGTACAGTGGAAGTAAAAGAGAAAAAAAATGGGTAAAACAGAGGTTCAAAACAAATATTTGTCTGAGGTTTACAGGTTTGGGAGAAGAGTAGGAAATAATCTGATTTAAAAATGATTACAGGCATAGGGTCTGTAGGGAGTGGAGTCATCTTGGTGAAGTAAAATTAGACAGTTTTCTCAAGTTCTTCCAGTTTTCCCCCCAAAACAGCATGAAGCCAAACTTCAGAACAGAGTGTGATAGAAAGAAACCACTCTTTGGCATGGAATAACCTGGAAAAAAACTTTAAGAAAAATCAGTCTCACTGGGATTAAAAGGGTTCTCAGGTTAATTCAGACAGACTCTGTTAAACGATGTGGGTGGGTCTTAGTCATAGAAATCAGCAACTAAAACCCTCAGTTCTAACTCGCAGAGGAGCAAATCACTCCTAGATCAGAAGGGAAACTCTGGGTAACCAGGCTGTTTCCTGAAAATAATAGGCAAAGCTACCCCTTAGAAAAACAAGGAGCCCATGTGCTCAAAGCTAAAGCTCAGAGCTACTTGGGGCAGGCACCCCTTTCCCCCAAAATCAGAACTCAACCACAAATGTAAACAAAGAGAAATACCAAAGGAAAGGAAAGAAAATGAGCAATAAACAGAAAAGAACCTTGACCATAGAAAGTTATTATGGTAACAAGGAAGACCAAAGCCCAAATTTAAGCAAGGATAAAATATCCACAGAGGAAAACTCTAAGAGTAATATGAATTGGTCTTAATCCCAATGATGCTTCTTGGAAGTGCTGATAAGAAACTTAAAAAGGTAAATAAGATTGATTCACACCTAGCAGTGTACTTCAAGATAAGATCAAAATGGGTTCATAATCTATACATAAAGAATGATATTATAAAGAAATTAGAATAACATAGGTTAGTTTACTTCTCAGATCTGTGGAGGAGGGAGGAATTTGTAACCAAAGAAGAACTAGAGATCATTATTGATCATAAAATAGATAACTCTGATTTATATTAAATTAAAAAGGTTTTGTGTAATAAAAAAAAAAAAACTAATGCAGACAAAATTAGAAGGGAAGCAACAAAATGGGAAAACATTTTTACATTCAAAGATTTTGATAAACGCTTAATTTCTAAAATACACAGAGAACTGAAATCAATTTAGAATAATTTAAGCCATTCTCCAATTGATAAATGGTCAAAAGAAAATGAACAGACAATTTTCAGATGAAGAAATTGAAACTATTTGTAGTCATATGAAAAGGAGCTCCAAATCACTATTGATCAGAGAAATGCAAAATTAAGACAAATCTGAAATAGCACTACACACTTGTCAAATTGGCAAAGATGACAGGAAATTATAAAAACCAATGTTGGAGGGGATGTAGAATAATTGGAACACTGATACACTGTTGGTGGAACTGTGTGAATGGATCCAACAACTCTGGAAAGCAATTTGGAACTATGCTGAAAAAGTTACAAAACTTTTTTTGCATATCATTTGACCCAGCAGTATTCCTACTGGGCTTATATCCCAAAGAGATCTTAAAGGAAGGAAAGGGACCCACATGGGCAAAAATGTTTGTGGCAGCCCTTTTTGTCATGACTAGAAATTGGAAACTGAATGGATGCCTATCAATTGGAGAATAGATGAATAAATTATGATATATGAATGTTACAGAATATTTTTGAAATGATCACCAGGATGATTTCAGAGAGGCCTGGAGAGACTTACATGAACTGATTCTAAGTGAAATAAACAGAACCAGGAGATCATTATACATGGCAATCAATAAGACTATGCAAGGATCAATTCTGATAGATATGGCTCTCTTCAACATCAATGAAATGATTCAAACCAGTGCTTCAGTGATGAAGAAAGCCACTTACTCCCCATTTACTCCCAGAGAGAGGATCCTGGGAACTGAATGTGGGCCACAACATAGCATTTTCATGGTCTGTGGTTGTTTGCTTGTATATTCTTTTCTTTCTTAATTTTTTTCTTCCTTCTTGATCTGATTTTTCTTGTACAGCAAAATAATTGTGAGATTATATATATATATAAATTCATTCAAATATATATATATATATATATATATTCAACATATATTTTAACATATTTAACATGTATTGGACTACTTGCCATCTAAGAGAAGAGGTGGAGGGAAGGAGGGGAAAAATTGGAATAGAAGGTTTTTCAAGGATCATTGTTGAAAAATTACCCAGGCATATGTTTGTAAATAAAAAAAGTTTAATAAAAAAAGTTAAATAAGCGAAATAGAGGAAAAAATGAGAAAGGAAATGAGAGGTATGCAAGAGACAGATAATAGCATGGAAATGAAAGGAAAAAATGAATGAAGAATACCTTCAAAAGCATAATTAAATAAATGGGAAAATAAGGTTTTAAAAAACTAACTGAAGAAAATAACACATTAAAAATTAGAATGGGGCAAATGAAAGTTAATGACCCCACAAGAAAGCAAGAATCTGTCAAACAAACTAAAAAAGAATTAAAAATTGGAAAAAAAAATGTGAAATACCTTCTTGGGAAACAGTTGACCTGGAAAATAGATCCAAAAGAGACAATTTAAAAATTATTGGCCTATCTGAAGGCCATGACAATAAAAAAGTTTGCATAGCATTTTTCATAAGATCGTTGAGAAAGACTATCCTAATATTCTAGAAAAAGCTGGGAGAATATTCATTGAAAGAAGCCATTGATCACTTTTTTTAAAGTTCCCAAAAGGAAACCCAAAAAACATTGCTGTGAAACTCCAGAACTACAATCACAAGGAAAAAATACTACATGCTGTCAGAGAAAAAAACAATTAATTTAAATATCAAGGAGAAACACTCAGGTTAAACTGTTTATATCCCTAGAATGGAAAGTAAAGTCTTGAGAAATGAATTGTCACTGGAGCAGAAGAGGAAGTGCATCACATGGATAGAGGTTGTGGCTGTGAATAGATTCTGATGTGATCACATCAAAGAAAAAGACATTAAGGTATGGGAAAAAAGTCAATACTGGAAAAAAGAGAAGGAGACCACATGATGAGCCACAGAAGACTTATTACAAACCAGGGAAAGAAGGGAGAGGGATGAGCATTGTCTGAAGTTGATCTCATGAGTTTTAGCTCTAAGAGACAATCATTTAATCATTCAATTGGGTATATGAATCTAACCGTATAAAGAAATAGGAAGATAAAGAGGAAAGCAAAAAGAAGGGCCTAATAGAAAGGAGGGCAGAAAGATTAGGGGGAAAAAGTAACAGAAGGAGGGAATATGAGATATGAGATAAGAGAGTCAGTGGGGTAGGTAAAAAAAAAAAAAAAAGCTACTTAGAATAGAAAAAGAGAACAAAAGTGTCCACATGGGAGAAAATAGGATGAATAGAAATAAAAAGCTGGTGTGAATGAGATAGTATGCACTCTTCCATACAAAAGGGAATCCTACAATATGTTGTTTCCAAGAAACACATTTGACAAAGAGAGGCACATGCAAAGTAAAAGTAAAAGGCTGGAATAGAATTTATTATGCTTCAGCTAAAGTAAAAAAAAAAAAAAAAAAAAAAAAAAAAAAAAAGCATGGGTAATAATTTTTATCTCATGAAGTTCAAGAAATAAGGACATCTTGATAAATGAAGTACATAAGACCTACACAAAAATTGTCTATGTATTAGGGGATAAAATACTTATAATCAAATGCAGAAAGATAGAAATAGTAAATGCTTCATTTTCAGACAATGATGCAATAAAAATTATATTTGATAAAGAGCCAGGGAAAGATAGACCAAAATCCAATTGGAAATTAAAGAATCTAATTCTTAAAAAATGAGTGGTTCAAAGCAGAAATCATAGAAACAATCCATAATTTAATCCAAGAGAATCCAAATAATGAGACAACATACCACATTTATGGAATGCACCCAAAGCACTTCCCAAGAGAAATTTTATATTTTTAAAAAGCTTTTTGAATACAATATTGAAAAAATGAGATAAATGAATTGGGTATGCAACTAAAAAAGCTAGAAAAGGATATTAAAAACTCCAATTAAATAACAAAATAGAAATTCTGAAACTCAAATGAGAGATTAATAAAATTGTAACTAAGAAAATTATTAAACTAATAAATAAAATTAAGTTGGTTTTATTAAAAAAAAACAACAAAATAGATAAACTTGATTAATTTGATTAGAAAAAGGAAAGGGAAAAAACAAATCAAGTGATTTTTACAAAAGAATAAACTTATCACTAAATAAAAAGTAATTAAAGAAATAATTAGGGGCTATTTTCCCCAACTGCATGACAGCAATTCTGACAATCGAACCAAAATGGATCAATATTTACCAAAATATAAGTTGTCGAGACTAACAGAAGAGAAAATTAATTAATTAAATTGTTTCATTTCAAGAATAAATTCCAGTACTATAACAATATTTAGAAAATTTGGGTAAAGAAGTAGGCCTGCCAAATTCCTTCTATGACACAAATATGGTATTGCTATCTAAACCAGGAAGAGCCAAAAGAGAGAAAAAAATTATAAATCAATCTCCCTAATGAACATTGATGCAAATTAAAAAAATAAAATATTAGCAAAGAGATTACAACAATTTATTAGAAGGATAATACAAAATACCAAGTGGGATTTATACCTGGAATTCTAGGCTGCTTTAATATCAGGAAAATCATAACATAATCAACCATATCAGTAACAAAAGCAACAAAAATCACATGGGAATCTTAATAGATGCAGAAAAATTTTTGACAAAATATAGCACCCATTCCTATTTTTGAAAAAGCAGAGAGCATGGGGTAAAGGGAGAAGTCCTTAGTTTAATAAGAAGTATTTATCTACAATCAAAACTAACATTAATTTTTATAATGAAAAGTTGGTTGCATCAAGATAAGATCAGAGGTGAAACAAGTATGCCCCTTATTATCACTATTATTGAATATTGTATTAGAAATGTTGGTTTTAGCAATGAGAAAAGGAAAAAAATAAATTAATGAAATTAAAATGGGCAATGAAGAAAGAAAACAATCACTCTTTTCAGATGTTATGATGATATACTTAGAGAATCCTAGAAAATCATTAGAAAACTTGCTTGAATCAATTACCTGCTTTAGCAAAGTTGCAGGATAAAAATAAATCCATACAAATCATCAGCATATATATATATATATATATATATATATATATATATATATATATTACTGATCAAGCCCAATATCAAGAGATAGAGAAATTCCATTTAAAATAAATGTAGACAAAATAAAATATTTTGGTGTCTAACTTCCAATCCAAGAACAATATGAACCCAATCAAAAAACACTTCTCACACAAAGTTAAATCTAAATATATCAATTGCCTTTGGATAGGCCAAGCTAATTTAATTAAAATGGCAATTCTATCTAAATTGATCTACTTGTTCAGTACCATATCAATCAAAGGGCTAAAAATTATTTTGTAGAAGTAGAAATAATAATAACAGAATAGATCTGGAAGAACAAAAATATCAAGGGAATTAATGAAAAAAATTAAAGAATGATGTCTTGGCAGTACCAAACCTAATACTATATTATAAAGCAGTAGTCAACAAAACCATTTTGATAGAAGCTAAAAATAGAATTGTGTATCAGTGGAACAGATTAGAAGCCAATAATCAAGGCTTATATAAATCTAGTATTTGATAAACTTACAAATTCCAACTTTTGAAATAAAAACTCACTGTTGGACAAAAAATGTTAGGAAAACTGGAAAATAATATTTCAACAACTCAGCATAGACCTCCTCACACTCCAATACCAAAATAATGTTAAAAATGGGTATATGATTTGGATATAAAGGATGATACCATAAACAAATTAGGAAAGCAAGTGATAATTTACCTATCACATCTTTGGAGAAGGATTTATCACCAAAGAAGGATTAGTGTATTATGTGTAGTGTTCTGGTTAGTTTTCTGGAGGAGTCTGGACCAGCCTTCATTTCAGCAATCAACACTAGAATAGCCAGAGATAAAGTCCAAAAATCTTTATTGTCTCCTTCATAGTCTTGTCTCCTTGCCTGGGGCCTGGGCTAGCTTTCTGGAGGTGCTTTGGAATGTGTCTTGGTTTCTGTGGGGAAGGCAGGAGGACCACCATGACAATCTTTGTCTTGAAGTCTCCCTAAATCTAAAGGCTTGTGCTCCAGCCTCCAGCCACCACAATGGTGGGAGATACAATATATGTCTCTGGCTGAGTTTGTCCCAGCTTATATATTCTATTATAATTACATCATCATAGGTGTGAATTTTGTAGAATAGGTGTCAATCTTGTAGAACTATATTAAGTACTAAGTACACATTCTGAACTAGCGAACTATTAATCACTGCACTAAACTAAATAACCATTGTATTATCAATTCCACTGAGTTAACACCTTGTTGTAAGAATTTCTCCAGAATTCTGGTCCATTACAATTATGAAAGGCAAATTTGAATATATTAGATTAAAAAGTTGTTGCACAAACAAAGCCACCTGAAAGAAGATTAAAAGGGAAGTTACAAAGTTGGGGAAAAGTCTTTACATCCAGTGTTTCTGATAAAACTCTCATTTCTAAAATATATAAAGAATAGTGTCAAATTTATAAGAATATAAGTCATTCTCTAATTAAAAAGTGGTCAAAGGCAATTTTCAGAGGACAAAATTAAAGCCATTTATAATCATATGAAAAAATGCACTAAATCACTATTGATTAGAAAAATGCAAATTTAAAAAAGTATAAGGTATCTCCTCAAACCTCTCAGATTTGCTAAAATGACAGGATAAGATAATAAATGGTGGAGGGCATGTGGGAAAACTGTGACACTAATGTATTTTTGGTGAAGTTGTGAAATGATCCAACCATTCTGGAGAGCAATTTGGAACTATGTTCAAAATACTATTAAACTTCATACCCTTTGACACAGTACTGTATTACTGAGTCTATATACCAAAGAAATCATTAAGAAGGGAATAGGACTCACATGTGAAAAAATGTTTATCGCGGCTCCTTTTTTTGGTGGCAAAGTGTGACAATTGTGCTAGCACCCAGGACAACCCAGAATCAGCCAGAGTCAGAATAAGCAAAAGTCCTTAGTCTTTATTCTTGTTTTTTAGGGATAGAAGTGAACAGGATGGAAGCAGAATCTCTGAAACCATCTTCTTCCTTCTCTACTGCTAAAGTGACCCTGGCCCATCTTACTCCACTCCTTACTCCCTCCTACAATCTTCTATATACACCAATCATTGAGCCAGCACAGGAGAGTGGGAAGGCCATTTTCCAAGCATATGCCCATAGAGTTTTGTCCAATCAGTAGTTAGCCCTAAGTGCTTGAACCAACCTCAATGATTGAACTGACCTCAGTGCAATGAATCAAGAGTTTTAGCCCTCTACAGCAAAGAATTGGAAAATGAATAGATGCCCATCAATTGGGGAATGGTTGAATAAGTGATGGGATATGAATGTTATGGAATTTTATTGCTCTACCAAAAATGATGAACAGGCTGATTTTAGAACAGCCTGGAAATATTGCCATGAATTGATGCTGAGCAAAACAAGCAGAATCAGGAATACATTCTGCCCAGTAACAGCAAGAATGTGAGATGATCAACTTTAAAAACTTCATTTTTTCAGTGGTTCAGTGATGCAAAGCAATCCCTATAGACTTTGGACAGGAAATTCCATATGCATCCAAAAAATAACTATGGAGGTTTGATATAAATCAACACATGCTATATTAATTTTTCTGTTTTTTTTTTCCTTTCCCAAGGTCTTTACCTTTTCCTCTGAATTTTTATCTCCAACATGATTCATGAATTAATATATATTATAAATAAATAAATTTAAAACAGGTGATAACAAAATGAAATTGGGAAAAAAAATCCAGAAAGAAATTTGAATACTCAGAAAATAGGTTTTCAATCAATTTCAGGCTAAGGTATTCTAATTTAAAAGGAAAAAAAAAAGAATTCATAAAGAACTTTTAAAGGAAAATTCATTAGAAAAGGGAAAGCTAGAAAGAATACAAACCTGCAGTTCATATCCTTTCTTTAAATTCATTAAGTAAGAATTATTAACCTCGCGAACTGGTTCCTAGCATTTAGGAAAATTCAATGACTGGGAATGCATAAAATACATCAAGTGATCAAAGTCATGAAAAGGACCTTTTTGTGCAAGAAGTAAATTAGGGTATATGGGCCCTAAGTATTTTACTCAGAGATCTTTCTCACAGAAGGGAAATTATTTTACTGATTTCTGGCAAATCCCTTTTTGATAGATGCTGCTTTGAATGACTGTACCTTTGATTATTTCTTAATAATCAATCTAAGATTTTTTTTATCATAACATAATGTCATATTCTTAAAGGTTCACTTTCAGTGTTAGTTATTCTTCAAGATCCTTCCCTGCCAGGAATTCTGTAGCAAACACTTCCATTGCTAGAGACAGTTATGGAAAAATGAATAATTATTTGTTTTTATTACTATTCTGAGGACCAAATTTCTATCTTTACAAAACTTGCCAAGGAATGAAGATATGAGGATTGGACAGAAATTATTTTTTACAAGCAATGGAAATAAATTCTTAAGCCAAACTGAATGCATGATAAAGTGGACCTTGTAGATAAAGAAAACATAAGGAGTTGTTCAACAAATTTTCAAAATGTGTTTCAGGAAAAGCTGGAAAAAATAGATGTGACCCTCCACAAAAGGGATTGTCCCCCATTAATAGTATCATAATGAAAGATGAATATTTTAACACATAGTAAGAGTGAAGTGCCTAAGATGCTACAGTCAGGAGTAATTTCCCCATCTGTTAACACTTGGACTTCACTAGTATATTTGGTGCCCAAGCCAGATGGGATAATGAAGTTTTGTGTTGATTAAAGAGAAATTAATGCTTTAACTAAACCAGATGCTGAGAGACTCATGCTGAGACCTGATTATCCAGAAGAATCATTGGGGTCTGCTAAGGTGATCTCTATGATAGACTGTTGCAAGGCATTTTTTAATAGTTAGGAGTAGGCTCGGAGAATATGGAAAAGATTGTCATAATCACTGAATAGGAACCAGTGACATTTAATGCATTTGCTGGGTCATGGTACCTTTTTATCAACTTGTTAGTTTGCATTGCTATCTTCTAAATAACCATTTTTTAATTAATGTACATTTAGATGTAATTTTAAATTCTGATATGGACACTCATATTGTACATTTGCCTGTTCTTTGAATAAATCAGAAAACTTATTTGAATGTGTCCAATGTATTCTATTTGAATCCAATGTAGTCTATTTGAATTGAGTGAAGTAAAGCATTTGGGTCATGAATTAAGTAATAAGTAAAAAAAAAAAAAAAAAAAAAAACCTTCTCATATTTGGAATAAGTTTGAAGCTATTCAATAATGAGTGAAATCACAAGTTAAAAAAAGTAGTTGTGGGCGTTTCTCTGTTTGGTTGGATATTAGTTTAAAACTACAATTTATCAGCTAGATCTCTCACTTCATTGATTTATTACCTATGAACATATACACAAAAATACACATAGATTTTGATACACTACATATATGTATATATAGAGATGTGCATTTTATGTAGAGACAAACAGAGAGACAGACATATAAAGATATACTAAATGTCAGGGGTCTTTTGGTTAAAAAAAAAAACAAAAATCAAATAACACAACAAAAACAAAAGAAAAAAAATTGTCAGGAGACTGCTCCCATTCAAAAACATTTTTTGTGGATATAGATGTTTAAAATCAGAGCACATAGCTGCTGTATTCACACAAAAGTATTGGTATAGACAAAAAACTTTGTTCCATAGACGAAATTTCTTTCCAAGAGGACAGAGATTGTCAGTGGTGCCAAAATAAGTTATCGATCCTTTCAACTTGCTGCTGGGGCTTGAAAAAAATCTGGGGCATGTGGTTATTTAACCAATAATAGTAATAATAACCATCACCAACCAGAAAGACATCTTATGATAATATTATCCTGTAAAGAAACAGTCTCACAATGAATAGAGAGCTTCAAGTCTATTCAGATCCTTCTTCTTACATGGGACATATCAATTAACTTAGATGAATTTTTACTGCTTTCTATTATGTGAAATGGTGTCATTATAATTACAGAAAGCATGTCAAGATAGTGTGAAGCAGATTGTATAAATAATATTATCCCCATTTTATAGATGAGATATATGATATCCACAGTGGTTAAGATGATCAGGTAAACATTATTAATGTAAAATTCTGACATTCATTATACACACACACACATATATAGTAATACACACACATGTACACATGACAAATACAATCATGGCATGACATGCATGTGTGTGTGTATACACACACATGCATGTCATGCCATGACTGTATGTCTAGGTCTCAAATATGAAAGATGGAAGGGATTCTTTTTTTATTATTATAGCTTTTTATTTACAAGTTATATGCATGGGTGATTTTACAGCACTGACAATTGCCAAACCTTTTGTTCCAATTTTACTGCTCCTTTTCCCCATCCTCTCCCCAAGATGGCAGGTTGACTAATACATGTTAAATATGTTAAAGTATAAATTAAATACAATATAAGTATACCTCTCCAAACAGTTATTTTGCTGTACAAAAAGAATCAGACTTTGAAATAGTGTACTATTAGCCTATGAAGGAAATCAAAAATGCAGGTGGACAAAAATATAGGGATTGGGAATTCTATATAACGGTTCATAGTCATCTCCCAAAGTTCTTTTGCTGGGTGTAGCTGGTTCAATTCATTACTGCTCCATTGGAACTGATTTGTTTCATCTCATTGTTGAAGAGAGCCACATTCACCAGAATTGATCATCATATAGGATTGTTGTTGAAGTATATAATGATCCCCTTGTCCTGCTCATTTCACTCAGCATCAGTTCATGTAAGTCTCTCCAGAACTTTCTGAAATCATCCTGCTGGTCATTTCTTACCAAACAATAATATTCCATAATATTCATATACCACAATTTATTCAGCTATTCTCCAATTGATGGACATCCACTCAGTTTCCAGTTTCTGGCCACTACAAAGAGATCTGCCACAAACATTCATGCACATACATGTTCCTTTCCCTTCTTTAAGATTTCTTTGGGATATAAGCCCAGTAGAAACACTGCTGGGTCAAATGATATGCAAAAAAAGTTTCATAACTTTTTGAGCATAGTTCCAAATTGCTTTCCATAATTGTTGGATCCATTCACAGTTACACTAACAATGTATTAGTGTTCCAATTTTTCTACATCCCTTCCAACATTGGTTTGATAACTTTTTGAGCATTGTTCCAAATTGTTCTCCAGGATGGCTGGATGTATTCACAATCCCATCAACAATGCATTAGTGTCCCTATTTGCTAGCCTCTCCTACTTCCCTGCCTGCGCTGTTTTGTCCCTGCTCCTCAGAACAAATCTTTCCTGGTAATCTTCCAGATTATCATCAGCTGGTGAGTTATTGTACTTCGAATCCTTGTTGGTTTTACTAGTCAAGTGCTACTTTTGAGGCTGAATTTAGTAATTGCTTGTAAGGTAATGAGAAGAACTTAGAAAGTCATGTGTGCCTTCTACACCATCTTGACTACACCCCAGGTGGAAGGGATCTGAAGCCCATCTATATTTATTTATAACAGAAAAAAATGACTCCTTTGTAATATCTTTGCAGAATTCCTTGAAAAAACAATTTTGGGGTTTTATAGGTTTTTATACTTCTGAATTGTTCTGATTGTTAGGAAAACTTCATTACACAGCATCTAATTTTTGTTGAGTTAAAATTTTATATCAAAGGCCCTACCTAAATCTTGTATTTTACAGGTGCTAAACACATTAAAACTAGCATTAAGCATCTAGAGAAATATGTTAAGAATTAAACAGAGCATATTTTCATATGTCTATAAATAGTTTTAATTTGTTCCTCTGAGAATTGTCTGTTCATATCCTTTGACCATTTATCAATTGGAGAATGGCTTGATTTTTTATAAATTAGAGTCAATTCTCTGTATTTTAGAAATGAGGCCTTTATCAGAACCTTTGACTGTAAAAATGTTTTCCCAGCTTATTGTTTCCCTTCTAATCTTGTCTGCATTTGTTTTGTTTGTACAAAAACTTTTCAATTTGATATAATCAAAATTTTCTATTTTGTGGTCAATAGTGATCTCTAGTTCTTCTTTGGTCATAAATTCCTTCCTCTCCCACAGGTCTGAGAGGTAAACTATCTTATGCTCTTCCCATTTATTTATAATCTCATTCTTTATGCCTAAGTCATGAACCCATTTTCACCTTATCTTGGTGTACAGTGTTAAGTGTGGATCAATGCCTAGTTTCTGCCATACTAATTTCCAATTTTCCCAGCAATTTTTGTCAAATAATGCATTCTTATCCCAAAAACTGGGATCTTTGGGTTTGTCAAACACTAGATTATTTAAATTATCAGCTGTTTTGTCCTTTGAACCTAACCTATTCCCTTGATCAACTAGTCTATTTCTTAGCCAATACCAGATGGTTTTCGTAACTGCTGTTTTATAATATAATTTTAGATCTGGTGCAACTAGGCCACCTTCATTTGATTTTTTTTTCATTAATTCCCTTGAAATTCTTGACCTTTTGTTTTTCCATATGAATTTTGTTGTTATTTTTTCTAGGTCATCAAAGTAGTTTTTTGGGAGTCTGATTGGTATGGCACTAAATAAATAGATAAGTTTAGGTAGTATTGTCATCTTTATTATATTTGCTCACCCAATCCAAGAGCATTTAATATTTTTCCAGTTGGTTAGATCAGACTTAATTTGTGTGGAAAGTGTTTTGTAGTTTTGCTCATAACGTTTCTGATTTTCCCTTGGCAGATAGATTCCTAAATATTTTATACAATCAGTAGTTACTTCAAATGGAATTTCTCTTTGTAACTCTAATTGTTGGGTTTTGTTAGTGATATATAAGAATGCTGATGACTTATATGGGTTTATCCTGCAACTTTGCTAAAGGTATGGATTATTTCTAATAAGTTTTTAGTAGAGTCTCTGGGATTCTCTAAGTATACCATCATCTGCCTGCCATCTAGGGGAGAGGGTGGAGGAAGGGAGGGGAAAACTGTTCGGTTCTGCAAACATATATTGTATCTAGGATATACTGCAACATATCCAACATATAAAGGATGGCTTGCCATCTAGGGGAGGGGGTGGAGGGAGGGAGGGAAAAAAAAATTGGAACAGAAACGAGTGTCAATATAAAGTAATTATTAAATAAAAATTAAAAAAAAAGAAAAGTAATCCAAAAAAAAAATTTCTCTATTTGCTAAATCCAATGGTGTTCTCTCTCTCTCTCTCTCTCTCTCTCTCTCTCTCTCTCTCTCTCCTTCATTCTCTCTCTGTCTGTCTATCTGTGTGTGTGTATATGTGTAATAAAGTATTAAGTGGTGAAGAATCTCTTTTTTCTTGGTGTTATCAATCAAAATTGGCATAATCAGCAGAGAACTGATTTATAATCACCACAAAATGTCATAAGAAAATTATAAATTTTGAAAAAAATAAGCATGAATTATGAATTATATTGATTGAGTGGGGGACTCGATAAATGAGATGATCAAACTAGGGCAATCTTAACTCAAAGTCCTAGGACCAAGTAAAAATTTATGAAGAGACTCCCAGTGATCCATCATTTTCTATTTGTGATGGTGTAGAGACGGCAACATCCTGACCCTCTTCCCAATCTAAGTAGTCTGTTTTTGACTTAGAAGATAGTGAAACTATAAATGAGATATAATGATATAAGGTTAAGGATTAGACTGTTTACACCACTTGATTACCATACAATTGTAGAGAATTCTAGATGATTTCTGAAATATAACTTTCAGTATATCATGGACAACTCAGAGATATAGAGCTTCATGCAGATGATTCAACTTAATCTGTCTTCTATTCATATTTTTTATTTAAAATCCTGACACTGCTATAGCTAAGTAAATGTTCAAACATTTTGTTAAATATTGAAACCTAAGAATGCCGCAGTTTATTCCAACATAAAGTATTACAAATAATAATAGCAATTATAATTGCTGACACCAGCAAACTGCTTAATTTTTTAAATAATTATTTACATCAACCCAGGGAAGTAAATGCAGTTTTGATCTCCATTTTACCAATGAGGAAAAGGACTTTAAGATTTGCCCAAGATCACACAGTTAAAATATTTTGGGGGAGGATTTGGACTCAAGTCTTCCTGACTTCTAATCCAATATTTTACCATTGTGCCATTTAACTTCCTGTATAAACATAAACTACAGCATATCATACCAACAAAGGATAAAAAGGAAATCCATTATATTTTTGAAAAATTCTTTTTTTTTTTTAATCAAAGGGTAAAGCTATCTCTGAAGACAAAGGAAAAACCAATAATTGCATTCTAATCACAATTTTGATTTACACTTTTCTAGTTCCTATTCTCTTTTCTCAAGAATATAGCAACTTCCCTTGTTATAGAAATTATAGCTATAGAATTATTAGACTATATTAGCACTTCTTATTCTATATTGCCCAGAAAAGAGTAGCAGATTAATAGTGACAAGATCAGTATTTGAAATCAGAAGGAATCAGTTTAAATTCTGTTAGTCAAAAATTCCCTAGGCTTCATTTTGCTATTTTTCATAAGAAGAATGTGGGATGAGATACTATTTTAAGCGCTATCTTTTTCAGTTTCTTTCTGTGTATTTTTGTAAATATACACACTATATATATGTATATGTGTAGATAATATATATGTGTGTGTGTGTGTATGTATGTATGTGTATATATATATATGTATATATAGATGTATGTATGTATGTATGTATGTATATTTATAGAAAGAGAAATAGACAGACACCAGAGATATATAGAGAGAAGTTTTTAGATACTTTAGTTGGTTTTATATGTAGAACTATATATAGACATAGATAGATAACTAGATGAATGCATAGTTAGATGTAGATCTACACACATGTATATGCATATATATATATATATATATATATATATATATATATATATGTTATGAGTTCAAATGTTGGAGTTCTTGTTCTTCTCAAAACACAGCCGGTTTAGAGGCTTAGAGCCCTCCGAATATCTCCAAATCCAAAGGTTCTGTCCTTCAGCCTCTGCCTCTGCTTTCTTCAGCCTCCAACCAACACAGAGATGGAATGTCTCTCTTGTCTCCTTCTGGGGAGCCCAGCCACCAACTACAGTGGTGTGAGATGAAGATGAATCTGGTTGTCCACTGAACTCTCACTCGTAGCTTTATCCTCTGAAAGCTCTTTGTCCACCACCAGCCAGCCAAGTGGAAAAAATGTATTCTGCCATAGATCCCTCATCGCTGGCCTTTTATCTGACTCTTCTGAGAGAATGGGATTATGGGTTTTCTCCCATAGTGCTCTCTGGCCCAATGAGCTTTAAGGGAGGTATGGACTCCCTTGAAGTTAGAAAGTGTACTTTGTGAAGCTAGCATACTTGTGGACTCCAATGAGTAAAGGTGTGAACACAAGCCTTGTCTTAATTAGTTCTACTTAGTACCTTGTTTCAGGTTCTGGCCAAAATCTTCTTGTAAGATTAGATCAACTCTAATTAGTTAGCAGTTAGTAAGGATTCCAACATATATATATATATATATATATACCTAAAGTCACTTTTAGGTTTTGCTTAGTTTTACTTAGTTTTAAGCCTGTGTTTCATTTTGTTGCACATAAACATGCATGCATGTGAATGTGTATTTATATATACACACACACACACACACACACACATATATATATATATATATACACACACACATATATACATATATGTATATCTGTGCATATACATATATCTACCTATATATATTAAACCACATATTAAACTAAATGATTCTAAAATATTTAAGAGACTTTAGGACTCCTCTAGGCTGCTCATTGTTTCAAAGTATTCCATGTAGGATTTTTTTTCTACAAAATAGCTGGTCATTCAAATTTGTCTTATCTTTAACAGAAAATTCCAGAGGAAAGAAAAAATTAAAAAAAATCTCTAGCCATTTAAAAAATTTATTCTGTATTTAATATTAATGCATCCACCTTCAAAATTAAATTAAACAGACCTAGTTACACAGTATAAAACTACAAAAAAAATAACTACATCCTTCTTATAACACCCTTTAAATATCTGAAGGCAACTTTTCTTGCCTCCGAGTTTTCTCTTTACTAAACAAAATATAAATATCTCTGATTCATTGATTCCCAGAATTAGATGATTCTTTGATGCACAGCAATTACAATATATGGGTAGATAACAATTCCTTTTAAAACATACTTTTATGTAACCAGACTCCAAATAAAAATGTGCTTAGGAATTCTTGATAATTAAAAATGTTCCAATCATTTATTCTCCCACTCAATTCCACTTAGATTTTCAAGATTTGGGTTGATGGAAGCCATTTTTTTCTTTGTCACATTTACTTCTACTACTGCAAATTTAGCTTACAAAAGCCATGAAAAAGTCTAATCCTTTCATATATAGATTATAAAAAGTGAAGGCATTTATTGCATTCCATATAGAGCTCTTCTTTTTTCTTGGTTAGTATCCCTTTGCTCTTTCAACTAATAATAAAAAGACAAGGTCTCTGATGTCTCACTGGCCTGGTTGCCCTAATTTGGATATGCCCCATTTTGATAATATTCTTCCTAAAGTAAATACTCAAAATTGAATACAATACCCTGATTTGATCCAAAAAAGACAGAATGCATCAAGATGAGCAAATGTTTTGTATGGAGCACTTTGTTCTATCCATGGAATTCAAGATCTATTCAATTTCTCTTGGCTACTCTCTCACATTGAAATGGTAGGATTTTCTTTTTAAGTATTTCCTTTGCACAAGTGTAGAGGGCCACAGATAGTGGGGGAACTCTGGGTAAGCCCAGAGACAATCTGCTGACAATGTCTGGTTTGGCTCCCCACCTCCCTTTGGTGCTTTCACCTTTCCTGAGAAGTCTAAAAGGGTGTGACCACCTCCCTTTGGTGTTCTCATCCTTCCTGAGAAGTCAAGGAGGGGGTGATCACCTGTATTCTACTTGAAGCAAAGAATATTTACAGTAAAGAGATGCATTTACATATCAATAGCACAGTGCTTATAGTTAGCGCTTGCTCAGTGTGAGGTGATGATATAATGGTTCCCTAACTGGCACATGCTTTGTGTATCTCCATCACTTAATACTTCATTACACACACACACACACACACACACACACACACATACACACACACAATGAAGGAAAAAGAGAGAGAGAGAGAGAGAGAGAGAGAGAGAGAGAGAGAACCATTGGATTTAGAGGTAATCATATTAAGTTATTTAAGGACTAAGAGGACTTGAAATAAGGACTCCATCTTTGACCATCCTTGTAAGTCTCCTGCTTCCTTCACTCCTCCACTAGGACCAAGGACTCAGGCTGGTACAGAAATTCTCTAGAGAGCTAGCCCAGATGGTATATGTTGGTACCCCAGTCTGGGGGCTCTAGAAAGTATAGTATATTTTGACACCCCAATTTGGGAGCTCTAGAAAGCACACTACACACAGGAACATTTAAGTAGTAAAATTCTTCCCAACTTATATTTTGGTAGCATAGAACTACTACTATTATAAGCATAGGATTATATTTGGCTTACGTCTTGCTATTCCTGTAAGAGACTTCATTTCTGTATCTTTGAAGTGACTGTCTCCCAGGACTGCAATGTTCTACCTCCTTATCTCTGCCTAATAGCCTGCCAGGATTCCTTCAAGGTGCAGAATAGTTTGATATACATAACTAAATATATTTGTAATGGGAGCTTTTTATTTTTTCAAAATATATTCAAAGAGAAATTTCATCATTCACCCTTAAAAAACCTTGAGTTCCAAATTTTTCTCCCTCTCTCCTCATCCCCCTTTCAATATAGTATAAACATGTATAATTTTTCTAAACATATTTCCACATTTATCATGTGATATACAAAAAAAAATCAAATCAAAAGAGAAAAATAAGAGTAAAGAAGAACAACAAAAAGTAAAAATACTATGTTGTCATCCAAATTCAATATCTATAGTACTCTCTCTGGATGCAGATAACTCTCTCAATTACAAGTGTAGTGGAATTGGGCTGAATCACATCATTGTGGGGAAAAAAGTTAATTTCATCAGTTAATCATCATATAATGTTGTTACTGTGACCCGTGTTCTATTGGTTCTACTGACTTCACTCAGCATTAGTTTATTTAAATTGCTTCATATCTTTCTGAGTTCAGCCTGCTCATCATTTCTTATAGAACAATAAATAATATTCCATTACATTCATGTACTGTAACTTATTCTGTGATACTTAGGTAATGGACATCTACTCTGTTTTTTGCTACTACAAAAAAAAAAAAAAAAAAAAAAAAAAAAGCTATTACATATATATTTTGTACATGTTAGTTCTTTTCCTTTTTAATGATCTCTTTGTGATACAGACCCAGTAGAGGCACTGCTGGATCAAAGAGTATACACAGTTTAATAGCCCTTTGGGCATACTTCCCAAGTGTTCTACAGAATGCTTGCATCAAGTCACAATCCTACCAACAAGATATTATTGTCCTAGTTTTCCCACATCCCCTTCAACAATTATCATTATATTTTCCTCTCACAACTAAACTGAGTGGTACAATGTGATACTTCAGAGTTGTCTTATTTTGTAATTTTCTAATCAATAATGATTTAGAGCATTTTTTTCTTATTAAAGACATATAAATATATTTAATTTCTTCATCTGAAAATTATCTCTTCATATGCTTTGACCATTTATCAATTGGGGATTCTTCTTTGTATTCTTACAAATTTGACTCAATCCTCTATACATTTTAAAAATGAGATCTTTATCAGAAACTTTGGATGTCAAAATTTTTTCCTAGTTTTCTGCTTCCCTTCTAAACTTGGCTGCATTGGTAAATATATGTGTAAAATGGGGTTTTGTTTGGTTGTTTCTTTGTCTATTCTCATTTATGAGGTATTAGAAAGGAAGCAAAATAAATTTTCATTATTTGAGAGAATCTAATTACATTTAACATATTATAATTATTTTTAATCCCCATTTTCTGTGGGAGGAATTTACCAATTCTTCCACTTGCCTTCTTATAGACATGGAATATTTTATCGCTCTCTGAATTTCTCTTTCTACATATATACATAACATTATATACAATATTACATATACACATGCATATATATGTTTGTACATGATATAAATGTATGTATATTTACTCTTTAAGAAAAGTGAGACCTCCTTGAAAACAGGTGCAATATCTTTTCTGATCATTATATCTCTAACATTTAGCACAGTGCTCATATCATAGAAAGTGCTCAATAAATACACTTTCAGTCTTTAATCGACATTTATGTTCAAAGAATAGAGAAATACCCAAGGGAAAAATATCCTTTTATTTGACTGACTTTTGTCTCCAGCTACTTGGAATCTCATGTCATTTCTCTCATCACAGAAACACCAAATAATACATTCAATTGGTAAATATTCTAAAATTAATTTACTATATTGAATTTGAACATAATTTGTAATGCTGTTAAAGAAGGAAAACTAGTGTAACCTAAGTCACATCAGGAGGTATTTAAATTTAAAATGAATATAGCCTTTTCTACATCATACTTCTTTGTCTTCACAGTGTAGAGACAATCAAATTCTGTTTTGATCGAATATTGGTATACATTTGAACTATACATTCTGCTCATTTCACTTAGCATCAGTTCATCTAATTCTCTCCAGGCTTCTCTGAAATTATCCTTCTGATTTTAATACTATTCTTAAGGGAGTTCATGATTTTATTTTTACTATAAATTCTTTATCAGGCCATTGTTTTATACACATGCACACATACATGTATATGTGTATACATATATATATATATATATATTTATATGTATATGTGTGTATACATATATATTATATAAATATAATAGGTTATTAAGCATATCCATAGGTAAACACATTTTGCTTTCAAATAACTTTCCTTTTCTTCCTCCTTAGAATCATGCATTCTTAAAATTGGAAGTGAGCTCATAGGTGATAAATTTCATCCTGTATCTATGACTCCATGATCCTGAGATACATAGCACTTCCTTTGGATATTTTAGATTTAAAAAATGAATAGCTTATAATTCCATAGCCCCTAATAATTTACCACCACTTAATCATTTAAAGATTGTAAATAGTAATATTATCCTTACTTTATATATAGAATCCAACATCCAATTGAACCTGTACTTGGACCAAGTTTAGATGCCAAGGTTTTTTTTTTTTTTTTTTTTTTTTTTTCTCTACTATACACTATATGCTAATAATGTTATATGCCAGCTATAAGATTTATTTCACTAAATATCAATGACACCTATGAATTCATAGCTACCTCTTTGTGTTAAAAATTAAATTTTTGTCTTATTGTTTTATTCCAAGTATATTTATTTCGTCTATGTATGATATATATATATATATACGTTCATATATATACATATATATTGTATTGTACATTTATAATAGAGTTAAACTCACTGGCTACGTCTTGTTTTAATACTATTTGTTATAATAAATATTTTCTATAATTTCAATTGAATGAATATAAATTCAATTCAATGCCTTTTGGGGGGCATTTTCCTTTATCTTCCTACCCTGTAAAGTAAGATAATAGGTTCTTGATCAGATTGGTGACTATTTTGCCAAATGCTTTCTTCTTTGATCCTTGAGAGATATAATTTATAATTTCCAGAAACCTAGTAACATAGTTTCATAAACCATAATCCAGAAAGATAAATCCTGTTCTCTGAAACCATCTATGTATTCACCTGTGCATTTCTGACCTTCTTCTTCTTCCTCCAAAATAATAGCCTCCAACTAAAATAGGAGCTAAAAGCACCCCCTGTTCTCCCAAGTCATCTAGTTTGCTATTGAACAATTTGAAGTCCATAAGAACACAGTCTATGTTTGTATCACTCCCGCTCTACCCCACCCTACAATAAACAAACAAACAAACAAACAAAAAAACCCTATATAAATAAGTAAAAATGGGGAATTAAATAAATCTTACTTTATCTTGACTCAGATATTTCCTTCTCTAGGAAGAGTGTAATATTCCAAATAATCACATCAGATCCATATTATGTGTATTTCCAAACTCTTTAACTACAGTCTGCTATTTCTTGGGTCAGAATACTATCAAAGCTGAGTACTCAGTAGCCACTAATATCTGTCTACTATGTATATTCTCAAGTTACCCCTGAATATATTCTTGAAACTTTATTTGTTATTTTCTGTCTTTGAAGGCACTTATTCACCAATTTGTTTTTAGCTTGTAGATATGTTACCTAAAATTAATGAGTAAATGTTGTGAACGGAGAAATAAGAAAGTAATACTAAAAACACTCCTTACCATGGCTTTTCTATGAGTCCGAGCCTCATACCCACATTTCCGCTATGACCAACTAATACACCTCCTATGAAAAAACTTCTTACCAATAACTCTAGCAATATACTTACACAAAATGGAAAAAAAAAAAGAAGGAGGAAGAGGAAAAAAAATGTTTAAACAAGGAAGAAAATGGAATGGAGGAAAATATGAAAGGCTAATCATAACTATGACTATAAATGAAACTATATAAAACAGAAATGGATAGAAGAGTAGATTAAAAAACAAAATCTTCCAATATGTTGTTCACAAGAAAGAGATTTAAAGCAAATACACACAAAATAAAAGTAAAAGGCTGGAGCCAAAAATATAATGCTTCAGTTGAAGTAAAAAAAAAGAAAAGAAAAGAAAAGAAAAGAAAGGGTGGCCATTATAATGTCAGAAAAAGCAAAAGCAAAAATAAATTTATATAAAAAGATGAAGAAGGAAGCCACATCTTGATAATAGGGATAATAGACAAAGAAGTAATATCAATATTAAACATATATGCACCAACTAGTATATCATCAAAATTCTTTGAGGAGAAATTGTCAGGCACAGGAAGAAATAGACAGCAAAATTATATTAATGGGTGACATCAACTTTCACTTGGCAAAATTAGATAAATTTAACCACAAAATAACCATGAAACAAGTTAAAGAAATAAAGAGAACTTTAAAAATAGATATGATTGATGTTTGGAGAAAATTAAATGCTCATAGAAAATAATATCCTTTTTTCTTAATAATATAGGACACACATAGAAAATGACCATGTTTTAAGTCATAAATCCCTCACAATCTAATGCAAAATGGGAGAAATAATAAATATATTATTTGTAGATCACAATGCAAAAAAGAAGTCGCATGCAATAAAGAGCCATAGAGATATAGTCTAAATACTAATTTGAAATTACATAATTTAATATTAAAAATAAGATGGTTAAGTAATAATTCATAGAAACAATCAGTAAATTAATCTAAAAGAAAGATAATAATGACACAACATGTCAAAACTTATAGGATGCATTCAAAGTACTTCGTAGGGTAATTCTTATATCTCTAAATGCTTACATGAATGCTTACTACTTTTTAAAAAAAGAATATTTTAATTTTCATTTTTTGTACTTCCTTTTTTCTTATTAATTATTGTTTTAATTTTTGTATATTTTTGCATAATACCTTTTGGAATATATATATTTCTTTATGAATCATATTGGGAGAGAAAAATCAGAATAAAAGGGGAAAAAAACTTAATAAAATAACTGAACATAGCATGCCTTGCTTTGTTTTCAATCTCAATACTTTTCTTTCTGGTTGCAGATGACATTTTTTATTTATGATGGATTGGGATTGCCTTGGATCACTGAAGCACTGAGGAGTCTTTCATAATTGATCATCATACAATCTCACAGTTACTGTGTATAATATATTCCTGATTCTACTTGTTTTGCTCAGTATCAGTACATGTAAATCTTTCCAGGCCTTTCTAAAAATAGCTTGTCCATCATTTTTATACAGCAAAAATATACCTTCATACACAATTTATTTAGCCATTCACCAATTGATGAGCATCTATTCATTTTCCAATTTTTTACTACCACAAAAAGATGCTACAAGCAATTTTGCACATGTGGTTTATTTTCTCTTCTTTATGATTTTCCTTGGGATAGAAAACCAGATCTGGCACTGCTGAGTCAAAGATTATACATAATATTAGAGACTTTTGGGTGTATTTCCAAATTGCTTTCCACAATAGTTGCATCATTTCATAACTCCGTCAACAATGTATCAGTGTCCCAGTTTTCCCATATCCCCTCCAACATTTGTCATTATGTTTTCCTATATCTTAGCCAATTTGAGAAGTGGGAAGTGGTACTTCAGAGTTGTTTAATTTCCATTTCTCTAATCAATGGTGATTTATAGATTTTTTTCATATGACTATAGATGGCTTTAATTTTATCATCTGAAAATTTTTCATATCCTTTGCCCATTTCTCAATTGGAGAATTATTTGTATTCTTAAAATTGATAAAGTTCTTTATATATTTTAAAAATCAAAACTTTATCAGAAAAAACTGATTGTAAAAAATTTCCTCAGCTTTATACTTTCCTTTTAATCTTGTTTCTATACCTTTAACAAAGTTCAATTAACTGTTTAATTTAGTGTAAATAAAAGTATTCATAATGTCCTCCAGTTCTTCTTCTCCAAAGCTCTGAGAGGCAAACTATCCATTGCTGTTCTAATTTGCTTATGGTATCACCTTTAAACCCAAATCATGTACTTATTTTGAGGTTATTTTGGTATGGAGTGGGAGATGTAGGTCTATGCAAAAATTCTAATATATTATTTTCCAGTTTTCCCAGTAATTTTTGTGAAATAGTGAGTTCTTACCCCAGAAGCAAGAGTTTGGAATTTTATCAAATACTAAGTTACTATACTCACTGATTATTGTGTCATATATCTAAGCTATTCCACTGATCCACCACACAATTTCTCAGCCAGTAGTAAATGATTTTGGTGGTTGATGGTTTGTAATATAGTTTTTGGTCTGGGATTGCTAGACCACTAACATTTGTATTGTTTTCATTAATTCCCTTGATATTGTTGATCCTTTACTCTTCCAGATAAATATTGCTATTATTTTTGTAGCTCTATAAAATAATTTTTAGCAGTTTGATTGGTATGATACTGAAGAAGTAGATCTGTTTAGACACAATTGGTTAATTTTTGTGTAGATACCATGTATTGCCAAGAAAAACATGGATTCCCTTCTGCCCCTATTCAAATTTGTTTAGAGATTTATCATATCTAAGTTTTCTAAGATTCCATTAACCTTCCTAGTTTATTTCTTGTTTGTCTTTTTCTGAGAGGTGAAGGCTAGGGTCCCCCACTGGTTTAATATCTTCTCTAGGAATTTGGATGCTCTATCACTTTTTGCATACACATTTAGTATCATTAATACTTCATTGTTTATGGTACTCTTTAACAAGATATGGTTTCCTTCCTTAATCCTTTTAATAACATCTTTTTTTTTTTTTTTTTTTTTTTTTTTTTTTTTTTATGTTTGCTTTATCTGAGATCAGAATTGCTACCCTGCTTTGCTTGCTTCGACTGAAGTATAATGAATTCTGCTCCAGCCTTTGGTTTTCACTTTGTATGTATCTCTCAGTTCCAAATGCGTTCCTTTTAAACCACATATTGTAAGATTCTGTTTTTTAATCCACTTTGCTATTTATTTTTTGTTTAATGGGAGAGTTCATCCCATCACATTAATAGTTATGATGACCAGCTCTCTATTTCCATCCATCCTATTTTCTCCCCCTTATATACTTTTGTCCTATCTTTGCACTGTGTCTTTTCTGAGAAACATTCTATTTTGAAACTACCCCACCTACTGCCTGTCCTACTTTCTATCACTACTCTCCTCCTTTGTCCCCCTTTGTTCTAGTGCTTCTGCTCTCTCTTTTATTCAGGCCCTACCTTTTCTTTCCCCCTTTTTCTTATTTAGACAGTGAGATAAATTGCTTTACCCAATTACATGATTAAGTTGTTTCTCTTTGAGTTAACAGTGATGAGATTAAGTATCAGAGAGTGCTAATCCCCTCCCTTCTTTCCCTCTATGTTAATAGGTCTTTTGTAAATCTTCATGTCTATCAACAAATCTAATTCGTTACATTTTTATCTCCCTTTCCTCTTCTCCAGTATAGTCCTTTTCTCACTGCTTAATGTCATTTTCTTGGATATCATCAACTCAGAATTCACTCATAAACACTCCATCCATGCCATGACACTTCTAACTTCCTCAATAACTGACAGTTGTCAAGTCACAGATATCATTTTCCCATCTAAGGATGTAAATGTTTAATGTTTAAATAATATATGTTTTTCACTGTTTACCTTTCTGTGCTTTTCTTAAGTCCTGTTTTTGAAGATGGAATTTTCTCTTTAGTTATGTTTTTCTTTTCAGTAAATAATTCACGCTCTTTTGGAACAGATTTGGTTCTTCTCATTATTAAAGAGGGCCATGTCCACCAGAATTAATGATAATATAGTATTGTTGTTGAAGTATATAATCATCTCCTGGTCCTGTTCTTTTCACTCAGCATCAGTTCATGCAAGTCTCTCCAGGCCTTTATGAAATCATCCTCTTGGTCATTTCTTACAGAACAATAATATTCCATAACATTCATATACCGCAATTTATTCAGCCATTCTCCAATTGATGGCCATCCACTCAGTTGCTAGTTTCTGGCGACTACAAAGAGAGCTGCCACAAATATTCTTGCATATACAGGTCCTTTTCCCTTCTATAAGATCTCTTTGGGATATGAGCCCAGTAGTAACACTGTTGGATCAAAGGGTATGCACAGTTTGATAACTTTTTGAGCATAGTTCCAAATCGCTTTCCAGAATGGCTGGATGTATTCACAATTCCACCAACAATGTATCCGTGTCCCAGTTTTTTCACATCATCTCCAACATTCCACATTATCTTTTCCTGTCATTATGGCCAGTCTGACAGGTGTAGCTAGGTAGAGTTGTCTTAATTTGCATTTCTCTGATTAATAATGGCTTGGAGCATCTTTTCATATGGTTAGAAATAGTTTCAATTTCTTCATCTGAGAATTGTCTGCTCATATCCTTTGACCATTTATCAATTGGGGAATGGCTTGATTTCCTATAAATTAGAGTCAATTCTCTATATATTTTGGAAATGGGGCCTTTATCAGAATCTTTGATTGCAAAAATGTTGTCCCAGTTTATTGTTTCACATGTAATCTTGTCCACATTAGTTTTGTTTGTACAAAAACTTTTCAATTTGATATAATCAAAATTTTCTATTTTCTTATCAATAATGATCTCTAGTTATTCTTTGGTCATAAATTCCTTCCTCCTCCATAGGTCTGAGAGGTGAACTATACTATGTTCTTCTAATTTACTTATAATCTTATTCTTTATGCCTAAGTCATGAACCCATTTTGACCTTGTCTTGGTGTATAACAGGAGTCCTCAAACTTTTTAAATAGGGGGCCAGTTCACTGTTCCTCAGAATGTTGGAGGGCCAGACTATAGTAAAAACAAAAACTTTGTTTTGTGGACCTTTAAATAAAGAAACATCATAGCACTGGGTGAGGGGGATAAACATCCTCATCTGCTGCATTTAGCCCACGGGCTGTAGTTTGACGACCCCTGGTATACAGTGTTAAATGTGGATCAATGTCTAATTTCTGCCATACTAATTTCCAATTTTCCCAGCAGTTTTTGTCAAACAGTGAATGCTTATCCCAAAATCTGGGACCTTCGGGTTTCTCAAACACTTGTCCTTTGAACCTAAACCTATTCCACTGATCAAGTAGTCCATTTCTTACTAACTGTTGTGTTTTGTTAATGATGTATAAGAATGCTGAAAATTTATAAGAGTTTATTTAGTATGGTGCAACTTTGCTAAAGATATGGATTATTTCTAATAGCTTTTTAGTAGAATCTCTGGGGTTCTCTAAGTATACCATTATATCATCAGCAAAGAGTGATAATTTGGTTTCCTCATTGCCTACCCTAATCCCTTTAATCTCTTTCTAAACTCTTATTGCTGACACTAACATCTCTAATACAATATTGAATAGTAATGGCGATAATGGGCAACCTTGTTTTACTCCTGATCTTATTGGGAATGGTTGCAGTTTATCCCCATTACATATGATGCTTGCTGATGGTTTTAAATAGATGCTACTGATTATTTTAAAGAAAATTACATTTATTGCTATACTCTCAAGTGTTTTTAATAGGAATGAATGTTGGATTTTATCAAATGCTTTTCCTGCATATATTGAGATGATCATATGGTTTTTGTTAATTTTGTTATTGATATGGTCAATTATATGAATAGTTCTTCTAATATTGAACCACCTTGCATTCCTGGTATAAATCCTATTTGGTCATGATGCCATGGGGATGATTTTCTGTAGTCTTTTGGCTAATATTTTATTTAAGATTTTAGCATTAATATTCATTAGGGAAATTGGTCCATAATTTTCCTTCTCTGTTTTCAATCTACCTGGTTTAGGTAGCAGTAACATATCTGTCATAAAAGGAAATTGGTAGAACTCCTTCATTCTCTATTTTTAAAAATAGTTTATGTAGCATTGGGGTTAATTGTTCTTTAAATGTTTGGTCTAATTCACATGTAAATCCATCTGGTCCTGGGGATTTTTTCTTATGGAGTTGGACTATTTAAGCAATTTACTTCCTACTCTGTAAATCTGGGAAGCCTATATTTTTGGGGGGATATTCATCTATTTCACTTAGGTTATGAAATTCATTGGCATAAAGTTGAGCAAAGTAACTCCTTATTCTTGTTCTAATTTCCTCCTCATTTGGTGGAAAGTTCTCCCTTTACATTTTTAAGACTACTAATGGGATTTTCCTCTTTGCTTTTTCTAATCAGATATACCAAAGGTTTATCTATTTTATTGTTTTTTATTTCATAAAACCAACTCTTAAATTTAGTTATTAATTCAATAAGTTTTTTTTTTTACTTTCAATATTATTAATTACTCTTTTTAATTTTAGAATTTTAAGTTTAGTATTTGATTGGGAAATTTTTAATTTGGTCTCTTTCTAACTTTTTAATATGAAAGCCCAATTCATTGTTCTTCTCTTTCTCTATTTTATTCAAGTAAGTCTCTAAAGAAATAAAATTTCCCCATATTACCGCTTTGGCTGCATCCCACAATTTTTTGGTATGATGTCTCATCATTGTCATTTTTGGGGTGTAATGACTGTGTCTATAATTTTATGTTTCACCCAATCATTCATTAAGATGTGATTAGTTTCCAATTACTTTTTGCTCTATTTACCCCTAACTTTCTGTTGAATGTAATTTTTTCTTGCATCATGATCTGAAAAGAATGCCTTTGCTATTTCTGCCTTCTTGCATTTATTTTTGAGATCTTTCCATCCTAAAAGATGGTCAATTTTTGTATAAGTTCCATGAACTATTGAGAAGAAAGTATACTCCTTTCTGTCTCCATTCAGTTTTCTCCAAAGATCTATCATGCCTAAATTTTCAAATATTCTATTTACCTCTTTATTTTTTTTTTCCTTATTTGTTTTGTGGTTTGATTTATCTAATTAGTTCTAATTCTGAGAGTTCAAGGTTGAGATCTCCCACTCTCATAGTTTTGCTGTATATTTCTTCTTGCAACTCTCCTGACTTCTCCTTTAGGAAATTAGATAGTATACCACAAAATTTCTGATTTCTTTATCATTTTTGGAGAACAGTAATTGCTCAATTGATAGGAAATGTCAATCTATATACAAGCTCTATATCTCAGGCTTGATTTCTACTTTAATAACTATTTTACAAGTGAATACACAGAGTAAATATATTTTTTTAATTTTTATATGTATTTATTTTTTATTTTATTTATTTATTTTTTAGATAACTTTATTGACAGAACTCATGCCAGAGTAATTTTTTACAGCATTATCCCTTGCACTCACTTCTTTTCCAATTTTTCCCCTCCTTCTCTCCACCCCCTCCCCCAGATGGCAAGCAGTCCTTTACATGTTGAATGGATTACAGTATACCTAGATACAATATATGTGTATAGAACTGAACAGTTTTCTTGTTGCACAGGGAGAATTGGATTCAGAAGGTATAAATAACCCGGGAAGAAAAACAAAAATGCAGATAGTTCACATTCATTTCCCAATGTTCTTTCTTTGGGTTTAGCTGCTTCTGCCCATCCTTCATCAATTGAAACTGAATTAGCTCTCTTTATCAAAGAGATCCACTTCCATCAAAATACATCCTCAGACAGTATATAATGATCTCCTGGTTCTGCTCATTTCACTTAGCATCAGTTCATGTAAGTCTCGCCAGTCCTCTCTGTATTCAACCTGCTAGTCATTTCTTACAGAACAATAATATTCCATAACATTCATATACCACAATTTACTCAACCATTCTCCAATGGATGGGCATCCATTCATTTTCCAGCTCCTAGCCACTACAAACAGGGCTGCCACAAACATTTTGCCACATACAGGTCCCTTTCCCTTCTTTAGTATCTCTTTGGGGTATAAACCCAGTAGAAACATTGCTGGATCAAAGGGTATGCACAGTTTGATAACTTTTCGAGCATAGTATCAAATTGCTCTCCAGAATGGCTGGATGTGTTCACAATTCCACAAACAATGTATCAGTGTCCCTGTTTTTCCACATCCCCTCCAATATTCCGCATTATCTTTTCCTATCACTCTAGCCAATCTGACAGGTGTGTAGTGATATCTCAGAGTTGTCTTAATTTGCATTTCTCACACAGAGTAAATATCAAAGAAAACCCATTTATCAAAATTGGTAGCAAAACAGAAACCCAAAAAAGTATACATGACCAAACATTCAAGAGTGAAGAAGCTCTCATTAGGACAAAATTAGCTCAAATCAAAACACATTTTCTGTGATTTAACCTAAGGAGAAATCCCCCCAAAGTCTCTAGTACAGCCAGCTGGGAATGGGGACATGAGAAAGACTGTCATTCCCTCTCAGTTTATTTCCCCCCTAGAATCTTTCCCTTCAATAAACTGCAGTGTATTTGGACTCCTCTGTCTTCTCTCAAATAGTTGAAAGCCAGAAATATAAGTGACACCATTTTTAAGATTCCCAAACAAACCTAAACTTTAAAAAGTCCTGGAGGGAACTTGAAACTTGAGCAGTACTGAAGTGGAATTAAGGCTGAATGAGTTCCAAAGAGGATTGAACAAGATTGGACATCTGATTTTAGTAACCACTCCCTTTCTCTCAAAGGATAGCCATTAATTTCCACCAATGAAAAGATTATCTTATACCATTAAGGTTTTGGACAGAAGTCACAACAGATAAATCAATTTCAAATGCCTCTATGAATGTCAAACTGGATTGAAATGCAAAAATTAAAAACCATTTTGACCATAAAATATAATATCTTTTAAATGATAGAATGCTGATTAATCAAAATAAATTGTTACACTTATTATGTGTGATAAGGAAACAACATGAGTGACTTCAATTGATGGCCTCAGGCTTCTGTGTGTATTGCTCAAGTGATGTGTTATCCATTCATTTGCCTTTGAATGCTACATACTAAATTACATTAAAGGTTCATTATTTTAGTATGGCAGAAATTAGGCATAGACCAACATCTCACAATATATACCAAGATAAGGTGAAATTGTGTACATAATACAGTATCCAAATTAGGAGAGCAAAAAATGGTTTACCTGTCAGATATATATAAAAGGGAGGGATTTATAATCAAACCGGGGAGGAGGTGGGGGTGGGGGGATGAGGTGGAGTGGGGTGGGAGGGGCAGCTAGGTGGCACAGTGGATAGAGCACTAGCCCTGATGTCAGGAGGACCTGAGTACAAATCTAGCTTCAGATACTTAACACTTCCTAGCAGTGTGACCCTGGGCAAGTCACTTAACCCCAATTGCCTTGTAGGGAAAAAGTAATATAATCAAACAGAAGATAGAGAACATTATGAAATATAAAATGGATAATTTTGATCATATTAAATTTTAAAAGGCTTTATAGAAACAAAGCCAATGTAAACAATATTAGAAGGAAAGCAGAAAGCTGGAAACTCATTTTCACAGCTTCATTTCTCAAATATATAGAGAATTCAGTCAAATTTATAAGAATCCAAGTCTTGTTTCAATTGATAAATGTTCAAAGAATGTGAATGGACAGTTTTCAGATGAAAAAAATTAAATGACTATATATATAATCATATAAAAACACTCAAAATCACTATTGATTAGAAAAATGCAATTTGGAACAACTCTGAAGGACCACCTGTTACCTACCAGATTGGCAGATGTAAAAAAAAAAAAAAAAGAAAATGACAAAACTTGGAGAGGACATGGAAAAATTAGGACATTAGTTCATTGTTAGTGAAGTTGTGAATTTATCCAAATTTTTGGAGAGCATACTACTGGAAATATGCTTAAAGGAATATAAAACTGTGCATATCCTTTGAGCCAGTAATACCACTCTTAGGCCTGCATACCAAAAAGTTCACAAAAAAGGGAAATAGAATCACATGTCCAAAAATGTTTGTAGCAATCATTTTTGTGGTGGCAAGAAGTTTAAAACTGAGAAGATTGGGAAATAGCAAGAAAATGGTGTTATATGAATATAATGGAAAACGATTCTTCTATAAGAAATGACAAGCAGGTTAATTTGTTGGGGAAAAAAATGCTGAAGATTTATAAGAATTGATACCTATTTGAAGTAAGCAGAACCATGAGAATATGGCATAACATAACAGCAACATTGTTCAGTGATCAACTTTGATAGACATAGCTTTTCTCAGCAAAACAATGATCTAAGTCAGTTCCAAAAGATTCATGATGGAAGATGTTCTCCACATCCAGAGAAAGAACTGTGGAGTCTAAATGCAACTTGAGCTATATGATTATTTGTTTTTGTTTCTTTCTAATGGTTTGTCTTTTTTGTTCTAATTTTTCTTTCACCATATGACTAATGTGGGTAAATGTTTTTTATGATTTTATACAGAATAAATTGCTTTCCATCTTGAGGAGGAGGGAAAGAAGGGAGAAAGGGAGAAAAAATGTACATGATCTTATAAAAATGAATATCAAAAACTATTTTTATATGTAATTGGGAAAAAATAAACTACTATTAAATGGAGGCAAAGTTAATTATTTTATCATTGCATCTGTATATCAAAGATTATTTAGAGTGCAGAATAATAAAATACAAATGTAATATGAAATTTTAATTAAAATAATTTCTTTTCATCATATAAAGGATATGTTAATAAATAAGCAACATAGAAATTATGATTTCTTCGAAGACTTCTGAACAGTTTCATAGCCTGACAAATGTGCTTTTTGCTTTTCCCTGTAGTACATGGAATTTTCTGCACTATTTTTTCTAGCTTCCATTTGATCTTCCCTTTATTTACTCTTTATCATAGTAACAGTAGTTCTCATTCATGGTGAAATGTATTTTTCAAATGTACTGTTAGCTACAGTCACTGTTTTCACTTTGTACCCAGGTGACAGATGTTGAAGAATGGCAATAGATTTTCCCTTAATTCTCCAGTGCTTCATTTTGCACTGCCAAATTATATTATATGGTGGCAGCAGATAGTAGTCAGGTAGCACTAAAAAGGCAAATAATTCATTTCAGGCCCTTTTTATATGACCATATCCACTAGCAGAAATATTAGCAATAGCTATTTGTCTGTTATGGTCAACAATGGATGATGGTCCCTATCTACATTTTTGGGGAAAACAGCACTAATGTGCAAAATAATAATGTTTGACCAAAATTACTTTACTTTAATTTAATTAATTTACTTTACTTGCTAGTGAAAGAAAAAAATCTTTGGTACACAACGTTCTTTTATGAACATTTCCTTACATGGTGCATGTGGTTTTGAAGTATATTAAAACATTATGAAAGGAAAAAATAGCACCAAGTAAAAGGTATGCATTTGAAAGCAAGTGAGAAGAAATAAAATATGGACATATAAACCTTTATTCTTATCTATTTTTGTTGATTTTACACAATAATAATACTGGAAGTCTAGTTCTAAGTTTAGTGCAATGAAATTTGTATAGTTTAGTATCGAAAATAGAAAACTATTGCTCTTTGAAGTGGGGGGGATGACTGTTTAATAAGTCATATATGCATGCAAATTGCTTTTTAAACCTGGTAAGTATCAAGTTTCAATAAATTTGCTAGAGTTCTATTTTACTTATTTCCGGAAAATATAAGGAATATGACAAATTGCAAAATTGGGAGGAAAGTAGTATTAAAAGGAAAAAATGCTCTCTTAAAACACAAATACAATATGTCATACTATGTAGATAGAGCAGCAGATGTGAAATATCAAATACACTAATTAGAATCTGGCAGCCTTGCAGAAATGGAATAATTTCAAAGAGAATATGATAAGATGGAAATAAAAGTATTTTGCATAATTTGGATTTTAAAATATGATTTAGGGGACAACTTTTAAATTAATATGATTTTACCTCTCTACTTGACTTGTCCCCATCACGGAATCTATAATCAGAAGATGATGGGAAAAGTAGGAAAAAAAGAGTCATTTGTCTTTCTTTACTTAGTGTTTATAGTTTTTGCCTCTTGTTAGATACAATGAGATTAACTGTACTGTGGTCTGGGCTGAGCCAAGATGGTGGAGTACAGGCAGCAATTCAGCTGATCTCTTATAACATTTCCTTCCCAAAAAATTTCAAAACAACTCCTCAAATCAAATTTTGGAATGAAAAAGTTAATAAAAGGTCAAAGTGAGACAATTTTTTTTCAGCCTTAAACTGTTTAGGAGATTAGCAGAAGTCTGTGAAACCCTGTTGAAAGCCTGTCCAAAATGCACATGCCTAGAGGCAATAACAGAAGTAGTGATAAGCCTTAACCCAAACACCACAATAAAGGAGGAAATTATTCAACTGGTGAGAAAGAAATTACAAGGGTCCCTTTGCTGGCAATGGGTGTAGCTGGTGATTATGGACAATTTACTTCAAGGGCAGAAGATAGCACTTGTGTTCTGTCACAAAGGAAAAGGGGCCTAGTCATAGTTCTATGGAGAACTTAGAGACTAATTAGAGCTGTCATACACACACACACACACACACACACACACACACACACACACACACACACATACACAGGGGAAGAGGGGACTTCATCACAGTTCAAAAACCAAGAGAAGCAATAATGCTTGTGGCTGTAGGAGATCAGAACCCTTTTCTTATTAAAAACTAAAGCATAGAAAAAGAGAGGAGTGATGACATCTCTCTTTCAATCATATCACTTTGGAAGTGCAAGAAACTTAGAGAACTATCTCTGAAAATTGCAGGTTCAAAAAGCCTGAAGTTTAAGACAGTATCTTCCCAGATGAGCCAAGCCCAATTTTTAACATTAAGTTGTCATGAAATGGATTGGAGAAATGATCAGATAACAACAGCAGCAATCTCACCCCACACCCCCCAAAAAAAATGACCACAAAAAGCTAATGTAGTGGAAAGGAAGACCAATATGTAAAATCAGAAGAAGAAAACAATTTGAAATGAGTTACAAGCAAAGACTCAAAGAAAAATACCAATTTGATCCAAGGCTAGAAAGAGTTAAAGAAAGAAGTGACAGTTGAGAAAAAAGAAGCACAAACATACTAAAGAAAACATATTTTAAAAGGCAGTTGGAAATTGGAAAAAGGTACAATAAATTCCCTGGAAAAAAGAGTCTCCTTTTCCTTCCTACTGCAAGTAGAATGGGCCAAATGTAAAGGAAGATACAAAAATTCATTGAAAGCAAAAATAAAAGAAAAGAATAAAAACAAACAAAAAATCCATATGTTTAATATATTTTAATGGAAGTAAAGAAGATAGGAATAGTAATCAGAACCTCAGATAAAACCAAAGCAATAAAATAAAATAAAAAATAAAAGGGACAATAATAATATGAGATAATTGGGGAAACTACACCTGATTAAATGATATCATGGAAAATTAATTTAATTTTCTTTCAATTTCTTTGATAAAGAACTTATTTCTCAAATATATAGGGAATTGAATCAAATCCATAAAAAAGACTCACTCCCCAAATGATCACTAGTCACAAAGAATAAGAACAAATAGTTTTAAGAAAAAGAAATCAAAATTATATATGATTATATGAACAAAAACAACTCTAAGTTACTCATATCAGAAATGAAAAATGTTGAAAAGGATAAGGAAAAAATTCACATTTATGAACTAGTAGCCAAATAGTGAACTTGTCTAACCATTCTGGATATTAATTTAGAAATATACTTGAGAAAGTATAAAACTGCCCACATCTCTTGATCCAGCTATACTATTGCTAGTTTTGTATTCCAAAGAGATCAAAAAAAAAGTTAAAAAAAAAAAAGAAAGAAAGAAAAGAAAAAAGAAAAAAAAAGTACAAAAATATTTATAGCAGCTCTTTTGTGGAGGTAACTAATTAGAAATTGGACAATAGCTGAAAATTTTTGTTATATGGTTGTGATATTAATATTGTGCTTTAAGAAATAATGAGGGGGTGGTTAGGGGAAAATGACAAGAAATATATAAATTGATGAAAACTAAAGTAAGAAGAACTTGGAGATAATTGTATGGCATAATAGTAAGATTGCCATTATGATGCTCTTATAATGATTGCCCTTATAATGGCAATGATTCAAGATAATTCTAAAGAATTCATGATGAATAATTGCTATCTACCAGCAGAGAAAGAAATGATGAACTTAATGCAAAGTAAACTATAATTTTCTCATCTTCATTATGGGGTGATTTTGGTGATATGCTAGGGTAGAAATATATTTTTTTAATGATTTCACATGTAAAATTGATATTATTTCATTTTCCTTCACAGTGTGGAAAAGAGCTGGAAGGGAAGGAAAATACTTTGAAATTCAAAGTTAAAAAAGAAAATCAGGTTAAATAGAAATAATAAAGTTGAACTAATAAAACCTATTTGTAGAAAAACAAACAACTCTGCTGTGATCTTCTTGATTCAAGGTGACAGAGCAAGAGAACAAGGATATAGTGTAAAAGAATGAATTGTCTTTGAAATCAAAAAACCTGGATCTAATTGAGTCATTCACATTTATTAATTGTGGGTCCTTAGATAAGTCAGTTAAGCAGTATGAACTGCCATAATCTTCCATGTAAAGAAGTCAAGTGAAAAGTGATCTCTGAAACATCTTATAATTCTAACCTATGATGTAAACTATTTTCTGGGAATGTTCCAAATGCTATTTGGGGGAGGATGATGTGCTATAGTACAAATTGCATGTCCTGGTCTAGAAATTGGATTTTTTTTAAGGTAATAATGTTCTGGTCTTAGAAAAGATGTGTCTATGATAGCTTTTTCAATGAACTGCTTGAAGAAAAATAAAGAAAATGTTATAATCTACATATCAATTTGCTATCTGGGGATTCATTTTTATATTATTAATCCTTTGCAATTGTCAAGGATAATTGTGCTGATAAAAGTTGCTTAGTCTTTCACAATTCTTATTAGTAAATACTAATCATTTATTTATAGAAGTTTTTCTTAATTTTTAGAATTCAAATATCTTCCAAGCTTATTTTGTTTAGTTAATGTATCTTGAACTAAAGAAAACCACACATATAAATTGGGGATTTGTCTAAGTTGTATTTTGAGTGAATAGAAAAAAAATAAATAGTTAATATTATTTCCGCATTTAAAATTTTTGTTCATTTGAAATTTTTATTTTCCAAACATCTCCTCTACTTTTCAATTAGTCATAGTCAAGGAACAACAAAATTCTTCCAAGGAACATCACACAGATAGTTATTTAGTCAACTGTTGGAATCCTTACTAACTGCTAAGTAATTAGAGTTGATCTAATCTTACAATAAGTTGTTTTGGCCAGAACCTGAAACAAGGTACTAAGTAGAACTAATCAAGACAAGGCTTGTGTTCCCACCTTTACTCAAAGTCCACACCTTAAAGCTCTTTGGGCCAGAGAGCACTATGGGAGAAAACCCATAATCCCATTCTCTCAGAAGGTTCACATATAAGGCGAGACAGTCATTCCAGAATACATTTTTTCCTCTTGGCTGGCTGATCGCGCTAGACTCGAGAGAAACGACTCTGCTGCAGAGAACACTTTTGACGGACTTCAGTGGAGCTACGCCAGAAGCCCTCTCTCCGCGGCAAGAAGGTAGCTGGGCTCCCCAGAAGGAGATAAGAGAGATCTTCCATCTCTGTTGGAGGCAGAAGAAAGCAGAGGCAGAGGCTGAAGGACAGAACCTTTGGATTTGGAGACATCCGAAGGGCTCTAAGCCTCTAAACCGGCTGTGCCCTGAGAAGAACAAACTCCAACATTTGAACTCTTAACAGTCAACCAGATAGCCCTTGTTCAGAATGACAATAATCTGCACTTAAAAAAAAAAAAAAAAAAAAAAAAGGCTTCCACTAGAAAGTGTCCCCAGCTCTTATTTGAAAATAAAAGTTCCTATAACTGCTTGGTTTAATGTTACTTCTATTACCTAATTATATTTCACTACCTCATTCCATACGTCTACACTTACTACTAATCCTTTTGCAAAAAGGAGAAAATCAAAATGTATCTACCATACTTGTAGAGACTGAAACTCTTTTACCATTGATCAGTATCATGAAGGTCTTTTACATAATGTAGAAATCAAAAGAAATCTCAATGGAATTTTTCTAGAGTAGATGTGGAAAAGTGATGTTATTCTAGGCATGGCAACCATCTATTGCAAAGACATAATGATAAAATATGGCTGCTTTTGCATGAGAAAAAAAACAAATAATTTGGATTGTAGAATTCATCATAAGGAATAATAAGACAGACCAGAAAGTTAGGAAAGAACCAATGATGAACAACTTCAATAGAAAAAAAAAACAAAAAAAGAATATATTTTTTATTTTCATTTTTGATGCTATAAGGAAACTGCTGAAGTTTAATGATTAGTAAAGGAGGGACAATAAAATAATCAAATTTGAACTTAAAAAAACACATTGGGGGATAATGTGGAGGAGGTAGAGCAACTGAGAGTTTATAATGGCAGTATAGGGGATGAATTTTGAAGACTCCAAATTGGGAAGAATGAGTTATTCAAGTGGACTCTGGTTAATAATTTATTTAAGTAGAAAGATGTTTCTTTGTCAAGTATGGACTAAACTAGACATCCTATGTAATTCCTTCAAACTTGACAATTCTGCAATTGAACAAGTCAATGGCACAACCCAATCACAATAGAGATTCCAGCCTTAGTACCAAAGAGAAATTGCCAGCATTGCAAAGCAGGCAACAGTAGGTCTAACTAAGCTAGGTTACCCCAGATCTGCGATTATAGAGAGCTACTATGGTGACAAGAAAGGTCAAAACACAAACTCAGAAGAGTACAAGATGCTTGCATGCAAAACCTCAAAGGAGAGCATGAATTTGGTTTCCTAAGCCCAAAAATCATTCTTAGAAGAGCTCAAAACAAATTTTAAAATCAAATAAGATAAGGAAAAGAAAAAAAATGGGAAAAATGAGAGACATGCAAGAGAAAGTCAATATTTTGGAAAGTGAAGGAGAAAAATTGACTGAAGAAAACAATTCCTTAAAAAATTATAACTGAAATGGCCTAAGAATAAAGAATGAGATTATAAACAAATTAGAGAAACATAGGATAGTTCCCCTCTTAGACCTGTGGAAGAGGAAGAAATTTATGACCAAAGAAGAATTAGAAATCATTATTCATCACAAAATAGAAAAAAATTTGCTTATATCAAATTGAAAAGTTTTTGTACAAACAAAACTAATGCAGCCAAGATTAGAAGGGAAGCAATAAACTGGGAAAACATTTTTACAGTCAAAGGTTCTGATAAAGGCCTCATTTCCAAAATATATAGAGAATTGACTTTAATTTATAAGAAATCAAGCCATTCTCCAATTCATAAATGGCCAAAGGATATGAACAGACAATTCTCAGATGAAGAAAATGAAACTATTTCTAGCCATATGAAAAGATGTTCCAAGTCATTATTAACTAGAGAAATTCAAATTAAGACAACTCTGTGATACCACTACATACCTGTCAGACTGGCTAGAATGACAGGGAAAGATAATGTGGAATGTTGAAAGGGATGTGTAAAAACTGGGACACGGATACATTGTTGTAAATACATCCAGCCATTCTGGGGAGTGATTTGGAACTATGCTCAAAAAATTATCAAACTGTGCATACCGTTTGATCTAGCAGTGTTACTACTGGGCTTATATCCCTAAGAGATCTTAAAGAAGGGAAAGGGACCTGTATGTGCAAGAATGTTTGTGGCAGCTCTCTTTGTAGTGGCCAGAAACTAGCAACTAAATGGATGCCCATCAACTGGAGAATGGCTGAATAAATTGTGGTATATTAATGTTATGGAATATTATTGTTCTGTAAGAAATGACCAAGAGGATGATTTCACAAAGTCCTGGAGAGACTTACATGAACTGATGCTGAGAGAAATGAGCAGGACTAGGGGATCATTATATACTTCAACAAAAATACTATATTATCATCAATTCTGATGGACATGGCCCTCTTCAATAATGAGATGAACCAAATCTATTTTAATAGAGCAGTAACGAATTGAACCAGCTACCCCCAACATAAGAACTCTGGGAAATGACTATGAACCGTTACATAGAATTGCCAATGCCTCTATTTTTGTCCACCTGCATTTTTGATTTCCTTCACAGGCTAATAGTACACTATTTCAAAGTCCGATACTTTTTGTACAGCAAAATAACTGTTAGGACAAATATACTTATATTGTATTTGAATTTATACTTTAACATATTTAACATGTATTGGTCAACCTGCCATCTTGGGGAGGAGGTGTGGGGGAGGAGGGGAAAAATTAGAACAAAAGGTTTGGCAATTGTCAATGCTGTAAAATTACCCATGCATATAACTTGTAAATAAAAAGCTATAATAAAAAAATATTATATATTAAATGAAGCTTTATAATTTTAAGCTTAAAAAACAAAAGAAAGAAATGAACAGGACCAGGAGATCATTATATACTTCAACAACAATACTATATGATGATCAATTCTGATGGCCATGGCCACCTTCAACAATGAGATGAATCAAATTAGTTCCAATAGAGCAGTAATGAATTGAACCAGCTACGCTCAGCGAAAGAACTCTGGGAGATGATTATGAACCGATACATAGAATTCTCAATCCCTCTATTTTTGTCCACCTGCATTTTTTATTTCCTTCACAGGTTAATTGTACGCTATTTCAAAGTCCTATTCTTTTTGTACAGCAAAATAACTGTTTGGACATGTATACTAATATTGTATTTAATTTATACTTTAACATATTTAACATACATTGGTCAATCCACCATCTTGGAGAAGAGGTGGGGGGGGAAGTGGGGAAAAAATAGAACAGAAGGTTTGGCAATTTTCAATGCTGTAAAATTATCCATGCCTATAACTTGTAAATAAAAAGCTATAATAATAAAAAATACAACTGAACAAATGCAAAAAAAAAAAAAAACAAAACTGGAGAAAGCAACTCATTAAAAGTAAAATTAGTCAAATAAATAAGGAGGAATAAAAGGTCACTGAAGAAAATCATAAATTAGAACTGGACAAATGAAAGCTTTTGACTCTATGAGATGACAAGGATCAGTCAAATAAAATCAAAAGGATGAGAAAAAAATCAGAAAATATAAAATAAATAAGTGGAAAAACAATCAATCTGAAAAATAGATTCAGCAAGATAAAGTATGAGTTACTGAACTATCTAAAAGCCTTGAATGAAAAAATAAAAGCTTGGGCATTTTAAAAAATGTTATGAAGGAAAACTGTTCTGATATTCTAGAACCAAAGCATAATATAGTCATTGAAAAATCCAGTGATCATTTTCTAAAAGAGTTTGTAAAATGAAAACTCCAAATAATATTGTAAAGAAATTCCAGAATCAATAGATCAAAGAAGATGTATTTTAAACAGCTTGAAAGAAATAATTCAACTTCAAGGAGTCACAGTCAGTATTACACAGGATAAGAAGGGCTGAAATATAATATTCTGAAAGGCAAAGGAGCTTGGACTACAACCAAGAATCAAATGCCTAACAATACTAAGCATAATCTTTTAAGGGAAAAAATATATTGAATTAAATAAGGGATTTTCAATGATTCCTGATTTAAAAAGTTCAGAGCTGAATGGAAAACTATTTGATCTTCAAAAACAAGACTCAAGGGAAACAGAAAAATGTACCTAGGAAAGAAAAGAAAAACACAAAAACATATTATTCAAATATTAAACTGTTTATATTTCTACACAGGGAGATGATGCTTATAACACTTTAGAACTGTATCTTTTTAGGGCTGTTCACAATGCATAGAGGATATAGATTGACTTTGATGTGATGCTATATAAAAGAAATTAAGGAGTAATAAAAATGATTCTACTGGGAGAAGAAAGAAGATGTAAAATGAGGTAAATCACATCACATGAAAAGGCACACAAATCTGATGACAGTACAGGGAAACAAGGGAAGAGGTTGACTCTTGTTTGAATATTGATCTCATCAAATTTGGCTCAAAGAGAGAATAGTATATTCTCTCATATAATGGTATGCTTAGAGGTATAGATGCAATTAAAATAATAATTTAAATAGTTGCCAACCTTTGCAAAGTTGCAGGACATAATTTACTTATTTATTCATTTTATTACACATTGATTTTTGAATCATGTTGGGAGAAAAAAATGAGAACAAAAGGGAAAAATATCATGGGAGAGAAAAAAACAGAAAAAAGAATTGAACAAAGCATGCATTGCTTTACATTCAATTTCCTTAGTTCTTTTTATGGATGCAGATGACCTGCTCTATACAGTCTATTTGGATTGTTTTGGATCACTAAATCATTGAGAAGAACTGAGGCTGTCATAGTTGACCATCAGACAATTTTGCTGTTATTTTGTACGATGTATTCCTGGTTTTGCTTATTTTGCTGAGTATTAGTTCATGTAAATCTGTCCAGGCCTTTATAAAATCAGTTTATTCATTCTTATAGAACAATAATATTCCATATGGTTATTTATCATAGTTTATCCCCAAGTAATGGACATCTTATTTTCCAATTCTTTGCTACCACAAAATGAGCTGCTACAAACATTTTTGCACATTTCCCTCCTTTGTTATTTTCTTGGGATACAAAACTAGTAATGGCCATACTAGGTCAAAGGATAGTCACAGTTTTATAGTTCTTTGACATAGTTCCAGATTGCTCTAGAATGATTGTATAATCTCACAACTCCAATAACAATGCATTAGTGTTTCATTTTTCCCACATCCCTTCCAACATTTATCATTATCTCTTACTGTCACTTTAATGAATCTCAGAGGTACAAGGTGGTACCTCAGAGGTGTTCTAAAATGCATTTCACTAATCAATTTTAGAATTAGGTCATTTAGTTTACAATTGTTTTGAGACTATCTTTCACCTGTACTTTATTGATGATGCTTTTTATTGCATGTGGTCTGAAAAGGAAGCATTTATCATTTCTACTTTTCTGCATTTGATTGCAAAGTGTTTATGCCCTGATACATGGTCAATTTTTGTGCAGGTGCCATGTATTACCAAGAAAAACGCCTATTACTTTCTGTCTCTATTCAGTTTTCTCCAGAGTTTTGTAATATCTAAGTTTTCTAGGATCTTATTAACATGCCTAGTTTTTCTTATTTATTTTGTCAACTGAGAGAGGGTGTTTGAAGTCCCCCACTAGTATAGTTTAGCTGTTTATTTCTTGCTATAATTGACTTAATATGTTCTCTAGGAATTTGTAAGCTCTACTACTTGGTGAAAAATACATTTAATATCATTACTACTTCATTTTTGTGGTATCATTTAACAAGATGCACTTTCTTTCCTTAGCTCATTTAATTAGATCTATTTTTACTTTTGCTTTATCTGAGAACAGAATTGCTACTCCTGCTTTTTTTTTTACTTTCACTGAACATTCTGTTCCTGTCTTTTGTCATTATTCTCTATCTGTCTTTCTGGGTCAATTGTTTTTCTTGTAAACAACATATTATGGGATTCTGTTTTTTTAACTCACTCTGCTATTTGCTTCTGTTTTATGGGAGTTCATCCCATTCACATTCATAGTTATGATTATTAACTCAGTGTTTTCTTCCATTTTATTTTGCGCCCCCCCCCCATTTATACTTTTGATCTCTCCTTCCAACCTATCCTTAATGGTTTCTTTTTACCCACACCAACCACAACTTTTTCTTCTATCATATTCTCCTCTTCTGCTCTCCCTTCAATCCTGCCCCTCTCCTTTCTTTTTCTCTTTCTCATCCATTTTCATAGAGTTGGATAAATTTCTATATGCAATTGAATAATTTAAGTTATTCCCTTTTAGATCCAAAACCGATGAGATCAAGCTTCAGACAATGCTTGTCTCTCTCCCTTTTTGCCTTCTATTGTAATTGGCTTTTTGTGCCTCTTTAAGTGATCTAATTTGTCTCATTATAAATCCCCTTTCCTATTCTTTCACTATAAACATTTCCACCACTTCAGTTCTTTTTTTATATCATCACGTCAGAGTCCATTAACAACCACAATATCTTTCCATGTGATGTAGTCCTCTGTCTGCCCTAGTAATAGTTCTCAAGAGTTCTCAAAAAAAAAAAAAATATATATATATATATATATATATATATATATATATATATATATATATATATATATATATATATATATATATATATATTTCCATCTAGGGATGTAAGCAATTTAACTTTTCAATAATAGATATTTTCCCATTTCTCTTTCAATGCTTATCTTGAGTCTTGTGATTTTAGATTAAATTTTGTGTGCAGTTCTGATTTTTTTCATTAGAAATGATTGAAAGTCTCTTACTTCATTGAATATCCATCACCTCCCCTGAAAGATAATGCTCAGTGTGGCTGGGTAGTTAATTCTTGATTGAAACTCCAGTTCTTTTGCTTTATAATATTACAGATACTCTTGTCTTTTATTGTAAAAGCTGCCAGATTCTGGGTAACTGACTGTTGCTTCTTGACATTTGAATTGTTTTTGTTTGGCAGCTTGCAGTATTTTTTTCCAAAGATTGTAACAATTTTTCTTGGTTTTTTTTCCCTGTGGGATTCTTTCCAGAAGTGAATGATGGATTCTTTCAATGAGTATTTCCCCGTTTCTAAAATACTGGGGTATTTTTTGTTGATCTCTTGAAGAATGCTATGAAGGCTCGTTTTTTGGTCATAGCCTTCAGATATAACAATAATTTTTAAATTGTCTGTTCTGGATCTATTTTCCAGTCCAGCTGTTTCTCTAATGAGGTATTTCTCATTTTCTTCCATTTTTTTTCATTCTTTTTAGTTCGTTTGATTGTTTATGTCTCATAGAAGCATTAGGTTCCATTTGCCCCATTCAGTTTTTTATATGTGTGGTTCTCTACAATTAGCTTTTGTTGTCTCTTTTTTCCATTTGGATAATTCTACTTTTTAAGGTATTGTTTTCTTTAGTGGACTATTTTTTGCATTTGGTTATTTTTTTTTTAAGGAATTGCCTTCCTTTTCCATGTTGTTGACTCTTCCATATGTCTTATTACTTTTCTTATTTTTTTTTCTTCTACCTCTTTTATTTGTCTTTTAAAGTCCTCCATGCACATTTATATCACTCTTTGAGATGTCCTCTGTGGACATTTGGCTTTGTATGAGTTAGTGTTTTGGTCTTTCCTGTCACCATAGTAGCTTTCTATAGTCAAGATTCTTTTCTGTTTCTTGCTCATTTTCTTTTCTTTTGGTATTTTCTCTTCTTTTATTTTTAAAGTTGAGCTCTTATCCTGAGGTAAAGAGGATGCTGTTTCAAGCTTCTCATGCAGCTTTGAGCCTTGTTTCTGAACAAAGAGAACCCTTGTGCTTGCAGGAGTAATGTTTCCTACTCTATTCAGGATACAGCCTGGTTTTCAAGAGTTTCCCTTCTGAGATGGAACTGGAGGCTATCCCACTCAATTTCTCCTCTATTGAGACAAGAAAAAAGAGTGTCAGTTGCTAATTTGCTGTGATTATGACCCTTTCCCCATCATCCCCAGAATCTGTCTGAGCTGTACTAAACATCCTTTTCACCCCAGTGAGACTGATTTTTCTTGAAGTTGAGTGGTTTCCTTCTATCAGACTATTCAGAGGCTTAGTTTCATGTGGTTTTTGAGGAAAGCTGAGAGAGCTCAAGCATCTTTCTGGCTTCACTCAGCCCTTTGGGCTTTACTCCCAGATGTAGAACTTTTTTTAGGATATAGGCTAACCCCACATAAGTCACCAACATTTCTATATTTGACCCAAAAAGTCCACCAGCAAAAGATATAAAGAGAAATTCCACTTAATATAATGATAAATAATATAAAGTATTTAGGAATCTACCTGCCAAGACAAATCTAATAACTATAAAAACGCTATTATAAAACACTTTCAAACAAATAAGGTTAGATCAAAATAATTAGAAAATATTAACTATTCATAGATGGACTAAGGTAATAAAATAAAAATTACTATTGTATGTTGGAATCCTTACTAACTGCTAAGTAATTAGAGTTGATCTAATCTTACAAGAAGATGTTTTGGCCAGAACCTGAAACAAGGTACTAAGTAGAACTAATCAAGACAAGGCTTGTGTTCACACCTTTACTCATTGGAGTTCAATGAGTTCATACCTCCCTTGAAGCTCTTTGGACCAGAGAGCACTATGGGAGAAAACCCATAATCCCTCTCTCTGGAAGGAGCATAAATAGGCCAATGGGCCAGTCGAAGAGGCTCTGGAGAGGAAGACGCTACAAGTCGAGATTTCACTGGAATGACATGAAGACTGGAGCTGGCTGGAGGCTGAAGACAGCAGAGGCAGAGGCTGAAGGACCAGACCTTTGGATTTAAAGACATTTGGAGAGAGCTCTTGGAACCAAGCAGAGAGATAGGCCTCTAAGCTAACCGGGCTATATTGGAAATATTAAAAGATCTGAACTTTTATCACCTGGCTGTGTTTTGAGAAGAAAAAGATCACCAACATTTTGGCGCCCAACGTGGGGCTAACAGACCCCCTCAGTGGATTTCAGGGGAAAAGCTCCGATCCTGATTCAAGTGTAAAAGCCTCTGATCCTGATCCAGTGGAAAAGACTCATCAACCCAGAAATTAGGGTGAGTGCAACAAAGAAATTTTGTTAGAAGAGTTAAAGTAGAATTTCAGCTAAGATGGGACAGATATTTAGAAAACAGCCTGTTTCTGTTCAAGGAAAATGTTTAGACAGCATTGTCAAAATTATGGAAAGCCAAGGTTTAATTATAAGTTTACAGCAAATCACTGAATTTTTACAAACTGTAAAGGACATATGTCCTTGTTTCTCTCTTGATAAGGAATTAGATCTAAATGAATGGAAATTGGTTGGAGAGGATCTTTGTCAATTCTATGATAAAAATGGGCCTAACTCAATAATTAATACATATAATGTAATACAATTGGCTATAAGAAGTTATTTAAGTGATAGAATGATGAAAAGGAAAGTACAGGAGGAAGAATTGCCAACTTTACTAGGTGAAAAGGAGGACAAATCAGATGAGAATGGAGTTAATTACAATTCTGAGTATGATACTTCACAGAAGGAGGAATTAGGTGATTCCACATCTCATGACCCTCCCCCCGCAATTAACCCTTCATGGGTAGAACAAGGGGGAGGGAGAGAGACAGAAACACAGTCAGCTTCTCCTGTAAAGCAGAATTTGACGAGATTAGAAAAAGCATTAATTAAAGCAAAAAATGAAGGAGAAGATATATCTGATTTTATAAATGCATATCCTGTGATTGAAGAGCTCAACTCCTCAGGTCAGAAAGGGAGAAGATACACTCCTTTTAATTTGGAAAAAATTAAAGATTTGAAAAAGGGTTGCACTCTTTATGGGGCTACATCATCTTATGTGAAGATGTTACTAGATAATTTGTCTTATGAAATCCTAACCCCGAATGACTGGAAATCCATAACGAAAACTTGTCTAGAACCGGGACAAAATTTATTGTGGCTTTCGGAGTTTCATGAATTATGTAGGATTCAAGCCCAACGCAATAGGCAAACAGGAGCTATTGTACAAGTTGCTTTTGACCAACTAACTGGAGAAGGTCAGTATGCAGAGAGTTCAGAACAGATTTATTATCCCATAACAGTCTATGAGCAAATTTCTAAGGCTGCAATAAAAGCTTGGAATTCTCTCCCTGGACAGAAAGATGGAAATAATGCTTTCACAAAAATAGAGCAAGGTCCCAATGAACCTTTTGCAGATTTTGTGGGACGTCTGCAAACAGCTGTAATAAGAACCATTGGAGATAATGCTGCCACAGAAATAATGACTAGACATTTGGCTAAGGAAAATGCCAATGAGGTTTGCAAGAGAATTATATGGGGGCTAGACAAAGATGCTCCTTTAGAGGAAATCATAAGACGCTGTGCCACAGTGGGCCCAAATGCTTATTATGCCCAGACTATGATGAACATGGAAAGACAAGGTCTTTCTTGGCAGAGGAATTCTAGAGAAACTCGTCGATGTTTTAAGTGCGGAAAAGTTGGCCATTTGAGAGCTCATTGTAGATACAGAGACACAATGAGAAGACAGGGTGAGAGAAAACCCAAAATCCCATGTCCAAAATGTAACCGAGGCTTTCACTGGGCCTCTAAATGTATATTGACCCAGAGGAAGGAGAGGCAAGGCCCAGCTCCAAAGTATCAATCAAAGGACAGGTGGGGCATGATAGCAGCTGAGGTTACACCCAGAGAGACTTTAGAAATTCAGAACTGTGATGTCATCAACCAACAGAAAAGCAATCAGGATTACAGTTGGGAAGAATACAGGCCTTTTAAGACAACAAGACAATATCCAATGCAAACAGCTCCAATGTAATTACCAGATGATGAGGAGAAATTCCAAATTTGATAAATAGAAGGGAATTAGGTTAATTGCTTGGGGAAGAGGATCTGCTTATATTTCCACAGGTGGAAAAGGCTAACAATGAGACTGTCAAAAGAACTTTAAAATCTTCAGCTTTCAGTTCCTGAAAAACCAGCAAGAATCATTGGGTTCCTTAAGATGAAAAATTGTTGATGAGACTTTTGCAGTACTTCAGAGCTTACAAGAATTATTAGATTCCTGGCATATGAACTAATGGACAATGGATTGCTTATGGACTATTTCTAGGACTTATGGACATGTGTAAATTTTCAGATTGATTCTTGTTATTTGTTACATTACTACTAGCCTGTGTTATATTGCTATGTGCTCATGTAAATTATGTATAATGCCTCCCATATTGATGGATTTATGTATACCATGTATATCTGTTACAAAGTTCTGGCCCATATTGATGGATTTATGTATACCCCCTCAAAAACCCCCTATGTTTTAAAACAAAAGAAAGGGGGAGATGTTGGAATCCTTACTAACTGCTAAGTAATTAGAGTTGATCTAATCTTACAAGAAGATGTTTTGGCCAGAACCTGAAACAAGGTACTAAGTAGAACTAATCAAGACAAGGCTTGTGTTCACACCTTTACTCATTGGAGTTCAATGAGTTCATACCTCCCTTGAAGCTCTTTGGACCAGAGAGCACTATGGGAGAAAACCCATAATCCCTCTCTCTGGAAGGAGCATAAATAGGCCAATGGGCCAGTCGAAGAGGCTCTGGAGAGGAAGATGCTACAAGTCGAGATTTCACTGGAATGACATGAAGACTGGAGCTGGCTGGAGGCTGAAGACAGCAGAGGCAGAGGCTGAAGGACCAGACCTTTGGATTTAAAGACATTTGGAGAGAGCTCTTGGAACCAAGCAGAGAGATAGGCCTCTAAGCTAACCGGGCTATATTGGAAATATTAAAAGATCTGAACTTTTATCACCTGGCTGTGTTTTGAGAAGAAAAAGATCACCACAATTGTATATAAATTAATATACCTATATAGTGCCATAGCAATCAAACTACCCAAACATATGTTATAGAGCTTGAAAAAAAAATAAAATCCATCTGAAGGGACAAAATATCAAGAATATCATGGAAAACAATGAAAAAGTACAAAAGAATATACCCTAGACAAAATATATTTAAAGTACATTGTAAAGTAGCTTTAATTAAAAGTATTTGGTACTGATTAAGAAATGGAATAGTGGATCAGAGGAATAGATAAGCTACACAATATAATCCAATATTTGATAAAACTAATGCCAGCTTCTGGACTAAGCACTAATTATAAGATTAAATTGCTGGGAAAACTGGAAAATGGTATAGCAGAACCTAGACATTAATCAGTATTTCACATTCTATACAAAGATAAGGTTAAAATAGGTACATGAATTAGAAATAAAGGGTGATCCTACAAGCAAATTAGGAGAGTAAGGAACAGTTTATGTGCCAGATTTGTGGGGAAAGGAAGACTTTATAAGTAAAAAAGGAGATAGAGAACAGTACGAAGTGACAAAGTTCTAATTTTATGGCATAAATTTTAAAGTGTTTTGCATAAATATAATTCAATCAAAATTAGAGGAGAAGCAGAATATTGTGAAAGTTTTTACAGCCAGATTTTCTGATGAAAGTTTCATTTCTCAAATATGTAAAGGTTTCAGTCAAAATTATAAAAATACAAATCATTCCCCAATTGTTAAATGGGCAAAAGATATAAGTAGGCAGTTATCAGATGAAGAAATTAAATCTGTATATTATTCTTTTTTATTTGCATTTTACTGCTAATAGTGTTGTAGAACATTTTTTTTCTTATATTGTTATATGAAAAAAAAAAGTTCTACAACACTATTGACCAGTAAAATGCAAATTAAAAGAAGTCAGAGGTAGCATATTACACCTATCAGATTAGCTAATATGATAGAACAACAAAATTAGAAATGTTGGAGAAGATATTGGAAAATCAGGACCTTAATATGTTGTTTGTTGGAATTGTGAACTAATTCAAATGTTCTGGAGAGCAATTTTGGAATTACAGCCCAAAAGTTTATAATACTGATCACACCCTTTAATCCAGTAATACCACTACTATTTTTGTATATCTAAGAAATCATAAAAAGGGGGGAAAGGATCCACATGTACAAAATGCTTATAGCAATTCTCTTTATAGTATCAAAATTGGAAATCGAAGGGATACCTGTCATTGGAGAATAGCTAAACAAGTTGTGGCATATGAATGTAATACATTACTATTGTACTATAAGATTTGATGAGCAGGTAATGTTCAGGAAAAAAAAAAGCCTTCCCCAATTGATAAATGGTTAAAGGAGATGAACAATTTGCAGAAGATGAAATTAAGCCTTCTGTAGTTATATGAATAATGCTCCAAATAACAATTGATTATAGAAATAAAAATTAAAACATTTCACCTCACATCTCTCAGACTGTCTAAGAGGACAACAAAAGATGATCATACATGTTGGAGAGGATGTGGGAAAATTGGGACACTAATGCATTGTTGGTGGAGATGTGAAATGATCCAATCATTCTGGAAAGCAATTTGGAACTATTTCCAAAGATCTAAAAGAAATGTGCTTTCCCTTTGACTCAGCTGTGTTGTTACTGGATCCCATGCAAATCATAAAGGAAGGAAAAAAAAAAAAACACATGTGCAAAAACTGTTTGTAGCAGCTCTTTCTGTGGTAGCAAAAATATATATAAAATGAGCAGATTCCTGTCAATTAGTGATTGGCTGAATAAGCTGCGTATATGAAAATAACATAATATTATTGTACTATAAAAATGATGAACAAGCTGATTTTGGAAAAGCATGGAAAGATTTATGTCAATGGATGTTGAGTGACACAGGCAGAACCAGGAATGCATTGTATACAATAACAGCAAGAATGTGTGATGATCACCTATGAAAGACTTGGTTCTTCTCAATGGTTTAGTGAAACAAGGCAATATCAATAAACTTTGGATTGAAAATTCTACCTGCATTAAGAAAAAAAAGAACTATGGAGATTGAATGTAATTCAACACATGCTATGTTAACTTTTATTTTTTCTGGGTTTTCCCTCTTTTCTGTTTTTTCTTTCCTGGGTTTTCCCTCTTTTCTGAGTTCCTTAGGATACAGACCCAGTAATGACACTGCAGGGTCAAAGAGTATGCAATTTTAGAGCCCTTTGGGTATAGTTCCAAATTGCTCTCTATAATCATTGGATCATTTCACAACCATGAAAAATCCACTGTCCTAATTTTCCCATATCCAATCAAAATTTTATTATCTTTTCCTGTCATATTAACCAATCTGAGAGATGTGAAGAGGTACCTCAGAGTTGTTTTAATTTGCATTTCTCTAATCAATATTGACAGAGCATTATTTCATATGACTCTAGATGTCTTTACTGTCATTGTCTGAATTTTTTTTTTTAATTCTTTGACCATTTATCACTTGTGGAATGATTTATAAATTTGAAACTATTCTTTATATATTTTAGAAATGAGATTTTTATCAGAAACACTGAAGAGAAAGATTTTTTCCAGCTTTGTACTGGGAAAACTAGAAATTAGTATACAGAAATTAGGCACTGACCCATACCTAACACCATATACCAAGATAAGTGTGAAATGGGTTCCTGATTTAGACATAAAGAGTGATATTATAAGCAAATTAGAAGATCTGTAGAGAAGGAAGGAATTTGTGGCCAAAGAAGAAATTGAGTACATTTTTAATATAACATAGATAATTTTGATTATATTAAGTACAAACAAAATCAGTGAAGACAAGATTGTAATAAAAGCAATAAAATGGGAAATATTACATTCAAGGGCTCTGATAAGGAACTCATTTCTAAAATATATACAGAATTTACTGACATTTATGAGAATTCAAACCATTCTCCAATTTATAAATGGTCAAAGGATATGAACAGACAATTTTTAGATGCAGAAATTGAAACCATTTTTAGCTATATGAAAAGGTGCTCTAAATCACTATTGATCAGAAAAATGCAAATTAAGACAATATTGAGGTACAACTACACACCTCTCAGATTGGCTAAGATGACAGGAAAAGATAATGATGAATATTGGAGGGGACATGGGAAAACTGGGGCACTAATACATTATTGGTGGAGTTGTGAACTGATTCAACTATTCTGTAGAGAAATTTGGAACTATATTCAAAAGCTATCAAATTGTGCATACCCTTTGGTACAGCCATGTTTCTACTAGTCTTGTATTGTAAAGAGATTATACAGAAGGAAAAAGACTGACATGTACAAAAAATGTTTGTGGCAGACCTCTTTGTAATGACAAGAAACTGGAAACTGAGTGGATGCCCATCATTTGGAGAATGGCTGAATAAGTTATGGTATATGAATGTTATAAAATATTATTGTTTTATAAGAAATGAGCAGAAAGATGATTTCAGAGAGGCTTAAAGAGACTTTCATGAACTGATGCTAAGTAAAGTGAACAGAACCAGGAAATGTTTGTTCATGGCTACTAGGAGGTTATACAATGATCAATTTTGATGGCCGTGGCTCTTTTAAACAATGAGATGATTCAGGTTAGTTCTAATGGTCTTGTGATCAAGAGAGCCATCTGCACCCAGACAAAGGACTGTGGGAATTGACAGTGGATCTCAACATGGTATTTTCACTCTTTTTGTTTTTGTTTGCTTGCATTGTTTTTTCTTTCTCATTTTTTTTCTTTTCCTTTTTTCTTGTCTACCATGATAATTGTGTAAATATGTATAGAAGAATTGCACATGTTTAGCATATATTGGATGACTTGTCATTTAAAAGAAAGGGTGGAGGAGAAGGGAGAGAAAAAATTGGAACACTAATGCATTGTTGGTGAAGTTGTGAATTGATCCATCCAATCTGGAGAGCATTACGTTACTATGCCCTCTCTTATTTGTCTTTTAAAGCCTTCCATGAACACTTTGAGAAGCTCCTTTGGGCTTAGACCAATTTATATCATTGTTTGAGATTTCCTCTGTTGACATTTTGTCCTCATCTGAGTTAGTGTTTTGATCTTTCCTGTCACCATAGTAGCTTTCTGTGGTCAAGATTCTTTTCTAGTTCTAGCTCATTTTCTTTTCTTTTCTTTTAATCTCTCTCTCTCTCTCTCTCTCTTCTCTCTCTCTCTCTCTCTCTCTCTCTCTCTCTTTCTCTCTCTCTCTCTTAATTTTTATGATTGAGTTCTGCTTCTGGGATAAAGAGGACACTGCCCCAAGCTATATTTGCATCTCTGAGATTTTGTTTTAACACAGGGGTCTTTTGTGTTTGTAAGAGGCAGCTTTGCCTTTTTATTTCCCCCAGGAAACAATATTATTTTCTAGAGTTTGCTTTCTGACCTGGGAGTGAAAGCTGCCCCATTGATTTGCTCCTTTACTGAGCCAGGACCAAGGGTCTTAGTTGCTGATTTGCTTTGATTAAGACCCACTCAGTGGCTTTCCCAATGTCTGAGCTGAGCTGAACACCTTTTTCACCCCAGTGAGAGTGATCTTTCTTATAGATTTTCCTGTATATCTTGAGGTGGAAAATGGTTTCATTCCAATAGACTGTTCAAAGGCTTAATTTCATGTGGTTTTCAAAGGAAATTGTGAGAATTTGAGCAGCTTCCTGATTTTATTCTGCTCCACACCTGGAGGAGAGAGAGGTTCATTCTTTTTTTTTTTTTTTTTTAATAATTATAACTTTTTATTGACAGTTCATATGCATGGGTAATTTTTTTTACAACATTATCCTTGCACTCATTTCCATTCCAATTTTTCCCTTCTCTCCCTCCACCCCCTCTCCTAGATGGCAAGCAGTCTTATACATGTTAAATATGTTATAGTATATCCTAGATATAATATATGTGTGCAGAACCGAACAGTTCTCTTGTTGCACAGGAAGAATTGGATTCAGAAGGTAAAAATAACCTGAGAAGAAAAACAAAAATGCAAACAGTTTATACTCATTTTCTAATGTTTCTTCTCTGGGTGTAGCTGATTCTGTCCATCATTGATCAATTGGAAATGAATTAGATCTCTTTGTCGAAGATATCCATTTCCATCAGAATATATCTTCATACAGTATTGTTGCTGAAGTGTATAATGATCTCCTGGTTCTGCTCATTTCACTCAGCATTCATTTATGTAAGTCTCTCCAAGCCTCTCTGTATTCATCCTGTTGGTCATTTCTTACAGAACAAAAATATTCCATAACATTCATATAACACAATTTACCCAACCATTCTCCAATTGATGGGCATCCATTCATTTTCCAGTTTCTAACCACTACAAAAAGGACTGCCACAAACATTTTGGCACATACAGGTCCCTTTCCCTTCTTTAGTATTTTTTTGGGGGGATATAAGCCCCAAAATAGCACTGCTGGTTCAAATGGTATGCAGTTTGAGAGAGGTTTATTCTTAAAATTGTAGGAAAATAACTTTGTTTTATGATATTTTAAACTTAGCAATTCTAAAATAGAACTCATTGTTCCTCCCTCTAACCCCACTTTTTTATACCTTTCTTTTTGGGGAGCTGTGGAACCAAAATTCTTTGAATCATTCAGGTATGTAACTTCAAAGTCATGTTGACTTTTTTCTTCCTCATAACGTATAATCAGTATGCCAAAAAGTCTTGATAATTTTGCCTTTCTTCATTTCCATCCCTAATATTTGAGCCTTTTTCTTGAGTAACAGGGCTACCACTCTAGTTCAAAATCTCAACATTTCTAACTGGGAGTGCTTTCTCAGTATCCTAACTAAATGATATCTCTGTCTCAAATCTCTTTCCCAATATTCTTCCAAATGGCTTCCAGAGTGATTTTCTTAAAGTGTGAATTCTCCATATTTTTTTCTCTATCTTGTTAAATCAAAACAAAACTAAACAAAGCTATTTCCACTATATGCCTATTATTTCCAGCATCAAATAAAAATTGCTTTGATATCAACAATTTTTCTCAAAATCTGTCCCCAATCTACCTGAACAAATCAAACCTACTTTACTTGATTTCTTGGATTCTGACCAAACTAACTATTTGCTATTCATCAAAAGAACATACAATTTCCTGTGTCTATAGTATTTTATATTATTTGCCCCATGTTCTTTATGAATTTTCTCATACTCTCTCCCTCAGACTCCTTCAAATTGCTCACACTTCAGATTGCACAAACTCCTTCAAAACTCACTCCATGATCTTGATCTTTCCTGATCCTCTACTTTGCCACATAAAATTACTTTTCATTTGCTCTTTAATTTCATAACTGCCTATCTTTCCATTTGCTTCCTTGGTTAGAAAGACTCCTTGGACATAGAGACTATTTTCATGTCTGTATTCATGTTTTCAGAATCTAACCTAGTGCTTGGCACATATACATATATACACTGATGTACTTATGCACAAGTTCACAATACACCTATACTTGTATACACACATGTGCCTAAATGCATGTGTATGTGTTTGTCTATAATTTAGGAAACATTCTTGCATGTTGATTTAGATGCTTATACCCAGGTTAAGCACTGTGCTTAACCATGAGACAATTTTTATTATAAATGGGATTACCTGTTCAATGCCATGAAAAACAACCAACCCAGAGCTACCTCTTTTTCATAGTGAATATTTAATTTAAAACAATTATTGTGAATAGTCACACTCATATATTTTCAGTTATATTTGCAATAATCATGCATGTGAATTTTAAAATAATGCAAAGATTTCTTCACCCGTATTCCTAATATTATATTTTTAAAATTAGTTTTCTATGACAAATTGCATTTCCCCCACCTTAGGATTAACTTTTCAAAGTGATGGCAATCATTTCACCCAACCTGATGTTGTTCACATTTATTTCTGACTTTAAAAAAAGAGGAAATCTGGTAAGAATTTCAGTTCAGTTGAAAACACAACATAACTCAGCTTCCTATTAATTCCCCACAACTTATTTAGATCTGGATTGCAAATGTAACCTTAATTCAAACAAATATACACAGATGTAAAAGTTCAAAATAGACATGAGACAACTCAAGATGAAGGAAAAATGTTTTGAATAAAAATAAAATTTGGCACATTCATTGTGGCAATTATGTTTTAATTATTTTTCTTTTAAAATTTCATTTTATTTCATTCTTAACTTCTGTTTCATTTAGCTGTAATTCCCCCCTGCAAAATAAATGAATGAATGAATGGGTGAATAAATCAAAAAATATGGATAGAGATTAATATGTGTATGTGTGTATACATGTGTTTCTTTCTCTCTCTCTCTCTCTCTCTATATATATATATATATATATATATATATATATATATTTACATTTGCATTCATATCCACACATTTGTATTATAAATTGGATTAAAACAATAAAACAAATTAATGTTGAAAATAGGTCCTCTTTGTATGTCAAATGCATAGCATCTTAAAAAATCCTTACTTCAAACACGTGTCAACTGTCTGAGCCACTTGAAATTTTTGTCAACATTTTGTACAGGATGAAACTAAAACTGAAAATGATGAAACCAGTGACTGTTACCTAGTTTGATGACTAATTAGGTATGTTGTAGAAAGTATTCTTATTTAGATATTCTATCAATATCTACGGTCCTTTGCTTCCTGAAAGTATATCATTTTTTCACTTGGCCAGAGTCATAGGATTTGAACCTACATGTCTATTCTGATTCCAGATGTTATGACGTTTCTACCTTGTGTCCTCTGAATTTAGTAATGAATTAATTTTCTATAGTATGTATTCTTAAAATAATCAATCTCATTTTTTTTTCTTTTGCTGAGGCAATATAATTTACTTGCCGAGGGTCACACAGCTAGGAAATGCTAAGTGTCTGAAGCCAGATTTGATCTCAGATCTTCCTGACTTCAGGGCTGGTACTTCAGTGGTATCCACTGTGCCATCTAGCTGCCCCTGATATTTTGATTTTAAAAATATGAATAAAACATTTTAAGTCACTTGAAATTTTATTAGGCAACCAAGTAATTATAGAGTTTTAAGAAATGTGATAAGAATTGGACCTTTCATCTCAATTGCATATAGAATATTCAGATGAAGAAACTGGCTACCAGTTGTTGCATTTGTGCAACTTTCAACATTAGAAAGTTGCCTAAATCACTGAGAGTTTAAATGGCTTTCCTGTGTGAAAAGACTTATATTTCACAGGCAAGGCAGGACATCAACACACATTTTCCTTGTTTTTTAGGAGTAATACTATCCACTTTTACTTTTATTTAAGAAATGACAAATTATACTATTGGTTGTTAGGCTTATAAACCTGAAATTGGAATGGAAATTAGAAATCACCAAACCAACTTTCGACTTAATGTAAAGGAAGCCCCCTTTTTTTTATATATTTAGGACAAAATCTTCCTACTTTGATTGTCTAATACATTGGTCTTATTTATATTCTCTAGAGACACACAAAATTACAATTTACATTTCTGTTGACTTTTTAAATATTTGAACATAATTTATCTGTTGTCCCTCAGTCTTTTCATTCTGGGGTTAAATGATCTTCCTTATCGCAACAGTTTCTCACATGAAGAATGATACTTTTCATGATTTTTATACCATTCATCATTCTTGTTGCGATTGTTTTGATATACTTTGATTGCTAAAAACCTTTATAAACAAGGTATTCAGATTTAGGCACAATTGTCCAAAAGATACCATCCCAATATAGAGTTCAATGAAGCTACCATCTTCTTAGATTCTAACATGTGATATATATTACAAATTGGTTTCTGTTTTATTTTGTTTTTGTAGTATCAAATCATTGAATCATGTTGATATTGGGATTATCTAAAATTCCTGGTTAAGGCAGGTACCCTACATTTCTAAAAAAAAAAAACCTATGCACTTAAATATTTTTTCTTCTGAAATTTTACTTTGTTGGTTTGATACACAATTTTACTGCCATGATTATTTTCAATTTTAGCTTGTGATTTAAAGGGTTAGATTTGGGAAGGGAATATAATAACTATGTTTCTAGAAATTTGCTCAACAATTTTTGCTTATAAAGGGTCATTGTTTATCTTCTTAATTCTCTTATATAGAATAGATGCCCAATTTCAAGCTAATATATATGTTGCAATGCTTGTGAATTAGCAAAAAGAAAGTGACTTTCATGTGTTTTTAAAATTTTATTTATTGAATATTTTCCCCAATTCCATGCAAAAATAATTTTTAATTTTCTTTTAAATTTTTTTTCAATTCTAGGCTCTCTCCCTTTTCCCCACCTGCAATTAAGAAACCAGTTGTGAAGTTATGCAAAACCTTTTCATGAAAGTCAAGTTGCAAAAAATAAAGACCAATAGCCCACCCTAATAAAAATAAAAACCAACAAGAAAAAATAAGTTAAAAATAGAGTGAGATAGAGAGGGAAAGAGAGAATATTTCAATTGTATTCCAATATAATTAATTCCTTCTCTGGATATGGATAGGGTTTTTCTTTATAAATCCTTCAGAGTAGTAGATAATTGTACAATTGAGAATAGCAAAGTCATTCCACTTTGGTTATCCCAGAACATTTCTGTAATTTTATGTACTGTACATTTCACTTTGCTTGAGTTTATGAAGAACTTTCTAGGTGATACTTTTTTCTTCCTGAGAGCATTCTGCTCATCATTTCTCATACAACAACAATATTCCACGATAATATATATCACAGTATATTGAGCCATTGTCTGATTGATGGGCATCCTATCACTTTACAATTATTTTAATCTGAGAAGAGAGTTTCAAGGGAAAATTATTTTTGTTGACATAGGTCATTTCCCTATTTTAAAATTTTCTTTTGGTATTCATGTTAAGTAATGGTTTTATTAGATCAAAGAGATATATGAATTTATAGCCTATTAGGCACAGATCATTTATCAATTGGGTTATAGCTCTTATTTTTTATAAATTAACTCAGTTCCCTCTATGTCGGGGAAATGAGGTCTTATCAGAGAATCTTGCTTTGAAATTCATTTTACACTTATTATTAACTGTATTTTCCTCCATTTATTCTTTTTCTGGTTTCACCTTGTCCCTTCTCAAAAGTTTTTTGGTACTGACTATTCCCTTCCCCAATATGCCCTCTCTTTTATCATCCTCCCCTCTTTCCCACCTCAATTATCCTCCCATTTTCCTGCAAGGTAAGATACATTTCATACAACTTTTGTATATGTATGTATGTTATTTCCTTTTGGGACTAATTCTGATGAATAATATTTATTCTTTCACCCTCTCCTCCCCCTCTATTTATCCACTGTAAAAGCTTTTCCCTGCCTCTTTTATGGCAGATGATTTGTATCATTTTACTTCTCCCAATACATTACTGTCTCATCCCTCAATTTAATTTTTTGAGATATTATCCCTTTACATTCAAATCATACTTGGGTCTGTTTCTCTCTCTCTCTCTCTCTCTCTCTCTCTCTCTCTCTCTCTCTCTCTCTCTATTTCTCTCTCTCTCTCTCTGTTTCTGTCTGTCTCTGTCTCTGTATCCTCTCTTTCCTTTTTAGGATTTTTTCTTTCTTAGATCTGATTTTTCTTGTGTAGCAAGATAACTGCATAAATATTTTACATATATTGGATTTAACATACTTCATATGCATTAGAGTACCTACCATTTAGGGAAGAGGGTGGGGGGAAGGAGGGGAAAAGTTGGAACAGAAGTTTTTCAGGAATCAATGTTGAAAAATTATCCAGGAATATGTTTTGTAAATAAAAAAAAAACTATAATAAAAAAAGAAAAAAATCATTCAGGGCATGAATTTGGTTTTTATAGATCAAACAGACCTTAATGGCATTGCTGATGAAATTAGCAAGTTGTTCCATTAAGCTTTGCTGTTGGAATCCTTACTAACTGCTAAGTAATTAGAGTTGATCTAATCTTACAAGAAGATGTTTTGGGCAGAACCTGAAACAAGGTACTAAGTAGAACTACCCATAATCCCTCTCTCTGGAAGGAGCATAAATAGGCCAATGGGCCAGTCGGAGAGTTCGAGAGAGTGAAGACGCTACAAGTCGAGATTTCAGCGGAATGACATGAAGAGTTGGAGCTGGCTGGAGGCTGAAGAAAGCAGAGGCAGAGGCTGAAGGACCAGACCTTTGGATTTAAAGACATTTGGAGAGAGTTCTTGGAACCAAGCAGAGAGATACGCCTCTAAGCTAACCGGACTATATTGGAAATAATAAAAGATCTGAACTTTTATCACCTGGCTGCTTTTTGAGAAGAAAAAGCTCACAACACTTTGCCTTCATGGAATTGAGCACTCACCTTCTATGGTTCTATTCTTGTCACCCTATTGTTGCACTCTCTTGCAATTCCTTGGTTTTGTGCGTAGCTGGGGCATCTATAAGCAGATAGTGGTTGTCAATCACTGGATACGTCTGCAGCAAAAAGAAAAAAAGGGTAATTGTGCTTTTCCAGGCAACAACACCTACCTAGCAATACCTGCTTAGCTGCAGAATTCAAGGTCATCTTGACCTGGCTTTGAACATCGCTCTGAAACCTCCTAAGTGCCAGCCAGCAGACCAGAAAAGATTGAGAAGAATTGGGAATGGGTGTGTTGGGAGAGTATCATTAATCTGGATGGCAAGGGGGTGAAGCCATTTCTATAGAGGATGCCTAGTTTCTACTAGTACCTAAAATATTGTCCCTTCATGCACTGTTTGATTTATATGTTTTACCTTTCTTTACTTTTCTTAGTAATTTTGTTGTTTTAGGGCTTAAATATGGAGAGCATAGATACAATAAACTTGTCTTGACCACATACATCAATATTTCTCTCTTTTCTTGCTTCCATTATCTCTGCAAGAACCAATACTGCTGTTCTATCATTGGCATTTCACAGGTGTATCCTTTCCATTTCTATTTTGCCCTCGGGCTCTAGAATATCAGTTTTCCTTGATAATTTCTTGAAAGAGTACATCCAGGCTCTTTTTTGATCATGACATTCAGGTTGACAAATAATTTTAAAATGATGTCTTCTGGATCTATTTTCCCTGTCAGTTGATTTTTCAGTGAAGTATTTCACAATTTTTTTTCTATTTCTTTTTCATTTAGTGGTTTTGCTGTATTGTATCTCCATGGATACAATGGGGATGGGGATAGGTGGGTGGGGCTTTTGACTAGGGCTATGCTGAAACAACTTGCTTTGGATTTGTGCACTGGGCTCCCACCTTGATGCCACATACTCTCTCCACTGACTTCAGAGTCTTCCCTGGTGTTCCAGAGTTGAGAGGTTCAGAATGGTTTGAATTTGCTGATTCAGAGGTTCTGCCTTGCCAAAGCAGGGGTATGGGCTAGAGCTAGGCTGTGCTGGTGCAGCCTGCATTGGATTACATGCTAGGCTTTTATCCTAATTCCATAGATCTTTTCTGCTGATCTTCCTAGTCCTCTTCAGTGTTTCTGAACTGAGAGGTCTGGAAGTCATCAGTACTGCCATTAATGCAGAAGTCCTACTGGGGATAGGTACAGGACTTCACTTGAATGTCCTGCACCAGGATTGTATACTGGACTCCCACTGAGATGTTACAGGCCTTTTCAGCCAAACTTCTAAGTTGCCTTCTGCTAAAAAATATTCTACTTCAGCTTTTGGAGTTCTCTGAAACTCTAAAATCTGTTCAGCATCATTACTTAAAGGAATTTGGAGCAGTTTTAGGGAGAGGTTTGGATGAGTTCCCACCTTTACTTCACCCACTTGTGGCTTTTACTTCTTTTACTCCCTAATCTCCAGGTTGCTTGTAGTATCCATTCTGTATATAATAAAGATTCCTCATTAGAAGATAAGGGCCTTTAAGGCAGAGATTTTGTGATTTTGAAATTCAGTATTCTTTGGTCCTAAATACCTGTAAAGTTAAGAATAAAAGTTCATATAGACCTGTTACATCATTTACTCAGGGAACCAAAACGGCAGAATGAAGACAAGAATCTACAACACTCCATTATAAAGTCGCTATCATGAAAAACATTTGATACTGATAAGACATAGATTGGAGGTTCAGTGGAATAGATTAGAGACATACAAGGCAATAATCAATGACTAGTAATCTAGCATTTGATAAACTCTCAAACTCCTTCTTCTTGGATAAGAACTCACTATTTCACAACAATTGCTGGGAAAACTGAAAAATAATATATCAGAAACCTGGCAGCAATGACATTACTAGGTATTTATAATAAGGAAATCACAAAGGAAGGAAAAGGATTCACATGTGCAAAAAAAAGTAGCAGTTTTTTTTTTTTGTAATAACAAAGAATTGAATATATATATACATATATATGTATATACATATATATATATATATGTATATATATATTTAGCATATGGTACTAAGAAGTACAATGATAAATCAGTGGAGTAGGTTAGATACACATGAAAGAATAATCAAAATTAGAATAATCTAGTATTTGATTAAACCCCCCAAACTCCAGCTTCTGAGATAAAAACTCTTTCACAAAAATTGTTGGGAAAACTGGAGAATAATATATCATAAATTCATCATAGACCTATATCTCACAGCCTATAGCAAAATTAGTTCAAATAATCGACATGCTTTAGATGAAAGGGATGATATTATAAGCAAATTAGGAAAGTAATAAATAGTTTGCTATCATATCTTTGGAGAAATTTATGGCCAAAGCAAAACTAGAAAATAGTATGAAATACAAAATTGACAAATTTGGCTACATTAAATTTAAAAGATTTTGTACAAATCAAAACAACATAACCAAGATTCAAAGAGAAGCAGAAAGGTGGGGAAATTTTTTACAACTAGTATTTTTATAAAGGTCTAATTTCTGAAATATATGAAGAAACATGTCAAATTTATAACAATACAAGTTATTCCCCAATTGATAAATAGTCAAAGCATATGAACAGACAATTTTCAGATGAAGAAATTAAAGTCATCTAAAGTCATATAAATAAATGTCTTAAATCACTATTAATTAGAGAAATGCAAGTTAAAATAATTCTGAAGTACCACCTTAAATCTATCAGATTGGCTAAGATGACCTCAAAAGATAATGATAAATTTTGGACATTGCAAATATTAGGACCTTAATGAATTTTTGGTAGAGTTGTGAAATGATCCAAATACTCCGAAGAACAATCTGGAACTATTACCAAACAGCTATAAAGCTGTATATACTCATTGACCAAGTTGTGGCACTACTAGGTCAGTATCACAAAAAAATGATAAAAGAGGGGGGGGGGAAATGTTCAAAAACATTTGTAGTAGTTATTTTGTGGTATTTTGTGGTGACGAATTGGAAAATGAGTAAATGTCCATCAATTGGGGGTTGGCAGAATAATTTATGAGTTGTGAAAATAATGAAATATTATTGTTATATAAAAACATAATGAATAGGTTGATTTTAGAACGGTCTGGAAAGATTTACACAAAGTGATGATGAGCAAATCAAGTAGAATCAGGAAAATATTGTACATAGAAATAGCAAGATTATGAGATGATCAGCTTTGACAGGCTTATTACTTCTTCTTAGTGTTTCAGTGATCAAAGCCAATTCCAACAATCTTGTATGGGAAATGTCATCCACATCGAAGGAGGGAACTGGATGTAAATCAATACATGTTATGATTCTTTTTTTTCTTCTTTTTCTTGTTTTTTTTTTTCTTTCTTACATGATTTTCTCCTTTTGTTCTGGTTCTCCTTTCAACATGATCCTTAAGGATTTTTTTTTTAAGTGAATGTACATGTATAACTCAAAAATGCTATTTTTACATGTAATTGGGAAAATAAAAATTAAAAAAGAAAATAATTCAGTGATTCTGTCCAGTAATGCATGTAATAACCCAACTATGCCTACCCATCCCTCTCATTCATTTGCTCTAGGAATTTGACACAAGTGATTAGTTAATGTGCTATAAGTGTCCTGAAATTTGTCCAGTAACTGTGAAGTACCATCATTTCTCACTTTCATCACATGGCCAACCTCTTTTTTCTTCTGTCATATAATTCATTGATGACATCTTTTCATTTTGTTCTCCTATAGAGATCCTCTTGGTTAAGTGCTAGAGCATCTTTTTCTGCTGTCCTTTATGAGATGCTTTTCTTAATTCTTTTGAGACATTAGCATTTCCAGGTCTTCTTACAGTACAGAAACTTGAATAAAATATTTGTGTTCAAACTGGGGATTGTTGTTGCTGTAGAAGCTTGATATCTGTTTAAAAAAAAAAAAAAAGATTTGCAATTTACTGAAAGAATATAATCTGCCAATAATACCATTGCAATTCTAAACCTAGCTAAATGTCTCTTGAATGGATTGAGACTTTTGAGAAGTTCCATGGGATGTCCATTTATCTAGATCAGGAAATTTTAACTTTTTTGGATGTATGGAAAACTTTGATAATTAAATGAATCATTTAGACCCCCTTCTAAGAATTTTTCTAAAATCATAATATTTAATACATAGAGTTACAAAGGAAATTATTTTCAAATACATTAATCCTAATTCTAAAATCAACATATATGCATATGCATACCTGTATATTCAAACTGTGTGTGTGGAGAGAGAGAGAGAGAGACAGAGACAGAGACAAAGAGAGACAAAGCAAGCACAGGCCCATGTTTGAAAAATACTACATTCACCCTTGGGAAACCTTCCATTCCAATTTTTTTTTCTCCTTTCTTTCCCTTACCCTATCTTTAGACAGAAGTAATCCATTATATGCTAAACATATGCCATTCTTCCATTCATATTTCCACAATTATTATTCTGCACAAGAAAAATCAGACCAAAAAGAGGGGATGTGAGAAACAAAATAAAAAACAGGCAAAAAATGAAAAAAGGTGAAAAAACTGTGTTGTGACCCACATTCAGTCCCTACAATTCTCTCTCTGAATGGAGATGGCTCTCTCCAACCCTAAGTCCATTGGAACTGGCCTGAATCACATCACTGTTGAAAAGAGTAATGTCCATAAAAATTGATCATATAATTTTGTTTTTGCCATGTACACTGTTTTCTTAGTACTACTTACTAAACTTGGCATCAGTTCATGTAAGTCTCTCCAGGCCTTTCAGAAATCATTCTACTGATCCTTTCTTATAGAAGAATAATATTCCATAACCACTCTTCAACTGATGTGCAGTCATTCAGTTTCGAGTTCCTTGTCACTACAAGAAGGTCTGCTGCAAACATTTTTGCACATGTGGGTCCTTTTTCCCTTTTTATGATCTTTTTGGGATACAGGTCCAGTAGAGATACTGCTGAATCAAATATTATGCACAATTTGATATTCCTTTGAGCATAGTTCCATATTGCTCTGCACAATGGTTGGAGCAGTTCACAACACTATCAACAATATATGAGTCCCATTTTCCCAGATCCCCTCCAACATATTTATCATCATAATCTTAGCAAATCTGAGAGGTATGGTAGTGGTACCTCAGATTTGTCTTAATTTACATTTTTCTGATCAATTGATTAAGAACATTTTTTTCATATGATTAGAAATGGTTTTAATTTCTTCATCTGAAAATTGTTCATATCTTTGATCACATATTAATTAGAGAGTGGCTTGTATTCTTATAAATTTGAGTCAATTTTCTATATATTTTAGAAATGAAGTCTTTATCAGAAACTTTTAATGTAAATTTAAATAAAAATTCCTCATATTTAGGCAGACTATATCAAGACAATTTGATCATTGAGACTGAAGATCTTATAAAAAGCACTGTAATATTTGGAGGCTTGATGCATTTAGCACAATATTTTTTGCCAAAAAAGAGCATTTGGTAGACTTCACTATGTCTTCTATACATTTTTGTAAAACAAAATAATGCTCTTAAGATAACCACTTATCATAGGGGAAAGAATGTTGGTTTTGGAGGTGGAAAACTTAAGTACTCTTTCAATTTTTATTTTTTCCTTTTTTCTTTATTAAAGTATTTTTATTTTTCAATACATATGCATGAATATTACTTCAGTATTAACCCTTGCAAAACCTTGTGTTTCCATTCCCCTTTTGCCCACCCCCTTTCCTAGATGGCAAGTAGTGCAATATATGTTTTTTTTTAATATTTTATTTTATTTTATTTAATAGTAACTTTATATTGACAGAATCCATGCCAGGGTAATTTTTTTTATAACATTATCCCTTGCACTCGTTTCTGTACCAATTTTTCCCCTCCCTCCCTCCATCCCCTCCCCTAGATGGCAAGCAGTCCTATATATGTTAGATATGTTGCAGTATATCCTAGATACAATATATGTTTGCAGAACTGAACAGTTCTCTTGTTGCACAGGGAGAATTGGATTCAGAAGGTAAAAATAACCCAGGAAGAAAAACAAAGATGCAAATAGTTCGCATTCATTTCCCATTTCTTTGGGTGTAGCTACTTCTGTCCATCCTTTATCAATTGAAGCTCAGTTAGGTCTCTTTGTCAAAGAAATCCACTTCCATCAGAATACATCCTCATACAATATCGTTGTCAAAGTGTATAATGATCTCCTGGTTCTGCTCATTTCACTTAGCATCAGTTTGTGTAAGTCTCTCCAATTCTCTCTGTATTCATCCTGCTGGTCATTTCTTACAGAACAATAATATTCCATAACATTCATATACCACAATTTACCCAGCCATTCTCCAATTGATGAGCATCCATTCAATTTCCAGTTTCTAGCCACTATAAACAGGGCTGCCACAAACATTTTGGCACATACAGGTCCCTTTCCCTTCTTTAGTATTTCTTTGGGATATAAGTCCAATAAAAACACTGCTGGATCAAAGGGCATGCACAGTTTGATAACTTTTTGGGCATAAATCCAGATTGCTCTCCAGAATTGTTGGATTCGTTCACAACTCCACCAACAATGCATCAGTGTCCCAGTTTTCCCGCATACCCTCCAACATTCATCATTATTTTTTCCTGTCATCTTAGCCAATCTGACAGGTGTGTAGTGGTATCTCAGAGTTGTCTTAATTTGCATTTCTCTGATCAATAATGATTTGGAACACTCTTTCATATGAGTGGTAATAGTTTCAATTTCATCATCTGAAAATTGTCAGTTCATATCCTTTGACCATTTATCAATTGGAGAATGACTTGATTTCTTATAAATTTGAGCCAGTTCTCTATATATTTTGGAAATGAGACCTTTATCAGAACCTTTAACTGTGAAGATGTTTTCCCAGTTTGTTGCTTCCCTTCTAATCTTGTTTGCATTAGTTTTGTTTGTACAAAGGCTTTTTAATTTGATGTAATCAAAATTTTCTATTTTGTGATCAGTAATGATCTCTAGTTCATCTATGGTCACAAATTTCTTTCTCCTCCACAAGTCTGCGATAAACTATCCTATGTTCCTCTAATTTATTTATAATCTCATTCTTTATGCCTAGGTCATGGACCCATTTTGATTTTATGTTGGTATATGGTGTTAAGTGTGGGTCCATGCCTAATTTCAGTGTTAAACATGTTTTTATATTTTATATGTTAAACATGATAGAATATATATCTTAAATCCAATATGTGCATACATATTTACACAATTATCTTGATGCTCAAGAAAAATCAAATCAATCCGGAAAAAACCTTAGAAAGAAAATAAAATATATTAATGTCCTGGTTTTCCCAAATCCCCTCCAATATTGGTCATTATCTTACCTATCTTATCCAATCTGAGAGGTGTATATTGGTATCTCAGCGTTGTCTTAATTTGCATTTTTTTCTAATCAACAATGATTTAGAGCACCTTTGTATATGACTAAAAATGTTTTTTTTTTCATCTGAAAATTATCTGTTCATACTCTCTTATGGTTTATCAGTTGGAGAATGTCTTGACTTCTTTTACATGAGAGTCAATTCTCTATACATTTTAGAAATAAGGCCTTTATCAGAACCGTTGAATGTAAAAGTATTTTCCCAGTTTATTGTTTCTCTTCTACTTTTGTCGGCATTAGTTTTGTTGATACAAAATATTTTTTAACTTAACATAATAAAAAATATTTATTTTGTGATCAATAAAGATTGCCAGTTCTTTGGTCACAAATTCCTGCCTTTTCCACAGATCTGAGAGGTAAACTATCATATGTTATTCTAATTTATTCATAATATTATTCTTTATGTCTAGATTTTGACCTTATCTTCTAATACGGTGTTAGGTGTGGGTCAATGCCTAGTTTCAGCCATACTAGTTTCCAATTTTCCCAGCTGTTTTTGTCAAATAATTCTCATCATAAAAGCTGAGATTTTGGGGTTTTTCAAACACTAGATCACAATAGTCATTGGCTATTTTGTCCTGTGAACCTAATGAATTCAACTGATCAATTACTATATTGCTTAGCCAGTATCAAATGGTTTTATGACCACTGCTTTATAATATACTTAAGAACTGGTACAGCTAGGTTACCTTCATTTGCATTTTTTTATTAATGCCCTTGAAATTCTTGACTTTTGTTCTTCCAGATGAACTTTTTTATTATTTTTCTAGATCTGTAAAATAATTTCTTGGGAGGTTGAATGGTATGGCACTAAATAAGTAGAATACATTAGGCAATATTGTCACTTTTATTATATTTATTAGACCTATCCAAGACCACTTCATATTTTTTCAATTGTTTAGATGTGACTTTATTTGTGAAGAAAATGTTCTGTAATTTTGCTCATATCATTCCTGACTTTCCCTTGGCATATAGATTCCCTAAATCGCTATACAATTAACTGTTATTTTAAATGGAATTTCTCTTTGTGTCTCTTGCTGCTAGATTTTGTTGGTGATATATAAAAACGCTGATGATTTATGTGTATTTATGTTTTATTCTGCCACTTTGCTAAAGTTGTGAATCATTTCTAGTAGTTTGTTTAGTTAATTCTCTAGGATTCTTTACATACATCAGATCATCTGAAAGAATGATAATTTAGTTTCCTCATTATCTACTCTAATTCTTTAATCTTTTTCTTCTCTTTGTGTCAAAGCTAATATTTTGAATAAAATATTGAATAGTAATCGTGATAATGGGCAATCTTGTTTCACCCCTGATCTTATTGGAAATGGTTCTAGTTTGTCCCCATTACATATGATACTTGCAAATGGTTTTAAACAGATTCTACTGATCATTTAAAGAAAAAGTCCATTTATTCTTATACTCAACAGTGTTTTTAATAAGAATGGGCTTTGGATTTGATGAAATTCTTTTTCTGCATCTATTGAGATAATCATATAGTTTTTCTTAGTTTGGCTATTGACATAGTCAATTATGCTAATAGTTTTCGTAATATCGATTCAACCCTGCATTCCTGGTATAAATCCTACTTATTCATGTTGTATTATCCTGGAGATTGTTTTCTGCAATCTCTGCTAATATTTTATATAAGATTTTTGCATCAATATTCATTAGGGAGATTGGTCTAAATTTTCCTTCTCTGTTTTCTTCCTACTTGGTTTAGGTATCAGAACCACTTCTGTGTCATAAAAGGCATTGACAGGAGTCCTTCATTCCTTATATTTTCAAATAGTTTATATATTATTGCAGTTAATTGTTCTTTAAATATCTAATAGAATTCATATATAAATCCACCTGGTCCTGGAATTTTTTTTTTTCTAAAACAGGACAATTTAAGTAATTTATTTCCTCTTCTGTTAATCTGTTAATGTTAATCTGGACAGTTTATATTTTTATAGGTATTGTTCCATTTTACTTAAGGTGTCAAATTTATTGGCATAAAGTTGGGCAAAGTAATTTCTAATTATTGCTCTAATTTCCTCTTCATTGGTGGAAAGTTCTTCCTTTTCATTTTTGAGACAAACAATTTGATTTTCCTCTTTCTTTTTTCAAATAAAATTAACTAAAGAGTTATCTATTTTGTTGTTTTTTCACAAAACCAAATCATAATTTTATTTATTAATTCAATAGTTTTTTTTTTACTTTCAATATAATTAATCTCTCTTTTCATTTTTATAATTTCAAGTTTGGTATTTGATTGGAGATATTTAATTTGTTCTTTTTCTAGCTTTTTTTATTTGTAAGCCCAATGCATTGATTTTCTCTTTCTCTATTGTATGCAAGTAAGCATCTAGAGTTATAAAATCTCTGCTTCTAACTGTTTTGACTGCATCCCACAAATTTTGGTATATTCTCTCTTTTTTTCATTGTCTTGGATGAAATTATTAATTATGTCTATGATTTGCTGTTTCACACATTTATTTGTTAGAATGAGATAAATTAGTTTCCATTTTTTTTGTCTATTTTTCCCCTGGTCATTTATTGAATGTAAATTTTATTGCATCATGTTCTGAAAAAAAAATGCATTTATTGTTTCTACCTTTTGGCATTTGATTTTAAGTTCTTTATGTCCTAATATATGGTCAATTTTTGTATAGGTTCCATGAATTGTTGAGAAGAAAGCATACTCTTTTCTGTCTCCATTCAATTTTCTCTAAAGCTCTATCATATGTAACTTTCCTAGTATTCTATTTACCTCTTTAACTTCTTTCTTATTTATTTTGTGGTTTGATTTATCTAGTTCTGAGAGAGCAAACTTGAGATCTCCTACTATTATAGATTTACTGTCCATTTCTTCTTGCAGCTTCTTTATCTCTTTTAGTTAGATCAATTTTTGATTTTTGAATGATCTGAAATCAGAATGGCTACCCCTAATTTTTTTTTTTTTTACTTTACCTAAAGCATAATACATTCTGCTCCAGACTTTTGCCTTTACTCTGTATGTATCACTCTGCTTTAAATGTGTTTCTTATAAACAACATATTGTGGGATTCTGGATTTTAATCCAGTATGCTATCTGCTTTGGCTTTATGGGAGAGTTCACTCCATTTACTTTTACTCGTACTTTACTAAAACTCATAATCTGTATTTCCTGCCATCTTATTTACCCCAAATTATACATTTTTCTTTCCTTTTCCTCTCACCAGTATTTTACTTATGAGCACCACTTGCCTCAAGCAGCCCTACTCCTTTAGAATCCTTCCCCCTTTCTTATACCTTTCCCCTACTATTTCTGTTTTTATTTAGCGTACCCCTTCCTTTTGTCCCTTTCCCCTCCCACTTTTCCATAAGGTGAGAGAAGTTTCTCTGTGAAACAAAATATGTCTAATATTTTCTCTTTGAGACAAATCTTATAGGAGTAAGATTCACACAACATTCATTCCACTCCCTTCTTTTCCTCAAATATAACAGGTTTCCTTGCCCCTTCAGGAGATGCAATTTCCCTCATTTTATCTTCACTTTTCCCTTTTTTTCAGTGCAATCCCCTTTCTACCTCTTCTTTCTTTTTTTTTATATAACAGCAAAATCATATTATAACTGTATTCTCTATATATGCCCATAACAGAGATATAGTTCTCAAGAGTTCTTTTCTTTTTACTTTTTTATGCTCCTCTTCTGTTCTATGTGTGGAGGTCAATTTTTTTTTTTTGTTCAACTCTGGTCTTTTCATCAGAAATAAATGAAATGCACCTGTTTCATTGAATGTGCATCTTCTTCCCTGACGATAATGCTCAGTTTAGTGGGGTAGTTTATTCTTGGCTCCTTCTAAGTTTATTTGCCTTTCTGAGTATCAGATTCCAGTGCCTTTGATCCTTTAAGGTGGAAACTGCTAGGTCTTGCATAATCCTTATTGTGGCTCCTCAGTATTTGAATTATTTCTTTCTGGATGCTTCATAAATATATATATATATATATATATATATATATATATATATATATATATATATATATATTTTTTTTTTTTTTTTTCCTTTGCCTGATTATTCTGAAATTTAGCCATGATATGCCTTGGGGTTTTTATTTTGGAGTCTCTTTCAGGAAGTGATTGGTGAATTCTTTCAATAGCTATTTTCCCTTCTGATTCTAGGATATCAGGTTATTTTTCTTTGATGATTTCCTGAAAGATTTTGTCCAGGATCTTTTTTTCATCATGGTTTTCAGGAAGTCCAAAATTTCTTAAATTATCTCTCCTAGATCTACTTTCCAGGTCAACTGTTTTCCCAAATAGTTAGTTATTTTACATTTTCTTTTCTTTTTTTTTTCTTTCTTTCTTCTTCTTCTTCTTCTTTTTTTTTTTTTTTTTTTTTTTTTTTTTTTTTTTGATTTTGCTTGATTAACTCTTGATGTCTCATTGAATCATTCATTTCCATTTGTTTGCTTCAGATTTTTAGCGAATTATTTTCTTTGTTTACATTTTTTAGTTCTTTTTCTATTTGGCCAATTGAATTTTTAGATGAGTATTTTTGTTTGTTTGTTTGTTTGTTTTGTGTATTTTATTTTCCATTTCACTTTTTTTTTTTTCAGGGAGCTGTTTTCTTTTTCCATTTCTATTTTTCAATAGTAAGGTATATTTTGTATCAAACTATGTTTTTTTCTTCCATTCCAGTCGATCTACTTTGTAAGGAGTTTTCTTCACACAATTTCTGTTTTTCCTTTTCCAAACCCTCTTGCAAAGTTCTAATTTTCTTTCCCCATTTTTCTAGCTCTCTATCAAGATCCTTTTTAATTTCTTCCAAGAGAACCTTGTGATATGGGGACCAATTTATACCATCCTTTGAGGCCTCATCTAGAGATGATGAGCTTTAAATTACCTCAAGGTTTTAATTCTGTTCTTTCACCATACAAACAATCTTTAGTCAGAATTCTTTTTGCTTTTTTGCTGATATTAAAAAAAAAAAAAAAAAAAAAAAAAAAAAAAAACTGACTTTTTTTTTTTTTTTTTTTTTTTTAACGGCAAGGGGAAGATTTTCCAAGCTTCCTCTACAAGAGGCATTAGCTGTGCTGGGTCAGTGTTACTTGCTTTTTGGTGCTTGGAGGGCACGTCCATGTTCTTTGAAATTCAGGAGTTTGGGTGTTCCCTGATTTCCTTTTGTGTTTGTGTTGGATTTCCTATAAATAATATGCTGATCTCTTGGCTTGCAATCAAGGCAGAGTAGCCAACTCTGCTGTAGATTCCTCCCAGTAGATTCTCTGGCCCGCGAATGCCACATAGCCCTGGGATATATGCTGTCTGCAGTTGTTATCTGTGCTTAGCCTGCTTGTACTTGGCCCCATCTCCTTCCATGTTAGATTGAAACAGACCTTTTCTGAGGATCTTCAAAATTATCTTTTGCTGGTAATGTGTTATGCTCCCAATATTTGTGAGTTCTGTCACTCAAAAACTAATTGAAAGGCTACATTTTTTGTTAGTGTAAGAGTTATGGGGGAGAGCTCAGAAAAAGATGTGTCTCTTCTCTGTCATATTGGCTCTGTTCCCCTTCCCTCCTCTTTTGATTAATCTTAATGTTTTATATCTAATATATAGATATAAGATAGGAATTGGACCTGTGATTTCTTTAATATTTGATATTCCTAGGTGAGAAAAATCCCCATATCAATACAAGTCAGTACTTTCTATAAAATTTATCATCACAGAATTGTCTGGAACACTCAGATAAATGACTTTACTAAAGGTGAATAGCCTATGTGTGCCATGTCCTAAGCAAAATTTGACATCAATTTATTCTGATGTGTAGGCTAGTTCTCCTTACATTAAAATGCTACACCATACTAAATCTAGTCTCACATAAAAATACTAGAAAATTTCCCTGAGTTGCACTGGAGAAAGTTACTCTTTAAATACCATATTTTAATGAGTACAACTGCTCTTATATGTTCAATTGTTGTCTAAATTACTATTAATGCAATCATATAGATTTGAAACAATTTACTTGCTTATTAATGACAACTGTGGCTACATTTTTCTGATCAATATCTGAATAGAAATTGCCCTTTGTTGCCCACACAGGTCTTTATGCCTCATTTGGCTTGCAAAATTGGATGCTTGTTTGTCTAATTAGGTACTTAACCTTCATTTCAAGGGTATAAATAGATAATTGCACCTGGAGTTAGGCTAATTGTAGTCCCAATAGATTTGTGTATATATTTTTATATTGGATTTAAAAAATACACCTTATAGAAACTGAAACTAAAACATAAATTGAATCTACATAATATAAAAATAAATGGAAAATTGATCTAAAAAATCATTTAATCAATCTGTTTACAAGAAATCTTTTTTTTTTTTCTCCCCTGACACTTAATAACTATGTATTAAATTGAATTTAATTCCACTGATTTTTGGCGATTGAAATGACTGAATATTTTGGCATCATATAAACATAGTCTATGAGATCACACATTTAAATGTAGCCCTTTAATTACAAATTGTGATTACTGCATTAGCATCCTGGATGCTTTAAAATCAGCCAGAGTCAGGATCAGCAAAAGTCAGGATCAGCAAAAGTCCTTGATCTTTATTCTTTGTGGATGTGAACAGAATGGCCATACAAATCTGTCCAGGAGTCACTCTGGCTTTTTACTCCACCTTTTTCTCCCTCCTCTTCATCTCTCTATACACCAACAGATCGAGTCTGCATAAAATGGTGGGGCCGGCTATTTTCCAAACAAATGCAAATAGAGTATTGTCCAATTGGTAATTAGCCTTAAGTGTTTGCTTGTCCAAACCTCAGTGCATGAACTAAAAAGTTTCAGCCCTTTACAACAAATTGTTTAACTGTTTTTATCATTATATTAGTAGCAAAGGTGGTGTAAGCTTCAACTTAAACAAAATCTTCCTAAATTTTAAGATGCTGATAGTAAAATAATTTATTTGGAAGATATATTGCCTGTTTTATCTAAGAAGACTCTAATGAGGACACCATTGCTTTGGAATGATAGACTGATGTAGAAGAAAGTCAATACAGGCCTGCCTTCAGTTCCAATTTCTACTTTTGCTATCTAGCTGTATTGTAGACAAATCTCAATTCCCTCATCTTTAAAATAAGTATATTAATACCTCTCAAGGTTGTTATGAAAGCAATATTTTATGTTTAAGAGGGTACTCAATTAGAAGTCCTAAGTTCAAATCCTACCCTTTTCACTTATTATTTATGTGAACTTAGGCAACTTGCTTATGTTTTATAAATCACACTTTTTTTCAAATGTAGAATAATGAGGAGGGCTAAATGATCTTTAAGATCTTTGCAGCTCCAAATCTATGATATTATGACCAGATGAAAGAGTCACAAGATTTTTGATTTTGAAAGGATCTCAGCAGCTATATAAAAACAATCAAAACACATCCCAGCAAGCATTGAGGATTTACTTGAAGATCCCTAAAATGGGGGAATCTACTACATTGTGAGACAACATGTTACACTTTGAAAAGAACTCTAAATACAAAGGGTCCCAAAAGTTTTAATGTTGTTTTAAGCATTAATAGCTCAATAACTGCACTAGATTTGGGGGAAAGTTTGTATTAAAGAAAGTTTCTAATGAAGTCCAGCCTAATTTTTTCATTTGTCAAGTTCTAAAACTGTTCATTCAAACACAACAAAATTAATTCATTTTTTTCCCCCTTGTATTTCACTCTGGCTACCTTATTTCTTCTTGTCTCTTTTCTTTTCTAAATCAAAAATGCCTTTTTATAAAAAGTTTTTTTTTTTTTCCATATGACTAGAATTCTCTACTTTTCAACAACCTAGTTTTCTTCTTCAGCATTCTATGGAGCTTATAATCTTACTTCTCAAAATGTATTGACTTTTAATTGAACCTAAAATCCAAATGTGCAAAATGTTTTAATACTATCACTTTGAAAAGAATGCTAAAAGACATTGAACTAAGGAGAAATATCTTGGGAAATCCACTAAGACTTCTTTTTTTATTTATTTTGTCAATTTATGAAGAGATATCCTTTGAGTCTTTTCAACCAGATGTGAACCTATCAAGTGGTATTATCAACTAACCTATATTTTTTTCACTTTTTTCAAAATAACTATTATCTATTCACACTGTTCTACTTTTTTTAAAACCAATTTAGTAATCCTGTCAATAAAAGATAAAGTTTTCATTGGAAATAACTGTTCTAGATGAAGCTCTTTGGGGTCATTCTTCCTTTCCTAGGTATTCCAAAAGTGCAAAATTCACAACAAGCTAATCTACTGAAACACTCATTGTCTTTAGCTTTTTGAAAATCAGGACATTATTGGAAAATCATTTGCATATCTTCAAATTCTTTATAAATTTCAGCTATTATTTTCACTTCATTTTCAATTTTAACCTGAAATTGTCAAGAGTACAACTTGCAAGAGGTATCTGAATCCTAGGAATAACTTAATTTATTATATTTTAGTATTAAACTTATTACTATATTCATTTTTTTGCACTTTTCCTATCATTACAGACCAGGATAAGATATAAAAATTAGGGAACAAAAAAAAGTAACCTCCATTTTATGCTTAGATTTTTTTTTCTTTTTCTTTTTTTCCAACAGGAATAGTTGGTTATTACTGAGCATTTCTCAGGGTTTGTTTTCTTTGTAAGCAGTCAGTGAAGTTGCATGCATAGCAATTTTTTTTTTTCACGAGGTGATTTTGTTGTAAGTTTTATTTTCTCACACCAATACCAATCAAAATATTTGGAATGATTTGATTATGCAGAAAATATTATCTTACCTATTTATGCCCTTATTGGTTTTCAACTTCCTTACTTGGTGATATATGTAGTTTTCTGTTTTGCATGGTGATAACTAGAAATTAAATTACTTTTGAGACTATAAAACTCTTGAAGCATAACCCAATGCTGAAATTTTAGAAGACAAAATGATTGCTTTCATAGTACTTCTAATGAAGCTGATCTGTAAAAGATGTACATTAGAGGAAGTGGGGGAGGCTTTCATTAATGTTAGTAGCTCATTTGAAGGTAGATGTTTATCAGAAAGGTATATATATATATATATATATATATATATATATATATATATATATACATATATATACATATATATGTATATATATATATACATAAATTTATATGTATATATATACACATATATATGTATGTATATATATATATACACACACATTTATATATATAATATATAGATGTATATCTATATATTTTATATATACACACACACATCACAATCATATATATGTATATGAGTGTATGCATATATTTTTGTTTGTTTATATACATGTCTGTTTGTTTATATACATGTACACATAAATGTATGTATATCCAGGAGAAAAGGTTTACATTGTCCTTTTTCATTTACTACATTTTAATATTTTAGATAAATTTCAGCAAAATTTAATATTTAAGAATTTAATTACTATATTAATGTACAAACTAAAAAGTAGATATTGCCCACAAAGTGAAAAATTATTTCAGTATTTCAAGGAGTCCATTTTTGATAAGTAACATTATTGGTATTTTAATTCCCTAGTGGTATGCTTAGTAGTGAAAAGGGACTATTAAATCCTGATTTGCATTAGATTACACTCAATAATCCAACAAATTACTCTTTTTTTCTAAAAATCAGGAAGAATGAAGTAATTCAAAGCCTCCCACCTCCTCCCTCCCTCAACAAATTGCATATTAACAGTCAGATAAATTGAAAGTGTAATTAGAATTCAATCTATTCCTTGAAGCTACTCAGAATCCAAAACATGGGATTGCTGATAATGTTAAAACTTCAAAGCATGTATTATGTCTGAGAGTTTTAAATACTAGTAATATATGTATCATTATTAGCAAAATGTTAATATAATAACATTAATGATTATAGAAGCCTTTGTCATAATTGCATTATATGTAATCTCTAAGCAGTATGCCTTTTAAGAATCCTAATGATAAGGATATTCTCTATAGTTCTTTAATTCCTTTAAATACAGTGTTAATATTATTATCATGCAAAGCCATACCTTTTAAGGAAAGTGCATATTAACTAGATTAAAATTTACCATACCTCTTTTAAGCTAAATTATAATTAGATGAGAAAAGACTATAGTATATGCAAATCAATGCTCAGATCTTTTAGAAGTTTCAGAATTTCACTAGTATAGGGAATCCTGCTTTTGCAAATACCTGTGTTAGATATCAACCTCCTTGTCTGAAAATTAAAAAAAAAATAGTAGTTCAGCCTTCTAAGAAAAAGCCTCTCCAATTCAGTTAGTCTGATTCTTGAAAAGCAAACGCAATCTATCACAAGGCCTGTCATTGGGGCTCTTCAGATTGGTGGGAGAAAACTTTGTTTTAACCTGCACACCTAGCTTTGGAGAAAGTCAACAGAGTACAGCTCAAGTGGGTAGTGCTAGGCAGAGAGAGTCATATACTGTTCTCAAGCCTCATAAATATTTCAATGGTATGTTAATCAACAGTATGCTATTTTGAAGGTTTTTCTAGGATTTGCGATGTCAGTCATATTTATTCCAATGTACAGATATGGAAAAGCTCAGTTGATGTTGGAAATGATAATGTTTCAAGAAGTATGACATCTTTTTATCTTCTTAAAGTTGTCATTCTCATCACCAACAATAAAAGCCTACTGAAGTCATTGAGATGTGTGCTAAGGGCACACAGGAGTTTAGAAACTGTGGTTGAGTGGGATTTTTTTTTTAATAAATATTTTTTCAGACTCCAAAACTATGAGAAAAAATCTGCAGAATGGATTGAAATTTTATAAATATTCCAAATCATTTTAGGAATATAAAGAAATAATAAATATATGATTATGGTAATTTTGGGACAAAGCTAAATGAAAAAAACTAAATTTTAAATGTATCCTTTTCTTTTTTTCAATATTTTATTTTATTTTATTTTATAATAACTTTATATCGACAGAATCCATGCCAGGGTAATTTTTTTTACAACATTATCCCTTGCACTCGTTTCTGTACCAATTTTTCCTCTCCGTCCCTCCATCCCCTCCCCTAGATGGCAAGCAGTCCTATATATGTTAGATATGTTGCAATATATCCTAGACACAATATATGTTTGCAGAACTGAACAGTTCTCTTGTTGCACAGGGAACATTGGATTCAGAAGGTAAAAATAACCCAGGAAGAAAAACAAAGATGCAGATAGTTTGCATTCATTTCCCAGTGTTCTTTCTTTGGGTGTAGCTGCTTCTGTCCATCATTTATCAATTGAAGCTCAGTTAGGTCTCTTTGTCAAAGAAATCCACTTCCATCAGAATACATCCTCATACAATATCGTTGTCAAAGTGTATAATGATCTCCTGGTTCTGCTCATTTCACTTAGCATCAGTTTGTGTAAGTCTCTCCAATTCTCTCTGTATTCATCTTGCTGGTCATTTCTTACAGAACAATAATATTCCATAACATTCATATACCACAATTTACCCAGCCATTCTCCAATTGATGAGCATCCATTCAATTTCCAGTTTCTAGCCACTACAAATAGGGCTGCCACAAATATTTTGGCACATGCAGGTCCCTTTCCCTTCTTTAGTATCTCTTTGGGGTATAAGCCCAGTAGTAGCACTGCTGGATCAAAGGTTATGCACAGTTTGATAACTTTTTGGGCATAAGTCCAGATTGCTCTCCAGAACGGTTAGATTCATTGACAATTCCACCAACAATGCATCAGTGTCCCAGTTTTCCTGCATACCCTCCAACATTCATCATTATTTTTTCCTGTCATCTTAGCCAATCTGACAGGTATGTAGTGGTATCTCAGAGTTGTCTTAATTTGCATTTCTCTGATCAATAATGATTTGGAACACTTTCATATGAGTGGTAATAGTTTCAATTTCATCATCTGAAAATTGTCTGTTCATATCCTTTGACCATTTATTAATTGGAGAATGGCTTGATTTCTTATAAATTTGAGTCAGTTCCCTATATATTTTGGAAATGAGACCTTTATCAGAACCTTTAACTGTGAAGATGTTTTCCCAGTTTGTTGCTTCCCTTCTAATCTTGTTTGCATTAGTTTTGTTAGTACAAAGGCTTTTTAATTTGATGTAATCAAAATTTTCTATTTTGTGATCAGTAATGGTCTCTAGTTCATCTTTGGTCACAAATTTCTTTCTCCTCCACAAGTCTGAGAGATAAACTATCCTATGTTCCTCTAATTTATTTATAATCTTGTTCTTTATGCCTAGGTCATGGACCCATTTTGATCTTATCTTGGTATATGGTGTTAAGTGTGGGTCCATGCCTAATTTCTGCCATACTAATTTCCAGTTATCCCAACAGTTTTTATCAAATAATGAATTCTTATCCCAAAAGTTAGGATCTTTGGTTCTGTCAAACACTAGATTGCTATAATTGACTATTCTGTCTTGTGAACCTAACCTTTTCCACTGATTAACTAATCTATTTCTTAGCCAATACCAAATGGTTTTGGTGACTGCTGCTTTATAATATAATTTTAGATCAGGTACAGCTAGGCCACCTTCATTTGATTTTTTTTCCATTAATTCCCTTGAGATTCTTGACTTTTTATTGTTCCATATGAATTTTGTTGTTATATTTTCTAGATCAGTAAAATATTTTCTTGGAAGTCTGATTCGTATAGCACTAAATAAATAGACTAGTTTAGGGAGTATTGTCATCTTTATTACATTCACTCAGCCTATTCAAGAGCACTTAATATTTTTCCAATTATTTAAGTCTGAGTTTATTTGTGTGGAAACTTTTTTGTAATTTTGCTCATATACTTCCTGACTTTCCTGTGGTAGATAGATTCCCAAATATTTTATGCTATCAACAGTTATTTTGAATGGAATTTCTCTTTGTATCTCTTGCTTTTGGATTTTGTTGGTGATGTATAAAAATGCTGAGGATTTATGGGGATTTATTTTGTATCCAGCTACTTTGCAGAAATTATGAATTATTTCTAATAGCTTTTTAGTAGAATCTCTGGGGTTCTCTAGGTATACCATCATATCATCTGCAAAGAGTGATAGTTTGGTTTCCTCATTGCCTACTCTAATTCCTTGAATATCTTTCTCAACTCTTATTGCAGAGACTAGGGTTTCTAATATGATATTGAATAATAATGGTGATAGTGGGCAACTTTGTTTCACTCCAGATCTTACTGGGAAAGGTTCCAGTTTTTCCCCATGGCATATGATGCTTATTGACTGTTTTAAATATATGCTTCTCACTATTTTAAGGAAAAGTCCATTTATTCCTATGCTCTCAAGTGTTTTCATTAGGAATGGATGTTGGATTTTATCAAATGCTTTCTCTGCATCTATTGAGATGATCATATGGTTTTTCTTTGTTTGGTTATTGATATAGTCAATTATGCTAATAGTTTTCCTAGTATTGAATCAACCCTGCATTCCTGGTATAAATCCTACTTGGTCATAGTGTATTATCCTGGTGATGATTTTCTGTAATCTTTTTGCTAATATTTTATTTAAGATTTTAGCATCAATATTCATTAGGGAGATTGGTCTATAATTTTCTTTCTCTATTTTCAGCCTACCTGGTTTAGGTATTAGTACCATGTCTGTGTCATAAAAGGAATTTGGTAGGACTCTTTCAATCTCTATTTTTTCAGATAGTTTATTTAGCATTGGAGTTAATTGTTCTTTAAATGTTTGGTAAAATTCACATGTAAATCCATCTGGTCCTGGGGATTTTTTCTTAGAGAGTTGGTTGATAATTTGTTCTATTTCTTTTTCTGAGATGGGACTCTTTAGGATATTTACTTCTTCCTCTGTTAATTTGGGCAAGCTATATTTTTGGAGGTATTCTTCTATTTAGTTTAAGTTGTCGGATTTATTGGCATGAAGTTGGTCAAAGTAACTCCTAATTATTGCTCTAATTTCCTCTTCATTAGTGGCGAGTTCTCCCTTTTCATTTTTAAGACTAACAATTTGATTTTCCTCTTTCCTTTTTTAAATCAGATTTACTAAGGGTTTGTCTATTTTGTTGGTTTTTTCATAGAACCAACTCTTAGTTTTATTAATTAATTCTATAGTTTTTTTTTTTTTTTTACTTTCAATTTTATTGATCTCTCCTTTTATTTTTAGAATTTCAAGTTTAGTGTTTGACTGGGGGTTTTTAATTTGTTCCTTTTGTAGCATTTTTAGTTGTAAGCCCAATTCATTGACAGTCTCTTTCTCTATTTTATGCAAATAGGCCTCTAGAGATATGAAATTTCCCCTTATTACCACTTTGGCTGCATCCCATACATTTTGGTATGATGTCTCATTATTATCATTTTCTTGGGTGAAGTTATTAATTATATCTATGATTTGCTGTTTCACCCAATCATTCTTTAGTATGAAATTATTTAGTTTCCAATTATTTTTTGATCTTCTTTCCCCTGGCTTTTTGTTGAATGTAATTTTCATTTCATCATGGTCTGAAAAGGATGCATTTACTATTTCTGCCTTATTGCATTTGAGTTTGAGGGTTTTATGTCCTAGAAGATTTTGCTCCAACCTTTTACCTTTAACCTGCATTTATCATGCTGCTTCAGATGGTATACATGTATTCTTTATACATCTTTATATCAGAAATATAGTTTCCAAGATTAATCGTTACCTTTTTACATTTCTCTTGAGTTCTATATTTGTAGATCAAACTTTTTTGTTAAGTTCTGGCTTTTTCATCAAAAATAGGTGAAATTCGCTTACTTCGTTGAACGTCCATCTTCTTCCCTAGAAAAAGATGCTCATTCTAGCTGGGTAAGTTATTTTTGGTTGCATACCAAGTTCCTTAGTTTTTTGGAATATCATCTACACTTGGTCATCCCAGAGAATTGCTATAACTTTGTATACGGTATATTTCACTTTTTTTGAGTTCATGGAATTGTTTTAATTTTTTTTCTTTAATAATGTCATGCTCATCCTTTCTTACAGAACAATTATATCATTACGACCACATACCACAGTTTATTGAGCCACTTTGGGGCGTCCCCTCAATTTCCCATTTTTTCCTATCCTGAGAAAAGAGCTGCTATGGATATTTTTTATATTCATATGTCTTTTTTTTTTCTTTTTGTTAAATCTCTTTTGTTATTCATCTCCCATTGAACCTGTAAGATGTAGAGTGCTGAAGAACTAGAGTCCTACTTTGCTGACTTCTAATGTTCAGGCTAGCTTTCTGGAGGTCCTCCAGACAGGCCTTGGTCTCAGCAGGATAGTAACCACAAGGATAGTGAGGAATAGAGTATAAAGTCTTTATTCTCCCGGTCTATTTCCTTCACAGTCTGTGTCTGTTACAGTCTGACCCAGTCTTGATCTTAGTGCAGAAGTACAGAAGGCAGGAGATCCACCAGGAGGATGGTCAAAGATGGAATTTCTCATTACCAGTCCTTTTTACCCTTATATACCTTATTGTAATTATATCATTATAGCATACTGATTATGTTTGAATTAGAGAGCCATTACATCATCATTCTCAATACTAAGTATATATATGAACTAGAGAATCATCATCTCATCAATTCCACTGAGTTAACACCTTATTTCAAGTATACTTCTCCAGAATTCTGGACCTCTACACTGACTTTACAGCCAGGGCTGATACTAGGGCTACACTGACAGCCTACACTGGGAATGCATACAAGAAACCCACCCTGTTGCCACAGACACTCTGTTCTGACCCTCTAATTCCTTCCTGATGTGTGTGTGTGTGGGGGGAAGCAGTTGAGACATCCAAAAGAGGTTCTGCCTTCGGATACTGAGGGTTGGGGCCAGGTCCAGGAGTGAGGCTGGATTTGCAGCCAGGGTAAAGCTGTACTGGCACAGTTTGTGCTGAGATTATGTGTTGGATTGCCACCCTAGTTCCACAAACCTTTTCTGCTGACCTTCTAAGTTTCTTTTAGCTAAAAAAAATCCTACTCTGTCTTTTTGCGTGTTCTGATCTAAAAAAAAATAGAGTCACTTTTTAAAGGAATTTGAAATGATTTGGGGGAGATGTTAGGCTAGTTCCTGCTTTTATTCTGCCATTTTTTTAATGTTAAGCAACTTTCATCTAAGATTAGATTTCTGAGTCATATCATGAAACTTTTCAAGTTGAAATAGTATAACTAAAGATTATACTTTGAACTCATCAGCTCAACCAGTTTCAAATCTGCTTTATTGCCTTAATGTTTAAGCCACATATTGTCAAATTGTCCATAGGGACACAAAGAAAGATACTGTCAAACGTTTTGCTAAAAATCTAAATATACTATATTTATATCATTCCCCTCATCCACTAATCTAGTCACCATTTAAAAATGTGCAATATGGTTTTTTTTAACTGATGAATTTCTCATTCTTGATGTATTTGTGAGTATGCCTTCCATTTCCAGGTGTCTAGTTTCGATTTCTTTCATTATAAAGAATAGAATTTTCTTTGAATAATGAAAACCAAGTTTTGTTTACTATAGTAGGACAACTATTCTTTTTATCACAGTATTTCTGTCTCTCTTTTTTCTCCATATTTTAATTGAGAAATTTGTCCTTCGCTCCAATGATATCTTGTCCATTTTTTAATATATCCCAAGGATCCATATTCATATATAGGATTTAGATTCTTTTTATTGATAAATTGAACTCTAAAGAGGAAATAGATGCTCTTATTGTTATCTTGCTTTTTATGGGTTTCACTTTGTCCATTATTTATTTCTCTTTATTTATTTCTTTGCTCATTCATTCATTTTTTTTTTTGATGTTTGAATAAAATTCCTATGGAAGGGATATAAAACTAAAATAAGAGTTAAGTTGTTACTTTTCTCTCTTTGGTAATTGTCCAGGAACCCTGAATATCTGTCAGCCTTTCCCCAATATAGATTTTAAAAAATATACAAAATACCTGCCTCCATCATAGTTATGTTCATCTTGACTCACTAATAAAATCATGGCTGCTTTGGCATGATATACTTTCCTCTATCTACATGTAGTACTTAACTTTTCTTAACTTGATTTATTGCCTCTCTGTTCTTCCCCAATTCTTTAATTTTACTACACTGTTCTGGTATTGACCATTTTACCAGCTAGATATTTGGTGAAGGATCTTCTAGATTCTTCAGAGAAAGTAGAGTTCTTGTCTTTATCTATCTTGGCAAATATCGCCCCATATTTCCCTAAGATGCTCACTTTAGCTGTCAGTCTCTAAGTTTCTTAAATCATGTCATTTATAAGGAAATAAATTTTACCTCCAGAGTATTATATAACTTTCTTTAAGGTATATAGAGTACTTGTCTTGTTTTTTTTTTTTTTTTCCCCCACAAACAGCAAAACTTGATATTGATCCTATTGTGAAATTCTTGTGTTTAGTCTCCAGTTTTAAAGTTTATATCCTTGAGAACTAGACTTTCATAGTTTTTGCCTCTATACTTATTTCCCATGGTCTGATTCTAGACCTTATTACAAAATGTTTTAAATCAATATAAACATTTTTAAAAATGCTCATTATCTCCTAAATACTCTGGTAAGAGCTCCAGAAAAAAAAAAAAAAAGAAGGGAGAAAAAAGGAAAAGAAAAGTTTTTGTTTGAATTCTATTTAAAACAAAATAGCCATGAATGCAGCTGAAGTATGTACTAATTGTAGGCCCCATAGACCCACTGTGAGTGAGGGAGGGAAGATGCCAAATGGATCCACTTCATCCTGGGCTATTTATAATTGTCTTGATCTTTGTCTTGCCATTGGATTTTGATGACTCTAGAAGAGTCAGTGAAGCTAAAGACCTTGTATAACTCTGACTCACTTAAATCCAATTCACATGTAAGCCAAGGCATCACCTTTGTGATGTCATTGCTCCTTTTAAGAAATGAAGAATGAACAACAAAAAGAGCATTTTTGGGTGGCACCAAGATGGTAGAAAGGACACATTTTTTCTGAGGTCTCCTGCTACCCTATCACAAATTACATAATTCAGCCTCTGAATTAGTGCTAGACTGACAGAATCCAGAATATTGGGAATGCCATAAATTATGATCAAAAGATAATTCCAAAGATCACCAAAAAATGTCTATTTTGATTGGGCACAGGCATGGGAACAGATGGCTAGGCAAAGGAAGAGAAGCAGACATGGAGGCCAGCACATGCTGAGCAGACTGGGAGCAGTGTGCAGTCTCCACAAGGCAGAAAATTTAGGGGGAGGACACTACCACAGTGTTGGCTACTCTGCTCTGATTGCAAGCCAGTAGATCAGCAGAGAAGTTATAAAACATCCAACACAAGAGCATAGGGTAAAGAGTGTATCCCAAAAAACTGAAGTCTCACAGGACCTGGTCCCACTCACCTAGCACCACAAGTGACTCATTGTGATCTCAGTGCAGCCATTGCTGCTTAAGGGAATTGTAGAGGAAGCTTGAATCCTCCATTTCCAAAAAGCAGATCCCAACTTAAAAAAAAAAAGAGGAGTAAAAAGGCAAAGCAAGGTCTAACTGTCTATAGTTAACAGCTTCTATAGTGAAAGAGAAAAGATTTCAAACCCTAAGGAGACTAAAAGAGATTGTCTCCAGATAAAGCCCCCAAAAGGGTTATAATCTGATCCTCACCACAGAAGGTTCTCCTAGATGAAATTTAAAAAAAAAAAAATCTTAAAAGAGAGATACAAGAAGAATGGGAAAGAAAAGGAAAACTCTGCAAGAGAGTTTGGAAAAGGCATATAACTCATTAAAAGAAAGATTTGATAAATTGTAAAAAGAAAACAGCTCCCTGAAATTAAAAATTTAAAAGGTTAAGACCCGCTAGGAAAACAAAATTTGTGAATTGGAAAAAGGAAATAACTTTTTAGAAAAATTGTGAAATGGAAAAAAAAAATTCTATAGAACAAAACAACTCATTAAAAAACTCAATTGGACAAATACAAAAAGAAATAAAAAAGTAAATGAAGAAAAAAAATTCATTATCAGAACTGAACAAATGGAAGTGAATGACTCAATGAGACATAAATAATCATTCAAACAAAATCAAAAACAAAAAGAAAAGATAGGAAAAAAATGTTAAATACCTAATTGGGAAAACAACAGACCTAGAAAATAGATCTAGGAGAGGTAATCTGAGAATTAATGGACTTATTGAAAATCATGATGAAAAAGAGTCTAGACACTATTTTTCAGGAAAACATCAAAGAGAACTGCCCAGATGTCATAGAATCAGAAGGCAAAATAGGCATTGAAATAATTCATTGAACAGCCCCTGAAAGAGACCCCAAAAGTACAATTCCAAGGAATATTGTGGCTAAATTTGAAAACTTTCACACCAAGGAAAACATATTATAAGCAGCCAGAAAAAACACACACAGACACACACACACACACACACACAAACTATTAAAATACAGAGGATCCACAATAACAATTACTCAGGATCTAGCCGTTTTTTCATTAATGCATTGAAGAACCTGAAATCTGATATTCTAAAGGGTAAAGAAACTTGGAATGCATCCAAGAATAAACTGCCCAGCTAAACTGAGCATTTTCTTCCAGGGAAGAAAAAGGGCATTCGATAAAACAGGTAAATTCCATTTATTTCTGATGAAAAAACCAGAACCCCCCCCCAAAAAAATTTCATGTCCAAATATAGGACTCAAGGGAAACATTAAAAGTTAAAAAGAATTCTTGAGAACTGTATTTCTCTTATGGGTATACATAGAGAGAGCATGTATAATTTGATTTTATTGTTATAATATAAAAAGGAACTAAAGGTGAAAAGGGGATTATACTAGAAAAAAGGTGGAGGTAAAAAGAGGGAAATAGCATTTCACCAAGAGGCAAAGGAAACCTGTTGTATCTGAGGAAAAGCAAGGTAGGGGATATATATTTTCTGAATCTTACTCATATTTGGCTCAAAGAGAAAATATTAGACATGTTTGATTTACAGAGAAACTTCTATTACCTTGTTGAAAAGTGGGAGGAGAAAAGCAAAAAGGGAAAGGGTAGATTAAATAGAAGGGGATACAGTAATAATAAGAAAAAGGTATAAGGAGGGGGGAGGGTCTCTAAGGGGGAGGGACTCCAAAGGAAGAGGCTGCTTGAGGCAAGTGGTGTCCATAAACTAAATACTGGGGAGGGAGGTAAGGGGAAAAGGAAAGAGAAAAATATATTCTGGGAATGATAAGATGGCATGAAATACAGAATTAGAAGTTCATAAATGTGAATGATGTGAACTCTCCCATAAAGCGGAAGTGGATAACAGACATGATTAAAAGACAGAATCCTACAATATATTGTTCAAAAGAAACACATTTGAAGCAGGGTGATACATATAGACTAAGGTAAAAGGTTGGAGCAGAATCTACTATGCTTCAGGAGTAATCAAAAAAGCCAGGGTAGCCATCTTAACCTTATATCAAGCAAAAGCAAAAATTTATCTAATTTAAAGAGATAGGGAAGTACACTATGTCTTGCAAAAGTGTACCATAGATAATGAAGCAATATCAATACTAAATGTATATGCACAAAGTGGTATAGCATTGAAATTCATAAAGGAGATGTTAAGAGAGCTACAAGAAAAATAAACAGCAAAATTGTAATAGTAAGAAATTTCAACCTTGTAGTCTCAGAATTAGATAAATCAAATCACAAAATAAATACAAAAGAAGTTAAACAGGAATAAAATAGAATACAATAAAATACAATAAAGAAATAAAATACTAGAAAAGTAAGGTATGCACTTCTGGGGGCGGAACCAAGATGGCAGAGAAGGCACACATGACTCTCTAAGCTCTTCTCATTCCCCTCATTACCAACTATTTAATTCAGCCTTAAAAATAGCCCTTCACTGCTTAAATTCATGAAGATTAGAAGCAAATAACCTACCAGTGGATGTCAATCTTGAAGATCACCAGGAAAGATTTGTCCTGAGGGGCCAGGAACAGACTAGCACAGGCAGCGAGAGACAAGCATCCGGAGCAGACCAGGGGCAGGGGTGATCTCTGTGGCTAGAGAAGTTATAGGGACGACTCTGCTATAGGCTAACTGCTCTGCCTTGATTACAAAGCAGTAAACTGGCAGAGAAATTAAAACCTAAAACAGAGGGTACTCTAAAAAATGCCAGAAACTAAGGAGATCTGGCTGTAATCCCTCAAACACTGACATGACTCAGGCAAGCTTTAACCCAGCCCTGCAGCCACATCCTGCAGTTCTGGGCTTTTGGGGGGCAGTTACTAATCTGCACTGCAGGGGGGCACAGCCTGGGCATCCTCTAATTGGCACAGTGGGGGGCTTGGCCTGGGACAATAGAACTTGCCCAGCAGATTGTGCTTCCTGGGCAGACATTTCTGGTCCCTACAAATCCATTCACTGCTCAACTGCTAATATCCACAGCCCTGGTGCAGGCTTTGGCTTGGGGTAGTGAAACTCTCACTGTTCAACATCAGCCCCAGGGCAGTCATTATCTCACACAGCACGGGTTCTTTGCAGGGCACTTTCCCATCTCAGCCTGCAGCCTGAGTTACTCCCAGGTGGGGAACTCTTTCCCAGAGCACTCCAGTAACTCACTGCTTTTTGTAGCTGTCTGGCAGGACACCTACCCATCCATATACCTTTCACTGCTCTGCAGAGGAAGCTGGTAATCTCCTGGCTCTGAAGGCAGACCTACAGGTTTTAACAAAATGAGTTAAAAAAATCAAAAGAACCATTGATAGTTTCTATACAGAAAGAGAACAACTTTTCAACCCTGAAGAAACTAATAGCAGACAGTCTCCATACAATTGTTGGTCTCCAATACAAAAGGCTCTCCTAGAAGAGACTATTAAAAAACTTAAAAGAGAACTAGAAGAAAAATGAGGAAAATAAAAAGAAACTATGCAAGAGAGCAACAACTTCCTAAAATGTGAATTAGAAAAGGTAAAAAAAAAAACTCCCAAAAAGTGCAGGGAAATTGAATTTGTGAATTGGAAAAAGAAAATAACTCACTGAAATGGAAAAAAATTCCATAGAGCAAAACAACTCAATTGGACATACACAAAAAGAAGTCAAAAAAGCTAATGAAGAAAATAACTCACTAAAAATCAGAACTGAACAAATAGAAATGACTGATTCATTCAGACATCAAGAATCATTCAAGCAAAACCAAAAAAATCAAAGATTGGAAAAAAAAATGTCAACTATTTACTTGGAAAAACAACAGACCTGGAAAATAGATCTAGGAAAGATAACCCTAGGATCATTAGACTAAACGAAAATTATGATGAAAAAAAAGAGCCTAGATATTATTTTACAGGAAATCATCAAAGAAAACTTCCCAGAAGTAATAGAACCAAAAGGTAAAATAGACATTGAAAAAATTCATTGAACACCTTCTGAAAAAGACCCTAAAATAAAGACTCCAAGGAATATTGTGGCCAACCTTCAGAATTTTCAGACTAAAGAAAAAATTTTACAAGCAGCCAGGAAAAAAAAAAAAAAAACAGTTTAAATATAGAGATGCCACAATAAAGGTCATGCAAGATCTGGCTGCCTCAACATTAAAGGATCGAAGAGCCTGGAATCAGATATTATGAAAGGTAAAAGAACTTGGAATGCAGCCAAGAATAAACTACCCAGCTAAGCTGAGTATTTTTTTCCACGGAAGAAGATGGACATTTAATGAAATAGAGGAATTCCATCTGTTTCTAAGGAAAAAACTGGACTTAAATAAAAAATTTGATCTGCAACAACTGGACTCAAGAGAAGTAGAAAAAGGTAAAAGGAACTCTTGAGAACTGTATTTCTGTTGTGGATATACATAAAAACCATATGTATAATTTGATTTTACCGATATAACATAAAAAAGGGAAGTAGAAAGGAAAGGGGATAGTGTCAGAAAAAGGGTAAAGGGGAGATAAAAAGAGGGAAACTACATGCAACGATGAGGGAAAGGAAACGTATCATATCTGATGGAACTTAGAGAGGGGGAGGAACATTGTTGAATCCTACTCTCATCAGAGTTAGCTGAAAGAGGAAATAATTGACATATATGTTTTACAGAGATTCTTCTCTCACTTCATTAAAAAGTGGGAGAGGAAAAGAGAAAAGGAAAAAGAGTAATAAGGGAAGGGTACAAGAAAGGGGAAGGGATTCAAAGGGAGGAGGGAGAGATACTAAAAAGGGAGAGTTGCATGATGCAAGTGGGATCAATAAGGTTAATACTTGGGAAGAAGGGAAGGAGGGCAAGAAAAAGAAAAGTATAATCTGGAGATATTAGGATGGCAGGAAATACAGAATTAGTAATTTTAACCATAAATGTGAATGGGATGACCTCTCCCATAAAGAGGAGGTGGATAGCAGACTGGATCAGAACCCTACAATATGTTGTTTACAGGAAACACATTTAAAATAGGGAGACAAATACAGAGTAAAGGTAAAAGGCTAGAGCAGAATCTATTATGCTTCAGGTGAAGTTAAAAAAGCAGGAGTAGTCATCCTTATCTCAGATTAAGCAAAAGCAAAGATTGATCTAATTAAAAGAGATAAGGAAGGAAACTATATCTTGCCAAAGGGTACTATAGAAAAAGAAGCAATATCATTATTAAACATATGTGCACCAAGTGGTATAGCATCTAACTACCTAAAAAAGAAGTTAAGAGAATTGCGAGAAGAAATAGACAGCAAAACTATAATAGTGGGAGATCTCAATCTTGCACTCTCAGATTTAGATAAATCAAATCACAAAACAAATAAGAAAGAAATTAAAGAGGAAAATAGAATATTAGAAAAATTAGATATGATAGATCTCTTGAGAAAACTGAATGGTGACAGAAAGAAGTATACTTTCTTCTCAGCAGTTCATGGAACCTACCCAAAAATTGACCATATATTAGGACATAAAGACCTCAAAATTAAATGTAGGAAGGCAGAAATAGTAAATGCTTTCTTTTCCGATCACAATGCAATAAAAATCACATTCAACAAAAAGTTAGGTGTAAATAGACTGAAAAATATTTGGAAACTAAATAATCTCATCTAAAAGAATGATTGGGTGAAATAGCAAATTATAAACACAATTAATAATTTCAATCAAGATAATGACAACAATGAGACATCATACCAAAATTCGTGGGATGCAGCCAAAGTGGTAATAAGGGAAAATTTTATATCCTTAGAGGCTTACTTGAATAAAATAGAGAAAGAGAAGATCAATGAATTAGGCCTACAACTTAAAAAGCTAGAAAAAACACCAAATTAAAAACCCCCAATCAATTACTAAGTTTGAAATACTAAAATTAAAAGGAGAAATTAATCATATAGAAAGTAAAAAAAAAAAAAAACAAAAAACAAAAAAAAACTATTGAACAATAAATAAAACTAAGAGTTGGTTTTATGAAAAAAAACAATAAAATTGATAATACTTTGGTAAATCTGATTTAAAAAAGGAGAGAGGGAAATCAAATTAGTAGTATTACTAAAAATTAAAAGGGAGAACTTTCCACCAATGAAGAGGAAATTAAAGAAATAATAAGGGATTACTTTGCCCAACTTTAGGCCAATAAATTTGATAACCTAAGTTAGCGAAGTGCAAGGGATAATGTTGTAAAAAAAAAATTGTCCTGGCATGGATTCTGTCAATATAAAGTTATTATAAAATAAAATAAAATAAAATATTAAAAAAAAGAAATTCTAAAAATAAAAGTAGAGATTAATAAATTTCAAATAACAACCTATTGAATTAATATATAAAACTAATTTTTTTTCCATGAAAAAACCAAGACAATAGATAAACCTTTGGTACAGTTGATTAGAAAAGGAAAGAGGAAAATAAAATTGTTAGTCTTAAAAATGAAATAGGATAACTTTGAACTAAGGAAGAAATTAGAGCAATAATTAGGAGTTACTTTGCCCAACTTTATGCCAATAAATTTGATAACCTAACTGAAATCAATGAATATCTACAAAAACATAAGTGGCTTAGATTAATAGAGGAAGAAGTAAATTGCTTAAATAGTCCCATTTCAGAAAAAGAAATAGAGCAAGCTATTAATCAGCTCCCTCAAGAAAAAATCCCCAGGAACAGATGGATTTATATGTGAATTCTACCAATCATTTAAAGAACAATTAACCTCAATACTATAAAAAGTGTTTGAAAAAAATAGGGAATGTAGGAGTCCTATGAAATTCCTTTTATGACATAGACATTATACTGATATCTAAACCAGGTAGTATGAAAACAGAGAAAGAAGATTATAAACCAATCTCCCTAATGAATATTGATGCAAAAATCTTAAATAAAATACTAGCAAAGAGATTAGAGAAAATTTTCTCCACGATAGTACACTATGACCAAGTAGGATTTATACCAGGAATGCAGAACTGGTTCAATATTAGGAAAATTATTGCCATAATTGGCTATATCAATAACCAACTTAACAAAAAAAATATATCATCTCAATAGATGCAGAAAAAAAGTATTTGATAAAATCCAATACCCATTCCTATTAAAAAATACTTTAGAGTATAGGAATAAATGAACTTTTCCTTAAAATAGTCAGTAACATTTATTTAAAACCATCAGTAAGCATCATATGTAATGGGGATTAACTAGAACTATTCCCAGTAAGATCAGGAATGAAACAAGGTTGTCTACCATCACCATTACTCTTCAGTATTGTATTAGAAATGCTAATTTCTAATTTAGAATTTCTAATTATACATGCTAAATTCTAATTCTTATCTAATTCTAAAAGAGTTGCAGGATCCAAAATATAGCCATACAAATCATCAGCATTTTTATATATCACTAATAAATCCAACAGCAAGAGAGACAACGTGAAATTCCACTTAAAAATAACTATTGAAGTATAAAATATTTGGGAATCTATCTATCAAGGGAAAGTGAGGAACTATATGAACAAAATTACAAAATATTTTCCACACAAATGAAAGATCTAAATAACTGGAAAAATATTAAGTGCTCTTGGATAGGTCAAGCCAATATAGTAAAGATGACAATATTTTCTAAACTCATCTATTCATTTACTTCTATACCAATCAAACTCCCAAGAAACTGTTTTACTGACCAAGAAAAAATAACAAAAAAATAATATATGGAAGAAAATAAGGTCAAGAATTTCAAGGGAATTAATGAAAAAATAAAATACAATGAAGGTGGCCTAGCTGTATTGGAGCCAAAACCATAATATAAAGAAGCAGTCATCAAAACCATTTAGTACTGGTTAAGCAATAGACTAGTTGATCAGTGGAATAGGTTAGGTTCACAGGATAAAATAGTCAATAACTATAGCAAAGTAGTATTTGACAAACCCCCAAATAACAACTTTTAGGATAAGAATTCACTATTTGCCAAAACCTGCTGGGTAAATTGGAATATAATATGGCAGAAATTAGGCATTGATATACAGTTAACACCATTTACCAAGGTCAAAGTGGGTTCATAATCTAGACATAAAGAATGAGATTATAAATAAATTAACAAGAATACAGAATAGTTTACCTTTCATAGCTGTGGAGGAGGAAGGAATTTGTGACCAAAAAAGAACTAGAGTTCATTATTGATTACAAAATAGAAAATTTTGATTATTTTAACTTAAAAAGTTTTTATACAAACAAAACTAAGGCACATAATATTAGAAGGGAAATAATAAACTTGGAAAACATTTTTACCATGAAAGATTTCAATATAGGCCTCATATCCAAAATATATAGAGAATTGGCTCAAATTTATAAGAAATCAAGCCATTCTCCAATAGATAAATGGTCAAAGGATATTAACAGACAATTTTAAGATAAAGAATTTGAAACTATTTTCAGTCATATAAAAATGTGCTCTAAATAATTACTGATCAGAGTAATGCAACTTAAGACAACTTTGAAATACCACTACACACCTCTCAGATTGGTTAGAATGACAGGAAAGATAATGCGGAATGTTGGAGGGGATGTTGGAAAACTGGGACACTGATACATTGTTGGTGGAATTGTGAATGAATCCAACCATTCTGGAGAGCAATTTGGAACTATACTCAAATAGTTATCAAACTGTCCATACCCTTTGACCTAGCAGTAACACTACTGGGGTTATATCCCAAAGAGATCTTAAAGGAGAGAAAGAGACCCACATGTGAATTTTGTGTGTATGTGGCAGCCCTTTTTTTGTAGGGGCTAGAAACTGAAAATTGAATGGATGCCTATCAATTGGAGAATGGCTGAATAAATTGTGGCATATGAATGTTATAGAACATTATTTTTCTGTAAGAAATGACCAGCAGGATGATTTCAGGGAGGCTTTGAGAGACTTACATCAATTGATTTTAAGTGAAATGAGTATATCCAGGACATCATTATACCTGACAACAAGAAGATTATATGAGGATCAATCCTTATGGGTGTGACTCTCTTTTACAATGAGATGATGAAAACTAGTTGTAACTGGTCAGTAATGAAGAGAATCCGCTTCACCCAGAGATAGAATTATGAGAAATGAGTGTCGACCACAACATAGCATTTCTACTCTTTCTGTTATTGTTTGCTTGCATTTTTGTTTTCTTTCTCAGGTATTTTTATCATCTTTCTAGATCCGATCTTTCTTGTGCAGTAAGATAACTGTATAAATATGCATATATATTGTATTTAACATATACTTTAACAAATTTAACATGTATAGGACTGCCTGCCATGTATGGTGGGGTGTTGGGAGGAGGAGGAGAAAAGTTGGAACAGAAGGTTTTGCAAATGTCAGTGCTGATAAATTGCCCATGCATATACTTTGTAAATAAAAAGCTATAATAAAAAATAAACATTATTCAGAAATCTTAAAAAAGAGTATTCTATTAAAAGAATACAAAAGATAGAGGTTTCAACTACAAGTCAAATGGAAAAGTCCTGTATTCCTTAGGATGCCATTCCAAAGGCCATGGTAATTTATTGTCTTAATGTAATTGCCTTCAACACAATTATATGAATTTCTAATGCTGAAACATGTAACAGGACCAAAGATTTGTTAGTGATACTTTTCTGTGAATATACAGTAAATATGGCTGCTGAGATCTTTAATATTTGCAGGTGAAGTTTTCAGGTATTAAAAAAAAATAAAAACAATGTTCTCCTCATAAAATGTTTAGAGAGGAAAGGTTAGAAGCAAGGCAGTTAATCTGGAGAAACTGCTATTTGTAGGGTTTTGGGTTCAGGGTCCTAGATCACCTATATCTGGATTGTAGGGAAAGAAGTAGATGAAATTGTGGTTGCATTTTGAATTAATTGACAAATATCATCTCCCTTATTTCTCTCATTGTTTGCTATTATTTCATTTAATCTTCCCTACTCAAGGGGTGGCAATTGTGGCAGTGGTGATGAAAGACCCTTCTTCATAAGAATGGCTCCCTTAGTTAATGGCTCCCTTTCTGGGATGGAGAAAGGATAGGTAGGGGATAATGTTGTTCAAGAATTAATTGTATTGGGGATAAGGGCTTGCACTGATATTTTCAGACCTCTTGGGCTCACCCCTCTTGGTGACTGATAATGGCTGGGGTAGTGGATTACTTTTTTGAGCTGTGAAATGTAGTGCTTTTTTTTATCCACCAGCCCTATTTCTTTTACTGCTAGCTAAAGTGATGACCAAATGCAAAGTACAATTGCTGGTTCAAGTGGCATTGCTTTATCAGTGTTCTTGGCCTCAGAGTTTTATTCTATTTCCACATAGGTCTAAAGGGAAATCATTTTAAATCCTTGGTCCTTGGATTTCCTTTATTTACCAGAACTCTGCTTATATTTTTTGTTTGTTTGGCTTTAGTACTTGAATTTTACATCTTTGACTCAGCTTTCAGAATATACATTTTTTTTCAGGTTTATGAATAGAATCTGTGTTTCCTCTGACTTTACAGGTCTATATGGGTCTTTTGTTGAGTCTTGCCTTTGCCTGTATCATCTTGTCTTTATCTCTGCCCCAATCATAAATTTACTTGCATCCATTAATTTTCCTTCTTTATTCAAAAATTATTATCATCAACCCAATCAATTATTCCCACCTAAAATCCTTCTTATTTCACATTTCTCCCTTTGTTAGATAAACAGGCTTAGTACCTACTATATTTCTCCTCCCCCAATAAACTGTATTCTCTTTCTATACCCATCCCAAGAGTATATTCCTTTCTCATCTCTGCTTCTCAAAGTACTTAAAGTCACTTCCTTCCCATACAAATCTCCCTTTAATGTTTCATTGATCTCTAATTTTTGCAATTGCTTTGTATTACTTGGAGAATATGTGGTATAAATTTATCTGCACACAAGATGTATCTTTATAACAAATATAAGTTCTTTATGAGAAGGAATACTTAAATTATGTTTTGTTTTTCCTTAACATCATAAGTGTCTGCCACAGTGCCTTGCATTTATCAGGTGCTTTATAGATGCTTTTTGAATTAAGCTAATTTTTTGTGTTATGTAGGGTGTTCTTTTACTCAGGTTCTCTTTGTTTTGGAGATTTTATTCCTTTTTTATAGAAAAATCAAAAATGTTAAACACTTATTCAATCATCACAATATTTTCAAATGCATTTAAAAATACATAGTATAGAAGAAATATCAGGGATATTGGCTAATGTAATTCTTGTTTTTTAACTTTTCAATAATCTACAATAAATCCCCCCAAAGACTTTTTTGCTGAATAAGATAATATTCCTTATCAACTGTTGATTTATGATGTTTCTAGCTAACTTATTTCATCATTTCTCATTAATATGTAACTTTAAATCTCTGCTTTAGGCTTCTTTAGATTTTAATAATGAACACAGTGTCTGAAAGTAGCCTGTTATGTATTATATCATTTGCAGTCTTATGAAAAGTCATTGGAGCTAAACTATTAAGGATATGCAGTTTTTATGCAATGTCCTCATATATTCCAATCCTGAACATTCATTTGAATATAGCCAGTGGTTATCATTTTTATGATTGCTTCATACCTTTTGAGGCTCAAAATTCTGTCAACTTCCCCTATCAAAATATCTGATCATTAAACATGACATCTTGTAGCTATTCACCTGAGACAATGGATCTAAATCTCCTTTTATTTGAAACTGCTCTGTACTGTTTTGTTATTCACTGTGGGATATTAGATTAAATTTTATTTTTAAAGATGATTTTTTTCTAATGTAATTACATAAGAAAAGGAAAGAAAGAAAATTTCCCCTGAGGGGTTGGGGTGGGGCAAGTATGTAGATTAAATATTGTTTTACATTGCAAATGTATGGTACTGAAGCTGCCTTTTCTGTCTCTCCTGTACCTCTCTCTCTTCCTTTCTAGGAACAAATTTGATTTTTTTTTTTTTGTTATATATTGTATGTGGTATGTGAGGAGGTGTGTGTGGGGATGTAAACATATATATATATATATATATATATATATATATATATATATATATGTATATATATATATGTGTGTGTGTGTGTGTGTGTATGTATGCATATATATGTGTGTGTATGTGTATATATGCATATGTATATGTATATATATGTATGTATGTATATATATGTATGTATGTATGTATGTATATATATATATATATATATACAGAGAGAGTGACTGAGTCAGTGACAGAGAATGAGAAACAGAGAGATAGAGAAATAGCAACAGACAGGGAGAATGACAGATATACATCTACAGACAGATATTTGAATCAATATAAAAGCTAAAAATCACATAAATTTAATTAATTAATTATATTATTATTGAATTATTAAATTGTTATGTGTACCTTGGAAAACAAAACATAAGAGAATACTAATTCTTCTCCCTTATTACCACACATTTCAAGTAGTAATTTAAACTTTTAAATATGATCAAATGTTGGTTGGAATTAATAAATATTTTTCAAGTCAATTCAAAATTCAACCTTTAGTAATATCCATGAGAAAGGTTTTTGGATTCTGAGGTTTTCTGTCCATCTATATGTAAATACGTTTGTGCATATATAATGTATTCATATATGTACAGAATGGGTAGGTTGTGTGTTAGCACCTTTTAGTCAGCCAATCGTCTATAAATCTGTGATATATTTAGAACATAATTTTTAAAATCACCTTATTTCTTTTATTTTCATCAATGATATCCCTAAAAAATGTAACATAATTCTTACAAATAATTTATTTTATAGGAAAATACATTAAGAATGGATATTTTATTTTTCCTATTAAAATGTTCCATGATTTACTTTCCCTCTGAACACTTAGTATTTGGTTCTATTTCAAATACTTTGAACACTAATTTCTTAAAACTCTCAAATCTCTTCTTTCCCCTAAACGGATCTCCTCTGTGCATACTTAGTTAAGATTAGAAAGTCTATTTCTAATTCTTTTTTGCACGTATATATGAAACACTTTAGGGATTATGTTTAAGGTTGTTGGAAACAAAAACTAGGTGCAGAAATCTTGGGAATTATGTCCCATTTTCCAGATCCCATTATTACAAAAATAAAATTATTTAATATGATAATTATGATGAAATAAAGTCATGAAAATACTATTGTTGACTTCAATAACTTCTGCATAATACTGGATAGAAGTATTTCAATTAAAAGTGAATTATCTTTAGTCCTTATGAGAATTTCTCATTAGATTAATTCTTTTAATTATAAAATAGCATCTTTAGCTACCAACATTAAAAGAAAGTACCATTTGAAGTATCCATAAAATGGATAAATATTGAAAATTGGGAGCAGAATAATTATAATTAATAGTTATAAATAATATCTATTACATGACCATCAGATATCTAGAATATTAGTCATTAACAATTCAATTATGTCAATTAAAATTCAATTAGCAATTAAAATCATGTTCCATTTTGTAGAATGCATGTTGTATTTCAATTTCCTTCTAATTATTGATGCACATATTTAGAATATTAAACTTTCAAAATGTTGCGATAGTTTTCCATTTTTTTCATTGTAAAGACATACTAATCTATCCAGTATCTTTTCATAATTGATCTTATAAAGTAACCTAGCACTGATCAATCTATAAATTATTAATAAATGAAATAATTCTGGAGCAATTTTGTCTTTCATTTTCTAAATATAACTATTTTTGAAAAGTATGGGGCTTAACAATTCATTATTAGTATGTAGTTGTTTCCTTTTGTTATTTACTGAAATATTAATAAAATGTATTGTGGTTGGTGATGTCATAGACTTGTGTTTAAAAGGGATTTTAGAGATCATATCTTCTAACCTCTTTACTTAGAGTTGAAAAAATAGACTCCAGCCAAAGAAGCTAAGCTGTCTTGCATAAGTAGTAAAGTCATTGCTTTTATGAGAATGCTTTGAAATTTCAAGAGAACTGAGATTTTGACTGTATGACACAAATAGCAACTTTTCTAAGATTCATGTATTGCTATAGTGGAAAAGTTCATGGTCTTTTGACAAAATTTTTGTTGAGGAAATTCTCTATATTCAAATAAGGATATACTTAGGATATCAGACTCTCTTTCCTTTAATTTACTTACATTTGAAACCTTTTTATTTTTCAAAGAAATGTCAGGATTTATCCTCTACTTGAATAAGTCACCAGAACCTATACTCTCACCCATAGTATTATGACACATAAGAGATAGCCATGAGTGGCGGTTAAGTTACTTTATAATGTATGGTTTCTAAAATGAATTTTTTACCAGGAAAAAATTCTAAAACATTCAACAGTTGAATAATAAAAAAAAAATGGATAGATCTTGTCTACTATATGCCAAAAAAGTTGGCAAATGTGTTTCAGAGAGTAAAAAGCTTTTAAAGTGTTTATACATTGCTGAGAGACAGAGTATAAAGTAAGACATTGGAGGCATCATCGACTTGAAAAGAAAAAAGCTTCTTATTGTGAGAAGTGGAAGTCATGCTTAGCTGAGAAATATCCTTCTCTCATGGAGAGAATAGTAATCTATCCCCTTCAGTTTAATTTCAGTGTAATATTGAGAATGAGAATCAAAGAAAGTTTTTCAGTCAAATTTTTGTTGTCAATAATAATTATTATCTTGCCATAATTTTATAATTATCATTCTTGGGATAAAATGTAAATAACATTTAATTGATGATATCTCTGAAATTTTTGAAGAGATTGAATTTATGACATGGCAAATTTGATTTTGGTCTGAGAGTCAAGAGACTAGCTCTTAAAATTGAGATATAAAGCCCTTGGGTCTATTATTTTCTTTGTGATTCAAGCAAAAATGGCAAGAGTAACAAAATGAATTACTATACTTCAAGTTTCCCAACCTCAGATAAAGCAAAGATGATTTTATAGAAACTGGAAATGGAGGAATTATATAACTAGCTCTATGCTTACATCCTTTCCTTTTTTAATGAAGCTAGAACCTTCCCATATTTGTTTGTGTGCTGTGAGGTTGGCAACAACATTTTCAGTAATTGCTACAAAAAAATGCAATAAGACATATGAAGTATTAATTTTATTTGATAAGTTTTCAAAGAAAAATATTTAATTGACACTATGATAAATAAGGGTAAATTTTTAATTCATCAAAAATTTATAAATCTATAAGAAATAATTCTTATATAATGAAAATTATCCCAAATACATATATATGTATACATATATATATATATATAGAAAAATGGGGAAATAGTTACTTATAAATACTTATAACATTGTAACAGGTCTGTTTGATTAAGTCTGCCAAATAATCACCTAAGAAGAGAGGAGAGTGAGAGAGACAGACAAACACAGAGACACAGAGAAAGACAGAGATAGATACAAATACACAAAGATATGAGACAGAGAGAGACAAAGATAAAGAATCGCATTACTTCATTATTTTGTTATGTTTTTATACTAGGATCCAGATCTGCTCAATTATACTCTCTTGAATGCAGCATATTTTCTTTCATACCCCAAATTTCTATCAGGTTCAAAGGCCATGTATATTTTCCATTTCATATAAATAAATTACTTTTGTATAAAAGCAGCCTGGTCTTTTTGTGATAGTGAATTGTTTCCTCAAATCTATGAAGGTGACTGACTGGGAACTACAGTTCCTAATATCTATTGATTTGACAGAAATTAATTGAGTGAATAGTTATTTCCTTTACACACCAATTTCAAATATCATGAATAATTTGTCAATTGACAAATTGTCAAAAATATCACTAAGCATGGTTGAGAAAGAAGACAGTATTTTCTCTAAAAAATAAAAAGGAAACTATTTAGAAAATAATGCACATCACTATTTCCTAAGTAGGTTTTGTTATTAATGAGAAAACTATATGTAGTTCAATCAATTTTAAGATATTTCAAATATAATAATTGATATTACAGTTGTGATAAAAAAGCAAACACAATATAAAGATAAATTACTTTATTTTTTTCCATCTGATTGAGTTCAAGATTGACAGCTTTAGAGTTTATTTTTTAGGCTCTTGGATAGTAAGCATTGGATATTAAGGATAATCAAGTAAAATACATGAGATATAGTTAAGTAATAGGATTATCCATTTTAAAAATAAATTTGTCTACTTAATTTTCATTTTTAATTTATTTAAATAATTTTCACAATTAAATTGTCAGTATTCTGAAGTTTACAAAGGTTTGATAAAATATCATGTTCAAAGGATTTGAAAACAGTTATTTCCACTCACCAACACCCCAAAATTCTTGACAGGACTAAGCATGGAATTATGTTCATCAGGGTGAGAAATATGGAAAGTATGCATATATATATAATACATCTATGGTTTCACATGTATGTATAAATATGTAAAATAAATTATTAATATATAAAACCGATTATTGACAAAATATTTTGTTAGAACTTCTTCTTTTCCTAGGAAACCATGCAGAAATATTGTAGAAGATAAGACTTGAACTCAATTATGGGAAATCAGGTTATCAAAGACATAAATGTGAGAAAGCAGACAATTCCAGACATTGACAGAATCAATGGAGAAACAAGACAGAAAGTCAGAAGTTGAAGCTTTCAATTAAAGGAAGAGTAGGAAGAAAAGTAGCCATAAAATATGTAGACTTTATTCTAAGGATTAAAGCATAAGAAGATTGGAAATATTAGAAGAAGCCAAAGAGTAAAACATATAAGAGCCTAAAATATCATAATTCTTATCTTGGAGATGGTAAAAAAAACAAAAAACAAAACAAAACAAAACAAACAAACAAACAAAAACAGTGAAATTAGATGGGCTGAGAATTATGTGGTCAGATCTATGTTTTTAAAAAATCCTTTCTGTTCTTTTACATCTAGTAGTATCATAGACCTTTCATTAAAATGCTGGCATTATCATTAAAACAACTAATTATGCAGAAAATAAAGAGGATTCTGGGAACATGGTAGAGTAGCTCAACAAAATTTTGAGTCTCCAAATTTCCTCCATGGAAAAGACTAAAAATTCCTTCAGAGGGAATGTAGAAGATCTTTAATAAACAAAAGTCAAGATAAAGCAGTTTTTCTACTTAAAAAAAAAGATTGTAGGAAAGACTTGAGCTCTGGAAGCAAAAATTCAGACTGAAGGAAGTGCAAATACCCCCAGGCCAACTTTGTGGAATTAATAAACCAGAATCCCTAAAGGGCAATTGATTGGGAGGCCAATAAAATTTTGAAATTTTCATCTTGAGAACAAGGCCAAGGTCTGTGAGAAGTATAAGAGGAGATTGAATGACCTTCCATTATCAAATGATACCAAACCTCACTGTAGATGCCTCCTGACTTGGCCTCTGCTATCAAGGAAAAGAAGTTACACAGACCTGGTGAGTGCTGTAACAAAGATATGGTGAAACTGCTGGCCATGAACACTTACAAAAGAGTAGTCTCTCTGGTGTTAGTTACAGAGATGAGAGGACAGCAGTCCTTTGCAACAACTAGTGGAACCACAGGAATTAAGATCATAGTCTGAGAAGCATAACCTGGGGATCTAGCCTTTGCTGAGAAATGGATAAGAGAACTTAAGATTAAGCCAAATGATTTAACTCAGAAAATAAGAGTAGAAAGAAGTGAGACTTGGAGCATTATTCCCCACAGCTTGGGGCTAGAACTTGATGATACTAATAGCTGCTAAATATGAAATGAAAATAATATTTTTTAAATTAGCAAGCAAAATAAAAAGAACCCAACCATAAATTGCTGCTATGGGCAGAAGAAGATCCAGGTCCATATTCAGAGGAAGATAATGGAGCTAAAAATAAAACAAAACAAAACAGAAACAAAAAACAAAAAACAAAAAAAAAACACTCTTTTTCAGTCAGAAATACTAAATGGTCTCAAAATTAAAAAGATTCCTTAGAAGAACTTTAAAAAGATCTTAATAATCAAATAAGAGAAATGCCAGAAAAATAAGAAAGAAAAGATAAGAATAACCCAAGAATCCAGATGTGATAGTATACTTAGAGAATACTAGAGAACCAATTAAAAAACTACTATAAACAATTGACAACTTTAGCAAAATTGCAGGATACAAAATAAATCCCCATAAATCATCACTATTTGTACATTGTCAACAAAGTCAAGGAGCAAGAAATACCAAGAAAGTTTCCATTTAAAATTACTATAGATAATATAAAATATTTGGGGGTATACTTGCCAAGGCAAAGTCATGAACTATATGAAGACAATTACAAAACACTTTCCACATGCATAAAGTCAGATGTAATGAATTGGAAGAATATCAAGTGCCCATAGGAAAGCTGAGCAAATATATACAAAATGAAAACACTACTTAAATTAATCTATTTATTCAGTGCCATACCAATCAAACTCTCAAGAAATTACTTTACAGAGTGAGAAAAATAACAAAGTTCATCTGGAATAATAAGAGATCAACTGTGGTGAGCTTTTTCTTCTCAAAAACGCAGCCAGGTGATAAAAGTTCAGATCTTTTATTATCCCAATATAGCCCGGTTAGCTTAGAGGCCTATCTCTCTGCTTGGTTCCAAGAGCTCTCTCCGAATGTCTTTAAATCCAAACGTCTGGTCCTTCAGCCAGCTCCAGTCTTCATGTCATTCCGGTGAAATCTCGACTTGTAGAGTCTTCCTCTCTCAAGAACCTCTTCGACTGGCCCATTGGCCTATTTATGCTCCTTCCAGAGAGAGGGATTATGGGTAGTTCTACTTAGTACCTTGTTTCAGGTTCTGGCCAAAACAACTTCTTGTAAGATTAGATCAACTCTAATTACTTAGCAGTTAGTAAGGATTCCAACATCTCCCCCTTTCTTTTGTTTTAAAACATAGGGGGTTTCTGAGGGGGTACACATAAATCCATCAATATGGGCCAGAACTTTGTAACAGATATACATGGTATACATAAATCCATCAATATGGGAGGCATTATACATAATTTACAAAAGCACACAGCAATATAACACAGGCTAGTGGTAATGTAACAAATAACATGAATCAACATGAAAATTTAACTACTGCAAAAGTCTCATCAACAATCTTTCATCAGAGTCCTGAATTTCTAAAGTCTCTCTGGGTGTAACCTCAGCTGCTATCATGCCCCACCTGTCCTTTGATTGATACTTTGGAGCTGGGCCTTGCCTCTCATTCCTCTGGGTCAATATACATTTAGAGGCCCAATGAAAGCCTCCGTTACATTTTGGACATGGGGTTTTGGGTTTTCTCTCACCCTGTCTTCTCACTCTATCTCCATATCTACAATGAGCTCTCAAATGTCCAACTTTTCCGCAGTGAAAACATCGATGAGTTTCTCTAGAATTCCTCTGCCAAGAAGGACCTTGTCTTTCCATGTTCATCACAGTCTGGGCATAATAAGCATTTGTGCCTACTGTGGCACAGCGTCTAATGATTTCTTCTAAAGGAGCATTTTTGTCTAGCCCCCATATAATTCTCTTGCAAATCTCATTGGCATTTTCCTTAGCCAAATGTCTAGTCATTATTTCTGTTGCTGCATTGTCTCCAATGGTTCTTATTACAGCTGTTTGTAAACGTCCCACAAAATCTGCAAAAGGTTCATTGGGACCTTGCTCTATTTTTGTGAAAACATTATTTCCATCTTTCTGTCCAGGGAGAGAATTCCAAGCTTTTATTGCAGCCTTAGAAATTTGCTCATACATTGTTATGGGATAATAAATCTGTTCTGAACTCTCTGCATACTGACCTTCACCAGCTAGTTGGTCAAAAGCAACTTGTACAATAGCTCCTGTTTGCCTATTGCGTTGGGCTTGAATCCTACATAATTCATGAAACTCCGAAAGCCACAATAAATTTTGTCCTGGTTCAAGACATGTTTTAGTGATGGATTTCCAGTCATTTGGGGTTAAGATTTCATAAGACAAATTATCCAGTAACATCTTCACATAAGATGATGTAGCCCCATAAAGAGTGCAACCCTTTTTCAAATCTTTAATTTTTCCCAAATTAAAAGGAGTGTATTTTCTCTCTTTTTGACCTGAGGAGTTGAGCTCTTCAATCACAGGATATGCATTTATAAAATCAGATATATCTTCTCCTTCATTTTTTGCTTTAATTAATGCCTTTTCTAATCTTGTCAAATTCTGCTTTACAGGAGAAGCTGACTGTGTTTCTGTCTCTCTCCCTCCCCCTTGTTCCACCCATGAAGGGTTAATTGTGGGGGGAGGGTCATGAGATGTGGAATCACCTAATTCCTCCTGCTGTGAAGTATCATGCTCAGAATTGTAATTAACTCCATTCTCATCTGATTCATCCTCCTTTTCACCTAGTAAAGTTGGCACTTCTTCCTCCTGTACTTTCCTTTTCATCATTCTATCACTTAAATAACTTCTTATAGCCAATTGTATTACATTATATGTATTAATTATTGAGTTAGGCCCATTTTTATCATAGAATTGACAAAGATCCTCTCCAACCAATTTCCATTCATTTAGATCTAATTCCTCATCAAGAGAGAAACAAGGACATATGTCCTTTACAGTTTGTAAAAATTCAGTGATTTGCTGTAAACTTATAATTAAACCTTGGCTTTCCATAATTTTGACAATGCTCTCTAAACATTTTCCTTGAACAGAAACAGGCTGTTTTCTAAATATCTGTCCCATCTTAGCTGAAATTCTACTTTAACTCTTCCAACAAAATATCTTTGTTGCACTCACCCTAATTTCTGGGTTGAAGTCTTTTCCACTGGATCAGGATCAGAGGCTTTTCCACTTGAATCAGGATCGGAGCTTTTCCACTTGAATCAGGATCGGAGCTTTTCCACTGAAATCCACTGAGGAGTCTGTTTGTCCCTGTTCGGGCGCCAAAATGTGGTGAGCTTTTTCTTCTCAAAAACGCAGCCAGGTGATAAAAGTTCAGATCTTTTATTATCCCAATATAGCCCGGTTAGCTTAGAGGCCTATCTCTCTGCTTGGTTCCAAGAGCTCTCTCCGAATGTCTTTAAATCCAAACGTCTGGTCCTTCAGCCAGCTCCAGTCTTCATGTCATTCCGGTGAAATCTCGACTTGTAGAGTCTTCCTCTCTCAAGAACCTCTTCGACTGGCCCATTGGCCTATTTATGCTCCTTCCAGAGAGAGGGATTATGGGTAGTTCTACTTAGTACCTTGTTTCAGGTTCTGGCCAAAACAACTTCTTGTAAGATTAGATCAACTCTAATTACTTAGCAGTTAGTAAGGATTCCAACAATCAACAATTTCAAGAAATTTCAATGAAGAAAAAAAAAAAGGAAAAATGTAGAAGATGGGATATGTGTACCAAACTTGAAATTATGTTATAAAACAAAGGGCATGCAAATCTTTTGGTACAGCCTGAGAAATAGAATCATTGATAAGTGGGAATAAGCTAGATTCACGAGACACAATTACACGATGACTATAGTAAAGTCTAAAAATCCCGGCTTCTGGAGTAAGAACTCAGTATTTCACAAAAATTGCTGGGGAAATTGGAAAATACTATGGCAGATAAGGTTGAAATGGTTTCATGATTTAGACATAATAACATGGGGGTGGGGCGCAGAGTCAAGATGGTGGAGAAGGCATACATGACTTTCTAACCTTCTCTCATACCCTCACTACTAATTATTAAATTCAGCCTCAAAAATAGTGCTTGACTGGTAAAATTCACAAAGATTGGAAGTACAACAACTTGCCAGCCAAAGATAACCTGGAAGATTGCCAGAAAAGGTTTGTGCTGAGCAGCAGGAGCAGACCAGCACAAGCAAGGGATAGAACCAGAGACTAGCATATAGAGCAGACCAGAGCAGGGGTAGTCTCCGTGGCTGGAAAAATTACAAGGAGTACTCTATCACAGATTGGCTGCTCTGTTTTGGTTGCAAAGCAGTATACCAGCAGAGAAATTAAAGCCAATGGTAGAGGGTACTCTTAAAAACACGAGAACCTAGAAGGATCTGGCTATATCCATCCAAAACTGGAAGTAAATGAACCAGCACAGGCCACAACATAGCTGTGCAGCCCCATCCTGCAGCACAAGGCTTTCCCTGGGGCAATCACAAATCTGCACAATAAGGGGGTACAGCCTGGAACAGCTTCTAATCTGCACAGTGAGGGCCTCAGCCTAGGGCAATAGAACTTCCACAGCCTGATTGTGCTTCCCAGGGCAGAGATACTTCCAATGCTGTGTGGGGCAGGGCAACTGCTAATACCCAAAGCAGGCTTTAGCCTGGGGCACTGACACTTTTGCTGCTCAGCCTCTGGACCTAGGGAAGTCACTAATACACACAGCAGGGCTCTTAGCAGGGAACTTCTACAACTCCACTCATGCAACCCAGACCTAAATAACTTCTGGTGTGAAGCTCTTCCCAGAGCCCTTCCACAACTTGCCTGCTCTCTGCAGCTCATTGGCCGGATAGCTACTGTCCATATACCTATCCATTGTCTGCAGAAGAAGCCAGTAACCTCCATGCCCTGAAGGCAGACCCTAAAAGCTTTTTAAAAATGAGTAAAAAAGCAAAAAGAACATGTATAGCTTCTATACAGAAACAGAGCAGTTTTTCAACCCCAAGGAGACTAATAGCAGACAGTCTCCAGAAAATACCCCAAAGTGGGATGTAACCTGGCATCCATCACACAATTTTCTCTTAAAAGAAACTATAAAAAATCTCAAAAGAGAGCTAGAAGAAAAATGGAAAGAGAAATGATAAGTTATACAAGAAAATAACAACCTCCTGAAATGTGAATTGAAAAAGTTAAAGAACTCCCAGGAAGTGGAGGAAAACAGAATTTGTGAATTGGAAAAGGTAAAGAACTCCAGGAAAGAACGATTTGTAAATTAGAAAAGATAAAGAACTCCCAAGAAAATATGATTTGTGAATTGGAAAAAAATAAAGAACTCCCAAGAAAGTAGGATTTGTGAATTGGAAGAAGAAAATAATTAAGAAAAAAAAATAGTGAAATAGAAAAAAAAAAAATTCCATAGAGCAAACAACTCATTTAAAACCTCAAGTGGACATATACAGAAAGAAGTATAAAAGCTAATGAGGAAACTAGTTCATTAAAAATTAGAACTGTACAAATAGAAATGAATGATTCATTGAGACATCAAGAATCAGTCAAAGCAAAACCAAAAAAATGAAAAATTAGAAAAATGTTAAACATCTACTTGGAAAAATAGCAACCTGGAAAATAGATCTAGGAGAGATAATCTGAAGATTATCGGACTTCCTGAAAATTACGATGAAAAAAAGAGCCTAGATACTATTTTATAAGAAATCATCAAAGAGAACTGCCCAGATATAATAGAATCAGAAGGTAAAATATGCATTGAAAGAATTCATCAGACACCTTATGAAAAAGACACACACACAAAATTTAAAAAATGCCAAGGAATGGTGTGGCTAAATTTCAGAACTACCAGACTAAGGAAAAATATTACAAGCAGCCAAAAAAAAAAAAAATCAAATACGGAGGAGCCACAATAAGGATCACTCAAGAGCTAATTGTTTCTATATTAAAAGATTGAAGGACTTGGAATCTGATATTCTGAAAGACAAAAGAACTTGGAATGCAGCCAAGAATAAACTACCCAGCTAAGCTGAACATTTTCTTCAAGGAAAGAAGATGGACATCTAATGAAACAGATGAATTTCATTTGTTTCAAAGGTGAAAAACCAAACCAAAACAAAAAAAAAATTGATCTCCAAACATCGGACTCAAGAGAAGCAGAAAAAGGTAAAAATAACTCTTGTGAATTATATTTCTATTATGGATATTTATAAAGAGTACATGTATAATATGATTTTACTGTTACAACATAAAAAAAATGGAAGTAGAAATGGAAAGGGGATAGTGTCAGAAAAAAAAGAGAAAGGGGACAATAAAAAGAGGGAAACTACATCCCAAAAGGGGCAAAGGAAATGTACAATATCTGAGGGAATTTAGAGAAAGTGAGAATATTGTGTGACTCTTACTCTCATTACAGTTAGCTTAAAGAGAAAATAATTGACATATTTGGTTTATAGAGCAACTTCTCTCATGTAATTAAAAAGTGGGAGAAGAAAATGGAAAAGGAAAAGAGTAATGAGGGAACAGTACAAGAAAGGGGAAGGGATTCAAAAGGGATGGGAGGGATCCTAAGAGGGATAGCTGTGTGATGCAAGTGGTGCCCATAAGTTTAATACTGGGAAAGGGGGTAAGGAGGAGAAAGAAAAAGAAAAGGATAATCTGGGGATAATAAGATGGCAGGAAATACAGAATTGGTAATTTTAAACATAAATGTGAATAGGAGGAAATCTCCCATATAGCAGAGGTGGATAGCAGACTAGGACCAGAACCCTACAATATGTTGTTTACTGGAAACACATTGAAAGCAGGGAGATACATACAGAGTAAAGGTAAAAGGCTGGAGCAGAATCTATTATGCTTCAGGTGAAGTCAAAAAAGCAGGGGTAGGGATCCTTATCTCAAATCAAGCAAATGCAAAAAATTGATTTAATCGAAAGAGATAAGGAAAGAAATTATAACTTGCTAAAGGGTAGCATAGACACTGAAGCAATATCAATACTAAACATATATGCACCAAGTGGTATAGCATCTAACTACCTAAAGGAGAAGTTAGGAGAGTTGCAAGAAGAAATAGACAGCAAAACTATAATATCAGGAGGTCTCAATCTTGTACTTTCAGATTTAGATAAATCAAATCACACCACAAATAAGAAAGAAATTAAAGAGGTAAATAAAATATTAGAAAAATTAGGTATGATAGATCTTTGGAGAAAACTGAATGGAGACAGAAAAGAATATACTTTCTTCTCAGCAGTCCATGGAACCTATTCAAAAATTGACCATATATTAGGACATAAAGACTTCAAAATTAAATACAGGAAGACGGAAATAGTAAATGCTTTCTTTTCAGACCATGATGTAATAAAAACTAAATTCAACAAAAAGTTAGGGGTAAATAGACCAAAAAGTAATTGGAAACAAAATAATCTCATCTTAAAGAATGACTGGCTGAAACTTCAAATTATAGACACAATTAATAATTTTACTCAAGATAATGACAATGATGAGACATCACACCAAAATCTGTGGGATGCAGCCAAAGCGGTAATTATGGGAAATTGTATATCTTTGGAGGCTTACATGAATAAAATGGAGAAAGAGAAGATTGATAAATTGGGTTTGCAACTTAAAAAGATAGAAAAAGACCAAATTAAAGTTGAAGTATTGTTGTTGAAGTATATAATGATCTCCTGGTCCTGCTCATTTCACTCAGCATCAGTTCATGTAAGTCTCTCCAGGCCTTTCAGAAATCATCATGTTGGTCATTTCTTACCAAACAATAATATTCTGTAATATTCATATACCACAATTTATTCAGCCATTCTCCAATTGATGGACATCCACTCAGTTTCCACTTTCTGGCAACTAAAAAGAGGGCTGCCATGATCATTCTTGCACATACAGGTCCCTTTCCCATATTGAAGATCTATTTGGGATAAAAGCCCTGTAGTAACACTGCTGGATCAAAGGGTACTCACAGTTTGATAATTTTTTGAGTTCCAAATTGCTCTCCAGAATGGCCGAATGTATTCCCAGTTCCACAAACAATGTATCTGTTTCCCAGTTTTCCCACATCCCCCCCAACGTTCTGCATTATTTTTCCTTGTCACTCTAGCCAATATGACAGGTATGTAATGGTATCTCAGAGTTTTCTTAATTTTCATTTCTCTGATTAATAATGACTTGGAGCATCTTTTCATATGGCTAGAAATAGTTTCAATTTCTTCATCTGAGAATTGTATGTTCATATCCTTTGACCATCTCTCAAATGGCTTAATTTCTTATAAATTAGAGTCAACTCTCTATATATTTTGGAAACAAGCCCTTTATCAGAACATTTGTTGGTAAAAAATGTTTTCCCAGTTTATTGCTTCCCTTCTAATCTTGTCTGCATAAGTTTTGTTTGTATAAAAATGTTTCATTTTGATATAATCAAAATTTTCAATTTTCAAATTTGTGATCAATAATGATCTCTAGTTCTTCCTTGGTCATAAATTCCATCCTCTTCCACAGGTCTGAGAGTTAAACTATCCTTTGTTCTTCTAATTTATTTATAATTTCATTCTTTATGCCTAGCTCATGAACCCATTATGACCTTATCTTGGTGTACGATGTTAAGTGTCGGTCAACGCCTAATTTCTGCCATATCAATTTCCAATTTTCCCAGCAGTTTGTGTCATACAGTGAGTTCTTATCCCAAAAGCTGAGGTCTTTGGGTTTGTCAAACACTAGATTATTAAAGTTATTGACTATTTTATCCTTTAAACCTAACCTATTCCACTAATCAACTAGACTATTTCTAAATCAATACCAAATGATTTTGGAAACTGCTGCTTTATAATATAATTTTAGATATGGTGCAACTAGGCCACCTTAATTTTATTTTATTTTTTTCATTAATTCCACTGAGATTCTCGACCTTTTGTTTTTCCATATGAACTTTGTTGTTATTTTTTCTTCTTCTTCTTTTTTTTTTTTTAAATAACTTTTTAATGACAGAACCCATGCCAGGGTAATTTTTTACAACATTATCCCTTGCACTCACTTCTGTTCCGATTTTTCCTCTCCCTCCCTCAACCCCCCTCCCCCAGATGGCAAGCAGTCCTTTACATGTTAAATAGATTGCAGTATATCCTAGATACAATATATGTGTGCAGAATAGAACAGTTTTGTTGAACAGGGAGAATTAGATACAGAAGGTATAAATAACCTGGGAAGACTAACAAAAATGCAAGCAATTTATATTCATTTCTCAGTGTGCTTTCTTTGGGTGTAGCTGCTTCTATCCATCCTTGATCAATTGAAACTGAATTAGATCTCTTTATCAAAGACATTCACTTCTATCAGAAATACATCCTCATACAGTATCATTGTTGAGTATATAATTATATCCTGGTTCTGTTCATTTTACTTAGCATCAGTTCATGTAAGTCTCGCCAGTCCTTTCTGTATTCATCCTGCTGATCATTTCTTACAGAACAATAATATTCCATAATATTAATATACCACAATTTACTCAACCATGCTACAATTGGTGGGCATCCATTCATTTTCTCATTTCTAGCCACTACAAACAGGGCTGCCACAAACATTTTGGCACATACAGGTCCCTTTCCCTTCTTTAGTATCTCTTTTGGGTATAAGCCCAGTAGATCAAAGGGTATGCACAATTTGATAACTTTTTGAGCATAGTTCCAAATTGCTCTCCAATATGGCTAAATGTGTTCACAATTCCACCAACAATGTATCAGTGTCCCTGTTTTTCCGCATACTCCCTGTCCAATCTGACAGTTGTGTAGTGGTATCTCAGAGTTGTGTTAATTTGCATTTCTCTGATTAATAATGATTTGGAGCATATTTTCATATGTCTATAAATAGTTTTAATTTCTTCATCTGAGATTTGTCTGTTCATATCCTTTGACCATTTATCAATTGGAGAATGGCTTGATTTCTTATAAATTAGAGCCAATTCTCTATATATTTTGGAAATGAGGCCTTTATCAGAACCTTTGATTGTAAAAATGTTTTCCCAGTTTGTTGTTTCCCTTCTAATCTTTGTTTTGTTTTGTTTGCATTTGTTTTGTTTGTACAAAAACTTTTCAATTTGATATAATCAAAATTTTCTATTTTGTGGTAAATAGTGATCTTTACTTCTTCTTTGGTCATAAATTCCTTCCTCTTCCACAGGTCTGAGAGGTAAACTATCTTATGCTCTTCCAATTTATTTATAATCTCATTCTTTATGCCTAGGTCATGAACCCATTTTGACCTTATCTTGGTGTACGGTGTTAAGTGTGGGTCAATGCCTTGTTTCTGCCATACTAATTTCCAATTTTCCCAGCAATTTTTGTTAAAAAAAATGCGTTCTTATCCCAAAAACTGGGGTCTTTGGGTTTGTAAAACACTAGATTATTAATGTTATTGGCTGTTTTGTCCTTTGAACCTAACCTATTTCCTTGATCAACTAGTCTATTTCTTATCCAATACCAGATGGTTTTAGTAACTGCTGCCTTTGAACCTAACTTATTTCCTTGATCAACTAGTCTATTTCTTATCCAATACCAGATGGTTTTAGTAACTGCTGCTTTATAATATAATTTTAGATCTGGTATAGCTAGGTCACCTTCATTTGATTTTTTTTTCATTAATTCCCTTGAAATTCTTGAGCTTTTGTTTTTCCATATGAACTTTGTTGTTATTTTTTCTAGGTCATCAAAATAGTTTTTTTGGGAGTCTAATTGTTATAGCGTGAAATAAATAGATTAGTTTAGGTAGTATTGTCATCTTTATTATATTTGCTTGCCCAATCCAAGAGCATTTAATATTTTTCCAGTTGGTTAGACAAACCTTAATTTGTGTGGAAAGTGTTTTCTAGTTTTGCTCATAAAGTTTCTGATTTTCCTTGGCAGATAGATTCCTAAATATTTTATACAATCAGTACTTACTTTAAATGGAATTTCTCTTTGTAACTCTAACTGTTGGGTTTTGTTAGTGATATATAAGAAGGCTGATGACTTATGTGGGTTTATTTTGTATCCTGCAACGTTGCCAAAGTTGTGGATTGTTTCTAATAATTTTTTAGTAGAGTCTCTGGGATTCTCTAAGTATACCGTCATATCATCAGCAAAGAGTGATAATTTGGTTTCCTCATTGCCTATTCTTATTCCTTTAATCTCTTTCTCAACTATTATTGCCAAATCTAGCATTTCTAATACAATATTAAATAGTAACAGTGATAGTGGGCAACCTTGTTTCACTCCTGATCTTATTGGGAATGATTGCAGTTTGTTCCCGTTACAAATGATGCTTACTGCTGGTTTTAAATAGATGCTACTGATTATTTTAAGGAAAAATCCATTTATTCCTATACTCTCAAGAGTTTTTAATAGGAATGTATGTTGGATTTTATCAATACTTTTTCTGCATCTATTGAGATGATCATATGGTTTTTGTTAATTTGATTATTAATATGGCCAATTATATTGATAGTTTTCCTAATAATGAACCAGCCCTGCATTCCTGGTATAACTTCTACTTGATCATGGTGTATTATCCTGGGGATGATTTTCTGTAATTTTTGGCTTATATCTTATTTAAGATTTTAACATCAATATTCATTAGGGAGATTGGTCTATAATTTTCTTTCTCTATTTTTGATCTATGTGGTTAAAGTATCAGTACCATGTATGTGTCATAAAAGGAATTAGGTGGGACTCCTTCATTCCCTATTTTTTCAAATAGATTATATAGTATTGACACTAATTGTTCTTTAAATGTTTAGTAGCATTCACATGTAAATCCATCAGGTCCTGGGGATTTTTTCTTAGGGTACTGATTAATAGCTTGTTCTATTTCTTTATCTGAAATGGGACAATTTAAGCAATTTAACTCTTCCTCTGTTAATTGGGGAAGCCTATATTTTCAAGGTAATCATCCATTGTAGTTAGGTTATCTAATTTATTGCCATAAAGTTGGGCAAAGTAATTCCTTATTATTTCTCTAATTTCCTCTTCATTGGTAGAAAGTTATCCCTTTTCATTTTTAAGACTAACAATTGGATTTTTCTCTTTCCTTTTTCTAAACAGATTTACTAAATGTTTATCCATTTTATTGTTTTTTTAATAAAACCAACTTTTCATTTTATTTATTAATTTAATAATTTTAAAACTTTTAATACTATTTATTTTTCTTTTTAATTTTAGAATTTCAAGTTTAGTATTTGATTGGCAGCTTTTAATTTGGTATTTTTCTACCTTTTTAAGTTGCAAGAACAATTCATTGACCTTCTCTTTTTCTAGTTTATTCAAATAAGGCTCTAGACATATAAAATTTCCCCTTATTACTGCTTTAGCTCCATCCCAAAAATTCTGGTATGATGTCTCATTGTTGTCATTATCTTGAGCAAAATTATTAATTGTCTATAATTTCCTGTTTCACCCAATCATTTTTTTATGATGAGATTATTTTGTCTCCAAATTTTTGGTCTATTTACCCATAACTTTTTGTTGAATGTAGTTTTTATTGCATCATGATCTGAAAAGAAAGCATTTACTATTTGTGCCTTCCTACATTTAATTTTGAGTTCTTTATGTCCTAATATATGGTCAATTTTTGTATTAGTTTCTTGAACTGCTGAGAAGAAAGTATATTTCTTTCTATCTCCATTCACTTTTCTCCAAAGATCTATCATTCCTATTTTTTCTAATATTCTATTTACCTCTTTTCTTTCTGATTTTTTTTTTTTGTCATTTGATTTATCTAATTCTGAGAGCGCAAGGTTGAGATCTTTCACAATTATTGTTTTCCTGTCTATTCCTTCTTGCAATTGTCTTAACTTCTCCTTTAGAAAGTTAGATGCTATACCACTTGGTGTATATATACATACATATATATATACATACACACATACACACACACACACACACACACACATATATATGTGTGTGTATATATAGATATATATCTATATCTATCTATCTATCTATCTATCTATCTATCTATATCTGTTTAGTATTGATAGTGCTTCGTTGTCTTTGCTATCCTTTAGCAAGGTATAGTTTCCCTTATCTTAATTAATTAGATCAATTTTTGCTTTTACTTGATTTGAGGTAAGGATGAGTGCTCCTCCTTTTTTGACTTCACCTAAAGCACAATAGATTCTTCTCCAGCCTTTTACCTTTACTCTGTATGTATCTCCCTGTTTTAAATGTGTTTCCTGTAAACAACATATTGTTGGGTTCTGACTTTTGATCAAGTGTGCTATCTGCTTTTGCTTTATGGGAGAGTTCCTCCCATTCACATTTATGGTTAAAATTATTAATTTTGTGTTCTCTGCCATCTTATTATCCTCAGCGTATGCTTCTCTTTTTCTTACTTCCCTTTCTCTCTTTCCCAGTATTAAACTTATGGGCACCACTTACATTACATAGCTCTTCCTCTTTAGGATCCTTCCCTCCCCCTTTGAATCCCTTCCTCTTTCTTGTACCATGCCCTTATTACTCTTTTCCTTTTCCCTTTTCTTCTCTCACTTTTTAATGAAGTGAGAGGAGTTTCTCTGTAAACCAAATATGTCCATTATTTTCTCTGTGAGCTTATTCTGATGACAGTAAGATTCACACAATGTTCCTCCCCCTCTCTAGATTCCCTCATATATGATGGGATTGCTCTTCATGGGATGCAGTTTCCTTTTTTTTTTTTTTTTAATCTCCCCTTTTCCCTTATTCTGACACTATCCCCTTTACATTTCTACTTCCCTTTTTTATGTTATATTAGTAAAATCAAATTATACCTGTAGTCTTTACATATATCCACAACATAAATACAGTTCTCAAGAGTTCCTTTTACCTTTTATGCTTCTCTTAAGACTTATGTTGGAGATTAAATTTTTTGTTTAGTTTTGGTTTTTTTCCTTAGAAACAAATGGAATTCATCTGTTTCATTAAAATGTCCATCTTCTTCCCTGAAAAAAAAAATGCTCAGTTTAACTGGGTAGTTTATTCTTGGCTACATTCCAAGTTCTTTTCCTTTTCAGAATATCAGATTCCAGGCCCTTCAATTTTTTAATGTGGAGGCAGCTAGATCTTGAGTAATCCTTATTCTAGCACCTTGGTATTTGAATTTTATTCTGGCTTCATGCAGTATTTTTTCCTTAGTCTGATAGTTCTGAAATTTAGCCACAATACTCCTTGGAATTTTTATTTTAGGGTATTTTTCAGAAAGTGTTCGATGAATTCTTTAAAGGTATATTTTACCTTATGATTCTGTTATATCTGGGCAGTTCTTTGATGATTTCCTGAAATTACTTTCTAGGCTCTTTTTTTCATCATAATTTTCAGGAAGTCCAAAAATCCTCATATTATCTCTCCTAGATCTATTTTCCAGGTCTGTTGTTTGTCCAAGTAGATATTTAACATTTTCCCCCCTAATTTTTCAATTTTTTTGTTTTGCTTTACTGATTCTTGATGTCTCAATGAATCTTTCATTTCTATTTGATCAGTTCTGATTTTTAAAGAGTTATTTTCTTCATTAGCTTTTTTTTTTACTTTGTTTTGTATATGTCCAATTGAGTTTTCAAATGAGTTATTTTGTTCTATTGATTTTTTTTTCCATTTCACTAGTTTTTTTTTTTTTTTTTTCTGAGTTATTTTCTTTTTCCAATTCAGAAATCCTACTTTCTTGGGAGTTCTTTATTTTTTTCCAATTCACAAATCATATTTTCTTAGGAGTTCTTTATCTTTTCTAATTTACAAATCCTACTTTCCTCATAGTTCTTTACCTATTCCAATTCAAAAATTCTGTTTCCCTGCACTTCCTGGGTGTTCTTTTTCTTTTCCATTTCACATTTCAGGAAGTTGTTACTCTCTTGCATAGATTCTCTTTCCTTTCCCCATTTTTCTTCTAGCTCTCTTTTAAGATTTTTTTATAGTTTCTTCTAGGAGAGCCTTGTGTGATGGGGACAATGTTATATCTCCTTCGGTGTATTGTCTAGAGACTGTATATTATTAGTCTCCTCAGGGTTGAAAACCTCCTCTCTTTCTGTATGGAAGCTATCAATTTTCCTTTTGACTTTTTTTACTCATTTTTTAAAAAGCCTTTAGGGTCTGCCTTTAGGGCAAGGAATTTACCAGTTTCCTCTGTAGAGCAGGGAATGTATGGACAGCAGCTGTCCTGCAAATGGGCGACAAAGAAAGGCGAGGTGCGGGAGTGTTCTGGGAACAGTTCCCCACTGGAAGTGACTCAGGTCTGGGTATCACAGCCGAGCTGTGGAAGTGCACAGGAAAGAACCCTACTGTGTGAATTAGCAACTAACTACTCTGAGGCTAGAGGTTGAGCAACAAAAGTGTCACTACCCCAGGCCAAAGCCCACTGTGGGGCCGTGGGTATTAGCTGTAAACAGTGTTGCACAGCACTAGAAATGTCTCTGCCTAGGGAAGCACAGTTGGGCTGGAAAAGTTCTATTGCCCCAGGCCGAGTCTCCCACTGTGTAGATTACAGGCTGTCCTGGTCTGTGCCCCACTGTTATCCAGATTAATGACTGCAGAATGGGGCTGCACAGCTGTGCTGTGATCTGTGCTGAGTCACTTCCAGTTTGGAGTGGGTATAACCAGATCCTGTTAGGTTCTCGTGTTTTTTAGAGTGCCCTTTACCTTTGGCTTTAATTTCTCTGCTGCTCTACTGCTTTGCAATCAAAACAGAGCAGTTAGCCTATGGCAGAATCTTCTCTGTAAATTTTCTAACCACAGAGGCCACCCCCATCCAGTATGCTCAATATGCTAGCCTCTGGTTCCATCCCTGTTTGTGCTGGTCTGTTCCTGCTGCCCAGGACAAACCTTTTCTTGAGATCTTCCAGATTATCTTTAGCTGATAAGTTGTGGCACTTCCAATCTTTGTGAATTTTACCAGTCAATAGCTATTTTTGAGGCTGAATTTAATAATTGGTAGTACGGGTATGAGAGAGGCTCAGAAAGTTGCGTATGCTTTCTTCACCATCTTAGCTCCACCCCCACCATGGGAAATATTTTTAAAAATGGAAAAAAGAAGTGAACATAGCATGTGTTAATTCACATTCAGTGTCCTGAGATCTTTTTTCTTGATACAGATGACATTTTCTATACAAAGACTACTGGGATTGCATTGAATCACTGAACTGCTGAGAAGAACCAACCTTTTCATAGTTGATCATTGCTAGTTCTGCTTCTTTTTCTCAGCATCATTTCATGTAAATATTTCCAGGCCTTTCAATAATCAGATTGTTCATCATATTTTATAGAATAATAAGATTCCATTACCTTCATATACCATAGTTTGTTCAACCATTCCCCAGTTGATGGGTTTCTACTCTTTTTCCAGTTCTTGGCTAGCTCAAAAAAGCTGCTATAAACATTTTTGTATAAATGGGACCTTTTTCCCTTCTTTCATATACCCTCTTACAAAGATCTCATTTCCTTTCCCCATTTTTCTTTTCTCTTTTAATATTCTTTTTTGAAATATTCCAAGAATGTCTTGTGAAATGAGGACCAGCTCATATCTTCCTTTGGGCCTTTATCTGGAGTTAATTTACCTTTAGGAATCTTAAGGGTTGAGGTCTGTTCTTTCTCTCCATAAAATCTGTCTGTGATCCAGATTTTTTTTTTTTTGCTTTTTTACTCATATTTTAAGGGTTGAGATACTTTATTAAGGTAAAGAGGTGACAGCTGCTTTAGTTTGCCCTGGGGCTGGTGTTTTTGACTGGCTTCCAGTGCTAGATAATCATGGCCAGATCCTGAGTTCTTTCAGAAATCTGTGGCATATGTGAGAGACAGTTTACTTGACCAAACGGGATAAAGAACATTATAATTAAAATGTAAAATTTTGATTATATCAAATTAAAAGTGTTGTACAAAGAGAAACAGTTCAATCAAGATTAGAAAGAAAGCAGAAAGCTGGGAAAAACCATGATCTCTGATAAATGCTTCATTTCTCAACTATATAGAGAACTGAGCCAAATTTATTTTTAAAAAAATATTCATCTCCTAAGTGATAAATGATCAAAGAATATGAACAGGTAGTTTTCAAATTAAGGAATTAAAGATATCTATGAGTGAGGGTAGTGGGTAAACTTGATTGAAGTATACCCTTTCACCCAGCAAAAGAAACCCTGCTGCTGTATCTAGTTTGGCTCCCATCCCTCAGGGTTGTCTTGGCCTTCCTGAGAAGATGGGGTCTTGACAACCTGTGTTGTATTTAAAGCAGAGTTATAGTGAAGTGTCAAGGACACCTGCACAGAACAGCAAGTTGTTTATGTGGCCCCACATGAGCAGTATCCTATAGTTATTATATGTGCAGTATGCTATAGTTATGCAAGTGTATTGGGTTATATAAGGCAGGGAAATTTTGAATAAATGAACTCCTGTTTGACCATTTTTATAAGTTCTGCATCTTCACTACTCATGCATGATCAGAATTTGGGCTACAGAAATCTGCTAGTGAGCATGTCCAGACATATGGGCATAGATAAAAAATATTCTATATCCAAGTTAATGCTGTAAATTAAACAACTCTGTACTCCACTTATACTTATCTGATTGTCTCATATGACAACAAAGGAAAATGTAAATGTTGGAGAGGAATTAAGAAAATTGGAAAAGTAATTCACTTTTATTAGAGTTGCAAACTGATCCAATCATTCTAAAGAGAAATTTAGAACTATGCTCGGTGGATTATAAAACTACTCATATTCTGATCTAGCAACACCATTACTAGGTCTGCATCCAAAAGAAATAAGAAAAAGAAAAGAACACACGTGCTCTCTCTCTCTCTCTCTCTCTCTCTCTCTCTCTATATATATATATATATATATATAGATATATAGATATATATAAATATATATATCTATATATCTATATATATACACACGTGTGTGTGTGTGTGTGTGTGTGTGTGTGTGTGTGTAAGCATGGATATGTACACACACACACACACACACACATATATGCTCTTTTTATGGTAGCAAAGAATTGGAAATTGTGGAGATGCCCATCAAGTTAGCAATTGAACAATATTGTACTATAAATGTTGGCTTTAGCAATAAAAAAAAAAAGAAAAAAAAGAAATTGAAATAATAAGAATAGGCACTGAAGAAATAAAACTATCACTCTTTGTAAATGATATAATGATATACTTAGAGAATCCTAGAAAATCATCCAAAAACCTACTAGGAAAAAAATTCATAGTGTTAGCAAAGTTGTAGGATACAAAACAGAGTGGTGAATCATTGGAATAGATGAAATACACATAGCACAATAATCAAGGCCTAAGTATCGATAATACCTCAACTCCAACTTCTGGTATAAGAACTCACAATTTAACAAAAATTGAGAGGAAAACTAGAAAGAAATATGTCAGAAAATTGGAATAGACCTACATCTCATAGGTCATACCATATTAAGGTTAAAATGAGTACATGATTTGGACTTAAAGAATGATATCATAAACAAATTAGTAAAGCAAGGTATAATTTTTCCATTAGATCTTTGGAAAAGTAAGGAATTTGTGACTAAAGAAGAAATAGAGAACAACATGAAAGGCAAAATGAAAAATTTTGAATAAATTAAAAAGTTTTTGAACCAACAAAGCCAAAGGAAACAAGATTAAATGCAAGTAGAAAGCTAGGAAAAAACATCTTTACAGCCATTTTTTTTTGATAGTCTCATTACTGAAATATGTAAAGAATAATATCAAATTTATCAGAATACAAATTATCCCCCAATTGATAAATAGTCAAAGGATATCAAAAAACAATTTCAGATGACAAAATTAGAGCCATTTTTAGTCATATGACAAAATATTCTAAATCACTATTGATTAGAGAAATGCAAATTAAATCAACTCTTAGGTACCACAGGACTCTAGGTGTATTGGTATATAAAATAGTTATGCAATTCAAACTTTTGTGATAATAAACTATAGTTTTGCAACTCTCACACTGAGTTATGAGACTCATATTAGGCTGCAAACCAGTTTAAGAAGGTGGGTTTTAGATAACCTTGCATCATGTAGCTTTTGGTTTCATGGAGCTACACAAGCTTCTGTATCAAGACAAGCAATGATCAAGAATGGTAGGAAATTCATGACTAAAGATTTTCTATTTTACTTATCAGACAGTTGAGATTAACAGATGCCTTTGAGTTGGAAAGTGACATTTGGACTTCTCCATTAGGAAAACTACATTACTAGCAATGTGAAATATGGATTGGGGAAAAGAGGTATTAGAGACAAAGAAACCAATTACAATGCTATTACAAAAGGTCAAGTTGATGGAAAAGAGGATCTGAATTAAGATGAGATCCATGAAGTAGAAAATATTCCATACTATATTGTGAGAACAGAGAGGGCTGGAACTCTAAAAAGCTGTATTTGAATCCAGAACAGCAGAGTACTTAAGGCTAAGTACCTTCTCAATATGATATAATGGCTCTATAAACATATATTTAAATGATATAGTGATGTGAAGGCTCACCTCATGATTGGTGCCTCCTGAATGTGGACTGGTGAGGTATTTGTAGGGAAAGATTGGAGGGCTGAGAGGGAGAGTCAAGAGTCCCTCTGCTGCAGGACCTTCAGCAGGGAAAACTTCACACTCAAGACTCCAGAGTCCAGGATCCATCTTTGTTGAGCCACATGGCAACTTGCCTGTCTCCCTCACTTCTCCTGAAGACCAAGAACTTTAACTGATCTTGATACTGACTGATCCTGAGACCCCAGAGAGCTAGCCTGGGAATTACAAGAACAAAACTAGCAAAATGGCAAGATATGGGACATTGTAGGAGAGAGGAAATAGGAAGACAAGGGGGAAGCGTTTGTCATGATTATGACTTTTTTTTAAAAGTTTGGTAATGTTAAGTATCTTAGAATAAGAAAAGTACTGGTGGCTTAATGAGAGAAGTGGTTGTGAAGTCAAGTTAGTAGAAGATATAGCAAAAAGTATTAATAGACAGCAAATTCCTCTCAAGGTATAGTAAACCAAGAATGAGAATGAAGAAAGGGGAGAAGAAATTTGAAAAGGATGATCACAGGACTTCTGACCAAGATGGCAAAGAGGAGGCACACAGCTGCATAAGCTCCACATTTTCTCTCAGAATTTGATTCAATGCAAGCCTCTGAATTAATGCTTGACTGAAAAACAAACAAACAAACAAATCATTACCAAGAGAAGACATCCCTGAAATTTGCCAGGAAAGGTCTGTTTTTGCTTGAGAGTGGGGAAGGTTTTAGATCCGGCACAGATTGAGGGCAAGCAGAGGCAGCTAGAGCACAGCAGGCAGCTCACAGCTGAGCAGACCAGAGTGGGGTAAGGTATGATCTCAGCCATCTTTTTTTTTTTGTAATTAGACATTTTTTTTTGTAATTAGTTCTTTTCATATCTTCCTTCCTATTCAAAAATCCCTAAGTGGCTTACTGAAATAAAAATAAAATTGAATAATGCAGTAGTCTCAGAGTATATAGTAGTGAGGAGTGTATTTGTAATCTCTCTTAACTTGCTCCACATCCTATGCAGTTAGTAATCACTTTACTGGCTAAAGATGGCCTAAAAGACCAAAGATTCTCATACTATTCACTTACACCTATCGTTTTTCCCTAATAATAAGACCTATCCCAAAAATAAGCCCTTCCCTTACTATGTAAGATTCCTCTAAAATAAGTCCTCCCCCGAAAATAAGCCCTATTGAGATTGCTACTGTAGTGAAGGTGATCCCCTGTGCTACATGCTACATTATGGTACCCTCTGTATGCACCTTCCCCCACACACACACCCCTACCCCCGGGCGAAATGCACACCGCGCTCTGAGCTGCATCCAATCAGAGCTGTAGCAGTGAGCGTGTCATCCTGTTCTTCCCCAGTGATTTGCTTGCTGGTGCCATTGAGAGCAGTGCCGTGGTGGAGAGCTGAGGCAGGACAACATAAAACCCTAGTATGTAAGAGGGAGTGGGGGGCATGATGGAGGATAAAAGAAGAACTCAGGGGGCATGATGGAGGATAAAAGAAGAACTCAGCCAGCACTCACCATGCTAAAGAAATGAAGAACTTCCTTGCAGAGGGAATAATAGATCAAATAATGATTCCTGCAGGAATGACTGCCTATCTCCAGACCCTTGATATTGCAATAAACAAGCCATTCAAGGACCATTTGCGCATGGAAGTCAATGACTACATTGAAAATGGAATGGAAAGAAATCAGCGTGGAAACTTTGTGAAGCCCTGTCTGCAAGAAGTGATTTGGGTGAAGAAGTCATGGGATAAAATTACTGACAGCTGTGTCGCCAAGGCACTACGAGCAGGTTACCTGGACAAGAAGTGTTCATTTAAAGAGAGCTATATTGCTGGACATGACAGATTGTGTCCACTTCTTCTGAAGGAAATAGAGGCGCAAGACATCCAGGAAGGAATTCAGGGTATGGACACTTATGACGATGTGGTTGAAGAAGATGACATGATCATTATTGAATAAAGGTACTTTTTTTTGTTCACATTTACCTGTTTATTAAAATTGCTGTCAATGTTCATTAAAATAAGCCCTCCCCTGAAAATAAGCCCTCTGGTGTTTTTCTGTCCAAAAAAAAAATTAATAAGACAGTGTCTTATTATCGGGGAAATATGATAGTGACCATCACAAATTGAATCCTAAAAGGCCTCACTATAGAGGCCTGCCACGTATTAAATTATAGAATAGATAACCAACTTTCAGGATTGGTTCATAGTCAACACTGAAATAAGGGCAATCAAATTATAATTACCTAAGATACAAACTCAGTTAATTTGAGCTAGATATGTAACTATTTTTGATGCCATAAAGTGAAATGGGAAAATTTTAAATGTATATGGAGAATAAGAGAGGAAAAAATACTTAAGGATTGTTAAAGCATAGGCTGCTAGAACAGCAATTAAAGGGTCACTGTAATAATTCAGGATAAAAGTCATAAGCACCATCCTGCTCCCAACAGCCTCCTTAAGTGAAGCACTAGGGGAATCTGCAGAGCCTAAGTGTTACATTCTAGGATACTGTGGAAATTGAAGGGAATTACTTAACCCAATTCAAATATCATGTAGGCCTGGGAGAAGTGTAGAGGGAAAAGCAATGAGTACAAAAGGCTGATTCCTTTTTGAGGTTTCTAACTGTGGAATCACAAAATAACAGAGAACATGTCCCTATAGGGAAGAGTCTGGATGATCTTGTCAGCACCTGCAATTCAGTGGAGAAACAGCTAATAGTAAGAATGCTGAGAAAGCAGCCCAGCACAAAGCATCATCAGCCTTATGGGGAAGTAATTGCCTTAAGAGTCAAAGAGGTGTTACAACTTAAAAGTGGACAAAAATTATGTCACCTTTTCTATCTACCTATCTATCAATCTATCTAACTAATTATCTATGGTCTTAAGTAATGCAATAAAAAGAATCCTAGATTGTTATTAAAAGACTCATTTGGAAAATAGGCAGACCCAAAACATCACTTGAACTAGATGTATGTACATTTGAGTTGGGACTGTTCTATACAAAATTTCAATCAAGTGGCTTCAGGGAAAGTAATGGTAATTGGTTGAGACATTAAAACTATTAACATTTGTTGTGGGCTTTATTATTTCTGATAGGTATTGGTAGTTTTTATGCCACAGGAGATAAACTAGAATGCCTACAAACTCACACCTGAATTCCCTGATTTTTCTGGGAAACTTTTATGTTTCATAATTTTGAATATTGTTAAACTTTCTTAAAACCATGTTCTATTACAAAGTAAAGACCATATTCTCCATGGTAATATACTAAAATATGCAGAAATTAATACTTTTATATTGCTATATTGTTGAGCATAAAAATGAACTACCCTGTAAAAAACCAAAGTCACAGAACTTTGGTATTAACCTAAAATAATTTTTTTTGCTGAAGAACTAAATGAAACAGTGTTGTTTATCTTTGAGAAATATTCATGCAAAAGCTTCAGAAATTTCAGAGCACGATCTTAACATTAAAGAAAACCCAATGAGAATTACAGAGTTTCTTAGAGACTAAGGTGAAGTTGGAGGAAGAATTAGTGAGTTTAAGGGAAAGAGAATGAGAACTAACTTTATAATATTTCTATCATGAGTGTGATACTAAGAACTTATAGCTACACATTACCTTAGAAAATAATACAACACTACAAATTATCACTTACTTTAAAATATACTTTAAATTCCACATAGAAAAGGGCTATTACTTTAGTCTGTGAAGCATGTGTGTTTATATGCAAATCTATATGTTTTCTCTACTAAAGAACATAATTTTCTATCTTTCTAATACATATCCTCTTTTGATTACATAAATATTTTTTCCATTTACTGACATAGCCAGAAAACATAGTGGGATGAGAAAAAAACAAAATAACTCAGAAAAACTCCATTCACCATGAATGAGTACTCCAGTATGATTTAAAGATAATACCAGACTGAGTAGTAATTTGGAAATATGGAAATTTGGAGAAATGACAGTGGATCATTTTACTTCCCCAAATCACAAATTTGGCAATTGATCAGGACAGGGATTGTGAAACAATGGTTAGTGTTATTTAGCACGCAGTACCCCAAGCTAGGTCAATAGGTCTAGGACTGTCAGACCTGATCAGAGATTGTTCACCAAACTAATCATCAGCCTAAGAGATATCATATTAAAATAGGTTCCTAGTTTCAGTGTCTGGATTTCCAAGCCAAGTCAGAGTTGTTCAGAAGTGATTTTGAATTTGGCTCCAGAGCAGTCTTCAGCTCTAGCCTAAATCTATAGATTAGATGTTAATAATACAATACAAAGTCTCTTAGACTAAACATTTGACAGTTTTCCTTCATTTCCAGCACAGTAAAGTAGTTCAGAGTTATCAACTAGAAAGGTCAATATTACAAAAAGCTACCAAAGAACCAGTAATGCAAGACATCCCAGAAAAAAATCACTAAAAAAAAAAAAAAGATTTAACAAAACACCCCCCCTCCAAAAAAAAAAAAAAAGAAAGAAAAGAAAGAAAGAAAAAAAGAAAGTATTAAAAGAACAGGTGCAGAAACAAATTAAAATCCTCACTAATGGAACCTCAAAGAAAAATTCATTAAAAATACTCTTGAAAAAATACATTACAAATTATTTGTTTCATTTAGAGGGCGATTCACCCACCCTCCCCACAAACACACAAACCAAATCCCCTTTACAATAGTTCCAGCCAAAGTGTATTAAAAAAGATATGTAGAAATAGATACCCATGGTACATAATGAAACAAAGATTATTATTTAAGGGAAAAATTAAAATGTCCTCATTTCTATCTTCTTTGTTATGAATGAATTTCACTCAAGATTTTCTAGCATTTTCCCTATCAGCCTCTCATTCTCCCTTCACCCCTCCAATATGTTTAACTTATATGTTTTATCTTCTTTCTTTAAAAGATAATAAGCTCCATGAGAGATGGGACTATCTACCTTTCTTCTCTTATTTTTTTTTCCCAGCCCTAACACAGTGCCTGGAACATAGTAAGTAATTAAAAATGCTTGTCATTATTTTCTCTTTTTGGTTCTAGTCTTCAAAGGATAGTTACATAAATCACAATTAGAGGAGCTGACATAATTCTCAAAGTTGACAAGAGTGAAAAAAGACACAAAACAATGTACCCCAGAAAATTGAAGTAATACATATGACCTAATCTCATTTAGCATCCTTTTAACATTTGTATATGCTAGTATACATATATTTATGAATCAAAGGCTCTTGTGTGATGGAATTAATTGAATTGTTTTCCAGAAATTATTACCTCAATTTTTTTCTAAAAAAATGAATTTCACTCATATGTAATGCCCAGGTTAGCTTTCTGGAGGTACTCCAGAAGGATCTTGGTCTGAGCAGGATTGACACCAGGAAAATGGTCAAGAATAGAGCCTAGATTCTTTATTCTGGCCCAGTCATGATCTTAGTGCAGGAAACATGAGAGCCACCACGAGGCTACTCAAAGATAGAATGTCTATATCCCAATCCTTCTTAGCCCTTATATACCTTATTGTAATTACATCATTACAGCATACTGATTATTTGTGTACTAGAGAACCATAACATCATCATACTAAGTATATATGTGAACTAAAGAACCATTATCTCATCAATTGCACTGAGTTAACACCTTTTTTCAAGTATATTTCTCCAGAGTTCTGCCCTTTACATCTCCTGCTTTCTTTTGTTTTAGAATACAAGTAGGCATGCCCTCCCTGACTTCTCAGAAAGGGAGGTGAAAATACCAAACCAGATATTGTTATCAAGTTTCCTCTGGGCTGAAGGGTCTTTCTTGAAACAGGCATATATAAATCAGCATGGGAGATATTACACAAGCACATTGTTACATCACTACTATCCTGTGTTATATTACTAACAATGCAAATCATCATGAGGAATGTTGATAAATAAATGTCCATAAGTACTACAGATAGTACAAAACTAAGCCATTACTAGTCTATTACTTCATGTGTCAGGGAATCTGATGATTCCTGCAGATTTTGAAGTCCCATAGTAGTCTTATTAACATTTTTGTTGTTCATTAGCACATGTAGTGGCAGATGTAACTATCTGATGTTGCTTAGGTATTTTCCTTTGTTTCAAGTTTTTTTTTTTTTCCCTTTTCTGTCTCTCCCTAATGGAAAAGGCAAATACATCTCCTTGGCACCCATCTGATTCCTTTTCCATCTGTAGAGATACAAGCAAACCCTCTTTCCCAAACAGTTAACCTATCTGGTCCCTTTCATTCACCACTTTCTGGATTTCTCCACATCACCTGGCTATTATTTAAAAATAATGGAGCTGCTCACATTGGACACTGCCTTTCTAGTGGGTTATAAAACCTATCTGCTGGAGCCAGTGCATCTTTATCAAAAATCAAAAAAATTAATGGTATATAGAGATAAATTTATAAGTTCTCTATGATTACCTGCCCCCACTTTTGTTTTTGGAGGAATGTCTTGATGTCTTTGTTTCTCCTCTCTACTATTGTCTGTCCTTGAGGATTAAAAGGTATGCCAGTGGTGTATAAAATCTTATACTGTGTACAAAAGTGTGCAAAATGTTTAGAAGTAAAAGCAGGTTTATTATCTGTTATTATTGCTTGAAGCACACCTATGATTGTAAGTGCTTGTATAAGGAATTGAATGACCACTCTAGCAGTCTCTTTTGCTGCTGGTATTGCAAAAGTAAATCCTGAAAAGGTGTCTACTAATCAACATGGATAAAAGACGACCAACAGATTTATAATGGGTCACATTCTTAATTTCATTGGATCTCAAACCATGAGTGTTCTTCCCTAGAAGGGCATAGGAACATGTAAAGGAAGGCAAACTGTATAGTTTTTACTATGTTTCTAACTCCCTATTTTATTATCCCAAATTGCAAACATAAAGCTTGAGCAGTTTGATAATATTTAGAATAAGATTCTTGAGCTGAGATAAAGAAGTATTGAAATAAAGAAGTATTGGCTAACATGGTTAGAAGGCTATCTGCCTTTGAATTTACATAAAAATATCACCTGGAAGTCCACTATGAGAGTGGACATGTAAGATATAAATCTTACCTGGATGCTTTCTCACTTGCTCTTGAAGTTCCTTAAAGAGCTGATATATGTTAGAAGCTACAAATTTTATTTGGGCTGTGGAAATTCTTTTTACCACTCTTACTGAATAGGCTAAATCAGATATATTTACATCTCCTGGATAATAAGCAAGAGCTAGCATGATTGCATATAATTCATGCTGCTGAGTGGACTAAAAAGGAATTCTGACTATTCTCTTTATAGTTAAGTCATGAGAGTATACAGCACAACTGTTATGTTTGGATGCATCTATAAAGATAGTTAGTCCTTTAAGAGGAACTTTAGAAATCCTTTCTCCAAAAATCCATTGCTAATTATGTATTAGCTAGGTTATCTTTAATGGAGACCCATGTGTAAAATTTGGAATTGTGGCCAATAAAATTTGCCACTCTGGAATGTTTTCACAGCATCAATTAATTTGTGCATTGGTATAAAAAGTGTATATATTGTCAGATTGTATCCCAGATAATTGTACTGCTCGTTTAATGACCTTTAATAAGATTCTAGCCACAAGCACTGGGTGAAGAGTAAGGCTTTGTTCTGGTTGTGCTGTGAGGTTTACCCACACTGGGTCCTTGATGAAGGCCTGCTATGGGTGCCTCTTTCGTAGCAAAAACTGATGTTTTCAAGGGTTTTTGAGTTACTCTTTCAACCACATTGGATAAAGTCAGTTCAACTTCTCTCAAAGCCTCTTGAGCTTCTTTTGTAGTTGGCATGGTGAGTTTAAAGCACTGTCTCCCCTTAAAATGTCATGTAATAGTTGCAATTGATAGGTAGTTAAGCCTAACACTGTGCGTATCCATTGGATATCTCCTATCAATTTCTGAAAGGTTTTTACGGTGTTCAACTTCTCTGTTCTTAAAGAAAGTTTCTGTAACCACCATAGGATATGCTTCATATCCTAAATATTAAAAAGGAGCATGCCTTTGAATTTTTTCTGGAGCTATATGCACTGTTCTACCTATACTTATATCAGTTTCCCATTGAATGGGAACAGATGAGAGTGCAGACAAGCCTTCAACAGCAGCCCTGCCTAAAAAGCCAAAATACTCAATTGTAATCCTCACTGTTGTAAGATTGATTCTCCACAGATTGATGTGGATTTTTTCAACCAAAAAAAGGAGTAAAAACTCCTGTTTCACCTTCAAATATCCATCTCAAAGGGGTAGCACTAATTTCATCTGTTATTGATCCTCTTATGCCAGACATATAGGTGTGTGCCTTAATCTTTGGCCAATGACTGGGCCAATTGGCACCTCTAATGACTGTACAATCTGCACCTGTGTCTACCAACCCTTTCAATGGTATGCCATTTACATAGATAGTGACCATAGGATGGTCAGCTGTAATAGCTGCAGTATAGAATATTCCTGGATTCTGTTGCTGGGAGTCAAAATCAGGATTAATATCACAAAATTACCTATTAGGAGTCTGTATCAGTAAACCTGATGCTACTACTTCTCCTGGGTGATGTTACACATTGTCTACCTGTGTGAGTGACTGGGTTATTATCTACACATTCCCCAGCTTCCCACATCAGTGTATGTATGGACACAGTTTTGTAAGCACTCTCAGGAGGTGAAATGGTCAAGCCTACTGGGGCTGGAGGCAAAGGATCCATAGCCTGGACAGGAAGAGGTTTCACCTCTCCAGGGGACATCTTAGTAGTCCCAGCTGCATACAATTCTATGCTCCCCAATTTTAATCCCTTTCTCCCATCAGGTTGCTTTTTGGCTGATTGATCATATAATCCCTTTCTCACATCAATTTGCTTCTTGGCTTATTGATCATGTCAGAGTACTGAACTTCTAAAGACTCTCTGAGTGTAACATTTGCTGCCATCATGCTCCAAATATTTTCTACATTCTGATGCCCAATGAAAGCCTTTGTTACATTTTGGACATAGGGCTTTGGGTCTTATTCTCCCACCCTGTCTTTCTCTGCCAGCATTGGGCTTGCACATGCCCTACTTCACCACATTGAAAGCATTGATGACTCTCTCTAGAAATCCCTTGCCAAAAGGAACCCTGTTTTCCCATGTTCAGATCTTGAGAAGTCTGCATCATAGCCTGGTTATAAAAGGTATTTGTGCCCACTATGGCACAGAGTCTTATGAGCTCACTTAAAGGACCATCCTTGTGTAGTCCTAATATAATTCTTCTACAAATCTCATTAGCATTTTCTTTAGCAAGTTGTCTTATCATAATTTCTGTTGTTGCATTTCAACGAATAGTTCATATGACAACAGTCTGAAGAAGTCCCACAAAATCAGCAAAGGGTTCATTTGGACCTTGTGCTATTTTCTTGGTAAAATAGTCTTCCTGGGAAGGTGTCCCATGCTTTTATAGCAGCAGAAGTGATTTGCTCATGTGCTGTAAAAGGATAATTAATCTGTGCTAATGACCTACACCTGTTAGTCAATCAGAGATAACTGGTATGTTTACTCCAGGTTGCCTATTTCATTGGGCTTCTATTCTGAGTTCACTATACTCAGAGAGCCACGACAAGTTTTGTCCAGGGTCTAAGCATGTCTTTACTATAGGTTTCCAGTCATTAGGGGTTAAAATTTCAGAAGCCAAAGTCTCTAATATCATCTTAACATAAGACAATGTAGACCCTTAAGGAGTGCAAGCCTTTTTCAGATATTTGATAATTTCTAGATTAAACAGAGTATATTTTCTTTTTTCTTGATCTGAAGAGTCAAACTCTTCAGTCACAGGGTATACTTCAATTTTTAAATCTTATGTATCTTGCTCTTCCTCTTTAGCTTTAATTAGTGTGCTTTGTAGTCATGTCATAGGGGATGGACAAAATACCTTCATGGATGGTACTGTTGGTGTCATTGCCCTTCCCTTTCCTCCTCCTCTCTCTGCCCAGGAAGGTGAAATTGAGGGAGGATGGTCAAGAGATGGGGAATTCCCTAATGGCACCAGCAACTATTTCCCACATATCTGGCTCTAATTTTTCTTAGTTAGGGAGCCAAGGGGACATGCAGTCTAATATATTTAAGATCCCAGTGATCTGCTTCCAAATTACCCACAAACCTTCCTTCTTTATTAACCTAACTATGCATGCTACATACTTCCCTTGGGGTGGGGTAGGATCTTTTCTTAATATTTGTCTTATTTTAGTCGAAAAATGAAAGTGACTAGTTTAGCCCCTACCAAAGTTTTTCTGCTTGTCTATTTTTGTACTCACTCTATTTCCAGGTCAAAGGGACTTCTCCACCGAGTTTATGATGTCAGTTAAACTGCTAAGTATAGGACCTCACATCTAGAGTCTCAAAATGTAATGTGCTTCTTTCAGTGCCCCAAGATCAGCCCAAAATGTAATGTTTAGGCTAGCTGTCTAGAGGTGCTTCATAAGGCCTTGGTCTCAGCAGGATAGACATCATGAAAAATAGTCAAGAATAGAGTCTAGATTCTTTATTCTAGCCCAGTCTTGATCTTAGTGCAGGAGGCATGACACCACAAAGCTACTCAAAGATACAATGTCTATATTCTAGTCTTTCTTAGCCCTTATATACCTTATTGTAATTACATCATTACAGCATGCTGATTATGTGTGAACCATAGAACCATTACATCACCATATGTGAACTAGAGAATTATTATGTCATCAATTCCACGTTAACAACTTGTTTCAAGTATACTTCTCCAGAGTTCCAGCCCTCTACTCTTATATATACAGTTAAACTTTTGAAAGTATCAAAAAGTTTTTTTTTTTTTAATTAACAATATTTAGTTGACTATTCCCCCTTTTTTATCTTTGTAGCACTTATTTTGTGGAAAACTAGGTAACACAGTGGTTAGAGTATTGGCCTCAGGAGTCAGGAAGACTCATCTTTAAATCTGGCCTCATTTAGTTACTAGCTATATTACTCTGGATTAGTTACTTAATCTTTTATGTCTCAGGCTCAACATCTATAAAATGAGCTGGAGAAGGAAATGACAAATGACTCTGGGGTCTTTGTGAAGAATTCCCCAAATTTGGTCACAGACTCAGACACAACTGAAACAACTGAAAAGCAACCATATCTCACCATATTTTATAACAGATAAAACCCATATAAATTAGGCCAGTGATCTATCTGGATTCATGATCCAAGCCTAGAGCTTTATTTTAGAATTATATTTTTCAAGAATTATCAATAATTAGAAATTTAATTTATTGAATATTAATTATTTATTCAGTCTTGCATAACAACTATTAGGTTAATAAATATCAAAAATAAAATGAATGCCTTGAATTACATACATTACATACATATATCATGTTTATTTGTATATATATATATATATATATATATATATATATATATATATGTATGTATGTGTGTATGTGTGTGTGTGTGTGTGTGTGTGTGTGTGTATAAAACACTGCTAAAGCCAACATTACTACAACCATTAATATTACTAGGAATTTATAAACATTTTAGAGCTTACCCAGCATTTTCTTAGCAATAACATTCTGAAGTAAATAGTGCTAGAATTATTTTACAAATAAAATAATGTATGATATGAGAATTAGTTTATGTGATTGTACCATTTAAATGCTGATTAAAGTAATTAAGCATTCTGCAAAAGAGGAAAATATATGGTTGTTAAAATCAAATGTTCAACTGGTTACCATGGCAAAAAAAAAAAAAAAAAAAAAGATTGGATGTAATCTTTTTGTCTTTAGAAGAAAAGGAAATGACTAGTATGAATGAGTAGAACTGGTAAAGAGGCAAATTTCTGATCAAACAACAACAAAAAAACTTCCTTCAAATTATAGCTTTCCCAAAATAGAATTCCAGGACTCTTTGGCAAAACTCAGTTTTTCATATTGCATTGGGTAGGGTATTCTCTTCAACTGGCCTTTCCTTAGAACTATTTCTCCTTAGTTTTTAAATTTTAGATAAATTTACATAGTTTCAATAATTTTTATTGTTCATGTAATAACTGGTTTATATGTTCTCTGAGTTCATTTGGTCATCTCAGCTCCTAGATGAACTAGCTGAAACCAAGAAGCTAACTTCACAAAATAAGTACTGATTCATAAATGGTATTCAGTAAGAACATGTTTGTGAAAGCTCACCAACCTCTAAGAAAACAATTCTACATGAAATTTCAGCAGAATACTGTTGGAATCCTTACTAACTGCTAAGTAATTAGAGTTGATCTAATCTTACAAGAAGTTGTTTTGGCCAGAACCTGAAACAAGGTACTAAGTAGAACTAATCAAGACAAGGCTTGTGTTCCCACCTTTACTCATTGGAGTCCATAAGTATGCTAGCTTCACAAAGTACACTTTCTAACTTCAAGAGAGTCCACACCTTAAAGCTCTTTGGGCCAGAGAGCACTATGGGAGAAAACCCATAATCCCATTCTTTCAGAAGGTTCACATATAAGGCGAGACAGCCATTCCAGAATACACTTTTTTCCTCTTGGCTGGCTGATCGCGCTGGACTCGAGAGGAACGACTCTGCTGCAGAGAACACTTTTGACGGACTTCAGTGGAGCTACGCCAGAAGCCCTCTCTCCGCGGCAAGTTGGTGGCTGGGCTCCCCAGAAGGAGATAAGAGAGACCTTCCATCTCTGTCTTGGTTGGAGGCAGAAGAAAGCAGAGGCAGAGGCTGAAGGACAGAACCTTTGGATTTGGAGACATCCGAAGGGCTCCAAGCCTCTAAACCAGCTGTGCCTTTGAGAAGAACTAACTCCAACATTTGAACTCTAACATCAAGTCAATGTATTTGCTAATTTTGCTTCTTCAACTACCTTTTTTTTTTAAAAACCTTTTTTTTTGCTCTTCTCTCTCTTTGAAACTGGAATGTCACAGATAATGGACCGGCATATACCTCCAAACATTTTGAACACTTTTGTGCACAGTATAAGATTTTACACACTACTGGCATACCCTTCAATCCTCAAGGTCAAGCAATAGTAGAAAGAAGAAACAGAGACATTAAGACACTCCTCCAAAAACAAAAGAAAGGGGGAGCCACGGGTAACCCTAGAGAACTTCTAAATTTAGTTCTCTATACCATTAATTTTTTAATCTTTGATAAAGATGCACTGGCTCCAGCAGACAGGTTTTATAACCCACCAGAAGAGCAGTGTCCAGTGCGAGCAGCTCCACTATCCTTAGATAATCGCCAAGTGATGTGGAGAGACCCAGAAAGTGGTGAATGGAAGGGACCAGATAGGCTAACTGCTTGGGGGAGAGGATTTGCTTGCATCTCTACAGGTGGAGAAGGAATCAGATGGGTGCCTACGAGCCGCATTCGCCTTGTCCATCGCAGAAAGATGGAGCAGACCCTTGAAACAAAGGAGAACACCCAAGAAATATCGGGTGGTTGTGTTGCTGATTGTGCTCACAAGAATTATTAGATTCCTGGCACATGAACTAATGGACAATGGAATCCTATTGGACTGTTTCTAGGACTTATGGACATGTGTAAATTTTCAGATTGATTCTTGTTATTTGTTACATTACTACTAGCCTGTGTTATATTGCTATGTGCTCATGTAAATTATGTATAATGCCTCCCATATTGATGGATTTATGTGTACCCCCTCAGAAACCCCCTATGTTTTAAAACAAAAGAAAGGGGGAGATGTTGGAATCCTTACTAACTGCTAAGTAATTAGAGTTGATCTAATCTTACAAGAAGTTGTTTTGGCCAGAACCTGAAACAAGGTACTAAGTAGAACTAATCAAGACAAGGCTTGTGTTCCCACCTTTACTCATTGGAGTCCATAAGTATGCTAGCTTCACAAAGTACACTTTCTAACTTCAAGAGAGTCCACACCTTAAAGCTCTTTGGGCCAGAGAGCACTATGGGAGAAAACCCATAATCCCATTCTTTCAGAAGGTTCACATATAAGGCGAGACAGCCATTCCAGAATACACTTTTTTCCTCTTGGCTGGCTGATCGCGCTGGACTCGAGAGGAACGACTCTGCTGCAGAGAACACTTTTGACGGACTTCAGTGGAGCTACGCCAGAAGCCCTCTCTCCGCGGCAAGTTGGTGGCTGGGCTCCCCAGAAGGAGATAAGAGAGACCTTCCATCTCTGTCTTGGTTGGAGGCAGAAGAAAGCAGAGGCAGAGGCTGAAGGACAGAACCTTTGGATTTGGAGACATCTGAAGGGCTCCAAGCCTCTAAACCGGCTGTGCCTTTGAGAAGAACTAAGTCCAACATTTGCAGCTTCTAATATATATCAGCTCTTTAAGGAACTTCAAGAGCAAGTGAGAAAGCATCCAGGAAAGATTTATATCCTGCATGTCCATTCACATAGTGGACTTCCAGGTCCTATTTTTGATGGAAATTCAAAGGCAGATAGCCTTTTAACTATGTTGGCCAGTACGCCTTTATTTCAGGAGGCCCAGGAATCCCATTCTAAATACCATCAGGCTGCTCGAGCTTTGCGTTTACAGTTTGGGATTACAAAAGAAGAAGCTAGGAGCATAGTGAAAAGCTGTACAGCTTGCCTTCCCTTCCAAGCTCCTACACTGCCTCCAGGGAAGACAAGAGAATACTAAGAAAATAAGTAATATTAGAAGAATTGCTACTGACTATGGGATAGGTGTGTCAATAAAATAAAAAATTAGAACTACTTTTGTAGGCAGAAATTGGACAAGCTTAGACGATGCATAAAAATATTATTACTATCTTTTGAAAAAAATACACTCAATATTCCCCTATTTGAGCAGATTTGTGATAGTGAGAGAAACAGGTTCAAGTTCAAGCATTTCTGGAATTATGTCCCATCTCTTATATACTGGCTGTAAGAACTTGACCAAATCACTTATCACAGCACTGTAAGTCCAAGAGTGGGGATTGACCCCCATTATAAGTAAGTTTCCTACCTGAGAATTTCATATGTTCGTTAAATCACACAAGTCCAGAGAGATAGATATACATACTTATGTATGTATTCATATGTATGCATATTTATTCATAAATATATATTGTATACAAGTTTCTGCATCATATATATATATATATATATATATATAAATTTTCTTTTCTAGGTAGACATCTTCACTCCCCCAAACCCACAACTCCTTTGGAACAGCTAATTAATATTTATCAAATATTTAAATGAAACTGAGAGTGGTAGTCATTGTCACTCTAGTAAATTTAGACTATATGATCAGGGGAAACTTAAGCTAGTGGCAGTATAGAAAGGATTACCAAAACACCCCTGGAGTAACTGAATCTTTCTTGATCTGAGAAAATGTAGCTAAATTATCCACACCTCACACATATACAAAAAACATACATGCACACACACACACACACACACATACACAATATTCAAACACATGTAATCTAAGTGTGTGTGTGTGTGTGTATGTATGTAAATATGAATACGCACATATATACATACATATGTGTATGTTTTATACACAATGTATTTGGAAATTTTCTCTCAATTTCACACTCATGATGATAACCAACCTATCCTGATCAAGACTCTACCTCCCCAGGATCCCCCCCGATTAGTTTTCTAGTTACACTTGTCAATTATTAAGGATAGTTTTTTTTATATATTATTATTTTCTAGAGATTGATTTCCTATTATAGTGTGTTCTCTCCAATGGTACCTACTAGTGACCAGTACTTCAGTTTCATATAATAATTTTATGTCAACTAGCTATTATAAATGGACATTTATTAAGACGATATAACAAGAATAGAATTATAAACATTTCCCTCCACTTCACTTGAGGATCACACTTTTTCTTGGTCTATAAGGAAAATAGATTCCCCTTAAAGTCAAGCATGCCCACAAAATTCATCCCCAAATATGGCATGTTTGATGCATAAGTCTTTCGATCTGAGAGTACTCCACGTCTTAGTTTTGAGGCTAATCCGTAGTGAGATAAAACAGGTTGTTCTTTCATCCTTTTTTTTTTTTTTTTAATGGATCAAAATTTCAGCCTCAGTAAAACTCCTTGAACATTACCAGGCAGGAAAAATAAACAGCTTATTTCATTACTGTATTTGGCATTAATTTATAATTCTGACTAAAAAGTTAATTAAAAGCATTCTCTTCTTCACATGATAAGGGGAAAAAAGTCAGAATATCTCTGTATGCTCTATATTAGGAAATTGGACCCTCACAATACACATCTTCATTCCTTTCCAAAATACCTTCCACAATGTCAAGCAGTAGACTAAGCACCCTGTTCATGATCTGAGGATGGAGCTGCATTGTTTATATTTCTGTTACATTAGTATAAGTAAATCAAACATTAAAGAAGATACAAAAGTTAATTTATTGATGGGGACACTAATAATTGGAAACTTAATGAAGAAATTTTCATATAAAACACTTGCTATTTTTTCTTTAAAAAAAAGTCATTTATTTTAACATTCTTTTCTTTTTTAAACATTGAGCTCCATATTCTCTACTTCCATTCTAAAACTCTGAGCAAGCAAACAAAATTATATTAATTATAATTGTGAAATCATGCAAAATATATTTCCATATTAGCCATGTCACACAAAAAGCTTGAAAATTATACTTCAATTTGCATTCACTTATGTCATCAGTTCTCTCTATGGAATTGGATAACAGTAATTGATCATGAGTTCTTTACAATTAGATAACTGTATTGATAAGAGTAACTGTATTTTTCACACTTGACCATGATTACAATATTGCATTTATTGTGCACAATGATCTAGTTGCTCCACTATTCTTTGTGTCAGTTCATATAGATTTCATATTTTTTCTGAAACTACTCACTTCTTCATTTATTATAGCACAATAATACTCAAACATAATCACATATTAGAAGCTGTTCAGTAATTTTCAATTCAACTTCCAATTTCTTTCCCCAAAACACACACACACACACACACACACACACACACACACACACACACAAATGTGCTACAAGTAGTGCAACAGTTTGATGGATAGAGCACTGAGGTTGCAATCAGGAAAATCTGACTTCAAATTTGGCCTCAAATTTTTTTACCTATGTGATCCTTAATCTCTTCATTAATCCCCTGAGGCTTTAGAATCATTTTAACTTTTCTTTCTCTAATTAATAGTCATCTATTTATTTTTAGTATTTTACTTTTCCCCCAGTTATATATCAAGAAAATTTATAGCATTCCTTTTTGAAAGATTTTGAGCACCACGTTTTTTCTGCCTCCATCCCTTCACTTCACTAACCTCTTCCAGAAATGGTAGGTAGTTTGATATAGTTTATACATGTACTATCATGTAAAACATATTTCAATATTAGCCACATTTGTTTAAAAAGACAAATCAAATGGGAGGAAAAGCATGAGAAAGAATAATGTGAAAAAATGTTTTAATCATCACTTAAATTCCATTGCTTCTTTATATGGATATAGATATAATTTTCTTTCATTAATTTATTTATACTTGTCTTGGATCATTGTGTTACTAACTAAAGTTGAGCCATTTGGAAATCTGGCCAAGATGGTGGAGTGAATACACACATTTATCTAAGCTTTTTCTTGCCCTCCGACTACTTTTTTTTCATGATGTGGCCTCCGAATTGGTGCTTAACTGAAAAAAAAAAAAACACAAATACATTACCAACAGAAGATATCCTTGAAATTTGTCAGAAAATGTCTGTTTGTGTTCATGGGCTGGGACAGTTAGACCAGGTGCAGATCACAGGCGGGCAGTGAGAGCATGGAAGGCAGCTCATGCTGAACAGACTGCAGGGGGGTGGGGAGGGGAGGAGTGGAATGTAGTCTCAGAAATGGGAAAATAATTTGCTGGGAAGACTTTACCTGGTGTGAGCTTCTTTGCCCTGATAACAAAGCAGAGAAGCTATAAACACGAGGATAAAGACTTCAGTCCTAAAACATTGGGATCTCTTCAGAACTGACCACACCCACCCAACACCCAGTTTGACTCAGCATGCTTTCAGAGTCTCAGAGAATGGTTGCTGTGCAGGCAGCACAACCATTGCTGTCACATTGCTGCTTTACTGTTACTGTAGTCTGTAGAGAAAGCTTGGTAACATCACATAGCCCAAAAAGCAGACCACATTTGCTTTTCTTTGTTTCTTTCTTTTCTTTGATTCTTTTTTGTCAAAACGAGTAAAGAGTTAAAGAGTGCTCTAACTCAAATTAGCTTCTATACTGATAGAGCGCAGACTTCAAACCCTCAGGAGATTAAAAGCAGATTGTTTCCAGATGAATCCCCAGAGATTGATATGATCTGGTCCTCAACACACAAGACTCTCATAGAAGAAGTTAAAAAGGCTCTCACAAGATACCTAGAAGAAAAATGGGGAAAGGAAAAGGAAGCTTGACAAGAGGGTCTGGATAACTAATCCTACTCGTTTAAAGACAGAGGGATAAAGAAATCAAATCCTTGAAAAACATATTTAGTGAATTGGAAAAGGTAAGCAATTCCAAGGAAAATGGAATTAGTTAATTGGAAAAAGAAAATATCTCTCTAAAAAATAAAATTGGCAAAATGAAAAAAAAAATTCCATAGAGCAAAACAACTCATTTAAAAACTCAATTGGACAATTACAAAAAGAAAATTTAAAAATTAAATAAAGAAAATAATTCATTAACAATCAGAATTGAACAAATGGAAATGAATGACTCGAGGAGACACCAAGAATCAGTCAAGCAAAACCAAAAAAAAAAAAAAAAAAAAAAAAGAAAGAAAGAAAAAGAAAAGAAAAGAAACAATGGAAAAAAATGTCAAATACCTTCTTGGGAAAACAACGGACCAGGAAAATAGATCTAAAAGAGATAATCTGAGAATTATTGGACTTCCTGAAAAGTATGATGAAAAAAAAGAGCCTAGACACTATTTTCCAGGAAATCATCAAAGAGAATTGCCCAGATGTTATAGAAAGAGAGGATAAAATAGACATTGAAAGAATTAATTGATCACCTACTAAGAGAAACCCCGAAATCAAAACTCCAAGAAATATTGTGGCTAAATTCCAGAACAATCAGACCAAGGCAAATATACTACAAGTAGCCAGAAAAAACAAACAAACAAACAAACAAAAAACAAACAAACAATTCAAATATAGAGGAGCCACAATAAGAATTACTCAGGATCTAGCAACATCCACATTAAAAGATCGAAGGACCTGGAATCTGATATTCCAGAAGGCTAAGGAACTTGTTATGAAGCCAAAAATAACTTACCCAGTCAAAATGAACATTTTTTTTCCAGGGATGAAGATGAACATTCAATGAAATAAGTAAATTTCATATATTTTTGACAAAAAAAAAAAAAAAAACTGAACTAAATAAAAAATGTGATCTCCAAACATAGGACTCAAGAGAAACATAAAAAGGTAAAAAGAAATCTTGGGACCATTATTTCTGTTATGAATATACATAAAGAACACATGTATAATTTGTGTTTATAGTTATAATATAAAAAAGAAACTAGAGGTGGAAAGGGAATTGTGCTAGAAAAAGGGTAAAGTGGGAGTACTACATCTCACGAAGAGGCAAAGGAAACCTATTATATCTGAGGGAAAGAAGGGAGGGGGATGAACATAGTATATATCTTATTCTCATTAGAATTGACTTAAAGAGAAAAATATTAGACATATTAGATTTATGGTGAAAATTCTCCCACCTTATTGAAAAGTGGGAGGGGAAAAGTGAAAAGGGAAGGTGTAAGCTAAGCAGAAGAGAATACAGAAATTGTGAGGAAAAGGGGGAAGAAAAGGGGAGGAACTCTAATGTGGGAGGAGGGATCCTAAAAAGGGAAAGCTGTGAGAGGCAAGTGTTGCTCACAAGGGTAAGGGGAGGTAAGGAGGAAGGAAAGGAGAAAAACATAAACAGGGGTTAACAAGATGGCAGGAAATTCAGAATCAGTAATTTTAAGCATAAATGTGAATGGGGTAAACTCCCCCATAAAGCAGAGGCAGATAGCAGACTGGATTATAAGCCAGAACTCTGCAATAGGTTGTTTATAGGAAACACACTTGAAGCAGAGCCATACATGTGGAGTAAAGGTGAAAGGCTAGAGTAGAATCTACTATGCTTCAGGTAAAGTCAAAATAGCAGGAGTAGCCATTCTGATCTCAGATCAAGCAAAAGCAAAAGTTGATCTAATTAAAAGAGATAAGGAAGGGCACTATATCTTACTAAAGGGTAGCATAGATAATGAAGCAATACCAATATTAAACATATATGCACCAAGTGGTTTAGCATCTAAATTATTAAAAGAGAAATAGATAGCAAAACTATAATAGTGGGGGATTGTAGTGTTCTCTCTAAAATGTAATGTTCTCTATTGAGGTTTTCTTAGGGGTCTCTGGAGGCAATCTTTGTTTCAGTTCAGTAATCATGACATGGGTAGCTAGGGGTTAAAGTCCAAATCCTTTATTATCTCTTTCAAATTCTTATCTCCTTTCCTGGGGCACAGTAAGCTTTCTTAGAGGTCTATGTCTTTCCCCTTGCTTACAAGAGCTTAAGCTCCTATGTCTAGTCCTTTGCCTTCTCTTTGAATAGGAATACTAGCTAAGGCTCCTAGCTTATATGCTCCACACTGAGTATACACCAATCATTATATCACTAGGAAACCATTATTTGTTGTAGGATTTAATCAATGATAAACTAGATTTAACATTGTCTCCTCAATTCCACTTATTTCAAGATCTGGCCCATAACACCTCCCACTTTCTTTTGTTTTTAGAACATAGGTTGTTATGACCTCCCTGACTTCTCAAAAAAGGTGAGAACCCCCAAAAAGGAGGCGACCATGCTTTCCTCGATTGCTCAAAAAAGGGGTGAAAACACCACAAAAGAAGGTGATCAAACCTTCCTTGAGGGCTCAGAAAGGAAGATAAAAATACCAAAGGAAATAGGAAATCAAATCACATTATTGGGTTTCTAAAGGGGCTCACTTGAAACAGGTATACACAAATCTATCAATATTGGATGAATTTCACATAATTACATAAATTACATAAACACATAGCTAGTAGAGATGTGACAAATAACATGAATCAACATGACTATAAGTCCTAGAAATACTCCAAAACCAATCCATTGTCCATTACTTCATGTGCCAGGAATGGAATGATTCTTTCAAGTTTTGAAGTTCTGTAATAGTCTCATCAATAATTTTTCATCTCAGGAAATCTAACGATTCCTGCGAGTTTTAAAGTTCTGTAACAGTCTCATTATCAGCCATGCTCTTTCAGTGTTAGATATTTCTTTATTTCAATGTTTTACTCTTTTTCTGTCTCTCTGAGCCAAATGCTCATGGCACCTATCTGATTCTTTCTCCATCTCTAGAAATACTAGGAAACCCTTTCTCCCAAGTAGTTAACCTATCTAGTCCCTTCTATTTACCATTTTCTGGATCTCTCATCATTATCTGGCAATCACATTGGAGCTGTTCACACTGGACACTGCACTTCTGTTGGGTTAAAAAAGCTTGTATTCTCCCCAATTGTAATCTCTTTCTCTCATCTGATTGTTTTTTTTTTTTTTTTTTTTTTTCTAATTGATCACATCAGAGTCCTGAATTTCTAAAAGTGTAATCTTGGTTGCCATCATGGCCCACCTATCTTTTGTTTGATATGTTGGAGCTGGGCCTTGTTTCTCATTTCCCTGGATCAATCTACATTCTGAGGCCCAGTGGAAACCTCAATTGCATTTTGTACATAGGGTTTTGGGTTTTATTCTCTCATCCTAAAAAGGTATTAGTAACAATCCACACCTTTAGCCAAGTTGCAGGATACAAAATAAATCCCCATAAATCCTCAACGGTTTTATATATCACCAACAAAATCCAACAGCAAGAGATACAAAGAGAAATTCCATCTAAAATAATTGTAGGTAGCATAAAATATCTGGGAATCTATCTGCCAAAGGAAAGTCAGGAATTATATGATCAAAGATACAAAACACTTTCCAAAGTCCGATTTAAACATTTAGACAAATATTAAGTTCTCTTGGATAGACTGAGCAAATATAATAAAGATGACCATGCCACCTAATCTAATTTATTTAGTCCTATATCAACCAGACTCCCAAGAAACTATTTTAATGACCTGTAAAAAATAACAACAAAATTCATATGGCAGAACAAAAGTTCAAGAATTTTAAAGGAACTAATGGGGAAAAAAATCAAATGAAGATGACCTAGCTGTACCAGTTCTAAAACTATATTATAAAGCAGTAGTCACCAAAATCATTTGGTATTGGCTAAGAAATAGAGTAGTTGATCTGTGGAATAGGTTAGGTTCACAGGACAAATTAGTCAATAACTATAGCAATCTAGTGTTTGAGAAACCCAAAAATCCCAACTTTTGGGATAAGAATTCACTATTTGACAAAAACTGCTGGGAAAACTGGAAATTAGTATGGCAGAAACTAGGCATGGCCCCACACTTAACACCACACACCAAGATAAGATCAAAATGGTTTCATGATTTAAGAATAAAGAATGAGATTATAAATAAATCTTAGGAACATTGGATAGCATACCTCTCAGACTTGTGGAGGAGGAAGCAATTTGTTACCAAAGAAGAACTAGATATCATTATTGATAACAAAATAGAAAAATTTGATTATATCAAGTTAAAAAGCTTTTGTACAAACAAAACTAATGCAAACAAGATTAGAAGGGAAGTGATAAACTGGGAATTTTTTTTTCAGTTAAAGGTCCTTGTAAAGGGCTCATTTTCAAAATATATAGAGAATTGACTCTAATTTATAAGAAATCAAGCCATTTTCCAATTGATAAATGGTCAAAGGATATGAATAGATAATTCTCATATGATGAAATTGAAACTATCTCTACTCATATGAAAGGGTGTTCCAAATCACTATTGATCAGAGAAATGCAAATTAAGACAACTCTGAGATACCACTATACAACCTTAGCAGATTAGCTAAGATAACAGGAAAAGATAATGACAAATTTTTGGGGGGGATGCGGGGAAACTGGGACACATGCATTGTTAGTGGAGTTGTGAATGGATCCAACCATTCTGGAGAACAATTTGGAATTATGTTTAAAAAAAGTTATCTAACTCTGAATACACTTTGTATCATTAATGTTACTACTAGGTTTATATCCCATAGAGATAGTAAAGAAAGAAAAGGGATTGGTATGTGCCAAAATGTTTGTGGCAGCCCTGTTTGTAGTGGCTAGAAACTGGAAGCTGAATGGATGCCCATCAATTGGAGAATGCTGGGTAAATTGTGGTATATGAATGTTATCAAATATTATTGTTATGTAAGAAATGACCAACAGGATGAATACAGAGAGGCTTAGAGAGACTGAATGATGCTAAGTGAAATGAGCAGAATCTGGAGATCATTATACACTTCAGCAACAATATTATATGATGATGTATTCTGATGAAAGTCGATTTCTTTGACAAAGAGAAGATCCAAATTAGTTCCAATTGATCAATGGTGGAAAGAATCAGCTACAACCAGAGAAGGAACACTGGGAAACGAATGTTGACTATGCTCATTTTTGTTTTTCTTCCCAGTTTATTTTTACTTTCTGAATCCATTTTTCTTAGTCAACAAGAGAACTGTACAGATCTGCACACACATACTGTATCTAAGATATACTTTAACATGTTTAACATGTACGAGATTGCCTGCCATCTAGGAGAGAGGGTGGAGGGAGGGAAGGGAAAAGACTTGGAACAGAAGTGAGTTCAAGGGACAATATTGAAAAAACTTACCCTTGCATATATTCTGTCAATAAAAAGCTATAATAAAAAAAAAATAAACCAATAAATAAATAAATAAAGTTGAGCCATTCACAGTTGATCATCATGTAATATTGCTGATACTCTGTACAATGTTTTCCTTGTTCTGTGAATTTCCCTATAGATCACTTTTTTACGAATCTTTTTAGGTTTTTCTAAATTCTTCCTATTCATCCTTTCCTATTGCACAATAGTACACCATTACATTTATATCCTGCACTGTGTTCAGTCATTCTCTGATTGCTAGGTTTCCCCTCGATTTTCAATTCTTTGCCTCCATGAAAAAGACTTCTTTGAATATTTTTGCACCTGAAGGAAGTTTTCCCACTTTTTATGATCTCTTTGAGAAAATACTACACTGACTTAGAAATGGTATTGTTGGATCAAAGAATATGCCCAGTTTGGTTGCCCTTTGGATATTGTTCCAAATTACTCTTCAGAATGGTTGGATGACTTCATAATTTCCCCAACAGTGCATTTGTGTCCCTTTCTCACCAATAATGTTCACTTTCTTTTTTTTTTTTTTTGTCATGTTACTCAATCTGATTGGTATGAAGGTATCTTCGAATTATTTTAATTTACATTTCTTAACCAAAAATGATTGATTACTTCTTCATAAGTCTATAGACAATTTTAATTTTTTCATTTGAAAACAAGTTTCTCATATCCTTTGAACTTATATCAATTTAGGAATGGCTTATAGTTGATAAATTTCACTCAGTTTTCTATATAGTTGAGAAATGAGACATTTACCATGTGTACACATTATAAAGCATTGTTTCCAAGATTCCTGTCTTCCTTCTAATCTTAGTTACATTGATTTTGTTTATGCAAAACCTCTTTAACATAATCAAAATTTTCTATTCTGTATCTTGTAAGGCTCTCTCTGTTTTTTTCCCCTTCCCATAGATATGACAGGTTTCTTGTTCATTTATTTTGCTTATGGTATCATCCTTTATGTCTAAATTATAGGCCCTTTTTGATTTCATATTCATAGAACCTGTAAGATATGGGTCACTACATAGTTTGTCTCCTATTGTTTTTCAGTTTTTCCAGAAAGTTTTGCTAAATAGTGAGTTTTTCCAGAGCCTTGGGTCACTGATTTTGTCAAACACTAGATTACTATTGTTATAGAATATGTGTACACCACCAGATTAATTCGATGGTTCCTATCTATAATATCCTTTGAAATTTGGTATTACTATGCCACTTTGTATTTTTTTCTATAATTCCATTGACATGCTTTATTTTTTCTACTTTCATATGAATTTTGTTACTATCTTTCTGGATTTCTGATAATGTTTTATAGTTTGGTTTCTATGTTACTGAATAAGCAAATTATTTTAGGGAAAATTGTCATTTTTATTATACTGACTCTATTCTTGAACAACTGCTATTTTCCCAGTTGTTTAGAACTGTTTTTATTTCTGTAAAAAAAGGCTTTTAGAATTGTGTTTTTAAGGTTGCTGGATTTATCTATACAAGTAGATTCCTATTAATAATGGAATTATTAATGGAACTTCTCTTTCTATCTCTTACTCTTGAACTTGATTTGTAATATAATTAAATGTAGATGATTTATATGGGTTTATCCTATATTGTACAACTTTACTAAAATTGTTAATTATTTCAATTTTTTTTCAGTAGATTCTCCGGAATTCTCTGAATATATCATCTGCATAGACAACAGCTATGTTACCTCATTATCTATTCTAATTCTTTCAATTTATTATTCTTTTCTTACTGTTATATGTTGTAATACACAGGAACCACCTAATAGTGGCTGCTGGTGATCCAACTCAGACATGCAGAAAGGATCTCCAGTTGGCAAAAGGAAAAGAAGAATTTTAAAGGACAAACAGGAATTTATGTTTGATACTAGGAGTACTAGGGAGCCATAAGGAGTCATTAAATAAAAGAGTAACATGATAAAATCCATGCTAAAGGCAAATCATTTTAAAAGTAATTTGAAAGGTTAGTGTACAAAAGGCTTGGGACAGTATAGCAAGGTATCTCTTCTTATTTTAATCTCTTTGTTATGACTCAATAATAAAATTGCTAATTCTTGAAAGCATTCTTGAAAGTGAGCTAATTCTTTGGTCCTTTTTATATTTTCAGGCCTTCATGTTAGTGTCTCTTTTGATCAATTAATTTAGGGCAAATATGACATTTATTAGGTTTTACTAAATAAATTAGTATTATTATTAATCCAAGTAATTTTATGAGTATTATTGTTATTGATATCTCTGAATGACATGACATGAGGAAGAAATATATGCTCACTTAGAGATTAAAAGCAAAAAAACAAACAACAACAACAAAAAAAAAACACATTATTTTAAAAGTTGGTTTAAAAGCATAGAAATAGGGCCATGAAAAGCATACATTAAAAAACAACATTAACAAATTTTTACATTTAATAGAAAAAATGATTATGTTATGCCAGGAGAAAATAAATTATTGTTTTTTATTGTTTTTTTTTTTTTTTTTTTTTTTTTTTTTTTTTTTTTTTTTGCTAAGAGTAATGATATATAAATAGGAATCTTTGAAAATTAGTTAGAAACCTTCATTGTGGCTTCCTGGGGACATAATGATTATCTGTGATGCAATTAAAATACTTTCCCACTATTTGTTAGCCAGGAAGGGATTCTAAATATAGATAGGAAATGTATACAAAGCAGCTTGTATTTTAGAAGCAAACAAGAACAGTTTTAACCATAAAATTCAAGGTCCTTGCACACCTAATAATTTATTTTGTATTCAGTCTGGTGGCTCAGCAGTGGTGCAATTTGAACTTCTCTCAAATTTAATTTTAATTGAATTAATAGTTAGAGGTACAACAGAATCCACTTAGGGATTAAAAAAAAATCTTTATATAGGCAAATAGCAATTATTAACAAATAACCATTTTAAAATCTAACAAAACAAGTGAATCATATATTCTATTTATCTTTTTTTTTTCAGTGTTGTAGACAACACATTTTTCACCTAATGGCATTCCAGGAAAAGACCCACACATTAGAAATTTAATCAGGTAAAATATTAATTGAGCTTTTTCTCATTATGGAATGATTTCATTCCAATTTTTCATCAGTTGCTTTTCCCTCAATGTTTTTTTTTTTTTTCCCCCTAATAGTGTGTATTTTATCCTTGATGCCTTTAAATTAAAGACTCTACTCTGATATTCTGATTTCTCTTTGATGTATGGTGGCACCTGAAGTAGTTAAAGGCATAAGTGAGAATGTGCTTATGAGTTAATCTTAAATCATCAAAGATATATAACAATAAAAAAGAACAAAGAGGAAAATAATATGTGAAGATATATGTAAATTATCAATTTTATTATCTGAAGAGTGCCTCGATGGATTGATGTTCTCAGTCATTATAACCATTCAGAATAGCTTTTTTAGTTCAAATTATAACTAAAAGATTATAGAATAAATTTTTAATAAAAACTTTTCTACAGATTCTTAAGAATATTATGAATAGGAGGAAATTGTGAATTATGGGAATTTAATAAAAATTAAATATATTTGAACATACCAGTATCAACAAGAAATTAATATCACCAAAAAATCATTATGGATTTTGCACATATCAAGCAATCAACTAAAACCTCTTCAATAGTTCAATAGTCAAAGTGTCAGCATAGGCAGCAAAGGATATCAAGTAGATGTAACAAGAAAAGGTCTACTTTAGAGTAAGACAAAGTTTTGAGTTTTAGTTTTTCAAATCACATTTCTGTCACTTGTAAACTAGGACCTCAATTTCTTCATTTGTAAAATGAAAGTTTGATTACATTGCAGCCTCTATCCTTTTATGAAAGTTGTCTAAATATTTTAGGCATGTATTAAATGTCCTTCTTATAGATCTATTTATGTGTGGGAGTTCTGAAAGGGAGATCTATGTCTCTTACAATGCTGCTAAGCAGAACCTAGATATAAATATCTTTAAAAGAAAGAAGCATATATTATTTGAACTTTGCATTTCTACCAGTGTCTGATATAGTGTTCCATATAAGTTAGGTATTTAAGAAATGCTTACCAAATTACAGATCAATGATGTAAAATAATACCTCATACAAAATACAATTTCCAATGATTCCACATGTACTCCTAAGAAATTATGATGATTATATCAAATTCAGGAACATTAAACTATTTACTAAATGAGATTATAATTAGTACATTTTTAAAAATATTCAAACAATACATAGGGGAGAGAAAATTAAAACAAAAATAAATGGAGAAGAAATGCCCTTGTCCAGTCTATTATTTTCAGTGGAAAGGGCAACCCATATAGCTGATATAAACATATATACATATATATATATATATATATATATATATTATATATATATATATATATATATGAAGCTAATGACAATCTCCACTTTGCTCTAGCAGCAAAACTCAACCTTTAAAAATGAGCATAAAAGCAAAAAGAACTCTGACCATAATTAGTTATTATGTAGACAGGGGAGAAAAGAACCCAAATCCTGAGAACACTAATAGCAAAATATCTCCAGATGAAGCCTCAAAGAAAGATATGAACTGGTCTAAAATTTAAAAGGCTCTCTTGACATAATTCAAAAAGAATCTTAAAAGAATATTAGAAGAAAAAAATGGCAAAAGAAAAGAAAGCTTTGCATTAGAGTATGAAAAAGGAAGCATAGAAATTGTCTGAAGAAAACTACTCCTTAAAAAAATACAATTCATGAAATGGGGGTGGGGGGGTGGGGAAATACAATGAACAAAACAAATCATTTAAAAGTTCAATTGCCAAATGCAATAGGAAGCAAAAAAAACCTAATTGAAATAAATATTTCACTAAAATTGGAATTGAACAAATGGAAGTGAATCACTCAATGAGATATCAAGAATTAGTCAAATAAAATCATTTTTGAACAATAGAAGCAAATACGAATTACTTCATTGTACAAACAACTTTTCTAAAAAGTAGATAGAGGAGAGACAATCTAAAAATTATCACACTATTTTAAAACCATGATAAAAAAAAAAGCATGCATAAAATCTTTCAAGAAATTATCAAGGAAAATTGCCCTCATATCCAAGAACCAGAGGGTAAAATGGCCATTGAATAAATCCCAGTTATTTCCTGAAAGAGGCCCTGAAATGAAAACTTCAAGAAATATTGTAAGTAAATTCCAGAATTATCAGATCAAGGAGAAAATACTACAAGGAGCCAGAAAGAAACTATTTAAATATTGAGGAGCCACAATCAAGATTTATCAGAATCTAGCACTTCCATTTTAAAGGGTCTGGGAATATGAGATTCTAAAGGATAAAGGAGCTTGGACTACAGCCAAGAATCAATTACACAACAAAATTAAGCAATAGCTTTCAGGAAAAAAATATGGACACTCAATGAAATGGGGGAATATTCATTTATTTTTGATGGAAAGACTAGAGCTGAACAATAAATTTGATGTTCAAATTTAAATCACAAGATAAAGCATAAGAAGGTAAAAAGGGAAGGAAAAATGTTTTTAAAGGTAACATGCTTATATGTCTACAAAGAAATATGATATGTGTAACTCTTAAGAACTATATCTTTGTTAGGGGTATGCTTAGAAGGCGTTGGTACAATTTAACTTTATTGTGATGATATAAAGAAGGAACTAGGGGTAGAAAGGGAATTGTACTGAGGGAGGTAGAATGGGGTAAATTATGTCACATGTGAAGGCAAAAATGACTTATTACAGTTGAGGGAAAGAAGGGAAAGGGATAGGCATAGTTTGAACCACAATGACTTCAGATTAAAATCAAAGAGGGAATATCCTACATATTTGGTTTGATTTAGAAACTTGTCCTGTATAGGGAAGTAAGAGAGGAAAAGGGAACAGAAATGGTGAGGCTAACAAGAAAGAAAACAGAAGTAAGAAGGGACATGTGTAAGAAAAGAGGAGAACTTGAAAAAGGGGAAGGAAAATTGAGGGAGGTGGTTGTCAGTAACAAAATACTGGTGAGGAGGAAAAAGGGGAAAGGAGAGAGAATAGTATAACTTGTGAAAAGTAAAAAGACAGGATATACAGGGTTAGTAAGTTTAACTATAAATGTGAATGGGATGAACTCTCCTGTAAAACAGAAGTAGGTATCAGACTTATTTGAAAGACAGAATCTTACAAAATGTTCTTACATTTGAAGCAGAAAGATACATACAAAGTAGAGATTAAAAGCTGGAGCAGAATCTATTATGCTTCAGCTGGAATTAAAAACAAATACAGAGGTCACAATTCTGATCTCAGATCAAGCAAAAAGAAAAATAGATATAATTAACAGAGATAAAGAAGAAACAATTCTCAAATACCACTACACACCTTTCAGATAGACTAAAATGACATTAAAAGATAATGATAATTGTTGATGGGGATATAGAAAAACTGGGACACTGATACATTTTTGGTGAGTTGTGAACTGTTCCAACAATTCTGGAGAGCTACATGGAACTATGTTCAAAGGGCTATCAAACTGTATATCTTTTGATCTAGTGGTGACTCTACTGGTCTCTATCCCAGTGAGATCCCAAAAAAGGGAAAAAGACCTACATGTGCAATAATGTTAGTAGCAGCCCTTTTTGTAACGGCAAGGAACTGGAAACCGAGTGGATGCCCATCAGTTGGGGAAGGGCTGAATAAGTAATGATAATATTATTGTTCTATAAAAAATGATCAACAGGATGATTTCAGAAAGTCCTGGAGATATGTACATGAACTGATGCTAACTAAAGTGAATAGAACCAAGAGGACATTTACATCAGCCAATAAATTAGGTAATGATCAACTCTGATGGATGTGGGTCTTTTCAAAAATGAAGTAATTCATGCCAATTCCAATAGATTTGTGATGGAGATAACCATCTGCCTTCAGAGAGAGGATTATGGGGATCACAGCACAGTATTTTCACTTTTTCTTTTTGTTTACTTGCTATTTTTCATTTTTTTTTGTGAACATGATAATAGTGGAAATATGTATGAAAGAATTGCACATGTTTAACATATGTTTAATTGTTTTATTCTAGGGTGAGAGGAAATGAGGGACAAAAATTGGAACACAGGGATTGGGTTATTTACCATCTAGGGAAGTATTGTAACAAAGGGGACATTAAAACTGGAAAAGCAAGGGTCAATGTTGAAAAATTATACTTCAGATTTTTTTGAAAACAAAAAGCTTCACAATAAACTGGGAAAACATTTTTACAGTCAAAGGTTCTGATAAAAGCCTCATTTCCAAAATATATAGAGAATTGACTCTAATTTATAAGAAATCAAGCCATTTTCCAACTGATAAATGGTCAAAGGATATGAACAGACAATTCTCAAACAAGGATTTTGAAACTATTTCTAGCCATAGGAAAAGATGCTCCAATTAATCAGATAAATGAAAATTAAGACAACTCTAAGATACCACTATACACCTGTCATATTGGCTAGAATGTTGAAGGGGATGTGGGAAAACTGGAACACTGATACATTGTTGGTGGAATTGTGAATACATGCAGCCATTCTGCAGAATAATTTGGAACTATGCTCAAAAAGTTATCAAACTGTTCATATCCTTTGATCCAGCAGTGTTACTACTGGGCTTCTATTCCAAAGAGATCTTAAAGAAGGGAAAAAGACCAGTATGTGCAAAAATGTTTGTGGCAACTCTTCATAGTGGCCAGCAACTGGAAACTGAGTGAATGCCCATCAATTGGAGAATGGCTGAATAAATTGTGGTATATGAATGTTATGGAATATTATTGTTCTGTAAGAAATGACTAGCAGGATGATTTCAGAAACACCCTAAGAGACCTACATGAACTGATGCTGAGTAAAATGAGCAGGACCAGGAGAACATTATAAACCTCAACAACAATACTATATGATGATCAATTCTGATGGGCGCGGCCCTCTTCAATGATGAGATGAAGCAAATCAGTTCCAATAGAGCAGTAATGAATTGAACCAGGTACACCCAGAGAAAGAACTCTGGGAGATGACTATGAACCACTACACAAAATTCCCCATCCCTCTATTTTTGTCTGCCTGCATTTTTGATTTCCTTCACAGGTTAATTATACACTATTTCAAAGTCTGATTCTTTTGTACTTTTGTACTTTTTTACATGTATACATATATTGTATTTAACTTATGTTTTAACATGTTTAACATGGATTGCTCAACCTGCCAGCTGGGGAAGGAGGTGGGGAGAAGGAAGGGAAAAAATGGAACAAAGGGTTTTATAGTTATCAATGTTAAAAAATTACCCATGCATATATCTTGTAAATAAAAAGGTATAATAAAAATATTCATTAGGGGAAAAAAAGAAAAGAAAAAGCTTCAAAAAATAGCTAAATAAATGAAATTGAGAAAGAAGTGTTCAGTGAATTAGGTAGGCAACTAAAAAAGCTAGAAAAAGAACAAATTTTAAAACCCCAATTAAATATCAAATTAGAAATTTCAAAATTCAAAGGAGAGATTTTTTTTTAATTTTTAAAGCTTTTTTATTTTCAAAATATATGCACAAATAATTTGTCAACATTGACCCTAGCATAGTCTTGTGTTTCAGATTTTCCCCTCCTTTCCCACTGCCCCACTCCTAGTTGGCAGGCAATCCAAAATATGTTATATATGTTAAAATATATGTTAAATTCAATCTGTGTAAACATTTATACAATTCTCTTGCTACACATAAAAATTCAGATAAAAAGGACAAGTAAATAAATAAGAAAACATAATACAAGTGAACAAGAACAGAAAGAGTGCAAATGTTATATTGTGATCCACATTCAGTTCTCATTGTCTTCTCTCAGGGTGCAGATGGCTCTCTTCATCATAATATCATTGTAGCTTCAAATACGAAAAGGGCTGCCACAAACATTTTTGCACATATGGGTCCCTTTCCTTTTTTTAAGATTTCTTTGGAATCTGGCCCAATAGTAATACTGCTGTATCAAAGGGTATGCACAGTTTGATAACTTTTTGGACATAGTTTCAAATTGCTAGTAGAGAGTAATATAAGAAAAATATAATAATATGTACAATAGAACTAAGATTGCTTTTATGAAAAAAAAAACTGACAAAAAAGTAATTGGTTAATTTGGTCAGAAAATGGGGGGAAAATCACTATCATCAAAAATGAAAGGGATCAACTTACCACCAATGAAAATGAAATGAAAGCAGTAATTAGGAACTTTTTTGCCCAGCTCTATGTCAAGAAGTCTGACAATCTAAATGATGTGAATAACTATTTACAGAAATAAAAATTTTATGTCTTCCAGCTCTCCAGCCACTATACTCCTTAGGACTTTTTGGATATTTCCAACCACACTGTACCTAAATACTCCTATATCTTTTTCAGCCTGTTTTTAATGTGGTCAGGGACTGTTTTTCTTTTATATTTGTGTCCCTAGCTTTTAATGTGGTGAATGACACATAGCACATGATAAATGTCATAGTGAACTCTTTGCAAATGATTTTTCATTCACTCTTCTATTCATCCCTTCCTTATCACCTTCTTCCAGAACCTGGCACTCATTCTTCACTGAGAGAGGTATTACTCTCTCATAGGTATTACTATAATTTTAATTTATTTCTATGCCCAAGGACTATTTATATATTTTATTAAGCTAATACTTAATTGTCTTATTTCAATAGTTGTGGAATTTGTAATTTTCTGGGTTGCAGTATTTTTTTTAACCACTGTAGATTGCAATACTTCCATATCATCTTGAAGCACACAGATATTCTTTCCATAATGTTAGAATGAGGGAAAAAAATCAAACTTCGTCAAATTAATGATGAGATTCTTTGAACTCAATGGGGTGTTTGTTTAAAAAATAGACATCAACAAATTTATGCTCAAATCCTTTCCTGCTTTGTAGAATCTTCCAGACCCCAAATTCCAATTCCAGAGCCACTGAAGATATAGTTACCAGGAGGCTATAAAGTTTCAGAATAGCACTTCGGATTTGAACTACTACTTAGCATTTTCATATTGTAATTCTAATGTCATACCCTTTATTCTTATAATTCTGTCATGAAACTGATATTGTTACAATTGAAGATGCTAGCACAAAGTGGAGCAAAATGGAGTGGGAAAATTTTGATCTCGGAGTCAGGTTTCCTTATAACTTTTGGATCAGCATCAACTGATTGCATCCCGTTGTGTTATCATCTCTCTTCCTAGTTTTTCTTCTTGATGCTTCCAAGGAAATCAAGAGACAGGGAAAAATGGAAGGGAAGTATGAAGAAGAGAAGGGAAAGTAAAGTGGAAGAAAACAGAAGAGAGGAAAAGGAAAGTGAATAGGGAAAAAGGGGAAAAAAAGGAAGAGGAAAGGGGGAAAAGACCATAGAAGAAAATTACTGTATTGACCATCTTTCCTCATACTCAACCAATTAACACGGCTACCCTGGTATAGTTATCATAGTTAACTTAATGAGATATTCTCTTTGCAAACACTCAGTTTCCAGGAACATTGAATCAACATGGTTCAATTTTGTCCCTGTTGTGGATACCTATGCCTTTTTAAAGACTACCTATCTGTTATGAAAAGCAATTTTCTAGTGAGGCAGTCTTCATATGGGGTAGAAGTCCTTGCTTCTCACACTTCCACACTGTTGGTTTTAAATCAGCATGTTGAAGCAAAAAAAAAAGTGCATTCCCATTTTAAAGCAGAAGACACTGAAATTCAAAGTGGTCAACTTACTTTACCCGAGTCACACTGTTTAATATACTAAACCTCTCAGCCTCAGTTTCTCCATTTTTAAAATGTTAATACTATCACCTATCTCTTAGGGTTATTCTGAAGGATAAAATAGTGATGCAATTATATATACATATATATGTGTGTGTGTGTATGTATATATATGCATATATATATATATATATTGCTTTATGAAAATCTAAAATCTAGAAATAATAAGGTCTAGAATATTAAAACCTTAAAAATATTATCAATATTCAGATAAAGATTCAGTTTTCCATGACATGTTAACCCAAGACTAATAAGCAAGGGTGAAATGAAATCTGAAACTTGGAATAGAATAGTTGATGTAATCGTTTCTGCTATAAGAATGATAGTGTTATTATTACAACATCAATATTAATTACTACAAAATTCCATGACAACCTGAACATGCACTTTTCTTCCCATAACACTCTCTCATATGAACATTGGTTTTCTGCTATATGTTTAACTATTCACTTTGACAAATCCTTAAAGAAATTATAAAAAAAAATAAGAGAGAATTAGAGGCTGCTCCATAAAACTAGAGTGAATTCTATGAACATCTCAAGTAGCATATAAACAAGAGGTTGGCATCTAATGTTCAGAAACTGGAGATTAAGCTTATCTTTTCCCTCTGCTATCATATAGTATCTTTCTGGAATATATGAAAGAGAGATTATGCTCCTTAATCATTATTTAAACTATTACTCCAATGGCCCACCCACTTAAATGTTCCTCATCATTCTGTATTCATCACTTAATGTTTCATAAGCCATTGCTTTAAAGGATCGTTAATGACACACTGATAAGAATGTAAAGTTTGAAGCCAAGAACATCTTAATATTTTCTAGATGTGTGATCCTAGGTAAATCACTTAACTACTCTTAGCCTGTTTACTTATGTGTAAAATGGGATAATTTTAACATCTATCTCAAAGGATTTTGATGAGGATCAAATAAGGTAGTATATAAAATGTATTAAAAACTTTAACATGCTATGCAAATGTCATATATTATTATTGTTTACTATTAAAAGTATAGCTGTTTTATTCTCTATTTTCCTCATCGTTCATTTTTTACTCTAGTTAACAGTCTCCTTATAGTCTCATGAATCTGTCTATAAATCTGGCAATCTATGTGTGCCTCTACTTTCTCTCCTCTGATACTTTTCCTTGTTACATACTTGCATCCTCTCATACCTGGACTATGGCAATATCCTGCTGGCAGATGTGTCTGCTTTATGTCTCCTCCCACCTCAATTCAACTTCCATTCAGCCACCAAAGTGATTTTCTTTAAGTACAAGTGCAACTATGTTATTCCACTACCTCACTCAATAAATTTGAGTGCCTCTTACTTCCTATGTCACATAGAAAATGTTCTGTTTTTAATTTGGGCTCTCCAAAACCTAGTTCTCTCCTATTTTTCTAGTCTTTTTACAAGTTACTCTATACCACTACCGCTTGATCATTGATTCTTATTTCCTTACTGTTTTATGAATAAGACATCTCTTTACTCCATGCAGTATAGTATGTATATATGTGTGTGTGTGCGCGCTTACATACACACACACAAACACACACACACACACACACACACATGCTTATGCCTAGAATGCTTTCCTTTCCCATTTGCTTCTATTAGCATTCAAAGCTTTCATAAAGTACCAATTAAATCTAATCTTCTATACGAATTTTTTCCCTAAGGGACATAAAGCAAATATTGTGCAGTGCTTAGGTCATTCACTGCATCCTCACTATAACCTTGTTCTAATTTTTGTCATGGCATGAAACTTTGATGACTCTTAAGAGAGAGATTTATGACTTTGTGCAACTCCATCTTACTTAAATCCAATTCAAAGTCTAGCCAATACATCACCCCATGATATAATGAATCCTCTTCAAAAACTAAAGACAGCACAACAACGTGTAGTCTAAAATCACACACAAGACTAAAAATAAAGAAGAATAATGTAAAGGGATTTAAATACCAAATAGAGGGTTTGATATTTGATCATATGGGTAATAGGAAGCCACTCTGATTTATGAAGGGGGATGTGAGAGTGGAAGGATACATTCAGATATGAACTTTAGGAATATTTCTTTTATAACTGGGAAGAGGAGCAACTGAAATAGAGGGGCATGCTATTATAATTGTCTAGATATTATAAGTTTACAGTCTATATCAAGGTTGTGCTGGTCAGAGGAAAAAATAAGGTATATGTTAGAGATGTTATTAGAATAAAAGCCAACCACATTAGATGTGGAAGAAAAACTGAAGAGTTGATGTGGACAATTAGGTTGTGTGCCTGGGTGTGTGGAAGGATGATAGTTATTCTCTTTACAATAATGAGTAAAATGAGGGAAGAATTTGGGAGAAAGCAAAGGAATTCACTTATTCAGTTTACTATGTCTATTGGAAAGTCTTTTTAAGAGATACTTATTAGGGACTTCTGGTTAAGATGGCGGAGAGGAGGCACACAGCTGTGTAGCTCCACACTTTCTCTCACTATCCATTTCATTACAAGCCTCTGAATTAATGCTTGACTGAAAAAAAAAACCCACAAACAGTTACCAAGAGAAGCCATCCTTGAGATTCACCAAGAAAGGTCTGTCTTTATTGGAGGGCTGGGACGGTTTTAGATCGGGTGCAGGCGGCGGGCAGCGACAGTGAGAGCACAGGAGCAGACTGGAGAGGGGGTGGGGTGTGATCGCAACTGTCTCTTCAGGGAGAGCTTCGCTACAGGACTGGATTCTTTGCTCCGGCAGCAATTCAGCAGCCCAGCAGAGAAGCTAAAAACACAGGGGGTTAAGAAACAACCCCAAACAGCTGGAGTCTCTCGGGACCTGGCCGCCCCCCCCTTCCACCTCCCCCCACAGTGACTCAGCATGCTCTGGGATCTCAGAGCGCAGGCACAGCACAGTAGGGCTAGTGCCTCACTGCTACCCCCCTCCCCTCCCCCCCCCTGCAGTCTGTAGTGGAAGCTCGGTAACACCACCCAGCCCCTCCCCCAAAGAAAGACTGCAGTTTTTTTTCTTTTTCTTTGCTAGTTTGTCCTTGATTATTAGACAGAATGAGCAAGAAACTGAAGAGGATTTTAACCCTTGACAGCTTCTATGCAGATAGAGAGCAGACTCTAATTCCTGAGGAGACTAAAAACAGACTGTCTCCAGGTGAATCCCCAAAGGAGGAGATCATCTGTTCCTCAGCACAGATGAACCTCATAGAAGTAATTTAAAAGGCTCTCATAAGGAGCTAGAAGAAAAATGGGAAAAGCACAGTGAGGCTTAGCAAAAGGAGAGGGAAGCTTGGGAAAAGTAGATGGAGGCTTGGGAAAAGAGCCTGGAGAAGTCAGTTAAAGAGAGAGTGGATAAATAAGTAAAATTCTTGAAAAATAGGATTGGTGAACTGGAAAACAAAATTGGCGAAATGGAAAAAATTTCCACAGAACAAAAGAAATCAATGGGACAATTAGAAAAAGATTTTTAAAAAGTGAGTGAAGAAAATACTTCACTGAAAATCAGAATTGAACAATTGGAATTGAATGACTCAAGGAGACAAGAAGAATCAGTCAAGCAAATCCAAAAAAATCAAACAATGGAAAAGAATGTGAAATACCTTCTGGGGAAGACAACAGACCTGGAAAACAGATCCAGGAGAGACAATCTGAGAATCATTGGACTCCCAGAAAAGAATGATGAAAAAAAGAGCCTGGACACTATTTCCCAGGAAATTATCAAAGAGAACTGCCCAGAAGTCATAGGAACAGAGGAAAAAATAAACATTGAAAGGATTCATCGATCACCCACTGAAAGGGATCCTAAAATCAAAACACCAAGGAATATAGTGGCCAAATGCCAGAACCCTCAGATGAAGGAAAAAATATTGCAAGCGGCTAGAAAAACCCAATTCAAGTATCAAGGAGCCACAATAAGGATCACCCAGGATCTGGCAGCATCCACATTAAAAGATCGAAGGGCCTGGAATATGATATTCCGAAAGGCTAAGGAACTTGGTATACAACAAAAAATAACTTACCCAGCAAGAATGAGCATCTTTTTCCAGGGAAGAGGATGGATATTCAACGAAGTAAGCGAATTTCATCTATTTCTGATGAAAAAGCCAGAACTTAACAAAAAGTTTGATCTACAAATATAGAACTCAAGAGAAATCTAAAAAGGTAAAGATCAATCTTGGGACCTATATTTTGACTATATAGATGTATAAAGAATACATGTATACCTTGTTCTAGAAATTGATGTGGAAGGACATTGTACCAGAAAAAGGGTAAAGTGGGGGTAGTACATCTCATGAAGAGGCATAAGAAACCTATTATATCTGAGAGAAAGAATGGAGGGGGATGAATATAGTGGGTATCTTACTGCCTTCAGAATTGGCTTTAAGTGAAAAACCTTAAGACATATTCAATCTATGGTGAAACTTCTCCCACCTCATTGAAAAGTAAGAAGGGAAAAGTGAAAAAGGAAGGAATAAGCTAAGTGGAAGGGAATACAGAAACTGGGAGGGAAAGGGGTAAGATAGGGGGAGGAACTCTAAGGCAGGGGGAGGGATACTAAAAAGGGAGAGCTGTGAGAAGCAAGTGGTGCTCACAAGCTTAATACTGGGAAGGGGGGAAAGGGGAAAGAAGGGAGAAAAGCATAAACCGGGGTTAACAAGATGGCAAGTAATACAGAATTGGTCATTCTAACCATAAATGTGAACGGGGTAAACTCCCCCATAAAGAGGAAGTGGTTAGCAGAATGGATTAAAAGCCAGAATCCTACAATATGTTGTTTACAGGAAACACACCTGAAGCGGGGAGATACATTCAGGTTAAAGGTAAAAGGTTGGAGCAAAATCTACTATGCTTCAGGTGAAGTCAAAAAAGCAGGGGTAGCCATCCTGATCTCAGATCAAGCTAAAGCAAAAATTGATCTAATTAAAAGAGATAAGGAAGAACACTATATCTTGCTAAAGGGTAGCATGGATAATGAAGCACTATCTATATTAAACATATATGCACCAAGTGGGGTAGCATCTAAATTCTTAAAAGAGAAATTAAGAGAGCTGCAAGAAGAAATAGACAGTAAAACTATAATAGTGGGAGATCTTAACCTTGCTCTCTCAGAATTAGATAAATCAAACCACAAAATAAATAAGAAAGAAGTCAAAGAGGTAAATAGAATACTAGAAAAGTTAGATATGATAGATCTCTGGAGAAAATGTAATGGAGACAGAAAGGAATACACTTTCTTTTCAGCAGTTCATGGAACCTATACAAAAATTGACCATATATTAGGACATCAAAACCTCAAACTCAAATGCAGTAAGGCAGAAATAGTAAATGCATTCTTTTCAGACCACGATGCAATGAAAATTACATTCAACAAAAAACCGGGGGGATGTAGACCAAAAAATAATTGGAAACTAAATAATCTCATACTAAAGAATGATTGGGTGAAACAGCAAATCATAGACATAATTAATAACTTCACCCAAGAAAATGATAATAATGAGACATCATACCAAAATGTATGGGATGCAGCCAAAGCAGTAATAAGGGGAAATTTCATTCTCCAATTGATAAATGGTCAAAGGATATGAACAGACAATTTTCAGAGGATGAGATTGAAACTATTACCGCTCATATGAAAGAGTGTTCCAAATCATTATTGATCAGAGAAATGCAAATTAAGACAACTCTGAGATACCACTACACACCTGTCAGATTGGCTAAGATGACAGGAAAAAATAATGATGAATGTTGGAGGGGATGCGGGAAAACTGGGACACTAATGCATTGTTGGTGGAGTTGTGAACGAATCCAACCATTCTGGAGAGCAATCTGGAATTATGCCCAAAAAATTATCAAATTGTGCATACCCTTTGATCCAGCAGTGTTTGTATTGGGCTTATATCCCAAAGAAATACTAAAGAAGGGAAAGGGACTTGTATGTGCCAAAATGTTTGTAGCAGCCCTATTTGTAGTGGCTAGAAACTGGAAAATGAATGGATGTCCATCAATTGGAGAATGGCTGGGTAAATTGTGGTATATGAATGTGATGGAATATTATTGTTCTGTAAGAAATGACCAGCAGGATGAATACAGAGAGGACTGGCGAGACTTACATGAACTGATGCTGAGTGAAATGAGCAGAACCAGGAGATCATTATACACTTCGACAACGATATTGTATGAGGACATATTTTGATGGACGTGGATTTCTTTGACAAAGAGACCTAACTGAGTTTCAATTGATAAATGACGGACAAAAGCAGCTACACCCAAAGAAAGAACACTGGGAAACGAATGTGAACTATCTGCATTTCTGTTTTTCTTCCCGGGGTATTTATACCTTCTGAATCCAATTCTCCCTATGCAACAAGACAACTGTTCGGTTCTGCAAACATATATTGTATCTAGGATATACTGCAACATATCCAACATATAAAGGATTGCTTGCCATCTAGGGGAGGGGGTGGAGGGAGGGAGGGGGAAAAAATCGGAACAGAAACGAGTGTCAATATAATGTAATTATTAAATAAAAAATTAAAAAAAAATAAAAAAAAAAGAAATATGTTCAAAAGGATCACACATATTTAACCTATATCAGATTATTTGCTGTCTTGGGGATAAGAGAGATAAGAAATAGAAGGAGAAAAATTGATAACACAAAGTTTTACAAAAATGAATGTTGAAAACTACCTTTACATGTATTTGGAAAAATAAAACACTATTGAAAATAAATAAATTAATAGAGTAAAAAAAAAAAAGGGGGGAGGGGGGAATTTCATATCTCTAGAGGCCTATTTGTATAAAATAGAGAAAGAAAAGGTCAATGAATTGGGTTTGCAACTAAAAATGCTAGAAAAGGAACAAATTAAAAAACCCCAGTCAAATACTAAACTTGAAATTCTAAAAATAAAAGGAGAGATCAATAAAATTGAAAGTAAAAAAAACCTATTGAATTGATTAATAAAACTAAGAGGTGGTTCTACGAAAAAACCCACAAAATAGACAAACCCTTAGTAAATCTGATTAAAAAAAGGAAAGAGGAAAATCAAATTGTTAGTCTTAAAAATGAAAAGGGAGAACTCACCAGTAACAAAGAGGAAATTAGAGCAATAATTAGGAGTTACTTTGCCCAACTTTATGCCAATAAATTCGACAACTTAAATGAAATAGAAAAATACCTCCAAAAATATAGCTTGCCCAAACTAACAGAGGAAGAGGTAAATATCCTAAACAGTCCCATCTCAGAAAAAGAAATAGAACAAACTATCAATCAACTCCCTAAGAAAAAATCCCCAGGACCAGATGGATTTACATGTGAATTCTACCAAACATTTAAAGAACAATTAACTCCAATGCTAAATAAACTATTTGAAAACATAGGGATTGAAGGAGTCCTACCAAACTCCTTTTATGACACAGACATAGTACTGATACCTAAACCAGGTAGGCTGAAAACAGAGAAAGAAAATTATAGACCAATCTCCCTAATGAATATTGATGTTAAAATCTTAAATAAAATATTAGCAAAAAGATTACAGAAAATCATCCCCAGGATAATACACTATGACCAAGTAGGATTTATACCAGGAATGCAGGGTTGGTTCAATATTAGGAAAACTATTAGCATAATTGACTATATCAATAACTGTGGTGAGCTTTTTCTTCTCAAAACGCAGCCAGGTGATAAAAGTTCAGATCTTTTATTATCCCAATATAGCCCGGTTAGCTTAGAGGCCAATCTCTCTGCTTGGTTCCAAGAGCTCTCTCCGAATGTCACCAAATCCAAAGGTCTGGTCCTTCAGCCTCTGCCTCTACTTTCTTCAGCCTCCAGCCAGCTCCAACTCTTCATGTCATTCCGCTGAAATCTCGACTTGTAGCGTCTTCCTCTCTAGAGCCTCTTCGACTGGCCCATTGGCCTATTTATGCTCCTTCCAGAGAGAGGGATTATGGGTAGTTCTACTTAGTACCTTGTTTCAGGTTCTGCCCAAAACATCTTCTTGTAAGATTAGATCAACTGTAATTACTTAGCAGTTAGTAAGGATTCCAACATCTCCCCCTTTCTTTTGTTTTAAAACATAGGGGGTTTCTGAGGGGATACACATAAATCCATCAATATGGGCCAGAACTTTGTAACAGATATACATGGTATACATAAATCCATCAATATGGGAGGCATTATACATAATTTACATAACAAATAACATGAATCATCCTGAAAATTTACACATGTCCATAAGTCCTAGAAACAGTCCAATAGGATTCCATTGTCCATTAGTTCATGTGCCAGGAATCTAATAATTCCTGTAAGCTCTGAAGTACTGCAAAAGGTCTCATCAACAATTTTTCATCTCAGGGAATCCAGTGATTCTTGCTGGTTTTTCAGGAACTGAAAGCTGAAGATTTTAAAGTTCTTTTGACAGTCTCATTGTTAGCCTTTTCCACCTGTGAAAATATAAGCAGATCCTCTTCCCCAAGCAATTAACCTATTTAATTCTCTTCTATTTACCAAATTTGGGATTTCTCCTCATCATCTGGTAATTACATTGGAGTTGTTTGCATTGGATATTGTCTTGTTGTCTTAAAAAGCCTGTATTCTTCCCAACTGTAATCCTGATTGATTTTCTGTTGGTTGATGACATCAGAGTCCTGAATTTCTAAAGTCTCTCTGGGTGTAACCTCAGCTGCTATCATGCCCCACCTGTCCTTTGATTGATACTTTGGAGCTGGGCCTTGCCTCTCATTCCTCTGGGTCAATATACATTTAGAGGCCCAATGAAAGCCTCCGTTACATTTTGGACATGGGGTTTTGGGTTTTCTCTCACCCTGTCTTCTCACTCTATCTCCATATCTACAATGAGCTCTCAAATGTCCAACTTTTCCGCAGTGAAAACATCGATGAGTTTCTCTAGAATTCCTCTGCCAAGAAGGACCTTGTCTTTCCATGTTCATCATAGTCTGGGCATAATAAGCCACTGTGGCACAGCATCTAATGATTTCCTCTAAAGGAGCATCTTTGTCTAGCCCCCATATAATTCTTTTGCAAACCTCATTGGCATTTTCCTTAGCCAAATGTTTAGTCATTATTTCTGTTGCTGCATTGTCTCCAATGGTTCTTATTACAGCTGTTTGTAAACGTCCCACAAAATCTGCAAAAGGTTCATTGGGACCTTGCTCTATTTTTGTGAAAACATTATTTCCATCTTTCTGTCCAGGGAGAGAATTGCAAGCTTTTATTGCAGCCTTAGAAATTTGCTCATACACTGTTATGGGATAATAAATCTGTTCTGAACTCTCTGCATACTGACCTTCACCAGCTAGTTGGTCAAAAGCAACTTGTACAATAGCTCCTGTTTGCCTATTGTGTTGGGCTTGAATCCTACATAATTCATGAAACTCTGAAAGCCACAATAAATTTTGTCCCGGTTCTAGACAAGTTTTCGTTATGGATTTCCAGTCATTTGGGGTTAGGATTTCATAAGACAAATTATCCAGTAACATCTTCACATAAGATGACGTAGCCCCATAAAGAGTGCAACCCTTTTTCAAATCTTTAATTTTTTCCAAATTAAAAGGAGTGTATCTTCTCCCTTTCTGACCTGAGGAGTTGAGCTCTTCAATCACAGGATATGCATTTATAAAATCAGATATATCTTCTCCTTCATTTTTTGCTTTAATTAATACTTTTTCTAATCTTGTCAAATTCTGCTTTACAGGAGAAGCTGACTGTGTTTCTGTCTCTCTCCCTCCCCCTTGTTCCACCCATGAAGGGTTAATTGCGGGGGGAGGGTCATGAGATGTGGAATCACCTAATTCCTCCTGCTGTGAAGTATCATACTCAGAATTGTAATTAACTCCATTCTCATCTGATTCGTCCTCCTTTTCACCTAGTAAAGTTGGCATTTCTTCCTCCTGTACTTTCCTTTTCATCATTCTATCACTTAAATAACTTCTTATAGCCAATTGTATTACATTATATGTATTAATTATTGAGTTAGGCCCATTTTTATCATAGAATTGACAAAGATCCTCTCCAACCAATTTCCATTCATTTAGATCTAATTCCTTATCAAGAGAGAAACAAGGGCATATGTCCTTTACAGTTTGTAAAAATTCAGTGATTTGCTGTAAACTTATAATTAAACCTTGGCTTTCCATAACTTTGACAATGCTCTCTAAACATTTTCCTTGAACAGAAACAGGCTGTTTTCTAAATATCTGTCCCATCTTAGCTGAAATTCTACTTTAACTCTTCTAACAAAATTTCTTTGTTGCACTCACCCTAATTTCTGGGTTGAAGAGTCTTTTCCACTGGAACAGGATCAGAGGCTTTTCCACTTGAATCAGGATCGTAGCTTTTCCACTGAAATCCACTGAGGGGTCTGTTTGTCCCTGTTCGGGCGCCAAGATGTGGTGAGCTTTTTCTTCTAGCCTGGTTAGCTTAGAGGCCTATCTCTCTGCTTGGTTCCAAGAGCTCTCTCCAAATGTCTTTAAATCCAAAGGTCTGGTCCTTCAGCCTCTGCCTCTGTTGTCTTCAGCCTCCAGCCAGCTCCAGTCTTCATGTCATTCCGGTGAAATCTCGACTTGTAGCTTCTTGCTCTCTCCCTCTCTCTGACTGGCCCATTGGCCTATTTATGCTCCTTCCAGAGAGAGGGATTATGGGTAGTTCTACTTAGTACCTTGTTTCAGGTTCTGCCCAAAACATCTTCTTGTAAGATTAGATCAACTCTAATTACTTAGCAGTTAGTAAGGATTCCAATAAATAACCAACTAAACAAAAACCATATGATCATCTCAATAGATGCAGAAAAAGCATTTGATAAAATCCAACATCCATTCCTAATAAAAACACTTGAGAGCATAGGAATAAATGGACTTTTCCTTAAAATAGTTAGAAGCATATATTTAAAACCATCAGTAAGCATCATATGCAATGGGGAAAAACTGGAACCTTTCCCAGTAAGATCTGGAGTGAAGCAACGTTGCCCTCTATCACCATTATTATTTAATATCATATTAGAAACACTAGCCTCGGCAATAAGAGTCGAGAAAGATATTAAAGGAATAGAGTAGGCAATGAAGAAACCAAACTATCACTCTTTGCAGATGATATGATGATATATCTAGAGAATCCCAGAGATTCTACTAAAAAGCTATTAGAAATAATTCATAATTTTAGCAAAGTAGCTGGCTACAAAATAAATCCCCATAAATCCTCAGCATTTTTATACATCACCAACAAAACCCAACAGCAAGAGATACAAAGAGAAATTCCATTCAGAATAACTCTTGATACCATAAAATATTTGGGAATCTATCTACCAAAGGAAAGTCAGGAATTATATGAACAAAATTATAAAAAAGTCTCCACACAAATAAAATCAGACTTAAATAATTGGAAAAATATTAAGTGCTCTTGGATCGGCCGAGCGAACATAATAAAGATGACAATACTCCCTAAACTAATCTATTTATTAATGCTATACCAATCAGACTTCCAAGAAAATATTTTACTGATCTAGAAAAAATAACAACAAAATTCATATGGAACAATAAAAAGTCGAGAATCTCAAGGGAATTAATGAAGAAAAAAATCAAATGAAGGTGGCCTAGCTGTACCTGATCTAAAATTATATTATAAAGCAGCAGTCACCAAAACCATTTGGTATTGGCTAAGAAATAGATTAGTGGATCAGTGGAAAAGGTTAGGTTCACAAGACAGAATAGTCAACTATAGCAATCTAGTGTTTGACAAACCCAAAGCCCCTAACTTCTGGGAAAAGAATTCATTATTTGATAAAAACTGCTGGGATAATTGGAAATTAGTATGGCAGAAATTAGGCATGGACCCACACTTAACACCATATACCAAGATAAGATCAAAATGGGTCCATGACCTAGGCATAAAGAACAAGATTATAAATAAATTAGAGGAACATAGAATAGTTTATCTCTCAGACTTGTGGAGGAGAAATTTGTGACCAAAGATGAACTAGAGACCATTACTGATCACAAAATAGAAAATTTTGATTACATCAAATTAAAAAGCCTTTGTACAAACAAAACTAATGCAAATAAGATTAGAAGGGAAGCAACAAACTGGGAAAAATCTTCACAGTTAAAGGTTCTGATAAAGGCCTCATTTCCAAAATATATAGAGAACTGCCTCAAATTTATAAGAAATCAAGCCATTCTCCAATTGATAAATGGTCAAAGGATATGAACAGACAATTTTCAGAGGATGAAATTGAAACTATTACCACTCATATGAAAGTGTTCCAAATCATTATTGATCAGAGAAATGCAAATTAAGACAACTCTTGAGATACCACTACACACCTGTCAGATTGGCTAAGATGACAGGAAAAAATAATGATAAATGTTGGAGGGGATGCGGGAAAACTGGGACACTAATGCATTGTTGGTGGAGTTGTGAACGGATCCCACCATTCTGGAGAGCAATCTGGAATTATGCCCAAAAAATTATCAAATTGTGCATACCCTTTGATCCAGCAGTGTTTGTATTGGGCTTATATCCCAAAGAAATACTAAAGAAGGGAAAGGGACTTGTATGTGCCAAAATGTTTGTAGCAGCCCTATTTGTAGTGGCTAGAAACTGGAAAATGAATGGATGTCCATCAATTGGAGAATGGCTGGGTAAATTGTGGTATATGAATGTTATGGAATATTATTGTTCTGTAAGAAATGACCAGCAGGATGAATACAGAGAGGAGTGGCGAGACTTACATGAACTGATGCTGAGTGAAATGAGCAGAACCAGGAGATCATTATACACTTCGACAACGATATTGTATGAGGACATATTTTGATGGAAGTGGATTTCTTTGACAAAGAGACCTAACTGAGTTTCAATTGATAAATGACGGACAAAAGCAGCTACACCCAAAGAAAGAACACTGGGAAACGAATGTGAACTATCTGCATTTCTGTTTTTCTTCCCGGGGTATTTATACCTTCTGAATCCAATTCTCCCTATGCAACAAGACAACTGTTCGGTTCTGCAAACATATATTGTATCTAGGATATACTGCAACATATCCAACATATAAAGGATTGCTTGCCATCTAGTGGAGGGGGTGGAGGGAGGGAGGGGAAAAAATCGGAACAGAAACGAGTGCAAGGGATAATGTTGTAAAAAAAATTACCCTGGTATAAAGTAATTATTAAATAAAAATTTAAAAAAAAAAGAGATACTTATTAGGAAGTTCAAATTCCAGTTCTGGAGGTTAGGGTTGAATAATTAAATCTGAGAATCATCAGCATAAAGAAGTCAATTGAAAGAAAATATGGAAGTAAATGAGTTCATCAAGAGAAATAACAGCAGACAAGAAAATGGGGCTTAGGCCAGCATTCTGAGATATATTTATCTAGCTGTTTTAACTTGCAGGAAACATAGCAATATAGCAAAAGAGGCTGAGAAGGAGCAACCTGAAATGTAGGACTCCTGACTAGCAAAATGTCAAGGAAATATAAATAAGCTGCTAAGGAAAAAAAAAAGTCTGTAGAGAAATTAAATTGTTAGTTTTCATGCCATTAAATTTAGCAACTGACATCATTAGTAACTTGAGAGAGAACAATTTTAATAAAATGATGTAGGAAATCATACAGTAGTGAGTTAAAAACAAAACAAGTGACAATATGGTAAATGAAAAAGCATCAATTATTGAAAAGTTTCTTAAGAATATTAGACACAAAAGAGAGAATAGATATGGGATGAGACCTAGTTGGAATGGAGAGATGAAGTAAAAGTTTTTTTTTTTTTTTTTTTTTTTATGATGAGGGAGGTATGGTTCTGTTTTTAGATAGTAAAGAAAGAGCAAGTAGTTGGGAAGAGGTTATAGATTACAGAATGAAATGATGGAAGGATTAAACTGCTACAGAAAATCACATAGAATAAGATCACTTTTGCAAGTAAAACTGTTCACTTTGGTAATGAGAACCATTTCTTGATGGGAAACATGAGTGAAGAAGAAGATAGGAAGAGAATATATCTGTGTAATGTGAGTTGAGGAAGCTTGTGAAATGTACTTTATTTTTCAATAAAATAGGAGGCAGTTTTGGAGGAAAATAATGAATATATCATCAGATATAACTGCTACATTAATGTTTTTTCAATTTTTTTTGTTATTTTCAGTCCCAACTTCTGCCATTCATTCCATTCTTTCCCCACTCTTTGAGAAGATAATAAATACAATAACTATTATACTTATAAAGTCATGAAAACCATATTTCTGCAATAGATAAATTCCAAAAAACAAAAAAGAAAACCATGAAACCTCTAAGTCCATCAATTTTCTACCTGGAAGTGGAAATTCTCTTCAAATTTTTTGGAACTATGATTAGTCATTGTAATGATGAGAGTTTATAAGATATTTTCCAATCTTATAAAAATGATTATTTCTGTTGTATGCATATAGTTTTCCTGGTTCTGCTCACTTTATTTTACATGCATTTATATATCTTCCCAGTTTTTCTAAAATCATCAGCTCATCATTTCTTACAGTACAATAATATCCCACACATTCATATATAATACCTTTTTCCATCCATTTTATGTCTGATGGGCATCCCCTCATTTTCTAATTCTTTGACACCATAAAGAGCTACCATAAATATTTTTGTACATACAGGTCCTTTCCCTCACTTTAAAATTTTTCTCTGGGGTAATGACATTGCTGGGTTAAAAAGTATGAAAAGGTTCATCATCTGTTGGTCAAAATTTCAATTTTTTTTCCCCTCAGGAATCAGAAAAAAAACAAACAAACAAAAAAAAAAAACAAAAAAAAAAAAAACAGTTCACACACCAAATAACAGAGCATTAGTATAGTAATTTTTCCACAATCCTTTCACTGTTTTTTTCTTTTCCTTTTCTGTCCCCTTAGCCATTCTGATTTATATGAGGTGATAACATCAGAGTTATTTTGATTTGCATTTTAAAATTATTAATTATTTAGAATTATTTAATTATTAGAATTATTTAGAATTATTAATTATTTAGAAAATTATTTATTGTCTTATACGTATTTATTGTATTTATTGATTTCATCCAAAAATTGTCTATTATTCCTGTGAGTTTTTTATCAATTTGGAAACAAGTTTTTATTCTTATAAATCTGGCTTAATTCCCTATTAATTTGAAAAATCATACCTTTATCAAAGAAACTTGATGTAGTATTATTTTTATTTTACTTTCCTTCTGATTTTGGTTGCATTTTGTGCTAAACATTTTTTTTTTTATTTTCATAAAATCAGTGTTCCATTTTAGCTCCTATGAATCTCTCTCTTCTTTTGTTATAAAATTTTTGGTTTCCATAAATCTGACAGATATTTCTTTTTTCATTGTCTCTTACTTTGCTTGTTAAATCACTCTTTATGTCTAAATGAAATACCCATTGTGGCATTTTCTTGATGTAAGATTTTGGTCTATTATTTATTCTGCCATAAAATTTTCTATCAAAATTAGGGGAAATAAAAACCAAAAAATGCTTTTCAAATAATGAATTCTTGCCCCATAGCTGACATTTTTGGATTTATGAAAAAGTAGGTTACTATGCTTATTTGTTCCTGTATATTTTGTACTTAATGATTTCTATCAATTGATAACTTCATTTCTTATCTGTTATGATTTTTTTGATGATGAATGAATTTTAATGTTGTGTGAGTTCTGGTACTGCTCAATTCACTTCTTTTACATTTATTTCAATTGATTTCCTTCATATTCTTGACCTTTTTTGTTCCTCCATATGAATTTTATTTTTTGAAAGTTCAGTTGGTATGATATTGAATAAGTACATCAATTTAGATGTCATTGTCATTTGAATTATAATGTCATGGTATACTCATTAGGGATTAATATTTTTATTAATATTAGAAAATAACATTTTCTATGTTTATTTTTATGAAGTGTTTATAATTATATTTATATAATTTATTTTGTGTGTTGGCAAGGAGACTCTCAAGTATTTTATACTGTCTGCAATTATTTGTGCATAAACAGTGAAATTTATCTTCTACTCTGCTTTGTTAATAACATATAGAAATGCTGATTATTTGTGTAGGTTTTTTTATGTTCTTTGATTTTGCGAATATTGATCAGTTTCACCTTTTTTGTTTGTCTTTTAACTCTCAAAATTTGTTATTTTTTCCCTCATGTTTCTATCTTACTTTTGACTTTATATTTATGTTACAATTAGGCACTACTCATCATTGGGAATAAGACTCAGCTGAGTTTCTATTTTTGCATCTTTTCTTTACTTCTTTTACAACTTAGTCTGAGGCCGTGCAAGGTCAAATACTTTCACAGTGGTGTGATCTGGGGAGTTATCTGTTCCATAATAACATGCCGTACACTCTGATCCTTATATAAATAGGGTCCTAGTTCCTATTACAAGTCCTTGTTGTCCTTGAACTGTGACTCAGAAATGGGTAGTGGTAAACAGAACTGCCAATTGGCACTCAATCATATGCAGGTGCAAGTGTTTGGGTTCTGTTACCATCCTAGCCAAGATATTGGCTGCTGCTGCTACTTTACCTCAATCCAACACTAATCTGCAAACACCACTGGCAGCTTGCAGTTTTCTGCTGTGATCCTGGGGAGTTCTCATTACTGTGTCTGTAAGCTTCTCTTTCTTTATTCTCAAGTTTCCCTAGGCTAAAAAAATGATTTCTTATTTTTTCTAAGGTTTTTCATATAGAATTAAGTTTGAGATGTAATGTTATCACATTTTGATATAATTATATTATTGCCATATGTAAAATTATGAAAAATAGGAATTAATATAATTTAATAAAGATTTGAATGAAATAAAATTTATTATAAATATTTTATAAATGTATCATCGTTATCAATTCACTTAATAGAATTCTGATAAAAATTCTTATGTGAATGATTACACTATTGATATTTTGTGCTTAATATTTACTATTATATAAGTTGATAGCATGACTTTATTGTTGTAGTTATTGTAAAGAAGAAGAAAGAAGATTTTGGAAGTTGCGGCTTCTCACTACACCATCTTAACTCTATTTTCCTAAATATTTTAATTAATTATTTTGTTTGGTACAAGTTTTCTTCCCACAAGGTTAGAGTGTATTCATTCATCTGGCTTGTCAAACTAAAGAGGCATTAATAAAAATGATTTTTAAATGTAAATTTGTAAAAAAGATTAATTCCCTCAAAATTAAATTTTTTACTAATAATGATACACAAAACTATTCAAATTTCCTAATCATTAGATTATTATTGATCAAGAAAGCCTAAAGAAATGACTTCCACTGACTGAGAGAATGAAATGACAAACTGGCAATATTAAATGTTGTCAGTTCTTCAGGGAAATATACAGTTTATTAAATTGTTGGTGGAATTTTAGGAACAATATAGACATTTTTCAGACAACAGAATGGCAATAAACATAAATGTCACAAAACTGAACATATTCTTTGACACAGTAATCTAGGACTTTACTCCCAAAAAATATTAACACTAACAAAAATTCTGGAAACTAAATGATGTCTAATTTTTAGAAAAAAATAGAGTATGGAGCTAAGGTAGCAGAGTAATACCAGGACACTGCTCAAGTTTTCCTAGTTTCTGGCCAAAAAAAAAAAAAAAAAAAAAAAAAAAAAAAACACTTCAAACTAAACATCTGAACAGAGTCTGGAACAACAAAGTCTGCAAAGAAATGGAATAAAACTACTCTCTAAATTGATAGATTGGAAGGACTTAAAGAAAGGACAATCTTACTGGTGAGAAAGGGATATTCTGTCCAGTCCAGACAGTGTCTGTTTTTTATCATAACAGACAAGCAACCTGAGAATCAGTTCTCTGTCCTGGTTCAGTAGCAGTAGAAACCAGTGCAGCAGTCTTCAGTTTCAGCACAAAAGGCATATCACCAGGATGGGAAAACAGGCAAAAATAAGAGTTACCAGATAGGCCTAGCATCTATTGTTAAAAAAAAATATTAAACACAAGGGACCCCTGTGCTCAAAAACAAGGTTTAGAGGTTCACAACATATTTGGGAGAATGTCCCTTGTATTGCAGGAGCAGATCTTGATTTCAAAAGTCACAAAAGAAGAAAAAAGAAAGAAAGAAAGAAAATGAGCAAGAAACAGAAAAGAACTTTTAGCAATGAAAGGTAGCATGATGACAGGGAAGACCAAAACATAAACTGAGAAGAGGATGAAATGCCCACATGGTAAATCCCAAAGGATAATATGAATTGGTCTCAAGCCTAAAGAAGTATTTTGGAAGAATTCATAAAAGATTTAAAAGGCAAATAAGAAAGATAGAAAAAAAAAACTGGGAAAGAAATGAGAAGTAGGCAAGAGAGAGTCAACAATTTGGAAAAGGAAGGAAAACACTGATTGAAGAAAACATTTCCTTAAATATAAAATAGGCCAAATGGGCAAAAAATTCCAGCAAAGAAAACATTACCTTGAAAAGTAGAATTAATCAAATGGAAAAAGAGATGCAAAAGCTAACTAAAGAAAACCATACATTAGTTTGTAGCAGTTCTTTTTGTGTTAGCAAAGAAATAAATAAAGGCAAAGGACTTGGGATAAAACTTAGAATCAATTACCAAGCAAGACAGAGCATCATCTTTCAGGGGAGTACACAGATCTTCCATGAAATAAGGAACTTTCAATCATTTCTAGTGAAAAAAACAGAAGAGAAAATTTAATGTTCAAACATAGGACTTAAAAGAAACATGGAAAAATAAACAAGAAAGAAAAACAAAACATATTATTTAAAATTTAAACTGTTTCTTGAGAACTGTATCATTTATTAGTGGAATTGGAGGGAGCATATACAGACAGAGAATGTGGGTATAAATTGACTATGATGTGATGATATTAATATTTTTAAAAAGAAACATTAAGGGGTGGAAAAAGGATTATACTGGGAGAAGAGGAAAGGAAATATAAAATGGGATAGATCAGATCACATGAAAAGGCACAAAAGGCACAACCAGGTAAAAGAGGGGAGGGGAATGAGCATTGTCTGAAGCTTAATCTCATGAGTGTGGGCTCAGAGAAATAACATTCACAACAATTGAGTATAGAAATGTATCTTACCCTGCAAGGAAGTAGGAGGAGAAAAGGAAAAGAAAAAGGAGAGGGTGGATAGAAAGGAGGGCAAAAACACTAAGAGAAAGGTATAAGAGAAGAGAAGAGAGGTGATAGAAGGGAGGGCAAATTGAAGGCAGATGGGTCAGAAACAAAACACTAAGGAGGCATAGGTGGAAAGAAAGAGAAAAAAAGTATATACAAGTGGAAAAGAAGGGAGAGAAATATATAGCTGGTAATCATAACTGTGAATGTATATAGATGAACTCCCCCATAAAAATAATAGAGTGGATTAAAATTTAAAATCCTGCTATATGTTTTATGTTTGTTTTGTTTTTTTTTTTACAGGAAAGACATTTCAAACAGAAATAAATATACAGAGTAAGTGTAGATAGTAGTAATATAATTTATTATTCTTCAGTTGAAGCAAACAAACAACAAAAAAGCAGGGGTTAGCAATTCTGAACGCAGGTGAAACAAAAGCAAAAATACATCTAATTAAAAGAGATAAGAGAAAGAAGTTGCATCTTGTTAAAAGGTACCATGGAAAATGAAGTGGTATCAATACTTAACATATATGTACAAAGCAGTACAGAATCCAAATTCTTAGAGAAAAAGTTAAGGCAGTTACAGAAATACCAGCAAAACACTATTCATGGGACCTTCCTGCCTCTCTCAGAATTAGATAAAACTAGCCACAAAATAAGCCAGAAAGAAATTAGGAAGGTTAATTGTGTTGGAATCCTTACTAACTGCTAACTAATTAGAGTTGATCTAATCTTACAAGAAGATGTTTTGGCCAGAACCTGAAACAAGGTACTAAGTAGAACTAATCAATACAAGGCTTGTGTTCACACCTTTACTCATTGGAGTTCAATGAGTTCACACCTCCCTTGAAGTCATTGGGCCAGAGAGCACTATGGGAGAAAACCCATAATCCCTCTCTCTGGAAGGAGCATAAATAGGCCAATGGGCCAGTCGAAGTTCTTGAGAGTGAAGACGCTACAAGTCGAGATTTTGCCGGAATGACATGCCGGAATGAGCTGGCTGGAGGCAGAAGAAAGCAGAGGCAGAGGCTGAAGGACCAGACCTTTGGATCTGGTGACATTCGGAGGGAGCTCTTGGAACCAAGCAGAGAGATAGGCCTCTAAGCTAACCAGGCTATATTAGAGATAATAAAAGATCTGAACTTTTATCACCTGGCTGCGTTTTGAGAAGAAAAAGATCACAACATAATTGAATCTTAGAAAAATAAATATGAATAGCTTCTGAAAAAAAATGAATAGGAATAGGAAGGAATATAGTTTTTAATCAGTAATACTTAGCAAATACACAAAAATTATTCATGTATTAGGCCATAGAAATCTCACAATCAAATGAAAAAATACAGAAAGAGTAAATGCTTCTTTTTCAGATCATGATGCTATAAAAACACATTCAATAAAGAACCATGGAAAGTTAAACCAAAATCCAATCATAAATTAAATAATTTAATTCTAAATAATGAGTGGATCAAATGACAAATCAGAGAAACAATCACTAATTTCATCCAAGAAAATGAACATAATGAGACAACATACCAACCTATGACATGCAGCCAAAGAAATTCTTAGGGGAAATTTTATATCTCTAAAAAGTTACAAAAATAAAATATGGAAGAAGATTGATGCATTGGACATGCAACTAAAAAAGCTACAAAAATGAACAAAGTTTTAAAAAAGCAATTAGACAATAAATTACAAATTCTGAAAATCAAAGGAGAGATCAATAAATTTAAAAGAAAGAAAAATATTGAATAATTAATAAACTAAAAGTTGGTTGGTTTTGCAAAAAGATTATAAAATAGATAAAACTTTAGTTAATGTGATTAGGAAAAAAGAAAGGTAAAAATAAATAAGGAACATCAAAAATGAAAGGGGTGAAATTACAACTAATGAAGAAGCAATTAAAGCAATAATTAAGAGCTATTTTGCACTAATATATGCCAACAAATTTGATGATCTAATGGAAATGGATGAATATTTACAAAAATATAAATTGCCCAGACTAACAAGAGGAAATAAGTTACTTTAATAATCTCATTTTAGAAAAGAGAAATTGAATAAGCCATCAAAGAAATCCCTTAGGAAATATCTTTAGTGCAAAATAGATTTACAAGTGAATTCTACCAAACATCAAAAAAAACAAAAAAAAAAAAAAAAAAAAAACAATTCATTCCAATATAACGTAAAATATTTGTAAAAAATTGACAAAAAAGGAGTCCTGCCAAATTCTGAAAATAACACAAATATAGTAGTAATATGTAAAACAGGAAGAGCCATAACATAGAAAGAAAATGTTCATGAATTGGCATAAATATTCATGCAAAAATTTAAATAAAATTTTAGCAAAGATAATACAACTTATTAGCAAGATAAGACATTATTGCCAAATAGAATTTATACCAGGAATTCAGGACTGGTTCTACATCCAGAAAACCATTGGTATAATTAACCATATCAGCAACAAAATTAAGAGAAATTACATGATAATCTCGATAGAAGCAAAACAAGTTTTTGACAAAATACAGCACCCTTTTCTATTAAAAACAACAGAGAGCATAGACATAAAGGAAGCTTTCCTTAAAATGATAATCAGTCTCTATCTAAAATCATCAGAAAGCAAATTTTGTAATGGAGGAAAGCTAGAGGCATTTCCATTAAGATACAATTGGAACAAGGATGCCCATTGTCACCATTATTATTTAATGATGTACTGGAATTTTGGCTTTAACACTAAGAAAAGAAATATAAATTAAAATAATTAGAATGATGTATATTTGGAAAATACTAGAGAATGAACCAAAAAACTCCTTTACAGGATATGAAATAAATTTGAACAAATCTTCAACAATTCTATACTAAAAAAAAGTCCAGAAGCAAAAGATAGAAAGAAAAATTCCATTTAAAATAATTGTAGATAATATAAAATAATTGGGTGTCTTTATGCCAAGACAAACTCAGGAACTATATAAACACAATTACAAAACACTTTTCACACAAATAAAGCCATATTTAAACATTTGTGAAAATATCAATTGGTCATGTAGACTGAGCTAAAATAATAAAAATAGCCATTCTATCTAAATTTGTCTACTAGTTCAGTGCAATAATAATCAAACATTTTTGATACTAGTAAAAGTATGGAATTTGGAAAAAAAATAAAAGTTCAAGAATATCAAGGGAATTAATAAAAAAAATGAAAAGGACAGTGCCCTTGCAGTTCCAAATCTAAAACCCTATTTTAAGGCAGCAGTCATGAAAAACATATGGTACTGATTAAAAATGGTATATCCATATTATAGGTTAGATACACATAGCACAATAATCAATAAATATCATAAATTACTATTTGATAACTCCCCAAGGTCCAGCTTCTGGGATAAGATCTCACTATTTAATCAAAATTTCTGGGGAAAAATGGAAAATAATATGTTAGAAACTTGGTATAACCCTATATTTCACACTCCAAACTAAAAAAAAAAAAAAGTTGAAATTACTGATTTAGTTGTAAAAGACAGTATAAATAGATTAGCAGAGCAAAAGATAGTTTACCTGTCAGATCTTGGGAAAGGGAGGAATTTATTGCCAAAGAAGAATGGAGAACATTATGAAATGCAAAATGGACAATTTTGATTATATTAAATTGATGTTTTTGAAGAAACAAAACCTATGAAAACAAGATTAAAAGGGAAACAGAAAATTTGGTAATTTTTAAAGACAATGTTTCTCATAAAAGGCCTCATTTCTAAAATATATAATGAACTGAGTTAAGTTTATAAGAATACAAGTCATTCCCCAATTGTTAAAAGGTCAGAGGATATGAACAGACAATTTTCAGATGAAGAAGTTAATGCCATCTATATCTATATCTATATCTATCTATCTATCTATCTATCTATCTATCTATCTATCTATATATATAATCCAGATCACTACTGATTATAGAAATGCAAATAAAAACCACGTTATACTTCTTAGATTGGCTAAGGTGATAGGAAAAAGAATAATAAATTTTGGCTGGGACATGGAAAACTCAGACAAGGTTGCTCACTATCACTGTTACTATTCAATATTCTATTAGAAATGCTAGCTTTGGGCATAAGAGCTGAGAAAGAGATTAAAGGAATTAGAGTAGGAAATGAGGAAACCAAATTACCATTCTTTGCTGATGATATGATTATATACTTAGAGAACCCTAGAGATTCTATTAAAAAGCTATTAGAAATAATCCTTACCTTTTAGCAAATTTGCAGGATACAAAATAAATCCATATAAGTCATCAGCCTTTTTATATATCACTAACAAAACCCAACAGTTAGAGTTACAAAGAGAAAATCCATTTAAAATAACTACTGATAATATAAAATATTTAGGAATCTATCTGCCAAGGGAAAATCAGAAACTTTATGAGCAAAACTACAAAACACTTTCCACACAAATTAAGTTTGATCTAACCAACTGGAAAAATATTAAATGCTCTTGGATAGGGTGAGCAAATATAATAAAGATGACAATACTACTTAATCTATTTAATTAGCACAATACTAACCAGACTCCCAAAAAACTATTTTAATGACCTAGGAAAAAAAAAATAACAAAGTTCATATGGAAAAACAAAAGGTCAAGAATTTCAAGGGAATTAATGGGAAAAAAAATCAAGTGAAGGTGGCCTAGCTGTACCAGATCTAAAATTATATTTAACATGTATTGGTCAACTTGCCATGGGGGGGGGGGTAGGGGGTTGGAGGGGAAAATTGGAACAAAAGGTTTGGCAATTGTCAATGCTGTAAAATTACTCATGCATATAACTTGTAAATAAAAAGGTATAATAAAAGAATATAATGAATTCACAGTTCAAGTATAGGAAATGATTAGGAAAAAATATATGCTACAAAATCAAGCAATGTTCTGGAAACAAAAGTCAGTCCAGGTGGGAGTAAGTTTTGTATGATATAACTGAAAAGATAATTTGGTAACCATACTATTAAGGGACTACTAAATAAAGATGTTTAAATATTAACTAGACAAGACAGAACCACTGAAAATTTTGAGAGAAATAGTATTTGGAAATAATCCTTGTATGAGCAACATCACTTTAACAGATATAAAAAGGATTTTCATTTTAGGTCTTATAACTTGACTCTCTGGAACACTATATTGATAGGTATTTGATTATATTCTTATACTGAATGCATTTAACATATTATAAGCATATTTTCATCTTTGTACTCATTTGGTATATACTAAATACATAAAGGTGAAAGAAGAAAGAACATTAATATGTTGATAGATAAAATAGGCAAAAAAGAAAAGTAATTGAAGATAATATTTCATATTCAATAGTTTAATTGGTAAGAAAAAATAAAGTAGAATGAAGAAATATTTCCTGTGTATACTATTACTATGTATGGTCAATGGAGATCTACAAAAGAAAAAAAAAATACTAGTTCTATCAAATAAATCTTTGGCAATTACATTGTTATGTCACTGAACTTGAAGACCAATTTAGGCAGAATTGTAATTTTTATTATATTAGCTTAGCCTACTCATAAGATGGATAGATGGATAGATGGTGACTTATTTTTTGGTTAGATTTGTTTCATTCTGAGAACAGAAGTTTGAGATCCCTTTCTGATATAATTTTGTTGTCTGTTTCTTCAGTAACTGGCTTAATATCTTTTCTAGGAATTTGGCTGCTCTACCACTTGGTGCTGTCCTTAGTAGTGTTGTTTTTTCTTGACCTACCCCCCTCCACTATAACCTTATTTTTTTATCACATTCCCCTTCTCTTAGTAGAGTTTTTTTTTTTTTTTAACACAGCCTATCCACTACTTTTAATGTCTATAACCCCTTCTTTTACCTTTTTACTTAGTGTTTCTGCCTCCCCTCTTTTCACTTTCTCCCTTTTCTTTCTTCTTTCTCCTTTTATTTCTTTATAGGATCAGCTAAATTTCTATAGCCAACTGAATGATTAAGTTGTTCCCTCTTTGAGTCAAAAGGAAATCAAGCTTCAGACAATGCTCACCCTGCTCTGTTATTTCCCTTGATAGTAATAATTCTTTTCTGCCACTTCATGGGCAAAATCCCATGGGATCCAATTTATCCCTTTATACTTTCTCTTTCATGTTCTCTCAGTAATGTTCTTTTTACACAATTTAATGTCTTTTACTTTGATAGCATCGCATTACAATCCATTTAAAACCATACCATCTGTCCATGTGAGCCCTCCTTCTCTCTGACCCAGTAATAGAAATAGTTCTCAAGAGCTACAGATTTGATTTTCCCATCTAGGGATGTAAACAGTTCATAATTATATTTTTATATCTTTACCTTTCTATACTTCTCTTCAGTACTATGTTTGAAGGTTAAATTTTCTGTTTAGTTCTTTTTTTTTTTTTGAAATGAAAATGATTGAAAGTCTCTTCATTGAAAATCCATTACTTCTTCTGATAAATGATGCTCAGTCTCACTAGGTAGTTAATTTTTGTTGTAACCTTTAGGTCCTTTGCCTTTTGGAATATGGCATTCCAGGACCATTCATACTTAATTGTGCAAGCTGCCAGAACCTAGATAATCATGATTATTGCTCCTTAATATTTTAATTGTTTTTGTTCCGAAGCTTGCAGCACATTTTTCCATTGTCATTATAGCTCTGGAGTTTTGCAATTGTTTCTTGGGGTTTTCCATGTATCTCTTTCTGGAGGTGATCAGTGTTGTTTTTTTTTTTTTGTTTTGTTTTGTTTTTGTTTTTTTTTTTTTTTGATAAGTATTTTTTGCTCGGTTTCTTGAATATTGGGGCAGTTTTCTTTGATGATCTTTTGAAAAATGCTTTCCATGTTCTTTTTTGTTATGGCCTTCAAGCAGATCAATATTTTTAAAATGTCGACTCTGGATCTATTTTCCAGGTCAGGTTTTTTTTTTTTTTCCAGTGAGGTATTTTACATTTTCTTTCATTTTTTCCTTTGTTTTTAGTTTGTTTGACTAATTCTTTTTTTAAATAACTTTTTATTGACAGAACCCATGCAGGGTAATTTTTTTTTTTACAACATTCTCCCTTGCACCCACTTCTGTTCTGATTTTCCCCTTCCTTCACTCCACCCCCTCCCACAGATGGCAAGCAGTCCTATACATGTTAAATATGCTATAATATATCCTAGATACAATATATGTGTGCAGAAACGAACAGTTCTCTTGTTGCACAGGATGAATTGGATTCAGAAGGTAAAAATAACCCGGGAAGAAAAACAAAAATGCAAACAGTTTACATTCATTTTCCAGTGTTCTTTCTTTGGGTGTAGCTGCTTCTGTCCATCATTGATCAATTGAAACTGAATTAGATCTCTTTGTCAAAGAAATCCACTTCCATTAGAATACATCTAGATACAGTATCATTGTTGAAGTAGATAATGATCTCCTGGTTCTGCTCATTTTCCTTAGCATCAGTTCATGTAAATCTCTCCAAGCCTCTCTGTATTCATCCTGCTGGTCATTTCTTACAGAACAATAATATTTCATAACTTTCATATACCACAATTTATCCAACCATTATCCAGTTGGTGGGCATCCATTTATTTTTCAGTTTCTAGCTACTACAAACAGGGCTGCCACAAACATTTTGGCACATACAGGTCCCTTTCCCTTCTTCAGTATCTCTTTGGAGTATAAGCCCAGTAGTAGCACTGCTGGATCAAAGGGTATGCACAGCTTGATAATTTTTTGGGCATAATTCCAGATTGCTCTCCAGAATGGCTGGATTTGTTCACAACTCCACCAACAATGCATCAGTGTCCCAGTTTTCCCGCATCCCCTCCAACATTCATCATTATTTTTCCTATCATCTTAGCCAATCTGACAGGTGTGTAGTGGTATCTCACAGCTGTCTTAATTTGCATTTCTCTGATAAATAGCAATTTTTAACACTCTTTCATATGAGTGGAAATAGTTTCAATTTCATCATTTTAAAATTGTCTGTTCATATCCTTTGACCATTTATCAATTGGAGAATGGCTGGATTTCTTATAAATTAGAGTCAGTTCTCTATCTATTTTGGAAATGAGGCCTTTATCAGAACTTTTAACTGTGAAGATGTTTTCCCAGTTTGTTGCTTCCCTTCTAATCTTGTGTGCATTAGTTTTATTTGTACAAAGACTTTTTAATTTGATATAATAAAAAATCTTCTATTTTGTGATCAATAATGGTCTCTAGTTCCTCTTGGGTCACAAATTTCTTCCTCCTCCACAAATCTGAGAGATAAACTATCCTATGTTCCTCTAATTTATTTATAATCTCATTCTTTATGCCTAAATCATGGACCCAATTTGATCTTATCTTGGTATAAGATGTTAAGTATGGGTCCATGCTGTTTGACTAATTCTTAATGTCTCATAGTCTCTTACTTCCATTTGCCTCATTCTAGTTTTTAATGTGTGATTTTCTTCAGTTAGCTTTTGTATCCTTTTTCTACTTTGTTAATTCTACTTTTGAAGGTGTTTTCATCAGTGGATTTTTTTCTTTCTTTTTGAGTTTGGCCAATTATAATTTTTAAGGAATTGTTCTTTCTTTGCAAGCTATTGACACTCTCTTGCCTACTTCTCTTTTTTTTTTTTTTTCTTTTATCTCACTGGGATCTCTGGGATGTGTTCCTCTATTGAGCCACAATTGAGGGATTTAGTTGCTGATTTGCTGTGATTAAGACTCTCTCATTGAATTTCCCACAGTCTATGTGAGTTGGGCTGAAGACCATTTTCATCTCAGTGAGAGTGATTTTTTTGAAGTTTTTCTAATCTATCAGCCACTGGAGAGTGGCTTCATTCTGTCAGACTCTGTACAGAGACTTGAATTCTTGTGTTCTTGAAATCTTGAGAAACTTCATGGCTTCACTCTGCCAACCCAAAAGTTCTCCTATTTTACTTTTCACAGTGTTTGTCTTTGCTCTTTCCTTCCAGAATTTTCTTTTTTTAATTTTCCATACTTACATAATTTGCTGACCCCTTTGCAAACTCCCTATTTGAATAGTAGTTTCCTTAGCTTTCATTATAACTAAATTTTTAAAATTTAAAATACCAATTTTAATAAATGTATATAAATTCTCATCAAATTAGGAATACAGAAAATTAAATCTTTAAAATATATATAGTGACCTCTATAAATTTTCTCCTATTTTCCTTCCTTTTAGAGTTTAATACAATGGACATCATTATTCTATTCTCTATCCCTATTCCTGGACAAGGGAGAATCATTCCACTTTTTTTCCTGGTAGTGGTATACTTCACCTAACAAGAGAGGATATTTAAAACAAATGTCAAACTCTCAGGTTTTTTTTTTTTTTCCTATAAAGGGCTTTACCTCTTTGCCTTCAAATTTTCATTTTTATTTCTGGAAGTAGACATCTACTTGTTTTTATTTTGGAAAAGTATATCAAAGTGACTTTCCAATTAAATATTTAGACAAAGGCCTTTGGATTTATTTAAATCATCAAGATTGGAATATGTGTATGTGTGTGTGTGTGTGTGTGTTGCTCATGATGAACAGAATAATATTATAATTGTATTCTATAAATTTCAGCATCAACAATAGCAACAACAAACTTCATGGGGAAAATATCACATGTTGAATAGAACAATTTAGTCTTAAGGTACAGAATAAGCAGTCCTAAAACATAAACCATGAATTAACAATAGAGCCTTTACATGTTTAGAATGGTGACTTACTCCCTTTCTTACTCTTTCACTTCTTGCTCACTCATACACTTTTCTCTCTCTTTTTCCTCCACCCACCACATATTTTCTGCAATTAGTATAGCAGACCTACTTTAATTAATAACTATGAACTATGTCTGTCTCATTTATCCTACAGAGGTAACTGACTGAAATCCCCCCATTCCTTCATCTCACAAATTTTTGCAGGGATTGATTCTAACTGCTTACAGGAGAGGAAAGACAGAGAGAGAGAGAAAGAGAAAGAAAGAGAGAGAGAAACAGAGTGAGAGAGACACAGAGAGAGAGAGAGAGAGAGAGAGAGATAGGGACAGAGAGACAGAGACAAAGAGAGAGACACAGAGAGACAGGCACAGTCACAGACACAGAAAATCAGTGACACAGAGACAAAAAAAAAAAAAAAAAAGGAGAGACATAGGGAAATAGAGTGTGACCCTGAGAGAGAGAAACACAGATTCAGAGACAGAGACAGAAAAATATACAAACACAAGGAGACAGAGATAGAAAGGAAGTCAAGGACAAAGAGTGAGGGAGAATGGAATAATATGATGATTACACAGCACTGTGAAAGAGCCAACTAAGGGAAGGCAAATTTCATACCAAAAGAATTGAAAAAAAAATTGAAATCTAAGAGGAAGTAAGCTTTTCCCCCCTAGAATATCAATCTATAGGATTTAAAGGGTTAGACTCCTTCCAGGTCAATAAGAATATATTGAGGACATTCAGTCTCAGACATTTGAGTAGTGGTGAAAGGGGAAAAAACAACAAGGAATGAAGCTGAAAATTTAACAAACAAAAATCAAAGGGAGAAAGGCTTAGTGGAAACTTAGACCAGAAACAGATAAAACCTTAAAGAGGAATGTGAGACAAAAGGAATAAAAATTTGAAAATAGATCACAACATAATTATGATTATGATTATAACATATGATTATTAATAAAATGAACAAAAACTCCTCTAAAGTAAAGGTAATTCTGCACATCTTCCTGATATTATAGCACAAAATGAAGAAATCTCAGGAACATTAAAAAGATAAAATAATTTCTAAAAAGCTTATATTGGGAATTACCATATTCAGAAAACTTAGCTTTTATATGAGAATTTAAAATATCAATAATAGCTGATACAACTTTGAAACAGCATGAAAAATATATTTTTAGAAATAAAACATACTCGGAAAGATATAACATATTTGCAACTGAAACATTCTGAAAGGGTAAAAAATTTCTCATAAATGAAGGGAAAATAAGCAATGGTATTAAAAGAATGGAAGTTCTCTATATGAGCAAAAGCAATCAAAATTGAAGGCAATTTCTACAGATACATTTAAATGATATTTTGCCCAGGAAAAAATCATCAGCCCCAAAAAAATGAATACTATAATTTAGGAAACTAAAATAGTGAGAAAAAAATTAAAAATATACTATACAGAAGAAAAAATACAAAGAACAAAATTGAGAGAAAAGAATGAGCATGAAAACTTTATAATTCAAAGTATGAAATGCAGTGATTATGTTTAACCATTAAAAAAAAATTAATCAGCTAGAAACATGAGCTTCAAGTCTGAGAGAAGATAATTCAAGTAAGACAAAATACTATTTCAATTTCAAGAGAAGGATAAAATGTAATAGAATTCAAATTCCACTCATATATTATTTGTCTAACTTTGACAAATCTTTATCCCACCATGATTGCATATTTTATTTTCTGTAATATGACATTCAATAACATAAGTACTCCCTTTTAGTTGTAGAATTATGAATTCATGATATTAAATCCACTTAATCCAAAAAGTAAAGACAATATGATGAAAAACAAAGTATTTTTCTCAAAAGTCAATAAAAACATAGTATTTCAGCAAAAGAAAATTATTTCTGCATTAATAAAGGAAGGGTAACATGACATAAGATTGTTCAATTTGTACATATCCTCATAACCTGGGAAAAATGGAAATGTAAAAATAATTATGAAAAAATTTAAAATACATGAAATGATGCAAAGTGAAATGAGTAGCTACAGGAAGATATTATGTCATGCCTATTTAATGTATTTTATAAGATGGTCAATCATAAATGATTTATTTATTCTCTGCAAAAAAAATCATCTCAGACAATTCCAAAGGACAAAAGTACTATCTAGTTCCAGAGAAAGAATAGATGGCTTCTGTATTCAGATTAAAGCATACTTAAAAAAATGGGTTTTTTTTAAGTTTGTGCTTTATTTCACAGCATGATTCTTATAGAAATATATATTACATGACTTCAAATGTATAATCCATATACAATTACCTATTTTCTCAATGAGGAGAAGGGGAAGGAGAGAAAAGGAAAACTTGGCACTTATTTTTTTGCAGTTATTTTTTACATGTAATTGGAAAAAATAGATTTCTGAACAAAATAAAACAATATAAAATTAACTAATCTTGTATATTGAGATCATTATTTTTAAGAGAAAAATAACATTCTGTATGCTAACATGAATATGAACCATAAAGGCAAAAAGTAAAGCAAGATAACTTTTTAGGGGAATGAAAATAATTATAAGGGAAGGGGGAACAATTATTTTAATACTCTATGGAATTAATCTTCTGACCAGCTATAACTGAATCAATATATTTTGTGGGAGAAAATGAACAAATAGAAATTTACATATTAGGAAAATGTGAGAAAACAAAGGGCAGAACTTATATGCCCCTGCCAAATTCAGAGGCAAACACTGAAAGGACGATGATTTGAGTTATCCTTTCAAGAAGAAGTGAATGGAATAATGCAAGCAGAAGATAAATGCAATGAAGTAGAAATACTAAGATGAGAGAAGTAGAAATATGGAAAGTGTTTCACTCTAAGAGATGAAGGGAATATGCCACAAAGGATCATATACATGGAAAAGGAAGTGTATTTTTATCCTTACAGAGAACTTATAGATTTGTCTAAAGATTTCACGGTAGCAGGCTATCATATATATTTTGCCTCCTTTGACAGAAACCTACTTCAGTAATGTGAATGTGAGTTCATAAAGTATAACAGGGCATTGTAGAGAACTAAAGTTGGACTGAAGGGAAGATTGGAGATAGGAGCAATATTAAAGATATGGGACATTAAATAATCCTTCTATTTAGTGATTCATAGATTTTCCTCATGAACTGATATCTATAAGTAAGATGTCCATCAGGGACATCAGGACACAGGCTGGGAGAATTGAATAAGGTTTATAACAGTAGGAAAAAAGGCAAAGTAACAGAAGACATTGATCAAACTTGAAGCTTCTTGTAATGAAAGTAAATTCCTTGAAGACGTGAATTATTTTGTTTAACTGTATTTATTTATCCAACAATTTAATATTGTACCCAAATGAATCTTTAATAAATGTGTTTTCATTCATTCATGAATAAATTAGTCAAATGGATGGAAAACAAGTTGATGATGAGAATGAGAATGTATTAAATAAAAAAATTGGACCAAAAACACAAAACTCAAAAATATTATAATGATAGCTTAAAACAAAATTTCTTATGCACTTGGTGAATTAATAATAAAAAAAGTAGAACATGCAATCATGATATCAAATAAGAGAAAAACTATACACAAGGAAGCATGTTTATTGAAATCATAGATAAGAAACAAATTTGAATGCTATACAAAGTAGTCTAGGATGAAATTTTATTTAAAAGATATGCAAATTTAAAACATATAAAAAGTAAAACAATAATTATCTGAAATGTTGATGTGTCTGAGACCTAGTCAAGACTGAACAAATAATGACTAAAAACACACAAATAATGTTAGACTCGTGAGACCTTCTGAATAAGGACTATGTCAAATTTGTATCTCTTAGCATTACATAGTATCTTAAGAAAAATAGATTAAACAGGTAGCGAAGCAGAAAAGAATTATAAATAAAAAGAACAAAATATCCCCCAAAGTTTACTGGCCTTTAAAAAATCATGCATATTTTATTCCCTATGAGAGAATACAGTCAGAACACAGAGAATTTAATAGCAACATAATATTACCATGTTAAATATTGAACAAGTTAAAGGATATTTGTACAAAAAAATCTATGTGAAAATGTGATGATAATAATGAAGATGATAATGTAACATCACTAATTTTAATAAATAAATATTGATTAACACCATACTTCTGAAAACATACATCAATACATTATTTGATGACAAGATAAAGAAACTGATTCTGTAATTTGAAAGATTAGAAAATCAACAAATAAAAAATAAATAGAAAATAATCATTTTAAAATTATAGATATTAAAAATCAGATTACAAAAGGACTATATTCTAAATCTTGACAAAACTAAGATCACATTGTTTGATTAGGTCAACATAATTAGTAAATCTTTTGGTTGCCTGTTCAAAAAGATGAGGAAATAAAAGAAATAATCAAAAAATTAATAATAATAAACCAGAAATATCACAAAAGAGAAGATATTTTAAAATTACCAAATGTTTTAAATTATGAAATCATTTAAATCATAATTGCCATTTATTAAATTATTAATTTGTCTACATTATAAGATATTTGTATCTCTGTATATGGTAGTAAAATTGAGATTTTTAAAGAAACAGAGGAACATCTACAAAATATATATATAGCAACAAGATAGATTCTGAACTAAGGATACAGACAATTTGAATTTTGTAAAACAAAATCAATCGTGGTGGGGGAAAAAAGACCTGATCTAAGAAAATTTACAAATGAATTATTTTAAACATTTAAAAAAATATAAATTATATGATATGAATAAATTTTCCAAATTAAAAAGAAAATATCAACTTCATTTTTTGAGATATAGTCCTAAAACTTAAAATGGGTAAGTATGAGGTAAAGAAAGTGAATTATAGAAAGATGATATTGATAGATATTATTTCAAATATGCTAAATAAAATTCTAGCAGGAAGACCAAATGAATAAAATCTAAACTATTTAGTATTAATTGGATAAATTATTTCAAATACAATGATATTTTAATAATAGGAAAACAATTGTGTAATTAATTATATTAAAAACACCCAAGATCATGATTAAATCAATAAGGAATAATTAAAAGATCTATCATTTCACTATTATAATCAATCCCCAGATGAAACAAATCCCTATTTCAATACAGCTCATCACCTAGTCTGTAATTTGTAGTCTAAGAAAGCTCTCTAGAACTTTACTACTTTCTAGAATAATGGTGCTAAATAGAAATTAAATAATCCAAGTGTTAAATAATCCATACATGAGGATCCCTGTGGACTTATCTACTTATTTTAAAATATTATATTTATCTGTTTTATTATAATTTTATTTCATTAAATCTTTCCAGTTATGTTTCAATATAGTTCAGTCATAATGTGAAGTATTTCAAACCTTTAGAGACTGAAACACACTTTACCTAGTTGGTGAAATTTTTGGCTTAAAATTATTAGTGGATAACTGAACTCAAGTTAATTCAAGCAGGAGTTTGGAAATCTTTTATTTCTGGCTCCCAGGACAACTGGACAACTATCTAACTATTATGGAAAACAATAGATTCAGAAAATAATATTTTATAAAAATAATTCATTTATGCAACAAATATCCAGCTATACATCATAGCTATTGAATCACCACTAAAAATGTAATAGTTTATATTTAAAACAAAAGCTAGCCTTATTTGCAATAGGGAAATGTTGTGAGCTTTTTCTTCTCAAAATACAGCCAGGTGATAAAAGTTCAGATCTTTTATTATCCCAATATAGCCCGGTTAGCTTAGAGGCCAATCTCTCTGCTTGGTTCCAAGAGCTCTCTTCGAATGTCACCAAATCCAAAGGTCTGGTCCTTCAGCCTCTGCCTCTACTTTCTTCAGCCTCCAGCCAGCTCCAACTCTTCATGTCATTCCGCTGAAATCTCGACTTGTAGCGTCTTCCTCTCTCCAGCTAGTTGGTCAAAAGCAACTTGTACAATAGCTCCTGTTTGCCTATTGCGTTGGGCTTGAATTCTACATAATTCATGAAACTCCGAAAGCCACAATAAATTTTGTCCCGGTTCTAGACAAGTTTTAGCGATGGATTTCCAGTCATTCGGGGTTAAGATTTCATAAGACAAATTATCTAGTAACATCTTCACATAAGATGATGTAGCTCCAAAGTATCAATCAAAGGACAGGTGGGGCATGATAGCAGCTGAGGTTACACCCAGAGAGACTTTAGAAATTCAGAACTCTGATGTCATCAACCAACAGAAAAGCTATCAGGATTACAGTTGGGAAGAATACAGGCCTTTTAGAGATAGGCCTCTAAGCTAACCGGGCTATATTGGAAATAATAAAAGATCTGAACTTTTATCACCTGGCTGCGTTTTGAGAAGAAAAAGCTCACCAACATTTTGGCGCCCTGAACGTGGGACAAACAGACCCCTCAGTGGATTTCAGTGGAAAAGCTCCGATCCTGATTCAAGTGGAAAAGCCTCTGATCCTGATCCAGTAGAAAAGACTCTTCAACCCAGAAATTAGGGTGAGTGCAACAAAGAAATTTTGTTAGAAGAGTTAAAGTAGAATTTCAGCTAAGATGGGACAGATATTTAGAAAACAGCCTGTTTCTGTTCAAGGAAAATGTTTAGAGAGCATTGTCAAAATTATGGAAAGCCAAGGTTTAATTATAAGTTTACAGCAAATCACTGAACTTTTACAAACTGTAAAGGACATATGTCCTTGTTTCTCTCTTGATAAGGAATTAGATCTAAATGAATGGAAATTGGTTGGAGAGGATCTTTGTCAATTCTAACAGTGTATGAGCAAATTTCTAAGGCTGCAATAAAAGCTTGGAATTCTCTCCCTGGACAGAAAGATGGAAATAATGTTTTCACAAAAATAGAGCAAGGTCCCAATGAACCTTTTGCAGATTTTGTGGGATGTTTACAAACAGCTGTAATAAGAACCATTGGAGACAATGCAGCAACAGAAATAATGACTAGACGTTTGGCTAAGGAAAATGCCAATGAGATTTGCAAGAGAATTATATGGGGGCTAGACAAAAATGCTCCTTTAGAAGAAATCATTAGACACTGTGCCACAGTGGGCACAAATGCTTATTATGCCCAGACTATGATGAACATGGAAAGACAAGGTCCTTCTTGGCAGAGGAATTCTAGAGAAACTCGTCGATGTTTTCAGTGCGGAAAAGTTGGACATCTAAGAGCCCAATGTAGAAATGGAGATAGAGTGAGAAGACAGAGTGAGAGAAAACCCAAAACCCCATGTCCAAAATGTAACCGAGGCTTTCATTGGGCCTCTAAATGTATAATGACCCAGAGGAAGGAGAGGCAAGGCCCAGCTCCAAAGTATCAATCAAAGGACAGGTGGGGCATGATAGCAGCTGAGGTTACACCCAGAGAGACTTTAGAAATTCAGAACTCTGATGTCATCAACCAACAGAAAAGCTATCAGGATTACAGTTGGGAAGAATACAGGCCTTTTAGAGATAGGCCTCTAAGCTAACCGGGCTATATTGGAAATAATAAAAGATCTGAACTTTTATCACCTGGCTGCATTTTGAGAAGAAAAAGCTCACCACAGGGAAACATTAGTTTTTTTCAAATAAAATTAGAAATAGGGCATCCTTTCCCCATTATTATTGGCCATAATTCTATAAGAATTGCTAGTAGTAATGACAAGAGAGAGAAATTAAATGCATAAGTAGAGCGAAAAAGACAAATGTATCTTTAATAACTAATATTTAAAAAGTTTACTTAGAAAACTCCAGAGAATCAGCAGTGACATCAATATAGATATAGATAGGTATGTATAGTTACATGTGTGTATATGTGTGTACCACAAAGGGTATAGCACTATCCAAAACCTATAAATGAAGAAGTGGGAAGGGAATATGATCAGGTGGGATATAGAAGGGTATGTGGATTTATGACAGAAGGAGAAGGTAAGTAGATTAATGGGAAAGAGATAAAAAGGAAGGAAAACAGTGGCATAGGATAAAGTGGGGCATCGAAGGCTGATTAGATTAACAGGAGTGGGGGTAAGGTGTGTAAATTGATGGGAATGGGATAAAAAGGGAAGAGAAGGGAAGGGTGCAGGGAGAAGGATAAGGCAGAGATCCATGGGGGGGGGGGAAGGGAATTAGGTAATAGCATAACTAGTTAAGTAGTAGGATTAAAGTAGAAGAGTTGCAGAGATGCCAAATAACAGATACTTTGATGAATGTGTTTTTATTAATGAGGATACTTTCTTCAGTGGTATAGTTCCCAATCTAAATATGCCCTCTCCATCTGTTTAACCCTTGGCAACATCGTACCCAAAATCTTCCATAGCCAAACCAACTAATATCTACTGATGTTATTTAGAAATTACAGGACAGACTCTCTTCTAGTTTCATTAATTCTCAAAACATTCCCAGAGCGCCTGCTTTCTAAATATACATCCTAATTTTATAATTAATAGTTTGTTTTGTTTGGTTTGGTTTGTAAAATTCCCAGTTATCAATTTTTTGTAACCTGATCGTGCCCATCATTTCTCTCTCTTATAAAAGCCTCAGAGGGACTGTCCCATGGCTTACAATCTTAAAACATCACTAGAAGAAGTAATTTTTTTTAAAATCATGGACTATCTTTAAATAAAAAAAAAATAAGCTAAAGAAATACAGGCAGACTAGAACATTTATAAAAAATGAAACATTGAAACCCAGTTGACTTTTTTTTTATCTGTTTGGCTGGGTCATCTTCACTTTTGTTCTTTTGTTGTTCTTGTTTGTATAAGGATTGGTTCTTGGGGAGGCTGCAAAAGGACAAATATGTTTGGGAAGTGTGTGTAATATAAAAAGAAAATATATTTATATAATTTAACATATTTTGTATACATATATTATATATTTAAATAACATATATTTAAATGCCTAATGGTAAATCTGAGTTAAAGTTTATTAATTCTGATTATGTCCATGGAATGGAATGGTAGAAGATAGAAGGATTAACTGGAGATGTTGCATTGGTTTACAAGGGCATTGAGTTTTGGATAACAGCAATCCATACATTCTGGGAACAGTACTGATTTTACTTTCCACAGCAGCAATGCATTTTAAACCTGAATAGATTGAATAAAGTGGCCATGGGGAAAAGGTGGCGGGGAGGGGGATGAAATTCCCTTAGTTTTAGAAGGATTGTAAAGTTTCAAATGTACTATTGTACTCTTATAGAAAATTGAATTGCTAATAAGGAAAAAAAAAAAATTACTCCTTCTACATCTATGATTCAAGTCCAGTTCTGAAATACATGAACACAGGAGAAATGGAAACCAGTCATAAACTCCTGAAACACTACAATTTCAATTTCCCTGTAGAGAACTATGATGAACTGGATAGTAACATTTTTAGTGTAGTTTTCTTCATTTATGGTAACTATAATTCTAGTCAATAAACTCAGAGACCCTTTGTATGTGTATGTGTGTGTGCACGTGAACACACACATATATATGATGTGTGTGTACATACATATTATATATAATTTGTTTCCCAATTTCATTTTAAACATTTTAAAAATATCAAAATCTAAATCTTTCCTTTTCCCTTCCTTCAGAAGGCAAGTGATTTTATAATGCTTATATATATGAATTCATGGAAAAATATTCCCCTCATATTAGCCATGTTGCAAAAGAAAGCAGACAAAACAAGGAGAAAAATGGAAGTAAAAAAAGTAAATTTTAATCAATATTCATAGTTCATAAGTTTTTTTTTTCTCTAGAGACAGATATCCTTTTTCATCATGAATGTTTTATAATTGTCTTAGATAATTGTCTTGATCACAATACCTAAATCTTTCACAATTAATCTTCCTAACAATATTGTTGTTACTATATACAGTGTTCTCCGGGGTGTTATTTCACTCTGCATAAGTTTATACATATCTTTCCAGGTTTTGTGGAAAGCATCTTCATCATTTCTTATAACACAGTAGTATTCCATCACAATCTTATACCATGCTTGTTCAGCTATCCATTGGTGAATATCCCTTCAATTTCCAATTATTTGCCATCACAAAGAGAGGTGCTATATTTTCACAAAAAAATAGTTCCTTTTCTATATTTTTAATCTCTTTGTGATACAATCTAGTCAGTATTATTGTTAGATGAAAAGAGAATTCAGTTTAATGCCCTCTGGGAACATTGCTGAGTTGTACTCAAGAATGATTGGACTAGTTCACTTCTCTATTAACAATGCATTAGTGATAAAATTCATGCAAAGTAACCATTAGTTTGATCATGTTTGACAATATACAAAGCAGTCTAGTATCTCTACAATAAACAAGATATTCATTATATTCCATTTTTTCTAAAAGTAAGGTTTTGTTTTATCTTTTGTCATTATAATAATGTTTACATATATTTCTTTGATAACATTTTATAATATTAATCCAATGAAACCTATTGACTGAAATATATTATATCCTACTTTTCTCTACTATGCTTGCCTCCAGTATCCTGTGAGTGATTCTTGACAGTTCTTCAGCACATAGTTTTTCAAAGCTCACAGAAACATTGCCTCACAAAAACAATATTGGCATCATAAAAGCTGCCCTTTGTGTCTGAGATAATCTTGGGATCTTTAAAGGAACCTGACAGGTTTTTGAATTTCCTATTCCTTCTATTCAATTCATACCCAGCTCATTGTTTAAAGTAACAAAGTAACAACGATGGATAGATATAGATGTAAATATATTGATATAGATACTTGGACAACTTCATGTATTAATAACCAGAAAACTGTTAAAATTTTATCAGTTATTATATTTCAATGAATTTAATATGATTTGGCAAAACATAATTTTAAATTTTCTTGATTGGCATGTAGTAGAGTTTTAGAGTTTTTAACATTTCCTTAGTCATTAAAGATAATTTTCAGGGATCTCACAAAGTGAAAAATTTAGTTTTGAGATGACAATATCTATCATTCTATAAGACTACTTATGAGTCTTTATATGTCTTATATGAAGATACCTAACTGGTACTTCATTTTAATACCAGTTAGTGAGTTCATACCAAATCAACATTGTCAGACATTGTGCTAAATTCTAGGGATTCCCAGATAGGCAAAAATGAATTAAAAAAAAAAAAAAGCTGAATAGAATCCTGGTGGTCTACTGCAAACCTGTTAAATATTCAGCCTAGTGTATAGCAATCCAAGTTTCTCTAATAGAATATACAAAATGCAAACAGGTGACTTTTAAATCAATATGAGGAGCACAGGAATCCTTATAATTAAATGCTGGAAATCCTGTATCTTGTGGGAGATTTAAAAGTCAGGAACCAAGAATATTAACTCTGTTTTTGTCAGTCATTAAACAGTAAATACTTCTGACCATTTTACAAGGAAGACATACTTATACAATTGTGAAAATCATTAAAACTTTCAATTTGAATGAAAGTATGTTGAAAAGAACTCAATATGCTGCAAGGATTGTGAGTGAAAAATGATAATATTCAAGAAATGGATCAAGAAATGAAAGAGAAAGAAGAGACAAGTTTTAGGGACAGACCAAGATGGACAATTTAAACCATGAACCTGCTTGAGCTCTCCCAGTTTCCCCCAAAAAACAAACAAACAAACAAACAAACAAACAAAAACACACACACACACACACACACACACACACACACACACATGAAACCAAAAGTCTGAACAGAATCTGATGAAATGAAACCATTCTTTAGCTCAAGATAGATTGGAAGAACTTCAAAAAAAAATTAGTCTCATGAGGGTGAGAGGGGTGTTCAACCTAGCTCAGACAGTGTCTGGGAAAGCCAGTGAAACAGTCTTACTCTCAGCAGATCAGCAAGTGAGATCTTCAGACCTGACTCTATAGCAGTACAGATCAGGGGGATGGCCTCCAATCTCAGCTCAGAAAGCAAATCGCCAGCACAGAAAACCAGGCTGTCCTCTGGAAGAGCAGGTAGGGATATTTCTTGCTGTGAGCAAGATTTCAAATACAAGGGGCTTCTGTGCTCAAAGCCCAGCCTCACAGCTGCAGAGAAGCTTTGAACAAGCCCTCCTTTACCCCAGATGCAGAATTCAATCATAAAAAAGCACAAAAAGGGGGGAGAGAGAGAGAGAGAAAGAAAGAAAATGAGTAAAAGATAGAAAAGAACCTTAAACACAAACTCAAATGAAGACAAAATATCCACAGAGGAAATCTTACAGTGTAATGTGAGTTGTTCTCAAGCCCAGAGAAGATTTTTGGAAGTACTCATAAAAAAAATTTAAAAGGTAAATAAGAAAGTTAGAAGTAAAATGATAAAAGAAACAAAAGGTATTTAAGAGAGAGTCAACAGCTTGGAAAGAAAGGAAAAAAAATTACTAAAGAAAATAATTCCTTAATAAAATTGGCCAAATGTAAAAAAAAAAAAAAATCCACTGAAGAAAACAACACTTTGAAAAGTAGAATTAATCAAAAGGAAAGAGAAATACAAAGGTTAACTGAAGACAATAACACATTAAAAACTAGATCCAAGAAAATGACAGCTAATGACTCTACAAGATATCAATAACCAATAAAACAAAGTAAAAGCAATTTTTAAATGGAAGAAAAGAAAATACTTTCTTGGAAAAAACAGCAGATCTAGAAAATAGATCCAGGAGAGAAAAATTTTAAATTATTAGTCTACCTGAATACCACAATTAAAAATAGACCCTGGAGAGCATTCTTCAAGAGATCATCAATTAAAACTGCCCTGATATACTAGAACAATAGAGGGAAATACTCATTAAAAGAATCTATCAATCACTTCTGGAAAGAGATCCCACAAGGAAAACCCCAAAAAACATTGTTGCAAAGCTCCAGAAATATAATCTCAAGTTAAAAATACAGCAAGTTGGTAGAAAAAAAGATAATTCAGGTATTGAGAAACCCCAGGTAAGATTACACAGATCTAGCAGTTTCTATAATAAAGGATTTGAGGGCCTGTAATACCATTATCTGGAAGGCAAAGGATCTCTGGGGTTTCAAACAAGAATTAATCATTAGCATCATTTTTTCAGGGAAGAAGATGGATCTTCAATGAAGTAAGAGACTTTCAATAATTTTTTTTTTTTATTGAAAAAAACCTGAATTAAGCAGAAAATATGTGCCATGACTTAAGAGCAACATAGGAAGGTAAAGATTGGGAAATGTATATAATTGAAAGTTTAAACTGTTAACATCCCTATGTGAGAAAATATATCTGTAACTCCTGAGAATCTGTTATGGGGGCAATTACAGGGAGCATACATGGACAGAAGGTGTGGACATGAATGGACTCTGATGTGATGATATTTAAAAAAAAATTTTTTTAATTTTTAAAGTGGGAAAAGAATTAGGCTTGGAGAGAAATGATGCCACAAATTAGATCACATGGAGAGGTACAAAAGACCCAGTGCAATCGAGTGAAAAGAAGGGAGGGGATGGAGCTTGATCTCATCAGTTTGGGCTCAAAGAGTGAATAAAATAATCACTCAGTTGAGTATATAAATTTATCTTATCCTATAAAAAAGTGGGAGGAGAAAGAAAAGGGAGGAGTTGAATAAAAGGAAGAAAAGATATGAGAAGGGAGAAGTAATAAGAGGTCAGACAGTGAGTGGCATGAGTTAGAAATGAAACACAATTAAAGAGGGACAGAGTGGAAAGAGAGAACAAAACTATATACAGGGAAGATAATAGGATGGAGGGAAATACAGAGCTGGTTGTTTTAACTGTGAATGTGAATGGGATGAACTCTTCTATAAAACAGAAGCAAATAATTGAGAATTTAATAGGAAACATATTTGAAACAGAGAGATACATATCTAGTAAGGGTTATAAAAGGCTGAAGCGAAATTTATGTTACTTCAGCCAAAACTAAAAAAAGCAGCAATAGCAATTCTTATCTCAGATAAAGCAAAAATAATAAAGAGATCTAATTAAAAGAGATAAGGAATGAAATTGCATCTTATTAAAGGTTAAATACACAAAAAATGCTATTGATACTAAATATATATATGCTCCAAGTGTTAGAGCATCCAAATACTTATAGATAATTTATACCAGTTGCAGGAAGAAATAGACAGCAAAACTATATTAATGGAGGACTTCTATTTCACTATCAATTAGATAAATCTAAGCATAAAATAAAAGAGAAACTAGGAAAGTTAATAGAATCCTAGAAAACTCATATATGGTAGAACTTGGGAGAAAATAAAATAGGGATAGAAAGGAGTACATCTTTTAATTGACTGTACATGGCACCTATACGAAAACTGAACATGTATTAGGACATAAAAACCTCACAATTGAATCAAGTGAATTGTAAAAGCTGTCTCACAAAATGGAGACATTATTCGAAAATTGATCAGAAGCTGCCTGTATCTCAGGCCTAAGTTTGTCTCTCTAGGAATCATGAGATTTGCAGAAAATGTGATCATATAATCCATTTTTGTGAAACAGTTATTGCCATCTTAATATTAAAATCTCCATCAAAAGGTACTTAGTAAACCTTAACATGTGATTAAGTTAGAAGTATTTCCTTGTTAATGACTTGGAATGGGAGATCATTTGTCCTAACTAGGACAGAAGTCCAGCCTAAAGGGACTGTTCCCCTGAAACCTATATATAATCTCCTACAAGCTTTCTGTACCCTACCTCTCATCTCTGCCAGACTGCCCTTGTGGTAGTCAGATACTCAACTTTTATGAGACTTGCTAAAATAAAATTCTTTTTCTACCCTGAAATAACTCTGATTTATTTGAATTGGTGATCTGTTGATCCATACACAATCAAATGCAGAAAGCAGAAATACTAAATGTTTCCTTTTCAGACCATGATACAATAAAAAATATATCCAATAAAGGACCAGGAAAAGATAAACTAAAAATCATTTAGAAATTAAATAATCTAATTTTAAAAGATGAGTGGGCCAAAATGTCCAAAATGCAACAGAGGCTTCCATTGGGCCTCAGAATGCAGACAGATTCAGGGAAACGGGATGAGGGGCCCAGCCCCAGGGCCCAAGGCAAAAAACACTTGGGGCATGATGGCAGCCAATGGTGCACCCAGAGAGTGCCTAGAAGTCCAATACCCAGACATGACCAATCAGCCAGAAAGCCATATGATGGGAGAAGGGGATTACACAGTCAACCAGCCAGGAAGCAACCTGATGGCAGAAGGGAATTACAATTGGGGAGAATAGAGCTGTATGCAGCTGGGACAACTGAGATACCCCCTGGAGAGGTGAAATCTGTTCCTCTCCAGCCTATGGATCCCTTACCTCCAGGCACAGTAGGCTTGACCATTTCACCTCCTTGTATGTACAAAACAGTGTCCATCCACACACTGATGTGGGAAACTGGGGAATGTGTAGATAATATCCCAGTCACTAATACAGGTAGTCAATGTGTGACTTATCACCCAGGAGACGTAGTAGCATCAGGTTTACTCATACAGAATCCTAATACCATTGGAAGGATTGGTAGACACAGGTGCGGATCGTACAGTTATTAGAGGTGCCAGTTGGCCCAGTCACTGGCCAAAGATTAAAGCAGATACCTATATGTCTGGAGTAGGAGGATCAATAGCAGCTGAAGTTAGTGCTGCCCCTATGAGATGGACTTTTGAAGGCAAAACAGGAGTTTTTACTCCTTTTATAGTTGAAAAAATCCCCATCAATCTGTGGGGAAGAGACGTTTTACAACAATTGGGGTTAAAAATGAGTACTTCGGTTTTTTAAGCAGAGCTGCTGTTGAAGGCCTGCCAACACTTTCACCTATTCCTATCCAATGGAAAACTGATACACCAGTGTGGATAGAACAGTGGCCCTTAAGTAGCGATAAAATTCAGGCCTTATTAGATATAGTACAGGAGCAGCTTGAACAAGGGCATACTCTAATCACAGTTCCCTTCTCAGAAGCAGTGGCAAGTTTGGTACCACTTGCATCAAAAGCCAAGGCTGCTAGGGGACTGTCATGAGCTGGTATCATATTAGCAGCCCTCAAATTAATTGTGTCAAAGACTTGTACTTCCCCAATTGTTGCACTCCCAGGATAAGCCAGATAACAATTTTCATTGTTTATTGACAGTGCACACAAACCTGCAGGGTTAGGAGGAGTTTCCCTGATTGTATGCAATACCTTCATATCACGAATATTATGTATGTACAGACATTCTTCTAGGCATACTATCAATCTCTGCCTATTCAATTTAACTGCCAATATGGTATTGGAATAGCTATAATTGCATATTTCAGTCCCCTTCTTAAAGTGGCAGACTTTTAGTTTTCGTGGAGCTTTGAGACTAACGATAGCCACCAGGCTGCTTGAAAACAATCTTTCCACAATACACACATCTTCAGTATCAGTACATTCATAAATTTGTTCCAGCTTATCCACAGAAGAAAGGGAGAAGAATTTGTAACCAGATTTACTACCAACAGCTAAGGACGTGTTGTCCTGGTTGAAGTTGGCGAAGAGCAGCTGGCTGGAGCCGGCCTCCCCGCTCTGACTGGCCAGGTAGGGGGCCAAAGAACAAATCATAGAAACAATCAATATTTTCATCCAAGACAATGAAATAATCCCCATGTAGTTTTTATTGCATCGTGATCTGAAAAGAAAGCATTTACTATTTCTACCTTCCTGTATTTAAATTGAGGTCTTTATGTCCTAGTATATGGTCAATTTTTGTTTAGGTTTCATGAACTGCTCAGAAGAAAGTATATTCCTTTCTATCTCCATTCAGTTTTCTCCAAAGATCTATCATACCTAATTTTTCAAATATTCTCTTTTGCCTCTTTAATTTCTTTCTTGTTTGTTTTGTGATTTGATTTAGCTAATTCTGAGAGTCCAAGGTTGAGATCTCCCACTCTTATAGTTTTGGCTTTCTATTTCTTCTTGCAACTCTTTTAACTTCTCCTGTAGGAAGTTAGATGCTATACCACTTGGTGCATATGTGTTTAGTATTGATATTGCTTCATTTTATGTGCTACCCTTTAGCAAGATATAGTTTCCTTCCTTATCTCATTTAATTAGATCAATTTTTGCTTTTGCTTGATCTGAGATAAGGATGGCTACCCCTGTTTTTTGCCTTGACCTGAAGCTTAATAGATTCTGCTCCAGCCTTTTAGCTTTACTCTGTGTGTATCTCCCTGCTTTAAATGCATTTCTTGTAAACAGCATATTGTAGGGTTCTGATTTTTGATCCAGTCTCCTATCTGCTTCACTTAATGGAAGAGGTCATCACATTCATGTTTATGGTTAAAATTACTAATTCTGTATTTCCTGCCATTTTATTATCCCCAGATTATGCTTTTTTTTTCTTACCCCCTCTTACCTCCTTTCTTAGTATTAAACTTGTGGGCACCACTTGAGTCACATAGCTCTCCCTCTTTAGGATCCCTTCTACCCCCTTTGAACCCCTTCCCCTTTCTTGTACTGTTCCCTTATTACTCTTTTTCCTTTTCCTTTTTCCTATCCCACTTTTTAATGAGGTGAGAGAAGTTTCTCTGTAAACCAAATATGTCAATTATTTTCTCTTCAAGCCAACTCTGATGAGAGTAAGATTCACACAATGTTCCTCCCCCTCTCTAAATTCCCTCAGATCTGATAGGTTGCCTTTGTCTCTTCGTAGGCTGGACATATTTCCAATAAAATCGGAGTATAATATCACTACTATTATTCAATATTATACTAGAAGTGTTCACTTTAGTAATAAGAAAAGAGAAACAAATGAAAGAAATTATAATATGCAAGGAGGAGATAAAATTATACTTAGAGAATCCTAGCCAACCATGCAAAAACCTACTGATTTTTATTTTCAGCTTTAGGAAAGTCACAGGATATTACATAAAACCAACCATGTCATCAGGAATTATGTATATTACTGACAAAATCCAGTAGCAAAAGATAAGAAGAAAAATTCTAAAACAAAATATGTGGGTGTATACATGCCAAGAGAAACTCAGGGACTATGTGAACAAAATTACAAAATAATTTCTCACAGAAAAACAATCAGGATCTAAACAATTGAAAAATATCCATTGCTCATGAGTAGACCAAATTAATGTAATAAAAATTACAATTCTGCCTAAACTAGTCTACTTATTCAGTGCCATAACAATCAATCTGTCAAAAATGTATTTTACAGAGCTATAAAAAATAATAACAAAATTCTTCTGGAATAACAAAAAGTTAAAAATATCAAAGAAATTGATGAAAAAATTACAAAAAATGGGGGGCCTAACAGTACTATATCTAAAACTATATTATGAAATAGCAGTCATCAAAACTATTTGTTACTGGCTATGAAGTAGAGTGGTGAACCAGTGGAATATGTTAGATACACAAGACACAATAATCAATGAGTATAATTATCTACTATTTGATAAACCTCCAAACTCCAGCTTCTGGGATAAGAACTCTGAGATAAGCTATTTGACAAAAATTGCTGGGAAAACTGGAAAACAATATGTCAAAAACTTGGCATAGACCTACATCTCACACCCTATGCCAAAAATAAGCTTCAAATAAGTACATGATTTGAATGAAAAGGGTGACACCATAAGCAAATTAGGTGAGCAAGGGATAGGCTACCTAGCAGACCTTTGGAGAAGGAAGGAATTTACGTACAAAGAAGAACTAGAAAACATTATTAAAGACCAAAATACATAACTTCTATCACATTAAATTGAAATTTTTGCAGAAACAAAACCATTTGAAACAAGATTAAAAGGGAAGTATAAGCTAGGGGAAAAATTACAGCCAGCATTTCTGATAAAGGCGTCATTTCTAAATATATAAAGAATCATGTCAAATTTGTAAGAATACAAGTCACTCCCCAATTGATAAATGGTCATTGAATATGAATAGAAAATTTTTAGATAATGATCTTAAAACCATCTATAATTATCTGAAAAAAATGCTTTAGATGACTATTGATGAGAGAAATGCACATTAAAACAACTCTGAAGTTCTACCTCACTTCTCTCAGATTAGCTAAGATGACATGAAAATATAACAAATGCAAAAGGGAATATGGAAGAACTTGGATACTAATATATTGTTGGTGGAGTTGTGAAATAATCCAACCCTTCTGTAGAGCAGTTTGGTCCAAAGAGCTATAGGACTGTTCCTATTCTTTAATTCAGCAGTGCCACTACTAGATCCCCTAAGGAAATCTTAAAGAAGGGAAAAGAACCCACAGGTACAAACATTTTTGTAGCAGCTATTCTTGTGGAGGCAAAGAATTGGAAAATAATAAGATACCCATCAGTTAGGGAATGGCTGAATAAATTGTGATATAGAAAAACAATGGAATATTATTGTTCTATAAAAATGATGGACAAACTGATTAGAAAGAAACTGATTTTAGACAAGCTGATTTTAGAAATGAACTTTTATGCTGAGTGAAGCAAACAGGACTAGTAATACAGTATACACAATCACAGCAAAAGTATGCAAAGGAGAACTATGAAAGATGTGTTACTTCTCAGAGGTTCAGTGATCCAAGACAATCTCAATATTCTATGTATGAAAAAAAAAAATTGCTTCCAGAGAAAGAACTATGGAGAATAAATGTAAATCAACATACAATATGAGCACTTGTTTTCTTTTTCTTCTTTTTTCCTCATGTTTTTATCTTTTTGTTCTGATTTTCCTCCTGCAACATGATTCATACATACATATGTTTTTAAAAAATTAATGTACATGTATAAACAGAAAAAAAGAAAATAAAATGTAAAAAAAATAACAAACAAACAAACAAAGAAATGGCATCTGGGCTAATAACTAAGTAGAAATTGTAAATATCAATGTAGTTTTGCTTTTTCTTTGTACTTAACCATAATAAAATGAACCTAAACTTCACAAAAACTCCATGAGGAATAGATGTCAGTCATATTAGGAATAAGAATCAAGTAATATTCCAAGGTCCCTTCTCTCTATATCAGTCTATATCAATGGTTTTAAATTGTGGGTTATCCTTCTTGGGAATATGTAACATGTGGTTGGTCAGAAAATAATTCGCAAGAGTAAGAGATTTCTGAATGCAATGACCAAAACTTAATCCAATTCTCATCCCTCTTTTATATTAAATTCTCTCTATATTTTTTTTCTTATTGATAATTGCATCTTATAAATGATAGAAGAATTAATGAGGATTCCTTATATTCTTTTCTACATCTGTTTTGTTGTTTTGTTTTATTTGTTCACTTGTTTGTTTTGCTAATTGTTGTATTTGCTAATAAATTAGAACTGTATTGAGGTGGGACCTCGAGAAAAAAAAGAACACTTGATCCTAAATTTTGTGATAGAAGAGATTAAATAGCAATAACAACAACAAAAAAGTCTTACATATACAGTAGATTTTTCTGGAAACAGTTGTTGAAAGCAATAGATGACATATAAATTCCATCATCCCATGGAGTGAAATGCATTATTCAGGGAAGTTCAGGTAAAGAAGATGGTCCAATATGAAATTCTGAAAACACAGAAAGTCATTAATAATAAGTAAATAATATAATCTGAGAAAAAAAATGATATGACTGCTTAGGAAAAATCACTAACAAATTTGAATTTTGTTTTTAAATATATAGAAAATGGATGCAGGTAGCAAAAGACAAATATTAAAAACACTGCTCTCCCAAAATATCAAAGAATAATTTTAAGTATCCTAATGGTCAAAAGGAACTGAAAAACTAAAAGTTCTTCTTTTTTGTTGTTTTTCTTTTTGAGATGCTAAAGTCAATGAAAAGTTTTTTTTTTTTAAATTATATTTTAGGTTTTCCAGCAGACAAACTGGTAGAATAAGCACTGAATCTCTGTAACCTTCCTATGTTTACTTCCAGGCAGACATAAAATATCACCCCAAAACAAGTCTTAGAATGGCAGAAGCACAGAGAAGTAACCCAAGAAAGTGCAAGAATCTTCAGGAAGGGTCCTTCTCATTTAGATGTGTGTGTGATGGTGGGGGGGAAAAAGGGAGGGGATGAGAAGAAAGAAAGCTCCCCAGACACCTAAAAGCTTCTGAACAAATCAACAAAAAATACTGAGTCCCACAAGTTAGAGCAGACAAATTTTAATAGTAGGTGCTATTGGCAAAATAAGCTACAGAGGTACTTTGGCTAAAGCAGAGGAGCTGACAAACAGACTCTAACTCTAGGTAATCTTCACAAGCTCTAGCATAGATCCTGAAAAACAGTCATTGTCCAGGTACTAGACCTCCATATGACTTAGTACAGCCCAAGAAAATCAGATATTTTCCAATGACCAGGACATCACATGTTTCATTGTAGCCCTAGAGAAACAAAGAACTCTTCCACTTACTCTCAGCACATGCTAGAAATCACCAAATCAAATAAATTCAAAACAATGTAAAAAATGGAAGGAAAATATAAAATAACTAATTGACTTGAAAAATGGATCCAGGAGAGACAATATCATCGTCACTGGATTACCTGGAAGACATAATGAAATCACCAGAGAAGAAATTAAAGCAATTACTGGAAAACATTTTGGCCAATTACATGCTTATGAATCTGGCAATCTGAAAGAAAAAAATGAATATTTAAGAAAATATAAAGTGTCTTGATTAACTGTCTAGTAAATAGAAATCCCATCTTAGAAAAAGAAATTGAACAAACTATCAATGGCTTCTTCTCCCTAAGGGGAAACTCTCTAGAAGGAAAAAATAAAGCATCAGGGTCAGATGGGCTCACAAATGAATGCTACCAAACACTAAAAGAAAAATTAATTCCTGAACTATATAAACCATTTTCAAGAATAAGGGAAGAACAATACCTAACAAACACCTTTTATGTCACAAATATAGTGCTGCTATACCAGCAACATTCAAAATAGAGAAAGAAAATTATAGACCAATTCCCTTAATGAATATTTGTGAAAAAATATTGAACAAAACTCTGGTAAGATGATTACAGCAATACATCAAAAGGATTATAAACTATGACTGAATATCAGGAATGCAAGGCAGGTTTAATATTAGGGGGAAAATATACATAATTGACCATATCAATAAGAAAATCAACACAAATCATGATTACATCAACATTTCCTAACAAAGGTTTTGATAAAAAATAAAACCATTTCTATTAAAAATACTAGAGGTTGTAGGAATAAATGGAACTTATCTTAAAATAATAAACAGTATCTATCTAAATCCATAAGAAAGCATTGTCTGATATGGGGATATTCTAGAAACCTCAATAATATCAGGGATAATATCACCACTATTAATCAATATAATACTAGAAATGTTAGCTTTAGCAATAAGAAAAGGAAAATAAATTAAAGGAATTAGTATAGACAATGAGGAAACAAAACTCTCAATCTTTGTAGATATGACAGTATACTTAGAAAACTCTAGGCATCACCTAAAAAAATATTTGACAAAATTAATAACTTCAGCAAAGTTGCAGGATATGGGATAAACCCACATATATCATCAGTATGTCTACATGTTACCAAAAAAGCCCAACAGCAAGAGATTAAAAGGGAAAATTCCATTTAAAGAGTTGTTTTCTTCAGTCAATTTCTGTACTTCCTTTTCCCAAGCTGTTGATTTCCCCTCCTCATACCTTCATAATATTTCCTGTATAGCTTTCATTTCTTTTCCCAATTTTTATTTTTTTTCTCTTTTAAGATCCTTTTTGAGCTCTTCTAAGAGAACATTTTGAGCTTGAGATCATTTCATATTCTGCTTTCAGGCTTTGCATGTAGTCATTTTGCCACTGTTGTTTTCTTCTGATTTTATATTCTAATCTTCCCTGTCACCATAGTAGCTTTCTATGGTCAGATCTCTTTTTAACTTGAGCTCTACTCCTATTTCCAAAGCTTTTCTTTTTTTTCTCTACAGAGGCACAGGGGCTTTTCATTGATTTTTGCACTGCTGGGACCAGCTGTGCTACAGGTTTCTCCACTGCACTGAGTTGGCCTAGACTAGTACTATCTGTCATACTGACATTTAGAAGTTCACATTTTGCCTTCTGTGGTTACATGGGAAGTCTCACAGCTAGTTACTAATCCCCTGCCCCTCTGAACCAGGGCAGAGTAAACAATGCTGTTGTAATTTGGCTAAGAGCCTCCTGCTAGATTGCCTGAAGGCAGGCCTCCCTATAATGTTCCTCGCTGTGCCCCTCCATTCCCATGCCACGTATCCCTATTCTGCACCTACACTGGACCTTCTTTTGCCCTGTCCAATTCAAAAAGATTTTTCTTGAAGTCTTTTCTTGCAGTCTTAAGCTGCAAAAATTATTTCACTCTGAATGTCTGTAGATTCTGTCACTCCAAAATCTTTCAAGAGGTTGATCTGGCATTGATTCTGAGGGAAGGTAGGGAAAGCTCAGGCCATGTCTTGGCTTCTCTATGCCATCTTGGCTCCCAGACGTGAGAAATTCCATTTAAAACATCTCTAGTTTGTCATCTAGGGTAGGGCATGGAGGAAGGAGGGTGAAGTGGATTAGAACACTGGATTTTGCAAAGGCTAACGTTGAAGAATTGTCCATGCATATGTTTTGAAAAATAAAAAAAAAATTTCTTTAATTAAAAAAAACTGCACATAATATATAAAATATCTGTAGATAAAAATATAAAAAACCCTGCCAAGACAAATCCAGAAACCATATGAATGGAATAATTTTTTTTTTACACAAATGAAGTCAGATCTAAGCAAATGTGGAAAAAAATATCAATTTCATATGTGTAAACCAAGATATCTATAGATATATGAAAAAAGTGCTCTAAATCACTTTTGAATAGAGAAATGCATATTTAAAAGAAAAGACACCTCTGTGATATTACCTCACACTATCAGTTTGGTCAGTATGATAAAAAAAAGGAACTTAACAAATATTTAAAAGAATGTGGGAAAATTGGGACACTAATATTGTATTGATAAAATCTGTGATCGAATTCAACCATTCCAGAAATCTATTTGATACTGTGCCCAAATGGCTAAAAAAAAAAAAAAAAAATGTGTATACCCTTTAACCAGCAATACCATTATTAAGTCTGTATCCCAAAGTATGACAGAAAAAAGGAAAGTACCTACATATGGAAAACAAAAACAAAAACAAAAAACATTTATAGCAGTCTTTTTAATGGTGACAAAATTTTAAAAACTGAAGGGATACTAATTAATCAATTAATGCTGTGCTACATGAATGAAATGGAATATTATTAAGCAAGTAATGAACAGGTAGATTTCAGAGAAACTTGAAAAGGCTTGTACATACTAATTCAAAGTTAAATGAGCAGAACCAAAATAACACTCCACACAGTAGTAACAATATTGTATGATGATCAACAATCCTATTCTCAGCACCAAAATGATCCAAGACAAGTACAAAGAACTTATTGAGGAAAATTCTACTCATAACTAAAGAAACAGATAATGAAGGCTTTTTTTCCCCCATTTTGATTTGTTTTTTCTTTCACTACTGTGACTAATATGGAAAAATGTTTTATATAATAGCACATATATAAATAATCAAACTACCTATCATTTTCTGAAGAGGTGAGAATTAGGAGGAAGATAAGGAGGGAAAAACATTTGGATCAAAGTCTTGTAAAAATAATTCTCAAGTTTTTCTTGACATGTAATTGGAGAAAGGTTAAATATTATTAAAAATTTAAAAAGAAAAAAAGATTTTTAGCTAGTAAAAACAGATGTACAAAGTGAGGGAAAAAAGGTAAAAACAAAAAAAAAATAATCTGTTTGAGGTAGATTGGAAAATAACTGAAAACACAAAAAAATATAGGTTTTTCCTCAAATTAATTCTGTTATTTTCTTGGAGAATTTCAATTTCCCTTTCCCTGGAAATAAATGGGAAAAAATAAGTAATAAAAAATTCATACAAAATTTAAATAAAAGAGTGCATATATCCACAGATCCTGAAATAATCACTAAGATTAAATGGAACCTCAATTAGTGATATTTGAAAAGTCAAAAAAATGGTAGCAGTACTATGGGTAAAGCTTAATGTCATAAAAATAAAGAAAAAATAACAGAGACTGTAGCCTATTGGCCAGCAAACTTGAATTTGGGAAGTATACATAAGCAGGGAACCCGAAATCCTGTTGGCTGCAAGGTGCCACACTTGTTGCCTGTTCTTTTTAGCATCCAACCCCAGGAAAGTCTGTTTTTCCAAAGTCCTAAACTGCAACAAATTAAAAAAAAAAAACAAAACAAAACAGTTCTTTACTGGTTCTGCCTTTGAAATTCTATGCCAAGGTAAGCAACTTGGAACTTTTTCCAATTCCTTGGCTTATGGTATGAGCTAAAGAGAGCTTCTTTAAGTTATTTTGACAATTCTAGCACATAACTCCTACAACAGGACAAGTTCATTCTCAGTAACTCACAAATCTAGTACTAGACTAGAAAATAAAGTAGTCTTGTGACATTTTGGCAGAACTAGAAACAGAGTAGATGCTTATTGATTGGAGGATGACTAAAAATGCTATGGCATATGGATGTAATGGAATATTTTTATGATCTAAGAAATGACAAACGTGATTTATATTGAGAAGCATTAAATGACTTGCATGAACAGACACACAAAGTGTAGTAAGTAAAGCCAGGAAAACATTATACACAATGAATACATTAGTATGAATGGAATAAATAACAAGCATAAAACAATAAAAATTGAATGTTATGCAACTATCAAGAACTTAGTCCCAAAGAATAAATAAAAGATATCTACCACTATAACTTTGCAAAGATGGAGAATGGAACATATAAGATTTTTTTTTGATAACTTGATGAATTTGAGTAAACTTTTTTTTTTGTTTTCCTCTTTTTCCCTTTTCTTAAATTAACTTTTACAAGGGATGTCTTTGTGGTAAAGGAGGAGGAAGAATAAGAAAGAGAATATAGGAGAAGTAAAGGGAAAAAAAATAAACAGTTAACTATAGCCTAGATAGGGAGCAGATTTCTGAAAAAAAAAAAGATCTTAAGGAACTTAGTGACTTAGCACAATATGGGAATATGAGTAATAGTATGTTGTGGGGTAAAAAACAAACAAACAAACAAACAAACAAACAAAAACATGATCTTGGACTACAATAAATATGGCATAGGTTATAGGACTAGGGAGTTAATAGAGTCACTGACCTCTATTTTCATCATATCTCAGAAGAATTATGTTCAGTTTTTGGCACCATAATTTAAAAAGGTACTTGAGAGTGTCCAGAAAATGACACTGAGGAACATAAAGAATGTTCAAATTTATAGTATGTGAGGAATGATTAATGGAACTGGGCTTATTTTTATGCATGATTAAAGAAGACTAAAGGAGAACATGATGTCTGGATTCAAGTACTTGATAGGCTATCATGGGACTAGAGCATCAGATTCAATCTGTTTGGCTCCAGAGGGCTGAACCAGGGAAAATGAATTAAAAGTGGAAATTTGGGGTTGATGTCAGTAAGAGCAACAACAACAATAAAAGTTCCTAATAATTAAAAAGTAAAAAAAAAAAAAAACAAAACACCCTCTTATCTGCCAGAGACAGAAGATTATTAGTTGGGAATGTTTGAAAGTATGATTTCACAGCCTAACTTCTTGATCTGGGTAAAAGATTATGAACAACAAGGGGGAAAATACAGAATAGGGCTTCATAAAATTTTTTAAACTGAGAAAATTTTACATGACCCCAGGTATATGGTTATATAAAATAAATATACAAACTATGCATTTACTGATAAGAAATCATAAAGAAATTTGCTTTAAAACAATTCTTTGCCATACACATAATTGTGCCATTTATTAATAATAAAAAAGTTGCATACTATAGAAATGGATGTTCTTATTTATTTTTACACAAAGAATTAAATCTTGAGGAATATTTGATACTGAAGTAAATAGAACATCAACATTTTTCAGAGTTGATCAATTTTTTAATATTTCTTGTCTACATATGGGGTCACAACCTGCAGTTTAAGAAGTTTTGGCTTATAATAATATCTTCTGACTTTCAAGTACTATGATTTCAAGTACTAATGAAAATTATCTCTCTCCCTATCCTTGAGATCATTACATTATTCCAATGACAATGAGCAAGATAATATGATTACAGAAAGAATTTTGGGGAGATGGAATTGTAGATCAGAAAAAGACTGATTCTCAAAATCTTTTCCAAAAACAAGATAAAACAATGCTCCAGGCTAAAGTAAAGCAGTATGTGGATTTGGGGCAGAAGAGTGGTTCTCTTGGCAGAATTCTAAGAAAGATACCAGGAATAACATTATGACCCTAATGAATATAAACATCTTCAGTCCAATTATGCCAAAACAACAAGCAGCAAGCCTTGGCGTTATGTGGGTTGGGAAGTATCCACTCCTATTGTGAGGAGCTTCTGTCTAAGCTGGGGGAAATTGGCCTGTGTCTGAGTTGGGAAAATTGAGGGAACCTCTGCTGGTAAGGGATGAAGACCAAGAAGAGAAGGAATCAGCATAGAGCTGGTGAGTCCAGAAACTATGGGACGGGGATACTGCTGATTGTACACATTTACAGAGGATGAAGTTCCTGGATTCCAATTCCAGATCAGTGGAGAATTGAAGTAGGTATTGAGATCAGAGACACCACAACCCAGAACTAAAGGTGAATTCATGACAAGGCAATACATAAAAAATTCTTTCATACTCCAAAGAGTAATATCCTGGTAATCTGACCAACACAGAACTCAAAAAATACTTTATAAACCAAACAAGAGAGATTGAGAAATTTTTTTAATAGGAACAAATGAAGAAAAATGAGATTCTGAAAAGAAAATCAATCAACTAGAAAAGAACATCCAGAATATTAAAGAAGAAAATGATACCTTGAAAACTGGAATTGACCAAAAAGAAGCCAATGAAGTAATAAAAGATGAAAAAAAACAATAAAACAAAATAGAAAGAATGAAAAAAAAATAAAAGAGAAAGAAACAAACTGGATAAAATTGTCCTGAAGTGTTAGAATAAGAAAAGCAGAAATAGGAGGAAAAAATCTACCAGTCACTGCTTGAAAGAGATTCTATGTGAAAACCTATGGAAACTTCATAGCCTAACTTCCTGATCTGGATAAAATATTATGAACATCAAGGGAAAAAAATAATTATTGCAAATCTACAATTAGAATCACACAAGACCTAAAAGCAGCTTCATAAAAAAGACAACAGGTATTGAACCGCAATCAAAGAGCAAAAGAACAGAATTAAGTATAATTCTGGACAAAAAAAAAAAGGATATTCAATGAATTGCAAAATTGTCAGTGTGTATTGTGATTCTAGAAAGGAAATCCATGTAATAAAAGTAAAAAAAAAGAGCAATTATGCCCATCAGTTGGAGAATGGTTGAGTAAATTGTGGTATATGAACGTTATGGAATATTATTGTTCTGTAAGGAATGACCAGCAGGATGAATACAGAGAGGACTGGTGAGACTTACATGAACTGATGCTAAGTGAAATGAGCAGAACCAGGAGATCATTATATACCTCAACAATGATACTGTTTGAGGATGTATTCTGATAGAAGTGGATCTCTTCGATAAAGAGAGCTAATTCAGTTTCAATTGATCAAAGATGGGCAGAGGCAGCTATACCCAAAGAAAGAACACTGGGAGATGAATATAAAGCTTGCATTTTTGTTTTTCTTCCCGGATTATTTATACCTTCTGAATTCAATTCTCCCTGTGCAACAAGAAAACTGTTCAGTTCTGCACACATATATTGTATCCAGGATATACTGTAACCTATTCAACATGTAAAGGATTGCTTGCCATCTGGGTGAGGGGGTGGAGGGAGAGAGGGGAAAAATCAGAACAGAAGTGAATGCAAGGGATAATGCTGTAAAAAATTACCCTGGCATGAGTTCTATCAATAAAAAGTTATTTAAAAAAAAACAGCAATTACCTTATGGAAATAATGTGTAACAGAGAGAACTGACACAGAAGAATTAGATGAGGGGGAAAAGTTGGTAATTCTGGAACCACAACCTCATTGGGAATGAGTTAAAAAGAGAAAATAGATAAATAGATAGATATGTGTTTGTATGTATGTATGTATGTATGTATAAAAGTCTTTGAAATTCAGAAAGAAATAAGAGCAACAAGAGAGAGAGTGGAGAGAGATGAAAAGGGAAAGGTTTTTTTAGAGGGAACCCTAATCACATTAAATCAGGATTGAAGAGCACATGCATTTAGAAGGGAATAAAAGTCTTCTAAATTCATAAAGAAAAAGAAAGTGAGGGAATAGGTTAAGGGGAGTGGTGTTGAAGACTGTTTAAATTAATGGAAATCTGATAAAGAGTGATATGATGAGTGGGAGAGGATAAAGAAGGGATCCTTGGAGAGCAGTTGGTTGAATAACAGGAGGACAAGGTAAAGGATAAAATAAAATAGAGGAGTGGAAAGATAGGAAATAAGCTACACATAAATGTAAAATAAAAACCAGGAGTAGAATTTATTATGTAAATCTAGCAGAGGTAGCAATCATGGTTTCAGACAAAGTTAAAGCTAATATAGATAAAATCAAAAGGAAAAAATAGGGAAGTTAAACCATAGGTCTGATATATTAATTAGTATAGTTTTATGCTATTCAAAATAACTAGAAAATATAAGGTTGGAATGTTGCTATGCTGTAAGAAATGATGAATTGGTAGAATTAGAAAAATATTGACAGATTTGGACTTTTGAAGAAAGATGTTGTCTACCTTCAGAGAAACAGAAAAAAAAAACATATTATAGTCTTACACAGATACACATGAATGTATATATGTAAATGACTATAGCTATCTATGCATGTGTATTATATTTGTGCACATGTATGTACATATGTTTGTGCATTATATGTATGTAGCCTACCTTAATAGTAGCTCTCTGGGGAGCAAAGAGGGAAAGAGGGAAAATAATAAAATAAAAAGTGCACATCAGAGAAAAAAGAAAACCTACAGGGAGGCAAAGAAAAGATGGACAACTATAAACATAATGTATAGTATTTATTACATAAGCTTTCTTGAAATGAAAATTTATTGGGTTATATTTTGAATCCTCTCACATTTTGTTGTGCACATGACAATGTTTTTTATTTTCATATTTTTCTTTTTAAACTTAAAATTAATTTTAAAAGATTTTATTCTGTTTTGTTTTGTTTTATGTTAGATAAAAGCAGCAATCTTGGTCTTTATACAGAGGAGTAAAAGTCAGTAGAATAGGTCAGGATGTAGTCCAGGGGAGCAGGTTCTAAAGATAATCATAATTACAATTTCATGTGACTAAAACAAAACAGTCTGAAGGAAGAATTAATCTACTGAATTCTGAGTTTCATTAAGTGATTAGACAAATGATACTCAGGTACCCTGAAGCATTACTTGGAGATCTTTAGTCACTCCAATGTTGGCAACATTTCTGAGCTGTCCTTGATAAGTAATAGTATTAGCTTAAGTTTAAGGACTTAAACTGAATTATTTAAATTTCTGAATTTGGGGTGTCTCTACTGTTTAAGAACTTCCTGTAGTCAAATAAAATTTTCATTTTACCTTATATTTTCTTTGCTTCCATTGTAAAGAAAACACTCCCTATGTAGTGATATCATGTTTGTTTGGTCAACTCTATTATGACAAGCTGAAATGATTAATGTAAAAGCCATAGAGATAAAGTTGGAGTAAGAAAAGAAAGATTATTTATGAGATTGTGGGGTAATTTAGTACCTTTCACCTACTTCATTTTAGCACTATAAACTCATACTATGATTTTGTTAGGCTAAAAAAGGGGAAAGAAAATATTACAGTATGGATTACTTGTACTATTTTTAATTATTTTAATTATAGCATGTCATCCACACTTAAATATGGTGAGAAAGTGTGCTAATAAACTAATTAGCAAATAAGTATAAGATAGTGCAAACTCTATATAATTCATTATGTCATATTTGCTGATACCTTTATAGTAATCACTTCTATGTAAATATTTTCTAGGCTAATTATATTTTGCTAAGTACCACTTTTAATTTCAAGAGTCTAATGTTTCTCTCTATTCTGCTAACATGTAAAAGGTTCATTGAAGAATGAATTAGGATAAACATTTTATAATGTAAACCTATCTTCAATCAGTGTTTTAAATAATTTATTCACTCATGTTGAAACTAATAGCACAAATCTTAATACCTGTTTCAGATAAATCAACCAGTTCCCATAGATTTTAGCTTTTATTTAACAATCAAAGTACAACAAATGATGTCCACGGCCAAAAAGGTTCTTTAATGTGAGAAAGAAACTCTCTGAAGCCCTCCAATATTTCCTTCTGAAAATTAGAAAAATGCCTCAGAACTGATGTAGGAGCAGGGAAGCAGCTTACCAGCACAGCAGGTAAAGTCAGTCTCGCTGGAATGAGAGGCGAGAGAGGCCCAAGTGCAGCAGCAATAAAAACAGTTGTCAGCCTCACAATAGGGGACTGCAGCAAGTCCCCTACTTTGCTCAAGTTAGGAATCCTTTAGAAAGTGAACAATCTGTGCAGCACAGATGGGCCCTATCCCAATTACCTCATGTCCAATACAAACCATGAGGTAGGCCTTAACTTCTTAGCAAAACAGTACTGAAGCTCAACCATAAGGCTGGCCAAAAATGAGACCCCACCTCTGGGGCCTACTAGGAATAAGACCTTTTTTCCATATCTAGCCAGCAGCAGAGTTTAAGCCTGGGAGAGACCAGCAACAATATATTTTCTCCAGTGTCAGCTATTAAAAAGACTGTGTTACAATAGTAAAGAGACTTCCCCTGGAGTAGGCCAGCAGCTAAATCCCACCCCCAAAGGAGGGCACATCCCCAGTATAAGTTAGAATGGAAGCCTAATCTCCAGAAAAAGCAAGCAGCTAGGGCCCAAAGTCCAATGAAAGCTAAAAGACCAAGAGCCCCAGAATTAAAAAAAAAAAAAAAAAAACCCTTTACAGGTAAAGTCCAGAGCTCAACTCTCACTTAAAAGCATCATACCAAAAGATAGGAAAAAAATGAGCATTAAAAAAAAAAAAGCTTGACCACAGAAAGTTACTATGGCAAATAGTGATAGAGGAAATCAGAGTATGAACCTAGAAGAAGATAATAGTGTCAAAATGAACGCAACTGAAACCTCAAAATAAAAATTTCATCTCAGGCCCAAAAGAATTCCTCAAAAAAACTTAAAACAGAATTTTCAAAAGCAAATTAGAAAAATAGAAAAAAAATAGTAAAATAAATGAGAGTAATGTAAGAGAATCATTAAAAAAAAAAAAAGAATTAGCAGCATAGGAAAAGATTCACAAAATGTTTCTGAGGAAAATAACTGTAAAAAATAAAATTGCTCAAAAATACAAAAGCTAACTGAAGAAAATTAATTCTTACAAGTTAGAATTGAAAACTGGGAAAACATTTTTACAGTCAAAGGTTCTGATAAAGTCCTCATTTCTAAAATATATAGAGAACTGACTCCAATTTATAAGAAATCAAGCCATTTTTCAATTGATAAATGGTCAAAGGATATAAAGAGACAATTCTCAGATGAAGAAATTGAAACTATTTCCAGCCATATGAACAGGTGCTCCAAATCATTATTAATCAGAGAAATGCAAATTAAGACAACTCTGAGATACCACTACATACCTGTCAGATTGGCTAGGATGACAGGAAAAGATAATGCTGAATGCTGGAGGGGATGTGGGAAAACTGGGACACTGATACATTGTTGGTGGAATTGTAAATACATCCAGCCATTCTGGAAAGCAATTTGGAATTATGCTCAAAAAGCTATGCAACTCTGCAAACCCTGTGACTCAGCAGTGCTACTGGGCTTATATCCCAAAGAGATTTTAAAGAAAGTAAAGGGGCCTGTATGTGCAAGAATGTTTGTGATGGCCCTCTTGGTAGTGAGCAGAGACTGGAAACTGAGTGCATGCCCATCAATGGGAGAATAGCTGAATAAATTGTGATATATGAATATTATGAAATATTATTGTGCTGTAAGAAATGACCAGCAGGATGATTTCAGAAAGGCCTGGAGAGACTTACATGAACTGATGCTGAGTGAAATGAGCAGGACCAGAAGATCATTATATATTTTTAACAACAATACTATATGATGATCAATTGTGATGGATGTGGCCATCTCGTGCAATGAGATGAAGCAAATCAGTTCAAATAGAACAGTAATGAATTGAACTAGGTAGATCCAGTGAAAGAACTTTGGGGGATGATAATGCACCACTACATATTATTCCCAACCCTCTATTTTTGTCTACCTGAATTTTTTATTTCCTTCAGAGGCTAACAGTACACTATTTCAAAGTCTGATTCTTTTTATACAGCAAATTAACTGTTTGGACATGTATACATATATTGTATTTAACTTTTACTTTAACATATTTAACATGTATTGGTCAACCTGCCATCTGGGAGAAGGAATGAGAGGAAGGAGGGAAAAAGTTGGAACAAAAGGATTTGCAACTGTCAATGCTGAAAAATTACCTATGCATATATCTTGTAAATAAAAAAGCCATAAAAATAATAAAAAAGAAAAGAAAAAAAGTTAGAATTGGAAAAGTAGAAAGTACTGATTCCATGTAACACATGAAAGTAAAAAGCAAATAAACAGAAGAAATTGTGAAATTTCTCATTGGAAAAACAACTGATCCAGATCAGGGCCTGTAATCTGATATTCCAAAAGGAAAAAGAACTTGAAATGCAGCCAAGAATAAACTACCCGGCTAATGTGAGCATTTTCTTCCAGGGAAGAAGATGGACATTTAATGAAACAGATGAATTTAATTTATTTCTAAGGAAAAAACCAGAACAAAACAAAAAATTTGATCTCCAAGCATAGAACTCAAGAGAAGCAGAAAAGGTAAAAGGAACTCGAGAACTGTATTTCTGTTGTGGATATACAAAAAGACTACATGTATAACTTGAGTTTACTGATGTAATATAAAAAAGGGAAGAAGTTATGGAAAAGGGATAATGTCAGAAAAGGGGGAAAGGAGGATAAAAAGAGGGAAACCACATCCCACAAAGAGGCAAAGGAAACATCATATCTGAAGGAATTCAGAGATGGGGAGAAACATTGTGAGAATCTTACTGTTATCAAAGTTGACTCAAAGAGAAAATAATTGATATAACTGTTTTACAGAAAATCTTCTCACACCTCATTTAAAAGGGGGAGAGGAAAAGGGAAAAGGAAAAGAGTAATAAGGAAAAGGCACAATAAATGGGAAGTGATTCAAAGGGGGGAGGGAGGGATCCTAAAGAGGGTGAACGGTGTGAAACAAGTGGGGCACATAAGTTTAAAACTGGGAAAGAGGGTTAGGGGGCAAGTAAAAGAAAAGCATAATCTAGGGATAATAAGATGGCAAGAAATACAGAATTAGTCATTTTAACCGTAAATGTGAATGGTATGAACTCTCCCATAAAGTGGAGGTGGATAGCAGACTGGATCAAAAGTCAAAACCCTACAATATGTTGTTTACAGGAAACATATTTAAATCAGGAAGATACATAGAGTGTAAAGATAAAAATCTGGAGCAGAATCTATTATGCTTCAGGTGAAGACAAAGAAGCAGGGGTAGCCATCCTTATCTAAGATCAAGCAAAAGCAAAAATTAAATGAGAATAGGAAGGAAACTATATCTTGCTAAAGGGTAGCATAGACAATGAAACAATATCAATTCTAAACATATATGCACTAAGTGGTACAGCATGTAACTTCCTAAAGGAGATGTTAAGAGAGTTGTAAGAAGAAATAGACAGCAAAATTGTAATGGTGGGAGATTTCAACCTTGCACTCTCAGAATAAGACAAATCAAACCACAAAACAAATTAGAAATAAATTAAAGAGGTAAATAAAATATTAGAAAAATTAGATATGATAGATCTTTGGAGAAAACTGAATAGTGACAGAAAGGAGTATACTTTCTTCTCAGCAGTTCATGGAAACTATACAAAAACTGACCACATATTAGGATATAAAGACCTCAAATTGAAATGCAGGAAGGCAGAAATTGTAAATGTTTTCTTTCCAGATCACAATGAGATAAAAACTATATTCAATCAAAAAGTTAGGGATAAACAGACCAAAAAGCAATTGGAAACTAAATAATCTCATCTTAAAGAATGATTGGGTGAAACAGCAAATTATACACACAATTAATAATTTCTCTCAAGATAATGACCACAGTGAGACATTATAACAAAATTTGTGGGATGTAGCCAAAACAGTAATAAGAGGATATTTTATATCCTTAAAGGCTTACTTGAATAAAAGAGAGAAAGAGAAGATCAATGAATTGGGCCTGCAACTAAAAAAGGTAGAAAAAGACGAAATTAAAAATCCCCAATAAAATGCTAAATTTGAAATTCTAAAATTAAAAGGAGAAATTAATAATATTGAAAGTAAATATATATATATATATATATATATATATATATTGAACTAATAAATAAAACTAAGAATTGGTGTTATGGAAAAAAAAAACAATAAAATAGATAAGCCTTTGGTAAATCTGATTAGAAAAAGGAGAGAGGAAATTCAAATTAGTAGTCTTAAAAATTAATAGGGAGAACTTTCCACCAATGAAGAGGAAATTAGAGAGATAATAAGGAGTTACTTTGCCCAACTTTATGTCAAAAAATTTGATAATCTAAGTGAAATGGATCACTACCTCAAAAAATAGAGGCTTCCAAGATTATCAGAAGAGTAAGTAAATTGCTTAAATAGTCCCATTTTAGAAAAAGAAATAGAACAAACTATTAATCAACTCCTTATAAATCCCCGGGACCAGATGGATTTACACGTGAATTCTACCAAACCTTTAAAGGACAATTAGCCTCAATGTTATATAAACTATTTGATAGAATAAGGAATAAAGGAGTCTTGCGGAATCCCTTTTATAACACAGATATGGTAATGATACATAAACCAGGTAGGTTGAAAACTGAGAAAGAAAATTATAGACTAATCTCCCTAATGAATATTGATGCTAAAATCTTAAATAATATATTAGCAAAAAGACTACAGAAAATCATCCCCAGAATAATATATCATGATCAAGTAGGATTTATACCAGGAATGCAAGGCTGGTTCTATATTAAGAAAACTATCAGTATAATTGGCCATATTAATAACCAAATTAACAAAAACCATATGATCATTCAATAGATGCATAAAAAGCATTTGATAATATCCAACATCCATTCCAATTAAAAACAATTGAGAGTATAGGGATAAATGGACTTTTCCTTAAAATAATCAGTAGCATCTATTTAAAACCATCAGTAACCATCATATGCAATGTGGGCAAACTGCAACCATTCCCAATAAGATCAGGAGTGAAACAAGGTTGCCCACTATCACTGTTACTATTCAATATTGTATTAGAAATGCTAGATTTGGCCATAAGAGTTGAGAAAGAGATTAAAGGAATTAGAGTAGTCAAAGAGGAAACTAAATTATCACTCTTCACTGATATGATGGTATACTTAGAGAATCCCAGAGATTCTACTAAAAAGTTATTAGAAATAATCCACACCTTTAGCAAAGTTGCAGGATACAAAATAAACCCACATAAGTCATCAGCATTCTTATATATCACTAACAAAATCCAACAGTCAGAGCTACAAAGTGAAATTCCATTTAAAGTAACTAATGATAGTATAAAATACTTAGGAATCTATCTGCCAAGAGAAAATCAGAAACCTTATGAGCAAAACTACAAAACACTTTCCACACAAATAAAGTCTGATCTAACTAATTGGAAAAATATTAAATGCTCTTGGATATGGCGAGCAAATATAATAAAGATGACAATACTACCTAATTGAATCTATTTGTTTAGCGCTATACCAATCAGTCTCCCAAAAAACTATTTAAATGACCTAGAAATAATAACAACAAAATTCATATTGAAAAACAAAAGGTCAAGAATTTCAAAGGAATTAATGGGAAAAAAAAATCATATGAAGGCAGCCTAACTGTACCAGATCTAAAATTATACTATAAAGCAGTGGTCATTAGAACCATTTGGTATTGGGTAAGAAATAGATTAGTTGATCAGTGAAATAGGCTAGGTTCAAAGGACAAAACAATCAGTAACCTTGATACTCTAGTGTTTGACAAACCCAAAGACCCCAGCTTTTAGGATAAGAACGCACTGTTTGACAAAAATTGCTGGGAAAATTGGGAACTAGTATGGCAGAAACTTGGCATTACCCACATTTAACACCGTATACCAAGATAAGGTTAAAACGGGTATCAAAGTTATTAAAGTGTGCATACCCTTTGACCAGCAGTGTTACTACTGGGCTTATATCCCAAAGAGACCTCAAAGAAGGGAAAGGGACCTGTATGTACAAGAATGTTTGTGGCAGCTTTCTTTGTAGTGGTGAGAAACTGGTAACTGAGTAGATGCCCATCAATTGGAGAATGGCTGAATAAATTGTGGTATATGAATAATATTGAATATTATTGTTCTGTAAGAAATGACCAACAGGATGATTTCACAAAGGCCTGGAGAGACTTACATGAACTGATACTGAGTGAAATGAGCAGGATCAGAAGCTCATTATATACTTCAACAACAATACCATATGATGATTAATTCTGATGGACCTGGCCATCTTCAGCAATGAAATGAACCAAATCCGTTCTAATGGAGCAGTAATGAACTGAACCAGCTACACCCAGTGAAAGAACTCTGGGAGATGATTAAGAAACATCACTTCAAATTTCCAATCCCTATATTTTTGCCTGCCTGAATTTCTGATTTCCTTCACAGGCTAACTGTACAATATTTCGGAATCCAATTCTTTTTGCATAGCAAAATAATAGTTTGGATACACATACATATTTTTTATTTAATTTATACTTTAATATACTTAACATGTATTGGTCATCCTGCCATCTAGGGAATGGGATGGGGGGAAGGAGGGGAAAAATTTTAACAAATGGTTTGGCAATTGTCAATGCTGTAAAATTACTCATGCATATAACTTGTAAATAAAAAAAAAGCTATTAAAATTTTTAAAAAGAAAAAAAAGAAAATATGTCCAGAACTGAATGGATTCATAAGTGAATTTTATCAAACCTTTAAAGAATAGTTAATCTAGAGAAATGGAAATTAAGAAAACTCTGAGGTACCACATCACATCCCTGAGATTAGCTAATCCAACAAGAGAAGATAATGATAAATGTTGGAGGAAATGAGGGAAAACTGGGGATTTAATGCATTTAATGCAACTGGGGAGTTGAGAACTGATCCAGCTATGTTGCAGAATAGTTTGGAACTATGGTCAAATGGCTATAAAACTGTGCATACTTTTTGATCCAGCAATACTTCTGCTAAGTTTATATCCCAAAGATATCATAAAATGGAAAAGAACTGATGTATACAAAACACATTTAGAGCTATTCTTTTTTTTTTTTTTTTTTTTTTTTTTTTTTTTTGCAGTGGCTAAAATTGGAAGTTAAAGGAATCATCAGCTGTGCTAAATGACAACAATGGAATATTATTGTGCTTTCAGAAATATAAACAAAATGATTTCAGAAAATTCTGGAAAGACTCACATAGGTGCATACTGAAGTGATCTGAACAGGAGAACTTTGTACATAATTACAGCAATATTGTTTGATGAAGAACTTCAAATGTCTTGGATAGTCTCAATAATACAATGACCTAAGACAATTCCAAAGGATTAATGATCTCTACATCCAAACAAAAAGGTGATATATATTCAATTAAAATATGTCATATTCCTTTTTCTTGTTCATTTTCCTCCTTTTAGTTGAGTCTGAAATGTTGAATCAAAGTGTAGTTAGAATTAACAATGTCAGGATTCCTTTTTTTTTCTTTGGTTATACTTGGGGGATTAATAAGCAAATGGGTAATAACTACTAAATCAATATCATCACTTCTACATGTCATACCTGAAATTTTCATGATATATATTTAAAGAGAATTTTAAAAGGTTTTAGTAAAAAAAAGATATTATTCATCAAAAAATAGACCAGTTAAAATATTTTTGATATTTTATTGAACTAATGCAGTCTTCATATACCAATCAGCAATTGAGGGCAGTAATTAATCATTACTTACAGGAACTTTTATTTTTTAGGTACTTTGCTAAATTCTGGGTATAGAAAAATACAATCTAAATAATCCCTATTGAGAACATCTAATCAACAGTAACATGAAACTATAATTTGGGAAAGAGACAGATCAAATTCATAGAAATTATAAATGAATCCATGGGAGTCACTGAGATTATCTAGAGAAGGTAAAATAAACTCTTCCAAATGTCTTTGCTTAAAATTCTCCCCTTATTACAGTAAATGCTTTTTGATGAGGTCTAGATATAGGGTACCTAAATGAAATTAGGGTTGAATCGAGGTCTAATGTCAGGTTTGTGGTACAGGCGGTCAAACAGATTTCCCCTGCAACCTCCCTGGATTCGGCACAAGGATATGGTGTTAAATGAGGTCTAGTAGCAGCATGAATCCCCAATAAAAGCATTTATCAGCCCAAAAAGCTAGATTGATAAAAGAGGTTTATTATGGAGTTTGGAAGCAAGGTTAAAGTACAGGTGAAGGTTAAGATAAGAAGGGCACCGGACAGAGGGTCTGGTGGAAAGAAAGTCCTGGCATGCCAGGCGTAAGGTTGCCATGTTTGGGACCTTTGCAAAGAGGGGATCCCAATTTGTCCCTTTTATAGTGGGAGATTTAGCTAGTGAGGCCTGTGGGTATAACCCCAAGTTGGCTCAGATCCAGATGGGGGCTGGGACAGGTCCGAATCTTCTATTGAAATTCAAAGGGACCAGGATTTGTGAATCAAAAGGTAATTACATTAACTAGGAGAAGTTGGGAATCACAAAGAAAAGAATCTTAAAGGGATCACATCCACATCATTCCCCCCTCAAGAATTGAAACTTAAATTCATTTAAGAAGGAAAAAAAAAAAAAGACATGGGGCAAAGTCTCTTATTGAGGAAGGATTGAAGATTTTCTCCTTCTAGGATTTTCCAAGTTTGGGGTTCCCTTCTTCATTCCCAGCTCAAGCAGTCACTTCCAAAGGCATGTGGGAAAAGGGGTGCCGATCTCCTCTTAACTGCTTCGAGCTGGCAAGGGTCGTAGAGATTTGGGGGTTCATGCCAGGAGGTGAGGTGTGAGGTGTGGGGTGTGGGGATGGCAGCAGGGCATCTAGGGAGTGTTTGTCCTCTTTAATCATTCCCAATCATTCCCAATCAGTTGTGCCATGTTCTCCAGGCTGAAGGGCAGTTGAGAATCCAAAGATTGAAGCCCAGATCTCAGGAGTAGGTTAAAACTGGGATGTCATCCAGGATGGAGATAGCAACAGCAGGAGATGCATCAGGTCCCTTCTATGGGCTGCCTGTAAGAATGCTGATGGCCCACATAACTATCAAAGAGAAGTAGGAGAAAATGCTGGGAGCAAAAGATTATAAAAAAGTGTTAAATGCACCTATAGTTTAGCCCTTTCACTCTTAATTTCCAGGAAAGCTAATTTATTTCCAGGAAAGCTAATTTCTCCTGGGTTTGTGATTAAAGGGTGTGGACTAAAAAGTCAGGGTAGGGAAGAGGCCTTGATATCTAATCAAGATAAGAATGAAGTTTAAACTCTTAGAAATCTTTTACTGTGCTGCCTTTCTTTAAAAAAAAAAAAAAAAAAAAAAAGGAGTTGGTTCCTCAATAAGCAAAGATCCTGAGCCTTCCCTTCAATTTCCCCATTCTTATGGGGGAGGAGTAGAAGTGGTCAGAGGGTGTTCAAAGTATCTCAGTGCTGCCAACTCAGCTTACTGGCCCCTGAGGTATTCAGACTGTCCTGGGATAAAAGGGGAAACAGGGACAGACCCCAATTCCCTACCGGGGAGCAGGATGCCAGGGGCCAATTCAGCCCCTGTGGTGTGATGTAGTTTCTCCAGTGTTCCTCCTGCTCGAACTCAGGACAGAGACTGAGGTCCTGCCTGAGAGCAGGGTTTTCTGGTGGCAGAGAAAAAAAGATTAGAAATCACCAAATTATCTAGCTTCAGGGTTCATTTGTCAGGGAACCAAATGATGAAGTCTAGATATGGAGTACCTAAATGGAATTAGGGTTTAATTGAAGTCTAGTGGCAGATTTGGGATAGAGGGGGTCAAAAAGAGTTCCCCTGCAACCCCTCCTGGATTCGGCACAAGGATACGGAGGTAAATGAGGTCTAGTAGCAACATTAGTCCCCAATAAAAGCATTTATTGGCCCGAAAAGCTATAGAATGATAAAAGAGGTTTATTATGGGGTTTGGAAGCAAGGGTAAAGTATAGGCGAAGGTAGAGATAAGAAGGGCAATGGACAGAGAGTCTGGTGGAAAGAAAGTCCTGACATGCCAGGCGTAAGGCTGCCATGTTTGGGACCTCTGCAAAGAGTAGGTCCCAACATATCCCTTTTATAATGGGAGATTTAGCTAGAGAGGCCTGTGGGTGTAGCCCCCAGTTAGCTCAGTTTCCGGTGGGGGCTGGGACAGGTCTAGATCTTTTATTGGAATTCAAAGGGACCAGGATTTGTGAATCAAAAGGTAATTACATTAACTAGGAGGAGTTGGAAATCACAAAGAAAGGAATCTTAAAGGGATCACATCTGCATTGCTTTTGTCTCTTTCATATATTTAACTAATAGGATTTAGATCTTGGAGGGACCTAAAAACACATCTAGCTCAATATAGTCATGTTATTAGGTGAAGAAACTGAGGTCCTTTATGATTATGACCTATTCAAAGATTCATAGGTAATAAATCTCAAAATGAATTAAAATAGGTATTCTGATTTCAAATTCCACATACTTCAAACTTTTGTTTTTAATTTAACAACATTATCTGCATCTTCTTCTTCTCCATTATTCAAACATCTAACATTTTCCCTTTCTATTTTCTTCTTCAGTTTTTCTCCTGCTTTGTGTTTCTTTGTTCCTTTTCCCCAGTGATGAATCTCAAACGATTTCATTATATCTTTTGAAAGTGTACTCATGAAATTTTTTCTACCACACTTCTGTTTTAGGACTCCTAAATGAAGTCAATTTTCTAAATGTGGTCAGTATTGATGATAAAGAGAAAAAGACTTTATAAAAGTATAAGTAACCTATGTTTTCATTATAAGTCAGGCCTTTATGGTGCCATACGTATATGATCAATATTCTCCTAATGAACCCTCAAGCTATACTTTTTCTTCTAACCCATCCTGTGAACTATTACAAAGGTAACCTATAATCCCATATTTGAAAATTCAGAATATATTCATATTCATATTGTATTAATTCATGCCTCTGTAAACTTACACAAGAATCTTATACAAATTGAATCTCAATTTGTGGAATAATGGCTTAAGTTACATGGTTTCTATTGACTTTCATAGTTCTAATGTGTACTATTACACTGTACTTCTTTTATACATTTATCATATATTATTTTAAGTCATTATTTGTTAGTCATTAAGGAGTCAGTTTTGCCTTATGTATAGAAAACTAGACTTGGAGACTTAAGGAGTTAATTTAGGACTAGTGATGAATTCAAAGTCTATTTAAACCTGGATTTGAATCTTACATCAGAAAGTTACTATCTCTGTGGCTTTAATGATGTCACTTAACATCTTCAGTTTTTTTTTTCATTTTCAGTATCAACCACCTCACTAATTTGTTGTGAATATGAAATCGAACAATGTAGATAGTATTTTGACAACCTTAAAATTTTATTGACATCCTAGTAATTCCTAGCATTTATTTTATTTTCACAGATGATAGGGAAAGCATCCTTATACATCATATATGTTACCTTATACTAACTTAAATATTCCTTAATTTGCATGTTAATATCCTATGAGTTCTGTGAATTAATATAGAAGTTATATCTTACTTCATATGTATAAAATTACTTATTATATATGCATAAACTATAAATTACTATATATGTATATATATGTGTGTGTGTGTGTGTGTGTATACAACATGTATAATGTATTTCTCCAAGTTTCATGCAAGATCTTATGTTCCATGATCAAAGGAATCATGTGCTAAGTCTTCTTAGTATTTAACAGAATGCATATCATATTTTTCATATGTCCTAATTATTGTCTCAAAAAATACAACTCTACAGCTCTGGATTGAGTTCAAATATGGCATCAGCTACTTTCTAGATATGGGATCTTGGGTCATTCTACCCTGATTGCTTAAAAAACATTGCAACCATCTTTGCCTTCTGTGATGACCACATTAAGCACCTAGAGTATTTTAAAATAAGCTAGAGTCAGGATAAGGGAAAAATCCTTGATCTTTATTCTTTGTGGAGGTGAAAGGGAATGGTGATGCGAAGTGAGAGCAATCACAACAAGAATCCGGTCAGCAATGCCTCTGGCTCTCACACTCCATGGACTAAATCTTCTACTCAATCTCCTATACAACACATCAAATGTGCACAGAGAATGGGCAGGGGCCATTCTTTCTCCAAGCATATATTAATAGAGTATTGCCCAATTGCTAAGCATCTGCTCAGCTTCAGCCCATTACAGCCTTCCTTTCAAGATTCTTCATATTTTAAAGCCAGACTTCATTGTTTGTCAAAAAATATTCCTTCTGATATTTGATAAGTCAGTCTTGTCATTACTACAACACTAAATATATGCTTGTTGTTGAATCTGAAGTTTTTCTCATGTGACTCTAACTTCTCTCCTGGTTATGCTTCCTTGTTTTTGTTTTTTTTTTTTAACCACTTTTCAAGGACACTGCTTTCTTACCTTCCTCACTGATTGTCAGTCTTCTGATCACTAACACACACTTCATCCTTAAAATGTACTTTGTTTTTTTAGAAATTCAAATATAGATATCACATCTTCTCTGTAAGATTGTAAATTGACATCATTGTATATTTTTTTTACATCTTCTAACTAAACTAATGCAGTGCTAGACACAAAATGATTAATAAATAGCTATTGAATTGAATTAGGTGGATATCAATAACCTATATATAAACAATGTTATATTTGCATATTGATTTGTGTGTGTTTCAAATGCTTCAGTTACTATGAAAATCATCCTTTGTATTTGGCCTATTTAAATTACAGTTGAATCTTTGTTTATGAAACTATTCAACCAGAAGGATTAGACATCTGAGGCAATTTTTAAAACTAAAGTTAATTAGAAGCTTAACTGCCTTGTAGCTTAGTGAAAGTTGGCTAACTTTTTTTTAATTGGGACATTTCATTAGCTTCATGTTGGCTTCATTCCTATTTGGTTAATTACATCCTCCCTACCTATCTTTGCCTGTAGTTCCAGATGGTTAAGTGCACTCCATTGCTTGTCCCTAAACTGTTGTCTTGGTGTTGTTTAAATAGAGACATTCCCCAAGTAACCACACTTCAGTGATGGATGAAATTATCCCCATATGGCTGAAGCATTTTTCCTCTTATTAACTGTTTAAAGTTAACTACTGTGATTCAGAACATTATCTAGCAACATACCTTATCAACTACAGAAGAACTTCTAATATATAAAAAGTAAAAAAGTAAAACAGCTAAGCCCAAAGGGCTATAAACTAATGCATATCTTTTAATCTAACAATACCTCTACTAGGCATGAGAATCCAAAAAAGTTTTAAAAAGACCAAAATAAAAAAAAAAAGAAAAGGATCTATATGTATAAAAATATGTGTAACAGCTCTCTTCTCAGGACCAAGAGTTAAAAATTTAAGGGATATGCATCAATTTGGGAATAGTTGAATAAATTGTGGTATGTGATTGTCATGGAATATTATCATTCTATGGGAAATGACAAGCAGGATGCTCTCAGAAAAAAAAAAATAAATGTAAAAAGTTCTCCATGAACTCATGCAAAGTGAAATGTACTGTATACAAAGTAATAGACATGCTCTGGGATGACCAGCTGTAAATGACTATTCTCAGCAATAAAATGATCCACCACTACTCTGAAGGACTTATGAAGAAAAATCCTATCCATACCCAAAGAAGAAACTGATTGTCTCTAAATAAAAATAGAAGCACTCTTTTTCTCAAATTAATTTTTCTTTAGGTTTTTTTTTTATTAGGATGGGAGAATTATATTTTCTTTTATAACATGGCTTTTATGGAAATACTTTTCATAACTTCACATGTGTTTTTTTTAATGGAGGCTGGAGGTGAAGATAAGGGAGAGAACCTGGAAGGTTTTAAAATTTTAAAAACAAATGTAACTAAAAATATTAAATAAAATTATAAAAATAAAAATTAGTTCCTATTTAGATAATACCATATCAGCTTTCAAGAGAAAGTGGGAGAAAGAAAATCCAGAGATTTTCATAGTGGCTAACAGAGACATAAGGGCACTAGATTTCAGTATAAGTCAACATCAGGATGTTTTGCCAAAGTAAGATAACAGATATATCAATCAATCAATATTTATTAAGAACCTATTATGTGCCAAGAATTGTGGTAAATGCTGGGAATACAAAAACAAGTAAAAAGGTCTATTTAAGGAGGTCACTATCTAATGAAGAAGATAAAATACAAACAAACATATGCAAAGAAATCTGTATGCAAGATAAAAAGGAAAACAATTAACAGAGGAAAGTTTTTTTTTTAATTGAATAGGTTGAGGAAAGACTTCCTGTAGACAGTAACATGTTAGGATTGAAAGGAAACCAGATAAGTCAGTGATTATGGAAGAGTAGGGAGAATCACATAAGGAACGGAATCCAACCAGAGAGAATGTGTAGAGCCAAGAGATGGTGTGTCCTGCCCATGAAATAGCCAATTACTGTCAATGGATTTAAAATTACATGTTCAGACTAAGATGAAAGAAAACTAATGATTAAATGGGACTAGATAATGAAAGGTTTTGAATATTCAAAAGATTATAATGCATTTGATTTTGGAGAAAATAGGAAAGCATTGGAATTTATTAAGTAAGGGGAAGGTAATATTATTGGACTTGCATTTTTTTGAAGAAAACATTTTAGTAGCTGAATGGAGAATAGATTGGAGTAGAGTGAATTTTTAGAAATGGGGACCTAACAGTAGATTATTGCAATAATCAAAATATGAGGTAATTAGAGCTTCACTTAAAGTAGTGGCAGTATCTGAGGACAGAAGAGAACAGTCAAAAAATGTTGTAAAAGTGAAATCAACAAGTTCTAGTAACAGAATGGACAGAGGGGTAAGAAGTATTAATGATATTGAGGAATGAAAGATGATTCTGAGATTGAAATCCTGAGGGAATTGGAGGATGTTGTTGCCTTCCATGACTCTCCTTTCTTCATGCTATTAACTATTAACATTGCCTCAAATTATGAAGAAATAATTGAAACTCTTGTCTGTGAATTCCCTCTTTTCCCCCTTTCAATCAGGTTTCTGCCATAGTCTTCTCCTTCCTTGACTTACATGATGTAATGACTGTATTATATATCAATGTTAAGCCCTCTAATTGGAGAAGTAATACATTCCACCCCATCACATTTAATAGACTATCTGTTGTCAACCACACTTTTTCATTTATTTTTCCTTAATTTAATATAGTCAGCATTTTTTTCTTTTGTTTATTTTTTATTTTTATAAAGCTTTTTATTTTCAAAACACAGGCATGGTTTTCAATATTCATCCTTGCAAAACCTTGAGTTCCAATTTTTTTTCTCCCTCCCTTCCACCCAGCCCTTCCCTAGATGGCAAATAATATGATATATGTTAAACATTTACAATTCTTCTATACACATTTCCAAAATTATCATGCTGCACAGGGAAAATCAGATTAAAAGGGGAAACCTGAGAAAGAAAACAAAATGTAAGCAAACAACAAAAAAGTGAAAATTCAATGTTGTGATCCACTCTCAGTTCCTACAATCCTCTCTCTGAGTGCCAATGGCTCTCTCCATCACAAGACCATTGGAGCTGGGACTGTATCAACTCACTGTTGAAAAGATCCACATACATCAGAAATGATTATCATATATACATTTAGTTGCTATGTACAATATTCTCTTGATTCTACTCACTTCATTTAGCATCAGTTCATGTAAGTCTTTACAGGTCTGTCTGAAATCATCCTGCTGATCATTTCTTATAGAATAATATTCTATAACATTCAAGTACCATAATGTATTCAGTCATTCTCCAACTGATGGGAATTCTTTCAGTTTCCAGTTCCTTGCAACTAAAAAACAAGGGCTGCTACAAACATTTTTTCACATGTGGGTTCTTTTACCTTTATTATGAAATCTTTGGGATACAGATCCAATAGAGACACTATTGGATCAAAGGATATACACAGTTTGATAGCTCTTTGAGCATGCTTCCATATTCCTCTCTAGAATATTTGCTTCATTTCACAACTCCACCAACAATGTATTAGATTCCTAGTTTTCCAATATCTCCTACAACATTCATCATTACTTTTTCCTTCTTCTTCACCAATCTAAGAATTATGTAGTGGTACTTTGGAATTGACTTAATTTGCATTTCTCTAATCAATACTGATTTAGAGCATTTCTTCATATGACTAGAAATGGTTTTAGTTTCTTAATGTGAAAATTGTCTGTTCATATCCTTTAATCATTTATCAATTGAATAATGGCTTGAATTCCAATAAATTTGAGGTAATTCTCTATGGATTTTAGAAATGAAATCTTCATCAGAACCCTTGGATGTATTTTTCCCCACTCTACTACTTGCCTTTTAATCTTGTCTGCATTGGTTTTGTTTGCACAAAACCTTTTTAATTTAATATAATCAAAATTATCCATTTAGCATTCCATAATTCCATAATGTAATCTAGATCTTTGGTCACAAATTCCCTCCTTCTCCACAGATTTGAGAGGTAAATTATCCTTTGTTCTTCTAATTTGCTTATAGTATCACTTTTTACATCTACATCATGAACCCATTTCAACTTGGTATAGAGTGTTAAATCTGATTCAATGCTTAGTTTCTGTTATACTAATTTCCAATTTTCCCTGCAGTTTTTGTAAAATAATGAGTTCTTATCCCAGAATCTGGAATCTTTGAGTTTATCAAACATAAGCTCACTATAGTCATTGACAATTGTATCTATTCCATTGATCAACCACTTTATTTCTTAGCCAGTACCAAATGGTTTTGATGACCACTTCTTTATTATATAATTGTTATGTCTGTACAGTGTGGCTACATTCATTTGCATTTTCTCATTAATTCACTTGAAATTCTTAACCCTTTACTCTTCCAGGGGAACTTTTTTTTTTTTTTTAGCTATGTAAAATAATTTCTTAGATGTTTGATTGGTAAGGCACTGACTTAGTAGATTAATTTAGGTTTAATTTTCCTTTTTATTATATTGACTCGGCCTACCCATGAACACTTAATATTCTTCTAATTGATTAGATGTGACTTTATTTATGTGGAAAGTGTTTTGTAATTGTGTTCAAATAGTTTCTGACTTTGTCTTGGCAGGTAGACTTCCAAATATTGTATAGTATCTAAGTATTATCTACTCTTACTTACAAGCAATTGTTCTTTTTCTCCCATAATTTTCTTGCATTGTTTTAATTTCTTTTCCAATTGTTCTTTTTTTTTTCCTGAGGTAATTGGCATTAAGTGACTTGCCCAGGGTGCCACAGCTAGACAATGTTAAGTGTTTGAGGCTAGATTTGAACTCAGGTCTTCCTGACTTCAGGACTGTTGCTCTATCCATTGCACCACCTAGCTGTCCCTCATTTTTATATCTTTTTTTAAACTTTTCAAGAAATGTTTGCTTACTTTGCATCCAAACATGTTAATTTGAGGCTTTCCTTGTAATTTTTCTTACTGATTTTTTTCTACATTATGTTTTGTCCTTTCCTGTTAATGTATTAGTTTTTTATGGTTAAGATTTTTGTTTTATTATTGTTGTTGTTCATTCATTTTCTTAGCCTATCTTTTGACTTTGAACTTTATGTTAAAGTTGCATTTTGTTTACTTGGTGAGGGGTGAAAGCAAAGATACATTGCTAAGTTTTATACTTTTTCATGCTTGCTTTCAAAACTAATTCTGGGGATCAGCAAATTTTGCCTGCTTCCAAAGTGGTTATCCTGGAAGAAATATGATCATTTCCTTCCTGTTGTATGCTCTGGCCTTTATCCCAAAATAAATCCCCTATTCTTTTGCAGCTACAAGAACTGGTAATGCTTTTGATTCTCGTTTTGTGACCAGATTTCCTGCTTTCCTGGGTGCTTCCATTGGCCCTGGAATTGTGACAATTGTCTTTGTTCTTTTATGACTCATCACAAGCACAACTCTCTATGCTAACACTGTGACCAGAACTTCTTATAGTTATGAAAATTCCCAATCAGTGTCAGCTGTGCCAGCAAAGAATACCCTGTAATATCATTTTGGTAAGTTGGCCACACTTTCTCAGAGTGAACTGAGAACTCTCAAACTAATGTTGTTGCTAATGATGTCTGGTCATCTTCAAGACCCCATGCTAATGCTCCTTTTGGACTTTGGGTCTGTGCCCACCCCAGTAGTACAAGTCTCTTTTGCAGACATCCTAAGTTGTCTTCAGGTGGATAAATGTTTCTTTCTAATCTTTTGTTTGTTTGCCAAAATTTGACTTGAAATTTTTTTAAAAGTTGTTTGAAAGGGAATATTTTAAAATTTAAATTGGGTTCTAGCCTATACTTGGCCATTTTGGCTCCACTTTCAATTACTTTCAATTTCTCCCTATCTATAGGCTTATTTTTACAGCATACAAATATATCTTTCCTGTCCTGCAAAAATCCTTTCTTGACTTACACTAATTATAAATACACATCTCTTCTTCTCTTTGTGCTTAATCCCTTTAAAAAGTCTATCCAAATTTTTTTTTGCACATTTGCTCTTCTCACATTTTCCATAACTCTTATAATTTTCCTAGTAGCTTTATCATTCCACTGAAATTCCTTGCTTCAGAATTACTAATGATCTTTTGATTGTCAACTTCAATACTTTTCTTGAGTCCCATTCTCCTTGACATGTCTTATGCCCTTGACTATATTCATCAACCTCTTCTATATATCCTTTTCTCTCAGGATTCTGCGCTGGATTCTCTTCTCTTCTCATTTTATACCACTCCATGTGATAATTTCAATGATCTCATAAACTCTCATAGATTCAATTATCATATCTATGCTGATAATTCTTAAATCTACCTCTCTTTCCTTAATTTTTTCACTTCATCTCCAATTGGACATCTCTCTTTTTCAGACATCTCAAATGGTATGTCTAGTAAATAACTTAAATTCCACATGTGCAAAAGAGAATTAATTATTATTTGCACATAACCCTACTGCTATTCTATTTTCTTTTATGGTATAGAAAGCATTCAATTTTAGTTCTATCTTAAATAAAAATAGTCAAAACATCAACAAACATATTTGTCAGTTCATTTTACCTTGATATTTTATTTTCCCAAATTATATGGAAAACCAACCTTAATATTTATTTTCTTTTAAATTGAGTTCCAAATTATGTCTTTCCCAGTCCATTTCCTCCCCTCCCCATTGAGAAGGCAAGCAATTAGATATAGGTTATATATGCAAAATCATAAAAAAACATTTTTGCATGTTAGATGTGAAAAAAGACTCAAAAATTAAGTAAAGAAAAATTTTTTTGATCTCTATTCAGACTCCATCAATTCTTTCTTTAATGAGGGATAGCATTTTTCATCATAAATCACTCAGAATTGTTTTAGATCATTGTATAGCAGAACACAAGTTATTCATAGCAAATCATCATAAAATAAGATCATAAATATTGCTACTGGTTCTGCTCATTTTACTTAGCATCAATTCACATACATCTTTCAAGATTTTCTATGTTTCTGGTTTTGTTTTTCTAAGAGCAACATTATTTTTATAACACAATAGTAATCTATAATTGTTATATAAAACAACTTATTTAGCCATTCCCCATTAATGGATATTTCAATTTTCAATTCTTAGACATCACTAAAAGAGCTGGCATAAATATTTTTGTATATGTAGATCCTTTTGATTTTTATCTTTTATCACTTTGGGATATAGATGTAGTAGTGATAGTGCTTGCTCAGAGGGTATTCATAATCTTATACTCCTTTAGTTATAGTGTCAAATTGTTCTGAAGAATTATTTGGTATGTCTACAACTTCACCAATGGTAAAGTTCTCTCATCCTTCCCCAATATTCATAATTTTCCTTTTTTCCTCATTTAATCAATCTGGTAGTTGTATAGTGCTAGCTCTGAGATGTTTCAATTAGCATTTCTGTAATCAATAATGATTTGCATTTTATTTGACTGTAAATAACTATATTATTTCATCTGAAAACGATATTTTAAACTTATTTGAACATTTATCATTTGAGAAATGACTCATTTCTCTAAATGAGACTCAGTTTTCTATATATTTGTGAAAATAGATCATTGAGAAACTTGCTGTAATTTTTTTAACAATTATATCTGTTTATTTCTATCCATCCTATTCTACCCACATTTTCCCTTCTCTATCTCATTTCATCTTCTCTTTTCTCAAAAATGTTTTGTTTCTGATTTCATCTCCTTTATTGCTCCCTGCCATTTGCTAGCTTTTACTCCTTATCTTATTTTCTCCTCCTCCTACTTTCCTATATACTAAAATAAATTAATGTACACAACCCTGTATATGTGATTTGTTCTTTGACCCAATTTCAGATAAAAATAGGTTTGAGTGTTCCATCCAACTCCTACATATTCGCCTCTGCTGTGAAAGGTCTTTTATCTTCTTTTTTTTGTTAGCTTGTGAAAATTTTATTTATTTTTTACTATAGTTTTTTTTTTTTATTTACAAGATATATGCATGGGTAATTTTTCAGCATTGACAGTTGCAAATCCTTTTGTTGCGACTTTTTCCCTCCTTTCCACCACCCCTTGCACCAGATAGTAGGTTGACCAATATATGTAAAATATGTTAAAGTACATGTTAAATACAATATATGCATACATGTCCAAACAGTTAATTTGCTGTATAAAAAGAGCTGGACTTTGAAATAGTGTACAATTAGCCTGTGAAGGAAATCAAAAATGCAGGCAGAAAAAATGGATTGGGAATTCTATGTAGTTCATACTCATCTCCCAGAGTACTTTCTCTGGGTGTAGCTGATTCAGATCATTACTGTTCTATTGGAACTGATTTGGTTCATCTTCATTGTTGAAGAGGGCCATGTCCATCAGAATTGATCATCATATAGTATTGTTGTTGAAGTATATAATGATCTTCTGGTCCTGCTCATTTCACTCAGTATCAGTTCATGTAAGTCTTTCCAGGCCTTTCTGAAATCATCCTGCTGGTCATTTCTTACAGAACAATAATATTCCATAATATTCATAAAGCACAATTTATTCAGCCATTCTCCAGTTGATGGGCATTCACTCAGTTTCCAGTTTCTGGCCAATACAAAGAAACCTGCCACAAACATTCATGAACATAAAGGTCCCTTTCCCTTCTATAAAATCTCTTTGGGATATAAACCCAGTAGTAACACTGAAGGGTCAAAGGGTATGCACAGTTTGATAACTTTTTGAGCATATTCCAAATTGCTCTCCAGAATGGCTGGTTGTATTCACAATTCCAGCAACAATGTATCAGTGTCCCAGTTTTCCCACACCCCCTCCAACATTCCCCATTATCTTTCCCTGTCATTCTAGCTAATCTGACAGGTATGTAATGGTATCTCAGAGTTTTCTTAATTTGCATTTCTCTCATTAATAATGACTTGGAGCATCTTTTCATATGGTTAGAAATAGTTTCAATTTCTTCATCTGAGAATTGTCTCTTCATGTCCTTTGATCATTTATCAATTGGAGAATGGCTTGATTTCTTATAAATTAGAGTCAAATCTCTATATATTTTGGAGATGAGGCCTTTATCAGAACCTTTGACTGTAAAAATGTTTTCCCAGTTTATTGTTTCCCTTCTAATTTTGTCTGCATGTGTTTTGTTTGTACAAAGCCTTTTTAGTTTGATGTAATCATTTTTTCCTATTTTGTGATCAATAATGATCTCTAGTTCTTCTTTGGTCATAAATTCTTTCCTCTTCCATAGGTCTGAGAGGTAAAGTATCCTATGTTCTTCAAATTTCTTTATAATTTCATTCTTTATGCATAAGTCATGAACCCATTTTGATCTTATCTTGATGTATAGTGTTAAGTGTGGGTCAATGCCTAGTTTCTGCCATACTAATTTCCAATATTCCCAGCAATTTTTGTCAAACAGTGAGTTCTTATCCCAAAAGCTGGGGTCTATGGGTTTGACAAACACTAGAGTATCAAGGTTATTGACTGTTTTGCTAAAGGTGTGGATTATTTATAATAGCTTTTCAGTAGAATCTCTGGAGTTCTCTAAATATAACATATCATCAGCAAAGAGTGATAATTTGGTTTCCTCATTGCTTACTCTAGTTCCTTTAATCTCTTTCTCAACTCATTTCCAAAGCTAACATTTGTAATACAATATTGAATAGTAACAGTGATAGTGGGCAACCTTGTTTCACTCCTGATCTTACTGGGAATGGTTGCAGTTTGCCCACATTACATAGGAATCTTACTGGTGGTTTTAAATAGATGCCACTGATTATTTTAAGGAAAAGTCCATTTATTCCTATACTCTCAAGTGTTTTTAATAGGAATGGATGTTAGATTTTATCAAATGCTTTTTCTGCATCTACTGAGATGATCATATGGTTTTGGTTAATTTGATAATTGATATGGTTAATTATACTAATAGTTTTCCTAATATTGAACCAGTCCTGCATTCCTGATATAAATCCTACTTGATCATGATGTATTAGCCTGGGGATGATTTTCTGTAGTCTTTTTGGTAATATCTTATTTAAGATTTTAGCATCAATATTCATTAGGGAGATTAGTCTATAATTTTCTTTCTCTGTTTTCAACCTAACTTGTTTAGGTATCAGTACCATGTCTGTGTCATAAAAAGAATTTGGAAGGACTCTTTCATTCCCTATTTTTTCAAATAGTTTATATAGCATTGGGGCTAATTTTTCTTTAAATGTTTGGTAGAATTCACATTTAAATCCATCTGGTCCTGGAGATTTTTTTCTTAGGGAATTGATTAATAACTTGTTCCATGTCTTTTTCTGAAATGGGAATATTTAATCAATTTACTTTCTCCTCTGTTAATCTGGGAAGCCTATATTTTTGGAGGTTATCATCCATTTCATTTAAATTATCAAATTTATTGGCATAAAGTTGGGCAAAGTAACTCCGTATTATTACTCAAATTTTCTCTTCACTGGTGGAAAGTTCACCCTTTTCATTTTTAAGACTAACAATTTGATTTTCCTCTTTTCGTTGTCTAATCAGATTTACCAAAGATTTATCTATTTTACTATTTTTTAAATAAAGCCAACTATTAGTATTATTTATTAAATCAATAGTTATTTTTTTTTTTACTTTCAATATTATTAATTTCTCCTTTTAATTTTAGAATTTCAAGTTTAGTATTTGATTGGGGGGGTTTAATTTGGTTTTTTCTAGCTTTTTAAGTTGCAAACCCATGATCTTCTCTTTCTCTATTATATTCAAGTAATCCTCTAAAGATATTAAATTTCCCCTTAATAAATTAAATTTATTACTGCTTTGGTTGCATTCCACAAATTTTAGTATGATGTCTCATTGTTGTCATTATCTTGAATGAAATTATTAATTGTGCCCATAATTTGCTGTTTCACCCAATCATTCTTTAAGATAAGATTATTTAGTTTCCATTTACTTTTTGGTTTCTTTACACCCAACTTTTTGTTGAATGTAGTTTTTATTGCATTGTATTCTGAAAAGAAAGCATTTACTGTTTCTGCCTTCCTGCATTTAATTTTGAGATCTTTATGTCCTAATATGTAGTCAATTTTTGTATAGGTTATATGAACTTCTAAAAAGAAAGTATACTCCTTTTGGTCACCATTCAGGTTTCTCCAAAGAACTATCATATCTAATTTGTCTAATATTCTATTTACCTCTTTAATTTCTTTCTCATTTGTTTTGTGGTTTGATCTATCTAATTCTGGGAGTGCAAGATTGAGATCTCTCACTATTATAGTTTTGCTGTCTATTTCTTCTTGAAACTCTCTTAACTTGTCCTTTAGGAAATTAGATGCTGTACCACTTGGTACATATAGGTTTAGTATTGATAATGCTTCATTGTTTATACTACCCTTTAGCAAGATATAATTTCCTTCCTTATCTTTTTTAATTAAATCAATTTTTGCTTTTGCTTGATCTGAGATAAGGATGGCTACCCCTGCTTTTTTTTACCTCACCTGAAATATAATAGATTCTGCTCCAGCCTTTTGCATTTACTCTGTAAGTTTCTCCCCTCTCTAAATTTGTTTCCTGTAAACAATATATTGTAGGGTTCTGACTTTTGATCCAGTCCGCTATCCATCTCCTCTTTATGGAAGAGTTCATCCCATTCACATTTATGGTTAAAATTACTAATTTGTATTTCCTGCCATCCTAATATCCCCAGATTATGCTTTTCTTGTTCTTGCCCTCCTTCTCTCCTTCCCTAGTATTAAACTTATTGGTCCCACTTGTGTCACGCAGTTCTCCCTCTTTAGTATCACTCCCTCTTCCCTTTGAATCCCTTCCCCTTTCTTGTACCCTTCCCTTATTAAGTTTTTTCCTTTTCCCTTTTCCTCTCCCACTTTTTAATGATGTGAGAGAAGATTCTCTGTAAAATTGATATGTCAATTATTTCCTCTTTGAGCCAACTCTGATGAGAGTAGGATTCACACAATATTCCTCCCCCTCTCTAAGTTCCCTCAGATTTGATAGGTTTCCTTTGCCTTATCGTTGCATGTAGTTTCCCTCTTTTTATCTCCCCTTTTCCCTTTTTCTGACACTATCCCCTTTCCATTTCTTTTTTTTTTTAATTTTATTTTATTTAATAATAACTTTATATTGACAGAATCCATGCCAGGGTAAATTTTTACAACATTATCCCTTGCACTCGCTTCTGTTTCAATTTTTCCCCTCCCTCCCTTCACAAAAATAGAGCAAGGTCCCAATGAACCTTTTGCAGATTTTGTGGGACGTTTGCAAACAGCTGTAATAAGAACCATTGGAGATAATGCTGCCACAGAAATAATGACTAGACATTTGGCTAAGGAAAATGCCAATGAGGTTTGCAAAAGAATTATATGGAGGCTAGACAAAGATGCTTCTTTAGAGGAGATCATAAGACACTGTGCCACAGTGGGCACAAATACTTATTATGCCCAGACTATGATGAACATGGAAAGACAAGGTCCTTCTTGGCAGAGGAATTCTAGAGAAATTCGTCGATGTTTTCAATGTGGAAAAATTGGACATCTAAGAGCCCAGTGTAGATACAGAGATACAATGAGAAGACAGGGTGAGAGAAAACCCAAAACCCCATGTCCAAAATGTAACCAAGGCTTTCACTGGGCCTCTAAATGTATATTGACCCAGAGGAAGGAGAGGCAAGGCTCAGCTCCAAAGTATCAATCAAAGGACTGGTGGGGCATGATAGCAGCTGAAGTTACACCCAGAGAGACTTTAGAAATTCAGGATTCTGATGTCATCAACCAACAGAAAAGCAATCAGGATTACAGTTGGGAAGAATACAGGCCTTTTAAGACAACAAGACAATATCCAATGCAAACAACTCCAATGTAATTGGCAAGCAGTCCTATATATGTTAGATATGTTGCAGTATATCCTAGATACAATATATGTGTGCAGAACCAAACAGTTCTCTTGTTGCACAGGGAGAATTGGATTCAGAAGGTAAAAATAACTCGGGAAGAAAATCAAAAATGCAAATAGTTCATATTCGTTTCCCAGTGTTCTTTCTTTGGGTGTATCGGTTTCTGTCCATCATTTATCCATTGAAACTCAGGTCTCTTTGTCAAAGAAATCCACTTCCATCAGAACACATCCTCATACAATATCATTGTCAAAGTGTATAATGATCTCCTGGCTCTGCTCATTTTACTTAGCATCAGTTCATGTAGGTCTCTCCAAGCCTCTCTGTATTCATCTTGCTGATCATTCCTTACAGAACAATAATATTCCACAATATTCATATACCTAAATTTACCCAGCCATTCTCCAATTGATGGGCATCCATTCATTTTCCAGTTTCTAGCCATTACAAACAGGGCTGCCACAAACATTTTGGCACATACAAGTCCCTTTCCCTTCTTTAGTATCTCTTTGGGGTATAAGCCCAGTAGTAGCACTGCTGGATCAAAGGGTATGCACATTTTGATAACTTTTTGGGCATAATTCCAGATTGCTCTTCAGAATGGTTGGATTCTTTCACAACTCTACCAACAATGCAGCAGTGTCCCAGTTTTCCCACATTCCTTCCAACATTCATTATTATTTTTTCCTGTCATCTCTTTCCATTTCTACTTCCCTTTTTTATATTATATCAGTGAAATTAAATTATACATGTGGTTTTTATGTATATCCACAACAGAAATACCATTCTCAAGAGTTCCTTTTATCTTTTTCTGCTTCTCTTGAATCCTATGGTTGGAGATCAAATTTTTTGTTTAGATCATTTTTTTTCCTTAGAAGCAAATGGAATTCTTCTGTTTCATTAAATGTCCATCTTCTTCCATGGAAGAAACTGCTCAGCTTAGCTCGGTAGTTAATTTTTGGCTGCATTCCAAGTTATTTTGCCTTTTGAAATATCATATCTTAGGCCCTTAGATCCTTTAATGTTGAGGCAGCCAGATCTCAAGTGACCCTTATTTTGCCACTTTAGTATTTGAATTGTTTTTTCCTGGCTACTTATAATGTTTTTTCTTTAGTCTGATAGTTCTGATATTTGGCCATAATACTGCTTGGAGTTTTTGTTTTAAGGCCTTTTTAGAAGGTGTTTGATGAATTTTTCCAATGCTTATTTTACCTTCTGGTTCTATTACTTCCGGGCAGTTCCCTTTGATGATTTCCTGTAAAATATTATCTAGACTCTTTTTTTTATCATAATTTTCAGGAAATCCAATGATCCTCATGCTATCTCTCCTAGATCTATTTGCAAAGTCTGTTGTTTTTCCAAGTAAATATTTGATGTTTTTTTTTTCTTTTTTTTTTTGGTTTTACTTGACTGATTCTTGGTGTCTCAATGAATCAGTCAATGAGTTCTGAAGTTCTGATTTTTAGTGAGTTATTTCTTAATTAGCTTTTTTTTACTTCTTTTTGTATATGTCCAATTGAGTTTTTAAATGAGTTGTTTTGATCTCTATGGAATTTTTTTTTTTCCATTTCACTATTTTTTTTTAAGTTAGTTATTTTCTTTTCCCAATTCACAAATCCTATTTTCTGGGAATTCTTTACCTTTTCCAATTCATAAATTCTGTTTCCCTGCACTTCTTGGGAGTTTTTTACCTTTTCCAATTCACATTTCAGGAAGTTGTTGCATAACTTCTCTTTCCTTTCCCCATTTTTCTTCTAGTTTTCTTTTAAGGTTTTTAATAGTATTTTCTAGGAGAACCTTTTGTATTGGGTACCAACAATTGTCTGGAGATTGTCTGCTTTTAGTCTCCTTTGGATTGAAAATCGGCTCTCCTTCTGTATAGAAGATATCAATCATCCTTTTGCTTTTTTTAACTCATTTTTTAAAAAAACCTGTAGGGTCTGCCTTTAGGACAAGAATGTTACCAGCTTCCTCTGCAAAGCAAGGATAGGCGTATGGACAGGTAGCTGTCCTGCCAAACAGTTACAAAGAGCAGGGAGGTACAGGAATGCTCTGCGAAAGGGTACCACATTGGAAGTAACTCTGGCTCAAGTGCCCTGCAAAGAACCCTGCTGTGCAGGTTCAACTGCCCTCGGACTAGAAGCTGAGGAGGGAAAGTGTCACTATCCTAGGCCAAAGCCTCTATGAGTATTAGGGACTGACCAGTGAATAGTCCTTGCAAGGACTGGAAGTGTCCCTTCCCAGGGAATCATGATCAAGTTGGGAAAGTTCTATTGCCCCAGTCCAAATCCCCTACTGTTCAGATTAGAGGCTGCCCTGGGCTGTGCACCACCACCATGCAGATAGTAATTGCCCTTGCAAAACTGCGGAAAAAATTCCAAACTGTGGAATGTAGCTGCAGGGCTGTGTTATGGCCATTCCCCAAGTGCTTAGTGACTTCCGGGTTTGGGTGATTATAGCCAGATCTTGTTAGGTTCTGGTGTTTTTTAGAAAGTACCCTCTGTCTTTGGCTTTAATTTCTCTGCTGGTTTATTGCTTTATAATTAAGGCAGAGTAGTTAGAGTATGGGAGAGTTGTCTCTAGCCACAGAGGTCATCCCTGCCCCTGATCTGCTCTGGAGGCTAGTCTCTCCTTCCCTGTGCTGGTCTTTTTCTGGCCTTTCAGGACAAACTTTTCCTAGTGATCTTCCAGATTATTTTCGGCTGGTAAGTTGTTGTGCTTCTAAACTTTGTGGGTTTTACCAGTCAAGTGCTAATTTTGAGGCTGAATTTAATAGTTGGTTTTGAGGGCATGAGAGGAGCTTAGAAAGTCATGTGTGCCTTCTCTGCTACCTTGGCTCTTCCTCCCCATCTTTTTTTTTTTTTTTTAAGTGGCACATTAATTAACCTTATTCTACATCTCCATTCCCTTTTTTTTTTCTTAATGCATTCCTCTTTCTCCATCTTAATTTCATTTTATTTAGCTTTTCATCTCACAATATTTAACTCACTTCAAAATTTTCATATGAAAGTTAAAATTTTTATTCAACTCTCCTCTTTTCATCAGCACTGTTAAAAGCCCTATATTTCACTTAATATTCTTTTAAATTAATCATTGTATTTTCTATTATAAATGCATATTAACTTATTAATACATATTTCTTTATGAATCATATTTGGCAGCAGAAATCAGCAAAAAGGGGGAAAATAACAAAAAAGAAAAAGACAGGAAAAGATGGACATACCACCTATTTATTTACATTCAATGTCTGTAGTATTCCCTCTATTATTTTAAAATTTTTATTTACTTTTGAAAATAAATTTGCTTTTTGATTCATGTAGGGAGAAAAGAATCAGAACAAAAAGGGAAAATCATAGAAGAGAAAAAAAAAAGAACAGAAAAAAGAATTGAACACCTCATGTTTTAATTTGTGCTCAAGCTCCACAATTCTTTTTTTGAATGAAGATGGCAGTTTTTAATTCAAAGTCTATTGAGATTGTCTTGGATCACTAAACTACTGAAAAGAAACAGGTTTTTCTTGGTTGATTGCAGCACATTGTTTCCATATACAATGTATTCCTGGTTCTGTTGCACTTAGCATCAGTACATATAAATCTTTACAGGCTTTTCAAAAATCAGTTTGTTCAACATTTCTTTAAGAGCAAGAATATTTCATTACCTTCATATGCCACAACTATTTTAGCCATTCCCCAATTGATGGGCATTTACTCATTTTCCAATTCTTTACTACCACAAAAAAGCTGTTTGCATTTTTTTCCCATATGGCTTCTTTTCCCTCCTTTATGATTTCTTTGGGATACTGACTCAGGAGTGATACTTCTGGGCCAAAAGGCATGGATAGTTTTATAATTCTTTTGGCATAGTTTTAAATTGCTTTTAAGAATGGGTAGATCATTTCACAATGCCACCAACAGCACATTAGTGTCCCAATTTTCCTGTATCCCCTCCAACACTTATCATTATCTTTTCCTATTATTTTAGCCAATCTGAGAGGTGTTAATTGATACATCAGAGATGTTTCAACTTCTCTATTTCTCTAAGTAATAGTGATTTAGAACATTATTAATGTGGCTATAATTAGCTTGAATTTCATTATCGAATAATTATCTGTTCAAATCATTTATGCCTTATCAATTGAGAAATGACTTGTGTTCTTATACATTTAACACAGTTTTTTAATGTATTTTAGAAATGAAACTTTATCAGCAAAATTGGCTATGAAAACATTTTTCCCTGCTTTGTACTTCCCTTTTAATTTTGTTTCTGTTTGTTGTTTGTGTGTGTGTGTGTGTATGTATATGTGTGTGTGTGTGTATATATATATATTTAATTTAATATAATCAAAGATAACCATTTTGCCTTCAATATGTTCTCTTGTTCTCCTTTGGTCATAAATACTTTGCTTCTCCAAATTACTGATGGATAAACTATCTATTGCTCTCCTAATTTTATATGGAATCACCCCTTATTATCACAAAATTTTTGGTAAATTGTGATTTCTTTTCCCAGAAGCTGCAGTTTGGGGTTTTATCAAATACTGGATAATTATAGGCCTTGATTGCACAATGTGACATGTGTATCTAACCTATTCCACTGATCTACCACTCTATGTCATAGCTAGTACCAAATGGTTTTGATGATTGCTGTTATAAGTTTTCAATCTAGTACTGCTAGGCCACTGTCCGTTGTAGGTTTTTTTTTTTCATAAATTCATTTGATATTCTTGACCTTTTGTTCTTCCAGATCAATAATTTTTGTTATTATTTTTTCTAGTTCTACAAAATAATGCTTGGATGATTTGACTGGTATGACAATGAACAAACACAACAATTAAGGTGGAATTGCCATTTTTCTTGTATTAACTTAACCTACTCATGAGTAATTGATATTTTTACAATTGTTTAGATCTGAATTTGTATATATGAGAAGTATTTTGTAATTGTGGTCATATAGTTCTTTGGTTTCTCTTTACAGGAAGACACCCAAATATGTTTTTTTTAAATAACTTTTTATTGATAGAACCCATGCCAGGGTAATTTTTTACATTATCCCTTGCACTCTCTTCTGTTCTGATTTTTCCCCTCCCTCCCTCCACCCCCACGCCCAGATGGCAAGCAGTCCTATACATGTTAAATAGGTTACAGTATATCCTAGATACAATATATGTGTGCAGAACCAAACATTTCTCTTGTTGCACAGGGAGAATTGGATTCAGAAGGTATAAATAACCCGGGAAGAAAAACAAAAATGCAAGCAGTTCATATTCATTTCCCATTGTTCTTTCTTTGGGTGTAGCTGCTTCTGTCCATCCTTGATCAACTGAAACTGATTTCTTTGTGGAAGAAATCCACTTCCATCAGAATACATCCTCATACAGTATCATTTTTGAGTTATATAATGATCTCCTGCTTCTGCTCATTTCATTTAGCATCAGTTCATGTAAGTCTTGCCAATCCTCTCTGTGTTCATCCTGCTGGCCATTTCTTACCGAACAATAATATTTCATAACATTCATATACCACAATTTACTCAATCATTCTCCAATTGATGGGCATCCATTCATTTTCCAGTTTCTAGCCACTACAAACAGGGCTGCCACAAAAATTTTGGCACATACAGGTCCCTTTCCCTTCTTTAGTATCTCTTTGGGGTATAAGCCCAGTAGAAACATTGCTGGATCAAAGGGTAGTACAGTTTGATAACTTTTTGAGCATAGTTCCAAATTGCTCTCCATAATGGCTAGATGTATTCACAATTCCACCAACAATGTATCAGTGTCCCTGTTTTCCCACATCCCCTCCAACATCCCACATTATCTTTCCCTGTCATTCTACCCAATCTGATAGGTGTGTAGTGGTATCTCAGAGTTGTCTTAATTTGCATTTCTCTGATTAATAATCATTTGGAGCATATTTTCATATGGTTATAAATAGTTTTAATTTCTTCCTCTGAGAATTGTCTGTTCATATCCATTGACCATTTATCAATTGGAGAACGGCTTGATTTCTTATAAATTAGAGTCAATTCTCTATGAATTTTGGAAATGAGGCTTTTATCAGAACCTTTGATTGTAAAAATGTTTTCCCAATTTATTGTTTCCCTTCTAATTTTGTCTGTATTAGTTTTGTTTGTACAAAAACTTTTCAATTTGATATAATCAAAATTTTCTATTTTGTGGTCAATAGTAATCTCTAGTTCTTCTTTGGTCATAAATTCCTTTCTCTTCCACAAGTCTGAGAGATAAACTTTCTTATGCTCTTCCTATTTATTTATAATCTCATTCTTTATGCCTAGGTCATGATCCCATTTTGACCTTATCTTGGTGTTCGGTGTTAAGTGTGGGTCAATGCCTAGTTTCTGCCATACTAATTTCCACTTTTCCCAGCAATTTTTGTCAAATAATGCGTTCTTATCCCAAAAACTGTGGTCTTTGGGTTTGTCAAACACTAGATTATTAAAGTTATTGGCTGTTTTGTCCTTTGAACCTAACCTATTCCATTGATCAACTAGTATATTTCTTAGCCAATACCAGATCGTTTTAGTAACCACTGCTTTATAATTTTAGATCTGGTGCAGCTAGGCCACCTTCATTTGATTTTTTTTCATTAATTCCCTTGAAAGTCTTGACCTTTTGTTTTTCCATATGAACTTTGTTGTTATTTTTTTCTAGGTCATCAAAATAATTTTTGGGGAGTCTGATTGGTATAGCGCTAAATAAATACATTAATTTAGGTAGTATTATCATTTTTATTATATTTGCTTGCCCAATCCAAGAGCATTTAATATTTTTCCAGTTGGTTAGATCAGACTTACATTGTGTGGAAAGTATTTTGTAGTTTTGTTCATAAAGTTTCTGATTTTCCCTTGGCAGATAGATTCCTAACTATTTTATATAATCAGTAGTTACTTTAAATGGAATTTCTTTTTGTAACTCTAACTGTTAGGTTTTGTTAGTGATATATAAGAATGCTGATGATTTATGTGGGTTTATTTTGTATCCTGGAACTTTGCTAAAGGTGTGGATTGTTTCTAATAATTTTTTTAGTAGAATCTCTGGGGTTCTCTAAGTATGCCATCATATCATCAGCCAAGAGTGATAATTTGGTTTCCTCATTGCCTATTCTTATTCCTTTAATCTCTTTCTCAACTCTTATTGCCAAAGCTACCATTTCTAATACAATATTAAATAGTAACGGTGAGAGTGGGCAACCTTGTTTTACTCCTGATCTTATTGGGAATGGTTGCAGTTTGTCCCCGTTACATATAATGCTTACTGCTGGTTTTAAATAGATGCTACTGATTATTTTAAGGAAAAGTCCATTTATTCCTATACTCTCAAGAGTTTTTAATAGGAATGGATGTTGGATTTTATCAAATGCTTTTTCTGTATCTATTGAGATAATCATGTGGTTTTTGATAATTTAGTTATTAATATGGCCAATTATACTGATAGTTTTCCTAATATTGAACCAGCCCTGCATTCTATTGATCAATTGTATTATCCTGGGGATGATTTTCTATAGTTTTTTTGCTAATATTTTATTTAAGATTTTAGCATCAATATTCATTAGGGAAATTGGGAAGATACCCAAATATTTTATTTTTTCTATAGTTACTTTAAATGGAATTTATCAATCTTTTCTTGCTGGGTTTTGTCAGTAATATGTTGATGATTTGAGTAGGTTTATTTTATATCCTGAAACTTTGCTAAAAGTGTTAATTGTTTTAAGTAGGGTTTTGAGTGATTTTCTAGGATTCTCTAAGATTATCATTATATCATCTGCAAAGACAGACAGTTTTATCTCTTTGTTGCCTATTCTAATTCCTTTATATTTTGGGTCAAAAATCTGAATTTGAAACAAACAATTATTACAAGGTACTTAGGCAGTGGAATTGATAGAGACAGTGGTTATCTAGTTTAGCATGGTTCAGTGTGGTTTATTTAATCTTACAACAAATAATGGTTTCCTAGTGATATAATGATTGCTTTATACTCAGTGTAGAACATATGAGCTGGAATTCTCAGCCCTTTAGATTTGGGGAGGCTGCCCAGAGACCACCAAAGAAAACAAAAGTAGAAAACATTACACCTTAAATTCTTTTTTCATTTGTTACTGTTAAAACCAACATTTCAAGTACGATATTGAATAATTGTGGTGAGAATAGACATCCTTCTTTCAACTTGATCTTATTGAGAATGCATCTACTTCTTTTCATTACAAATAATGCTTGCTGTTGGTGTTAAATAGATACTGCTTATTAATTTGAGAAAAACTCCCTTTTGTAATGTTCTCTGTTTCATTTCTCCTGGAGGTCTCTGGGAGCAGCCTTCCTTTCAATTCAGTAATCACCACAAGTAAGCCAGAGGTTAAAATCCAAATCCTTTATTATCTCTTTCAAAGTCTTGTCTCCTTTTCTGGGGCCTGGTTAGGTTTCTTAGAGGCCTATCTCTCTCCTTGATTCCGGAAGCTTGAGCTCCTGCCACCAGTCCTTTGTGTTCTTTACCTCTCCTGGCTTGTTGAGGTACTTCTGAATGTTTCTTGGTTTCTGTGGGGGAGGCAGGAGGACCACCACCATGGTCTCTGTCTTCAAGTTCTGATTCTGGTTAAGTTCATCCTAGCTTATATGCTCTTTTATCAAAGATATGAATCTTGTAGCTCTATAATAAGTACTAAGTACATGTACTGAACTAGAGAACTGTTAAGCACTATGCTAAAGGACCATAATCTCTATCAATTCCACTCACTTAGCACCTTGTAAGAATCCATTGTTTCAAGTTCAGAGTTCTGGCCCATAACACCCTTTATCCCTATATTCTCTAATTCTTTTTAAAAGGAATGAGTGCTGTATTTTGTCAAAAGCTTTTTCTGCATCTATTGAGATTATCATATGATTTATGTTGATTTTCTTATTATTATGACCAATTATGGTAATATTTTTCTGATATTGAACCACCCCTGAATTCAGGATATAAGTCTCACTTGATCATAGTATATCATCCTGCTGATAAGTTGCTGTAATCTCTTTGCTAATATTTTATTTTATTTTTTTGCATCAATATTCATTAGGGAAATTGATCTGTGATTTTCTTTCTCCATTTTGGCTATTCCTAGGTTAGGTATTAGTACCATATTTGTGTCATAGAAGGAATTTGGCAGAACTCCTTCTTTACCTATATTTCCAAATAGTTTACATAGTATTAGAATTAATTGTTATTTAAATGTTTGGTAGAATTCACTTGTTAATACATTTGACTCTGTAACTTTTTTTCTTAGGAAGTACATTGAAAGCTTGTTCAATTTCTTTTTCTAAAATTCATCTTCTGTTAAGTTTGGTAATTTATATGTTTGAAAATATTCATGCATTTTTATTAGATTGTCAGATTTGTTGCCATGCCATTGGGTAAAATAACTCCTAATTATTGCTTTAATTCCTTTTACATTAGTAGTAAGTTCACCTTTTTCATTTTTGATGCTGGTGATTTTTTTTCTTTTCTTTTTCTAATCAAATTGACCAAAGGTTTATCTAGTTTGTTGTTTTTCTTTTTCTTTTTCTTTTTCTTTTTTTTTAATAAAACCAACTCTTAGATTTATTTATTAGTTAATATTTTTCTTAGTTGCAATTGTACTAATCTCTCCTTTGAATTTCAAATTTTCTAATTTGGTATTTAATAGGGGGGTTTTAATTTGTTCTTTTTTCTAGCTTTTTTTATTTCCATGCCCAATTTATTGATCCCCTTTTTCTCTCTTTTATTTGTGTAAGGATTCACAAATATAAAATTTCCCCAAGAATTGCTTTGGCTGTGTCCTAAAGATTTTGGTATATTGTCTCATTATTGTCATTCTATTGGATGAAATTATGTATGGTTTTTGTCATTTGTTGTTAGATGCTCTCATTTTTTCAAATTAGATTATTTAATTCACAATTGGTTTTTAATCCATCTTTCCTTGGCCCTTTATTGAATAAATTTTTTATTGCATCTTGATCTGAAAAGGAAGCATTTACTATTTCTGCTTTTCTGCATTTGATTGTGAAGATTTTGTGCCCTAATATCAATCTTTGTGTAGGTGCTTTGCACTGCCAAGAAAAAAAAAGTGTATTCCTTTCTGTCTCTTTCAAGTTTTCTCCAGAGATCTATGATATCTAGGTTTTCTAGGATTTCATTAACTTTGCTACTTTTTTTTTCTTTTTTCTTTTGGGATTAGATTTCTCTGATTCTGAGGGGCAATGGTTGATGTCCCCCATTAATATTGTTTTGCTATCTATTTCTTCATATAACTAATTTAATATTTCCCCTATGATTTCCTTCCTCTACCATTTGGTACATATACATTTAGTATCATTACTATTTCATTGTTTATAGTACCCTTTATCAAGATGTACTTTTCTGCCTTATCTCTTTTAGTTAGATCTATTTTTACTTTTGCTTTATTAGAAATCAAAATGTCTACTAATGTTTTTTGTTTGTTTGTTTTACTTTAGCCTGAAGCATAAAAAATTCTACACCAGCCTTTACCTTTCATTCTATATCTCTCTGTGTGTCAAATGTGTTTTTTTGTAAACAACATATTGTAGGATTTTGTTTTTAATCTACTCTGATATTTGCTTCCATGTTGTGGGGAGAGTTCATCTTATTCACATTCACAATTTTGATTACTAGCTCTATGTTTTCCTGCATCTTATTTTCTCCCCTGTATATATTTTGACCTCTTTTTATACTTTGTCTCTCCTTAGTAGTGCAGTGTTTTCTTAAGCCATTTTACCCACTACCTGTTCTACCTTCTATCACCCCTCTCCCCTTCTCTTATCTTTTTCTCCTAGTGTTTCTGCCCTCCCTTCTATCCAGGACTCCCTATTTTTTTTTTCCATTTTCTCTTACTTATTTAAGTCTTTAATTTTAAGTTTTTGACTCTTTGAGCCAAAACTGAAGAGATCAAGCTTCAGACAATGCTCATAATCCCTTCTTTCCCTTGATTGTAACATATATTTTGTGCTTCTTCTTGTTATCTAAGTTGTCCCATTATACCTCCCTTTCTTCTTCTTCCATTACATACTTTTTTTCCACTCACTTAATGTCTTATTTAATATCATCACATCAGAGTACATTCACAATCACACCCTTCATGCATGTAATGGCCCCTCTATTTGCCCTTGTAACACATGCAGTTCTCCTTTTTATCTAAAGAATTGTGAATTTATTTTTAAAGCTTTTTATTTTCAAAACATATGCATAGATAATTTTCAGCATTCACTCTTGCAAACTAGTGTTCCAAATTTTCCCCCTCCCTTTCCCCTACTCTTTCCTGTAGATGGCAAGTAATCAAATATATGTTAAATATGTGCAAGTCTAACAGACACACTCTCAGTAGTTACAAATATTGATTTTCCCACCTAGGGATATAAACAGTTTAACCTTTAAATAATATTTATTTTACCCTGTTTGTCTTTTTATATTTCTCCTGAGTTCTGTTTCTGAAGAATAAGTTTTCTGGGTTTTTTTTTTTTTTGTTTTTTTTTCAATAGAAATTGTTGAAAGTTTTTTACTTCATTGAAGATCCATCCATCTCTTCTCCAGGAAGATGATGCTCAGTCTTACTGAGAAATTAATTCTTGATTGTAGTCCCAAATCCTCTGCCTTTTTAAGGCAAATATCTCTGTGATATTTTAGGCCCTCTTATCTTTTTGGGGGGTGGGTGGGTAGAAGCTGCCAAATCCTGGGTAATCCTTAATGTTTCTCCTTGATATTTGAATTGTTTTTGTCTGGCAGCTTGCAATATTTTTTTTTTCCATTTTCTCTTACTTATTTAAGTCTTTAATTTTAAGTTTTTGACTCTTTGAGCCAAAACTGAAGAGATCAAGCTTCAGACAATGCTCATAATCCCTTCTTTCCCTTGATTGTAACATATATTTTGTGCTTCTTCTTGTTATCTAAGTTGTCCCATTATACCTCCCTTTCTTCTTCTTCCATTACATACTTTTTTTCCACTCACTTAATGTCTTATTTAATATCATCACATCAGAGTACATTCACAATCACACCCTTCATGCATGTAATGGCCCCTCTATTTGCCCTTGTAACACATGCAGTTCTCCTTTTTATCTAAAGAATTGTGAATTTATTTTTAAAGCTTTTTATTTTCAAAACATATGCATAGATAATTTTCAGCATTCACTCTTGCAAACTAGTGTTCCAAATTTTCCCCCTCCCTTTCCCCTACTCTTTCCTGTAGATGGCAAGTAATCAAATATATGTTAAATATGTGCAAGTCTAACAGACACACTCTCAGTAGTTACAAATATTGATTTTCCCACCTAGGGATATAAACAGTTTAACCTTTAAATAATATTTATTTTACCCTGTTTGTCTTTTTATATTTCTCCTGAGTTCTGTTTCTGAAGAATAAGTTTTCTGGGTTTTTTTTTTTTTTGTTTTTTTTTCAATAGAAATTGTTGAAAGTTTTTTACTTCATTGAAGATCCATCCATCTCTTCTCCAGGAAGATGATGCTCAGTCTTACTGAGAAATTAATTCTTGATTGTAGTCCCAAATCCTCTGCCTTTTTAAGGCAAATATCTCTGTGATATTTTAGGCCCTCTTATCTTTTTTGGGGGGTGGGTGGGTAGAAGCTGCCAAATCCTGGGTAATCCTTAATGTTTCTCCTTGATATTTGAATTGTTTTTGTCTGGCAGCTTGCAATATTTTTTTTTTCCTTGAGAATGTAATTTCCTTGAGCCTTGTAACAATGTTCCTTAGCATTTTCCTTGTGGGATCTCTTTCTGAAGTTTATTGGTGGATTTTTTCATTGAGTATTTTCATTGTTCCTGGAATATTTGGACAATTTTCTTTGATGATCTCTTGAACAATCCTATCTGGGCTTTTCTTTTGGTTATGGCTTTCAGGCAGTCCAATAATTTTTAATTTGTCTCTTCTAGATCTATTTTCTAGGGCACCTATTTTTCCAAGAAAGTAGTTTATATTTTCTTCCATTTTTTTTTTTTCATTATTTTTTCTTGATATCTCACGGAGTAATTAGCTTTCTTTTGCCCTGTTCTAGATTTTAATGTGCTAATTATTTTTCAGTTAGCTTTTGTATTTCTTTGGCCATTTGATTCATTCTACTTTTGAAGGTGTTCTCATTATTGGATATTTTTTTTTTGCATTTGGCCAATTGTGTTTTTTAAGGAATTATCTTCCTTTTCCAAGTTGTTGACTCTCTTGCATACTTCTTTTTTTTCTTTTTTTTCTTCTACTTCTCTTATTTGCCTTTTAGTTTTTATGACCACTAATAAAGAAACCTCTTTGGGCTTGAGAACAATTCACTCTGACATTTCCACTGTGGACATTTTCTTCTTGTCTGAGTTGGTGTTTTGGTCCTCCCTGTCACTTTAGTAGCTTTCTGTGGTCAAAATTATTTTATATTGTTTGCTCATTGTTTTTCCCTTTCTTTTGGTATTTCCTCCTTTTTATTTTACTTTTATGGCTGAGCTCTATTCCTGAGGTAAAGGGGACACTGTCCCAAGTTTCTTGTGCAACATTGAACTTTGGCTTTGACCATAATGGCCCCTTACATTTATAGGGAGTAGCTTTATCTGCTGTTTTCAGGAAACAGTCTGCTTTCCCAGAATTTGCCTTCTAAGCTGTGATTAGGAGTTGTCCCCATGATTTGCTCCTCTGCTGAACCAGGACTGAGAGTCTCAGTTGTCATGATTAAGATCCTCTCACTGACTTTCCCAGACTCCATCTAAGCTGGGCTGAACATTCTTTTCACCTCAATGAGAAGGATCTTTCTTGAAGTTTTTCCAGTATATTTTGAGGTGGAGAGGGGCTTCATTCCATGAGAATCTGTTCAAAAGTTTGATTTCATGTTGTTTTTGAGGGAACCTGGGAGAGTTTGAGCAGTTTCCTGCCTTCATTCTCCCATACTGGGTCCACTCCTATAGAGTTATCTTTCTATATGCAGATGGCTGTTTCTATCCAAAGTTCATTAAAATTCATTTGGATCAATTTAACCGCTGAGAAGAACCAAGTGTTTCATAGTTGATCACCACACAGAATTGCTGTTACTATATACAATGTATTTCTAGTTCTCCTTGTTTCAGCATCTATTCATATAAATCTTTCCAGGCTTTTCTAAAATCATCTTCTTCATCATTTTTAATAGAACAATGACATTCCATTACTTTCATATACCATGAATTATTCAGCCATTCCTCAATTGAGGGGAATTTACTCATATTCAAATTCTTTGCCACCACAAAATGAGCAGCTACTAATTTTGCATATGTGGGTTCTTTTTTCTCCTTTCTGACTACCTTGGGATACAGACCCAGTAATAGCACTGCTGGATCAAAGAGTATGTACAATTTTATAGCTCCCTTTTTAATAAATAAATAAATAAACAGAATTTTTAAAAAAAAAAAAGAAAGAAAAAGAGAAAAGGAATATAAAACAAAATAAAACAAAGCAAGAGAACATTGTCATGTACCCAGAAGAACATCAGGCAGGATTCAAATATATAACAACAAATTACCAGTTCAAGAAAAGTACACACACACACACACACACACACACACATGCATATAACATATATAAGAAAGAAATTACATTCATTGGTGTACATTTGTTCTTTGCTTCCTTGTAAATTTTTCTTCTGTTCTCTGTTGTGTATATTTTTTATTCTATTTTTTTCTCCTCCTCTTCCCACATTTTACTTCCAAGTAGGCTATAGATAAGAAAGGATATGTTTATGTACACTTATATAAATATATACATGCACACACAATGCTTCCTCCATCTATTTACATATAACTTCCCTATTCTCCCTGAATCTTAGTTTAATTGTGCTCCCTAATTTGCCTTACAGAGTCTTTTTTCTGCCCCAAACCTGTGAGGAGGGTCTTTGCTCCTCTGCTACCCCAAACTCTGGTGCGGTAACATTTCTCCTCATCTTGGAACTGAGACCAAAGACTACCACTCACATGATTATGGCCAATGCAACAGAGTTCTTCTCCTGATGTTAGCAAAGGGAATCTCTATAATCTCCTGATTCATTTCACTTAATTCTCATTAATGCAATAGACCTTTCTTGCCAACTTTCTAAGTTGTCTTTGCCTAGAAAATCATTTCACACAGCTCTTTTATGGGTTTTGTTTCTCCTGAATTGGCTTTGAAGCATTGTTTAAAGATCTTTTGGAGGATTTAGTGGAAGAACTCTGGTAGTTGTCTTTTCTCTTTCATCTTAGCTCCACCTACCTCTCACATTTATCACGTTAAGATTTGTAAAGACCTTTACATTTTTTATTTGATTCATATAAAAACAAAATTATGAAATAATTGTTATGAATTTCATTTTACAGGCAAAAATAAAACCCCAAACTCAGAGAAATTAAATAATGTTTCCAGCATCACAGAATTAGAATGTGATATATCCATACTAGAACCCACGGATTTTTTACTCTACGGGGCATGTTCTATTATCTATAACATGCTGACTTTTTGAAATCAGTGAAGGATTCTAATCCTTAGAGACAAAGCAAAGTCAACACACCATGGATATGATTGAATTTTCAAATGCATTTTCCACCTCAGATTCTAAGTAACCCATTTTAAAGGAATGTTGTTTTTACAGGAATCTTCCCTGAAAAATTCAACAGCATGTCATTATTGTTTATTGAATTTAATATAAAAACCTAATCTTGATATTTAAGGTTCTGAAAATCCTAACACTAATCCACTTGTCCATCCATATCAAATTCTTTCCACTCACATATTTGCTTACTCATTTGTTCTTTTCAAATTGCATTACTTCTCAGAATTTATTCATTCTATTCTGAGCTATTATTCTGTTTATGCTATACTTAGTGCTTTATTTTAACTAATCTCTTAATGACCATCATAGTTTATCAGTGTCCATTTTTCTTTTTAATTTTATTCAGATTGACTTCTACCATGAAACAATGAATGTTCTTTTAATTTCTAATTGGGTGAAAATGTTTTTCTCTTTGGAAATTTTTGACATCACTTAGCTTGAACATTTCTTTTATACATATCTTACTATCTTGTATTATATTTCTAAAATTATTGCAAAGAATATTTTAAAATATTTTTTGAAATCAGTGATTATTAATATAAATGGAAGAAGGAAGTGTTCCAGTTATTGTTCTCTTTTGAAGCACTAAATTTTTAAAGTTCATTTAATTTTCCCTACTTTATGTTTCTTATTTGTTTTTCAAGGTATGCTAATTATATTTTGTATACTTTTAACTTAATTTTTCAGTCCTAATATTCTTTCTGCAAAGTTTTCTCTGAAAAATTTTGTTGCCATTTTCCCCATTTATGTATTCATTTTACTTAGTGTATTTGATTTTGTTTTGAAAAAGTGATCAATTTAGAATAGAACACAAACCACTCACTTAGCTAACTTGCCAGAAGTCCAAACTCACTGTTTTGAACAAATCAATACTTTTTAAGGACTACTCTTTTCATTGTCCAAAGACCTTTGTGATCTTCTCCAGGGAGAACCCTTGGAGAAAGCTTGGAAGAAGAAAAGTTATAATAGCATTTTGGGGGAGAGTTTACTTATATTATCATTCAAAGGATCTGTCCCTTCTCTTCTAAGTAGCAATCATCAGAAAGATTTCTTCTCACACCTCATTGTCATTCTGTTCTATTTGACAAGAATATATGAATTGATGTCAAAAAAGGAAGAAAAAAGAAAGGGACTGGATGGCAAGTTAAAATACATGAAATCAAGTCCAGATTTTGCCACTGATTTATTATGCTCAAATCATTTAAATTATGTCATTAGATTTTTTTTCTTATGCTTATTAAATAAAACATATTTGGTGTGGAAAAATAAAATTACACAGGCCGATTGTGGCTTGATTTAAAAAAAAAAATCTCCCTAGTACTTGTTGAGGTGAATTGATCTCCCATTCCTACATATTTTCAAGTGTAGTTTGGTTGACCTCTTTTCAAGTATGTTTAAAAAAAAAAACAATTCTTATTTAAGAAATTTAGAAAAATTGGCTTTTTTATTAGTTATATTAAACTTTCATCAGCCATGTCTATATCTTCTTACTGGCTCTCTCTATATTGGGAAAGCACTCATTCCTTATCTTAAAAGATTCTTTTTCCTCTGCCTTTGATACACAACTATCTTCTACTTGAACTTTTTTATTAGTCAACTTCTAATATCACATTTTGAATTTTACTCCATCTTTTTTTATTCCTTTTATATTCATTGAATGTTAATATATAAATAAATACATGTGATAAATACATATATGTATACATATGTAATAAACATTTATATACACACACGCAGACACACACACACTTTTTTGTTTATTTTTTCCCTGATGGGATATTATATTCTAGAGAATAAGCAAGATTTCTTTTCTAGATAACTATATATATATATATATATATATATATATATACATACATATGTATATGTATATGTCTATATCTATATGTATTTTTAAAAGATTTTAAAACGATTTAAAAGATTTTAAAAGATTTTTAAAAGATTTATTATCAGATTCACAGTAGCTCTGTAATAAATATTATCATATTGACTGGCACCTGCTAATTCTATAATACTCCTGAAGGAAAAAAAAATATAATCCATCTTTCCCCAAGTTTTTATTTTAAATGACAGTATTTAAGAGAAGGGTGTTCAGAGAGGGTTAGTGTCTCTCTGGTGTGAGTGCTTATTGAGACTTTTCCAGCCTGCTCATCCATTTTTGATGTCTACCTGCCATCCAAATCTTATTTGTGGCTCCAAGAACCTGAAGCATGTGCCAGAGGTACATCACAATAAAACTGGCACATAGACTACACCAAGTTAAGAGTAACTAAAAAGCTTCAAATCTGTCCAAAAGGTAGGGGGACATCTACTCTAATCATATGAGGTTTTCCCCATGATGGAATGGGTGGATGAGAATAGGACAGCTGAAGCAGATGGAGGGCTTAGAGCTTGGTCAGACATGAAAGATGCTAAAGTCATCTACTTCATTCTGGGCTGCTGCCAATCATATTGACTTTTATCCTACCACTGGACTTGAAAGACTTGAATTATACTGATAGTTTTCCTAATATTGAACCAGCCCTGCATTCCTGGTATAAAACTTACTTGATCATGGTGTATTATCCTGGGAATGATTTTCTGTAGTTTTTTTTGCTAATAACTTATTTAAGATTTTCATTAGGGATGATTGGTCCCTATTCATTAGGGAGATTGGTCTATAATTTTCTTTCTTTGTTTTCAACCTACCTGGTTTAGGTATCAGTACCATGTTTGTATCATAAAAGGAATTTGGTAGGATTCCATTCCCTATTTTTTCAAATAGTTTATAAAGCATTGGGGCTAATTGGTCTTTGAATGTTTAGTAGAATTCAAATGTAAATCCATCCAGTCCCAGGGATTTTTTTTAAGGGAGTTGATTAATAGCTTGTTCTATTTCTTTTTCTGAAATGGGACTATTTAAGCAATTTACTTCCTCCTCTGATAATCTGGGAAGCCTTTATTTTTGGAGGTAGTCATCCATTTCACTTAGGTTATCAAATTTATTGGCATAAAGTTGGGCAAAGTAACCCCTTATTATTTCTTTAATTTCCTCTTCATTGGTGGAAAGTTCTCCCCTTTCATTTTTAAGATTACTAATTTGATTTTCCTCTCTCCTTTTTCTAATCAGATTTACCAAAGGTTTATCAATTTTATTTTATTTTTTTATAAATTCAACTCTTAGTTTTATTTATTAATTCAATAGTTTTTTTTTTTTTTACTTTCTATATTATTAATTTCTCCTTTTAATTTTAGAATTTCAAGTTTAGTAATTGATTGGGTTTTTTTAATTTGCTCTTTTTCTAGCTTTTTAAGTTGCAGGCCCAATTCATTGATCTTCTCTTTCTCTATTTTATTCAATTAAGCCTCTAAGGATATAAAATTTTCCCTTATTACCGCTTTGGCTGCATCCCATAAATTTTGCTATGATGTCTCACCGTTGTCATTATCTTGAGTGAAATTACTAATTATGTCTGTAATTTGCTGCTTCACCCAATCATTTTTTAAGATGAGCTTATTTAGTTTCCATTTACTTTTTGGTTTATTTACACACAACTTTTTGTTGAATATAGTTTTGATTGCATTGTGATCTGAAAAGAAAGCATTTACTGTTTCTCCCTTCCTGCATTTAATTTTGAGGTCTTTATGTCCTAATATATGGTGAATTTTTGTGTAGGGTCCATGAACTGCTGAGAAGAAAGTATACTCCTTTTTGTCACCATTCAGTTTTCTCCAAAGATCTAGCATACCTAATTTTTCTAATATTGTATTTACCTCTTTAATTTCTTTCTTATTTGTTTTGTGATTTGATTTATCTAAGTCTGAGAGGGCAAGATTGAGATCTTCCACTATTATAGTTTTGCTCTCTATTTCTTCTTGCAACTCTCTTAACTTCTCCTTTAGGAATTTAGATGCTGTACCACTTGGTGCATATATGTTTAATACTGATATTGCTTCATTGTCTATGGTAATCTTTAGCAAGATATAGTTTCCTTCCTTATCTCTTTTAATTAGATTAATTTTTGCTTTTGCTTGATCTGAGATAAGAATGGCTACCCCTGTTTTTTTTGACTTCACCTGAAGCATAATAGATTCTGCTCCAGACTTTTACCTTTACTCTGATGTATTTCCCTGTTTTAAATGTGTTTCCTGTAAACAACATATTGTAGGATTCTGACTTTTGATCCAGTCTGCTATCCCCCTCCTCTTTATGGGAGAGTTCATCCCATTCCCATTTACGGTTAAAATTACTAATTCTGTATTTCCTGCCATCCTAATATCCCCAGATTATGCTCTTCTTTTTCTTGCCCTTCTTCCCTCCTTCTCTAGTATTAAACTTATTGGTCCTACTTGTGTCACGCAGTTCTCCCTCTTTAGTATTCCTCCCTTCTCCCTTTGAATCCCTTCCTGTTTCTTGTACCCTTCCCTTATTATGCTTTTTCCTTTTCCCTTTTCCTCTCCCACTTTTTAATGAAGTGAGAGAAGAGTCTCTGTAATACAAATATATCAATTATTTCCTCTTTGAGGCAACTCTTATGAGAGTAGGATTCTCACAATGTTCCTCCCCCTCTCTAAGTTCCCTCAGATTTGATAGGTTTCCTTTGCTCCATTGTCACATGTTGTTTCCCTCTTTTTATCTCCCCTTTTCCCTTTTTCTGACACTATCACTTTTCCATTTCTACTTCCCTTTGTTATATTATATCAATAAAATCAGATTATACATGTGATTTTATGTATATTCACAACAGAAATACAGTTCTCAAGAGTTCCTTTTACCTTTTTCCACTTCTCTTGAGTCCTATTGTTGGAGATCAAATTTTTTGTTTAGAACTGGATTTTTCCTTAGAAACAAATGGAATTCATCTGTTTCATTAAATGTCCATCTTATTCTATGGAAAAAAAAAATACTCAGCTTAGCTGGGTAGTTTATTCTTGGCTGCATTCCAAGTTCTTTTGCCTTTTAGAATATCTAATTCCAGGCCCTTCAATCCTTTAATGTTGAGGCAGCAGATCTTGCATGACCCTTATTGTGGCACCTTGCTATTTGAACTGTTTTTTCCTGGCTGTTTGTAAATTTTTTTCTTTAGTCTGAAAATTCCGAAGTTTGACCACAATATTCCTTGGAGTCTTTATTTTAGGGTCTTTTTCAGAAAGTGTTCAATGAATTTTTTCAATTCCTATTTTCCCTTCTGGTTCTATTAGTTCTGGGCAGTTCTTTTGATGATTTCCTATAAAATAGTATCTAGGCTTTTTTTTTGTTTCATCATAATTTTTGGTTAGTCCAATGATCCTCAAGTTATCTCACCTAGATCTATTTTCCAGGTCTGTTGTTTTTCCAAGTAAATAGTTGACATTTTTTTCTGATCTTTCTTTTTTTTTTTTCTTTCTTTTTTTTTTTTTTTTGGTTTTGCTTGACTGATTCTTGATGTCTCAATTTGTCTATTTGTTCAGTTCTGTATTTTAGTGAGTTATTTTCTTCATTAGCTTTTTTACTTCTTTTGGTATATGTCCAATTGAGTTGTTTTGCTGTATGGAATTTTTTTCTATTTCACTATTTTTTTTTTTTTTTTAGTGAGTTACTTTATTTTTCCAATTCACAAATGTAATGACCGCGTATTTAAAGTCAGCCGGAGTCAGGAATTCAGGTTAAGGGGAAAATCTTCAATATTTATTGAAGTGAAGAGGTGAATAAAGATTGCTATAGCAAATATAGGCAAGAAAGATTGCAATAGCAAATATAGGCAGTTGCGACAGGAAGCCAGCTAAGAGAGAGCAACGCGAGCCGAGCCAAGAGTGGAGTCAACCGTGGAGGCAACCGTGGCAATGGCCACCCCAAAAGTCTCTCCTCCCCTTCCTTTTCCACTCCCCTGCCTCCACCCACCAAAATCGTCATTTCCTATACAACACATCAGGACTTGCACAAAGAGTGGGTGGGGGCCATTCTTTCTCCAAGCTTACATATTAATAGAGTATGGTCCAATTACTATTTAGCCTCATGTGCTTGGGACCTCAGTGCATCAACTCAAGCCTCAGCCCATTACACACAAATTCTGTTTTCCTGCACTTCTTGGGAGTTTTTTACCTTTTCCAATTCACATTTCATGAAGTTTTTTTCTTTTTCCATTTTATCAAATTTTTCTTTTAGTGAGTTATATGCCTTTTCTGTACTCTCTTGCATAGCTTCTCTTTTCTTTCCCCATTTTTTTTTCTAGTTCTCTTTTAAGGTTTTTTAATAGTCTCTTCTAGGAGAGCCTTTTGTTTTGGGGCAACAATTGTCTGGTGATTGTCTGCTATTAGTTTCTTTAGGATTGAAAAGCTGTTCTCTTTCTGTATAGAAACTATCAATCATTCTTTTGATTTATTTACTTATTTTCTTAAAGCCTATAGGGTCTTCCTTAAGAGCCAGGAGGTTACCAGCTTCCTCTGCAGAGCAGTGAAAGGTGTTTGGACTGGTAGCTGTCCTGCCAGCCGGCTACAAAAAGTAGTTCTTTAATGTTTCTGGGAAAGAGTTCCCCACCCGGGATTAACTCAGGCCAGCAGAGCCCAGCTGGGAAAGTTCCCTGCAAAGAACCCCCTGCTGTGTGAGATAATGACTGCCCTGGGGCTAGATGCAGAGAAGTGAGAGTTTCACTACCCCAAGCCAAAGCCTGCCCTGGGGCTATGGGTATTAGCAGTTGAGCAGTGAATGGATTTGCAGGGACTGGAAGTTTCTGCCCGGGAAGCACAGTCTGCTGGGGAAGTTCTATTGCCCCAGGCCGAGCCCCCACTGTGCTGATTAGAGGCTGACCAGGCTTTGCCCCACTGTGGTGCAGATTTGCACCTGCCCCCGCAAAAGTCCAGAACTGCAGGATGTGGCTGCAGGGCTGTGTTACAGTCTGCCTGAGTCACTTCCAGGTTTGAGTGGTTACAGCCAGATCTTGTTAGGTTCTGGCGTTTTTTAGAGCACCTTCTGTTTTAGGCTTTAATTTCTCTGCCATTTTACTGCTTTGTAGTCAAGGCAGAGCAGTTAGGCTATAGCAGAGTCCTCTTTATAACTTCTCTAGCCACAGAGATCACCCCTGCCCCTGGTCTGCTCAGGACGCTGTCTGTGCTAGTCTGTTCCTAGCCCCTCAGGACAAACCTTTTTTGGTGATCTTCTAGATTGACTTTGACCGGTAAGTTGTAGTGCTTCTAATCTTCATGAATTTAAGCAGTGAAGAGCTATTTTTGAGGCTGAATTAAATAGTTGTTTATGAGGGGAATGAGAGCAGCTTAGAAAGTCATGTGTGCCTTCTCTGCCATCTTGGCTCCCTAATCTATCCGTTGGTCTTTCTCAAAAACAAAAACAAACCATGATGACAACAATTAAGTCAATGATATCACATACATGACTCTTGTATTGCCCTAAGTCAGTCTTTCTATAATTAATACAGGGGATTTTGCATTGAACCTATAAATAGATTTTTTTCATAGTATAGTGTACCTGGCTTCCATCCTATACATGAGGTCCCAAACATTATTTTTTCTCATTTAATATCCCTATTACAGATAAAACAATTTTAACATTCTTTCCCCCAAAATTTTGAGTTCCAAGTTTTCTCTATTTCTTTCCCCATTGAGAAAATAAGCAATTTGACATATGTTATACATGTGTAATCATTCAAAAAAATGTTTCCAGGAAAGTCATTCTGTGAAACACAGACAAAAACAAACAAACATGAAAAATTAAGTTTAAAAAAAAAAGTATCTCTGATTTACATTCAGTTTTTACAAGTTCTTTGGCTGGATTTGGACACCTCTTTTATCATAAGCCCTACAGAATTTTCTTGTTATCATCATGTTGATGAGAACAGCTAAATAATTCATAGTAAATCATCATATAATATTTCTGTTAGTTTGTACAATATTCTCCTGGTTCTGCTCATTTCATCAACACAGTTCACATAATTATATCAGTTCATATAAGTCCTATCTTATTTTTTCTCAGAGCATCTTGATCATCATTTATTTCTTTTTTATAATTACTATATTTTATTTTTAGATTTTAACATTTACTTTTATGAGATTTGTATTTCCACTTTTTTCCTTCCTTCCCCATAGCCCTCCTGAAGACAGCAAGCAATTATATTAATATATATTTACAATCATATTAAACATATTTCCACATTAGTTGTGTTTTGAAAGAAGAACCAGAATAAAAAGAAAAAAATGAGGAAGAAAACAACAAAAAATTTAAAATTCCAAACTTTGATCTGCATCTAGACGACATAGTTCTTTGGATACCATTTTCCATCATGAGCTGATCATCATCACATAATTTGCTATTACTATGTGCAGTCTTCTCCTGTTTCTGCACACTGCACTTAGCATCAATTCATGCAAGTTTTTCCTGGTTTTTCTGAAATCTGCCAGCTCATCATTTCTTAGAGAATACTATTTATATGCCACAATTTCTTCAACCATTTCCCAGTTAATGATCATACATTCAATTTCCAGTTCTTTGCCACCACATACACATACATGTTACAAAAATCCTTGCCATTTCTTAAAGCACAATAGCATTTCATCCCAAACATATATAATAACTTGTTCAACCATTCCTCAACTTCTGGATATCCCCTCAATTTTAATTCTTTGACACAACTAAAAGAGCTACTATTAATATTATATTTTGTTATCCTTTTTTTATAGTCTCTTTGGGATATGAAACTAATAGTATTGGTTGAGCAAGGGGTAAGCTAGATTTTATAGCTCTTTGGGCATTGTTCCAAATTACTCTCCAGAATCATTAAATAAGTTCACCAATAGTATATCAGTGTCTCAATTTTCCCTACCTCCAATGTTTGTCAATTTCCTTTTCTGTCATATTAACCTGACAGATGTGAAAAAGTGGCCCAGAGTTGTTTTAATTTACTTTTCTCTAATCAATAGTGATTTACAGTGTTTTTATATGACTATGGATGCTTTTTAATACTTTCCCTGAAAACTATTTATATTCTTTGGCTGTCTATCAATAGAGGGATTGCTTTTTTTAAATTTTTATTTAATAATTACTTTATATTGACACTAGTTTCTGTTCCGATTTTTTTTTCCCTCCCTCCCTCCATCCCCTCCCCTAGATGGCAAGGAGTCCTTTATATGTTGGATATGTTGCAGTATATCCTAGATACAATATATGTTTGCAGAGCCGAACAGTTCTCTTGTTGCATAGGGAGAATTGGATTCAGAAGGTATAAATAACCCGGGAAGAAAAACAAAAATGCAGATAGTTCACATTCGTTTCCCAGTGTTCTTTCTTTGGGTGTAGCTGCTTTTGTCCGTCATTTATCAATTGAAACTCAGGTCTCTTTGTCAAAGAAATCCACTGAGGAATTGCTTTTTGACCCACTTTACATATTTGAGAAATAAAATCTTTATTAGATAAACTCACTCTAGATTTTTCAGTTATGATATATCCCTCAACCTATTTTCTTCATTTAGGCTACTTTCTCCCTCCTTTTATATTGTCCATTCTTCTTTTTTTTTTATCTCCCCCAAACTATTCTCCTTTCTATCAGCTTCATTTTATTCTTTCTCTTTTTACTTTACTGCATGATAAGACAGAGCTTTATCCCAACTGTGTGTATATATTATACCCTCTTTGAACCATTTCCAGTAAGAGTAAGATTCATGTTCTCTGCTCCCCCCATTCCCCATTTTCACTTACACTAAAATCTCTTTCAGGAATTTTTATGTCACATAATTTGTTTAATTCTAAGCCTCCCTTTTACCTTCTTCCACACATTATTTTTTTTTTCCTCCCTTAATTTATTTATTTATGAGATAACCTTACCATAACATTTGTAATATTACTCTAAGTTTGGGAATTCACATTCAACAGGCATAATCTTAAAGATGGTGGTACAAGTTTATTACTGCTCAGAACCTTAATTTAAATAAGACCCAAGAGAAGAAGAAACTTGTAGCACAAAAGTAATAAACAATGAACACAGTGTCCACCATAACAAACAAACAAACAAAACAGCATACAAGATACATTATCACCACTATGAAGAAGCACAAACACTTGAATTACTTGGCTGGGAAGACTCGTGGTCATAGCTATTCAGAGTCTCGAGGGGGAATCATTGCTAGGAAAATTTGTACAAGACTTCCCAGCCCAAATTCTCAAAGTCCCTTTCCACCAAGGGGATGTTTAATAGGCTGAGGGAAAAAAAGACACTACTCTAAGATTTCTCATTTGAAAGTGACTCTTGAGACATAACATACTCCCAGATACAAGATGTTCTATTATAAGAGGCCCACCAAGGAAAACATCTGTTGATCCCTTTAGGAGGATTGTGTTTACTCAAGGAACTGGCCAGTTTTCTGAGGTAAACACAGGCCTGCAAAAAAGGATACTCAATTAATTAATGCACCAGAAGAGTGGCCTTTTAACTTCTTTGTGCTTTCCTGGAATTTTATCATATAACTGCAAGCACATTCTCATGTTCTCAGCAAAAAGTTACTTAAAAGATATGGCTGAAATTTACTTAAGATTCCTTATTCACTAGCATTCCTTACAATTTGGTCCTATATACCTGTCTTCAAGTTGGTCAAATGAAACAACAGGGCTTCAACTATCACAAATAATCCCTTATGCAACTCATAATTTAAAAGCAAATAGAACAATCAGAAATATTCACTTACACATAGAAAAAGCTAGTAGTGTAGAAGAAGCCATAGCTAAAAGGAAATGCATAATACAAGGTTCAAAGCAGAGAACAAACATTAAAATCATAGGGTATAAACATGATAACTATTTCCATAATGAGTTCCATTCTGATACTGAGGGAAACAATTGTATTCAGATCTCATACATCAAATGTACAATATTGTATATATTATCTATATTAGTTTCAATGGCACTTGATTCATTAATGTAAACACACCATGAGGTATTTTTGATCATTCATACTCCTGCAACTAACATATCATCTAAAGCAATTTGATTTCTAAGGATGGTATAAGCTAAGGAACTTAGGATTCTTGGAAGTTCTGCAAGCCTTAGGCAATTTTATTTACAAGCTCCTAAGTAGCAGCTATGTTGGGCTAAAACAACTTCAAGATTCATATATCCTGTTTGCAACATCCCAATAGTCAGCAATACTCTTCACTGTCTCATATATTTAATTTTCCCCCAGTATAATTTATTCAATAATAGTTACCCACCAGAATAGGAATGATTTAGATCTAGAACTAAGTGGATATCTAGTCTTGAATCTACCAGGTGTTATCTTTGACTTATTTCTCCCCAATTTGGTCTTACATTCTTTTTTGAAAGTCAAGGTGAAAGGAATAGTCAGATTGGATCAGTACACAGGTATTCCTTTAGTTCTCAGGTTCTCCATACCCAAAGGAAATGGTACCATCTGGGTGATAAGGCAACCAATAGCACAGGCTTTGAGAAAGCTTTTGTTCAGCTTCTTTACAGAGAACTTTACTAATCCCATTTAGGCACTACTATCTATCATTTATTGTAAGTTCTAGACCTTCCTTATGGTTTCAAAATCATGATTTGGAATCTTTCTAAGATATCTAAACTTATTACACTTATTCCCAAACCATATGTTTAAATTCAAATTTGATCTTTATTTTCTCAATATCTGGCCCTTGTAACAAAGTAGACACAATTTAAAATTATATAGGCAATTCTATAAAGTTCTCTTTCTCCATCAGGATACAAATATTTATTGTAATTGCTTGTATGTGGCTAGTCATATTTATATACATTCTATAATTTGAAAAACATCAAACTGAATTGTTAGTGATGTATTCTTTTTCAGTGATATTTACCCAAATCTTAACCCAATGATTCCTATCCTAAGTCCCAAATACATTGTAACAGGGGACCCACTCAGATACTGGATAAATTTGGTCTATTCACCAACCAGTTCCAGTTCCTCCCCAAATCAATGGGGCCGAAAGTCTTTTAGGAGCTTTTGAAACTACTTCTTGCTGAGAATGGGAAAAGAGCTTGGTCATCCTATAGGCTTCCATTTTTTTTGGGGGGGGGGTGATGGAGGGAGTGGTGTTAAGCTGGAACTGATTGAAGCATCCAATGGGTTAATTGAGATTTCTGAAACTATTCAATGAAGCTGTAAATGATTAAAATCTAGAATAAAAAACAAATCTAACAAATTGAGGTTAGGGTAGTCTGAGATAAAAATACCAGCCCAAGGGGGAGAGGGGTGGAGGCAAGATGGGGAGAAGACATGTGACATTCAAAGTTCCTCTAATATACTTACTACCAAATTCAGCCTCAAAATTAGTGTTTGACAGGTAAAATTCACAAATATTGGAATTAACACAACTTACCAGCCAAAGATAATCTGGAAGATAGTCAGAAAGGGTTTGTCCTGATCAGAGGAAGCAGGCCAGCACAAGCAGAGAGATAGAAGCAGAGGCTAGCATACTGAGTGGATCAAGCCGGGGAGTTCTCATTGGCTGGAAAATTTACAGGGAGGACTCTACTACAGGTTGGATGCTCTACTTTGGTTGCAAAGCACCGGGCAGCCTCTAATCTGCATGGGGTGGGGGTGGGGGGTCCTGCCTGGGGCAATAGAACTTCTGCAGAACTTCTGAACTACACTTCCCAGAGCAGAGACATTTCTGGTGCAGAACTCTTCCCAGGGCAACTGCTAGTCCCCATGGTGGGATTCTGCCTGAGGCAGTGACACTTTACCTTCTCAGCCTCTAGTCCCAGGGCAGTTGTTAATCCACACAGCAGGGGATCTTCCCAAGGCACTTCTACATCTATGCCTGTGATACCCAGGGCAGAGTGTGATGCGGGGCTTTTCCCAAAGCACTTCCATAACCCCACTGCTCTTAATAGCCTATTTTGCAGGACAGATACTGTCCATATATCTATCCCTGCTCTGCTGAGGAAGGTGGTAACTTCCTTGCCCTGAAGGCAAACCCTAAGGAGTTTTTTAAAAAAATGGATAAAAAAGCCAATGGACCATTGGTAGCTTAAAAAAAAAAAAAAAAAAAAAAAAAAAAAAAAAAAAAAAAAAAAAGAATAAAAAAGCCGAACGGACCATTGAAAGCTTCTGTACAGAAAGAGAGCAGGTTTTCTGTAATGACCGCGTATTTAAAATCAGCCGGAATCAGGAATTCAGGTTCAGGGAAAAATCTTCAATATTTATTGGAGTGAAGAGGTGAATAAAGATTGTGATAGCAAATATATACAGCTGCGACAGGAAGCCAGCTAACAGAGAGCGATCTGAGCTGAGCCAACCATGGCAGTGGCAATCCCAAAAATCCCTCCTCCCCTTCCTCTTCCACTCCCCTGCCTCCACCCATCAAAATCGTCATTTCCTATACAACACATCAGGACTTGCACAAAGAGTGGGCGGGGGCCATTCTTTCTCCAAGCTTATATATTAATAGAGTATGGTCCAATTACTATTTAGCCTCATGTGCTTGGGACCTCAGTGCATCAACTCAAGCCTCAGCCCATTACATCTCCCGCTTTCTTTTGTTTTAGAACACAGGTGATCATGCCATCCCTGACTCCTCAGGGAGGTCAGAGCCCCCAAGGGGAGGTGATCACACCCTCCCTGATTTCTCAGAAAAGGAGGTGAAAACACCGAAAAGGAGGTGATCACGACCCCCCTGACTTCTCAGGAAGGGAGGTGAAAGCACTAAAAAGGAGATAATCACGCCCTCCCTGACATCTCAGGAAGGGAGATGAAAAGCACCAAAGAGAAGTGGGGGTTGCTAGCAGGTTTCTGGGCTCAAGGGTCTTATTATGCACAAACCCATCAGCATGGGAACACATAGCACATAGCACATAGCAACAACGCAGAGGCTATTAGTGATGACTCTCCCCACAGTCAGTGCAGGCTTGAAGTGGTGTAACAAACATGAATTATATACCCAAGTAACGGTATAACAAACAATATAAATCAACATTATGATGTAAAAGATTGCCAGAAGTCCTAGAAGGAGAGTATGTAAACAGCAGTCACACATACACCTCTTCAGCAGCCAAGAGAAAATCCAAAACCAATCTATTGTCCATTGCTTCACATAGTGGGGAATCCAATGATTCCCCCCAAGTGTTTGAAGTCCAGCAAAAGTCTTTTTATATCTTAGGGAATCCAATGATTCCAGCAGATTTTGAAGTCCTGTAACAGTCATATCATTTCTCAGAGAATCCAATGATTCCTGAGGGCTTTCAAGTCTTATGTCTCAAAGAATCCAATGATTCCTGAGGGATTTAAAGTCCTACAACAATCTAATGTCTCAGAGAATCCAATGATTCCTGAGGGATTTAAAGTCCTACAACAATCTAATGTCTCAGAGAATCCAATGATTTCTGAGGGTTTTGAAATCCAATGATTTTCTATGTCCATGAGTGAAACGCCATAACTGCCACACTTTTTCAATGGTGAGCACAATCAACAACAGAACCACCCAATGTTTCTTGGGTCTTCTCCTTCGTTTCAAGGGTCTGCTCCGTCTCTCTGCAATGGACAAGGCGAATATGGCTCGTTGGCACCCATCTGATTCCTTCTCCACCTGTAGAGATACAAGCAAACCCTCTCCCCCAAGCAGTTAGCCTATCTGGTCCCTTCCATTCACCACTTTCTGGGTCTCTCCACATCACCTGGCAATTATCTAAAGAGAGTTGAGCTGCTCGCACTGGACATTGCCCTTCCGGTGGGTTATAAAACCTGTCTGCCGGAGCCAGTGCATCTTTGTCAAAAATCAAGAAGTTAATAGTATAAAGTGCTAGATTTAGTAGTTCTCTAGGGTTACCTGTGGCTCCCCCTTTCTTTTGTTTTTGGAGGAGTGTCTTAATGTCTCTGTTTCTCCTCTCTACTATTGCCTGTCCTTGAGGATTAAAGGGTATGCCAGTGGTGTGTAAAATCTTATACTGTGCACAAAAGTGTGCAAAATGTTTGGAGGTGTATGCAGGACTATTGTCTGTTTTTATTGCTTGTGGCACACCCATAATGGCAAAAGCTTGCATGAGGAATTCAGTGACCACTCGGGCTGTCTCTTTTGCTGCTGGTATGGCAAAAGTGAAACCTGAAAAGGTGTCTACCACAACATGGATAAAAGACAGACAACTGAAGATTTATAATGGGTCACATCCATTTGCCAGATTTCATTGGGTCTCAAACCACGAGGGTTCTTCCCTGGAAGCAGTGTAGGAGTGTGGAAAGGAAGGCAAGCTGTACAGCTTTTTACTATGCTCCTAGCTTCCTCTTTTGTTTTCCCAAATTGTAAACGCAAAGCTCGAGCAGCCTGATGGTATTTAGAATGGAATTCCTGGGCCTCCTGAAATAAAGGTGTACTGGCTAACATAGTTAAAAGACTATCTGCCTTTGAATTCCCATCAAAAATAGGGCCTGGGAGTCCACTATGTGAGTGGACATGCAAGATATAAATCTTACCTGGATGTTTTCTCACTTGCTCCTGAAGTTCCTTAAAGAGCTGATATATATTAGAAGCTGCAAATTTTATTTGGGCTGTGGCAATTCTTTGTATCACAGCTACTGAATAGGCTTGAATCAGATATTATATTTATGTCTCCTGGGTAATAAGTGAGAGCTAACATGATTGCATAAAATTCGTTCTGCTGAGTGGACTGAAAAGGAGTTCTGACTACTCTCTTTATAGTTAAGTCATGAGAGTATACAGCACAAATATTGTGTTTGGATGCATCTGTAAAGATAGTTGGTCCTTTAAGAACTTTAGAAACTTTTTCTTCAAGAATCCATCGCCAATTATGTAAAAGTATGGTTATCTTTAATGGAGACCCATGTATAAAATTAGGAGCCATGGCTAATAGAATTTGCCACTCTGGGATGGTCTCACAACACACATTAATTTGTGTATTGGTGTAAAAGGTGTATATCTTATCAGGTCTTGCCCCAGATAATTGTACTGCTCGCTTAATGGCCTTTAACAAAATTCTAGCCACAAGCACTGGGTAAGGAGTAAGGCTTTGTTCTGGTTGTGCCGGGTGGTTCACCCACTCTATCACACTGTCTCCTTGATGAAGGACTGCTGTGGGTGCCTCTTGTGTGGCAAAAACTGATATTTCCAAGGGGTTTTGAGTGACTCTTTCAACCACATTGGATAAAGCCAGTTCAACTTCTCTCAAAGCCTCTTGAGCTTCTTTTGTAAGCTGGCATGGTGAATTTAAAGCACTGTCTCCCCTTAAAATATCATATAATGGTTGTAACTGATAGGTAGTCAAGCCTAACACTGGTCGCATCCATTGGATATCTCCTATCAATTTCTGAAAATCATTTAAGGTGTTTAGCTTCTCTGTTCTTAAGGACAGTTTTTGTACTGTAAGCACCTTAGGGTATACTTCATATCCTAAATATTGAAAAGGAGCATGTCTTTGAATTTTCTCTTCAGCTATGTATAATTTGTAGTATCTTAGTGTTTCTATGGTCTTTTGTAGAAATGCTTCTAACATTTGTTCCTCAGGTGCACATCCCAATATATCATCCATATAATGTAATAGCATAACTTTTGGAAATGCATTTCTTATTGGAGCAAGAGCAGCAGCAACATACATTTGACACATAGTGGAGCTGTTTTTCATTCCCTATGGCAAAACTGTCCATTCATATCTTTTATAAGGCTCAGCTAAGTTAATGCTGGGCACTGAAAAGGCAAATCTTTTCATATCCTCCTTATCCAGAGGGATAGAATAGAAACAATCCTTAATATCGATGACCCAAAGAGGCCACTCTCTAGGCAATTGAGTAGGAGATGGAAGTCCAGGCTGAAGAGTTCCCATAGTTTCCATCTGTTCATTTACTTTTCTTAAATCAGTGAGCATCCTCCATTTTCCCGATTTCTTTTTTACAACAAACACTGGGGAATTCCAAGGACTTAGAGAAGGTTGTAAATGCCCTTGTTCAAGCTGCTCCTGTACCATATCTAATAAGGCCTGAATTTTATCGCTACCTAAGGGCCACTGTTCTATCCACACTGGTGTATCAGTTTTCCATTGGATAGGAACAGGTGAAAGTGTTGGCAGGCCTTCAACAGCAGCCCTGCTTAAAAAACTGAAGTACTCATTTTTAACCCCAGTTGTTATAAAACGTCTCTTCCCCACAGATTGATGGGGAGTTTTTCAACTATAAAAGGAGTAAAAACTCCTGTTTTGCCTTCAAAAGTCCATCTCATAGGGGCAGCACTAACTTCAGCTGCTATTGATCCTCCTACTCCAGACATATAGGTGTCTGCTTTAATCTTTGGCCAGTGACTGGGCCAATTGGCACCTCTAATGACTGTACGATCTGCACCTGTGTCTACCAATCCTTCCAATGGTAGGCCATTTATATAGATCATGAGCATAGATCGGTCAGCTGTTACAGCTGATGTCCAGTATATTCCTGGATTTTGTGGTCTGGAGTCAGAATCTGGGTGACTATCACCAGGTTGCTTATTAGGATTCTGTATGAGTAAACCTGATGCTACTACTTCTCCTGGATGATAAGTCACACATTGTCTACCTGTATTAGTGACTGGGATATTATCTACACATTCCCCAGTTTCCCACATCAGTGTGTGGATGGACACTTTTGTACGTACAAAAAGGAGGTGAAATGGTCAAGCCTACTGTGCCTGGAGGTAGGGGATCCATAGGCTGGAGAGGAACAGATTTCACCTCTCCAGGGGGTATCTCAGTTGTCCCAGCTGCATACAGCTCTATTCTCCCCAATTGTAATTCCCTTCTGCCATCAGGTTGCTTCCTGGTTGGTTGACTGTGTAATCCCCTTCTCCCATCATATGGCTTTCTGGCTGATTGGTCATGTCTGGGTACTGGACTTCTAGGCCCTCCCTGGGTGCACCATTGGCTGCCATCATGCCCCAAGTGTTTTTTGCCTTGGGCCCTGGGGCTGAGCCCCTCATCCCGTTTCCCTGAATCTGTCTACATTCTGAGGCCCAATGGAAACCTCTGTTGCATTTTGGACATGGGGTACTGGGTCTTGTTCTCCCACCTTGTTTTCCCATTCTATCTCTATACCAACATTGAGCTTTCAGATGCCCTACTTTTCCACACTGAAAACATCTACGAGTCTTTCTGAAAGTCCCTTGTCAAGAGGGACTCTGTCTTCCCATGTTTGGATTTTGGGAAATCTGCACCATAGCCTGGGTATAAAAGGCATCTGTGCCCACTGTGACAAAGCGTCTTATGATCTCCTCTAAAGGAGCATCCTTGCACAGTCCTAGTATAATTCTTCTGCAAACCTCATTAGCATTTTCCTTAGCAAGTTGCCTTACAATAATGTTTGTTACTGCATTTTCCCCATTTGTTCTTGTGATAGCTGTCTGCAAACGTCCCACAAAGTCAGCAAAGGGTTCATTTGGCCCTTGTGTTATTTTTGTGAAGGCCCCACCCTTGTCATCTTTATTGTGGAGAGAAGCCGATGCTTTGATAGCATTAGCAGCAATTTGCTCATATGCTGCTATAGAATAATTAATTTGTGCTGCGACATCTGCATAAGGACTGACACCTGTAAGTAGGTCATAGGTGATTGCAGCATGAACTCCACTTTGACTATTTTGTTGGGCTTGTATCCTACAGAGCTCACTATATTCAGAAAGCCACAAGTAGTTTTGTCCAGGTTCTAGGCATATCTTTGCTATAGATTTCCAGTCATCAGGGGTCAAGACTTCAAAAGCCAAATTTTGTAACAGCATCTTAACATAAGCTGATGTAGCCCCATAAAGAGTGCAAGCTATTTTCAGATCTTTGAGGATATCTATATCAAAAGGAGAGTATCTTCTACTTTCTTGACCTGAAGAATTGAACTGTTGAATAACTGGAAAAATGTGGTGTTGGAATTCCAATACATTTCTCCCTTCTTCTTTGGCCTTAATTAGTCCCTTTTGCAATCTACTCAAAGAAGCAGCTGGATGCTGGGGGGGAGGTGCTGGATGCTGGGGGGGAGGTTGTGGTGCTGTCACTGCCCCCCCCACTACCCTTCCTCCCTCCATTCCGGAGGGTGGAGTTGATGGAGGAGAGTCAATTACCTGCTCCTCAGGTGGTGCTGAAGCTGCCTCAGATTCACCCAGTCCTTGAGCCTCACTTAAGTCTTCATGGCCTGTGGGGATATGGCCACTAATCTGTTCTTTGTCTTCCTCCTTTATCTCAGGCTTCAGCATTTGGCCATTCTTAGAGTTTTTTTCCTTTTCTCCTAGAACTTATATGGTATTTTAAGGCCAACAGTATCGTATTGTATAAATAGAATGCCTCGAAGGGAACTGACTGAGGACCGTTTTCAATGTTATAATCAGAGAGTTGTTGACCAACCAATGCCCAGTTACCTAGAGAGATTTGCTCTTCCTCTAAGAACCCAGGGGAGGTGCGTTTTAATATACCCAGAAGTTTAGCTGCCTGTTCCCAAGTTACAAGTAGCCCTTCCTCTTCTATCAGTTCACGCAGGCTTTCTATTGCACCATTCCTGGGTGGGGCTGGGGTTGGGGGGGTTGGGGTGGGGGATGGAGAATCTTTACCTAGGATCTGTCCCATTTCAGCCAAAAAGTTACTGCTTTAGTCTTTAAGAAAATAAGTTCCCTGTTTGTCTTATACTCACCTAAGTTCCTGGTCACTGGAGACTTCTTCAGTGAAAGTAGGGTCCTTGGTTCCCATGCTTGGGTGCCAAATGTAATGACCGCGTATTTAAAATCAGCCGGAGTCAGGAATTCAGATTAAGGGAAAAATCTTCAATATTTATTGGAGTGAAGAGGTGAATAAAGATTGCTATAGCAAATATAGGCAGCTGCGACAGGAAGCCAGCTAACAGAGAGCGATCTGAGCTGAGCCCACCGTGGCAATGGCAATCCCAAAAGTCTCTCCCTCCCCTTCCTCTTCCACTCCCCTGCCTCCACCCATCAAAATCATCATTTCCTATACAACACATCAGGACTTGCACAAAGAGTGGGCGGGGGCCATTCTTTCTCCAAGCTTATATATTAATAGAGTATGGTCCAATTACTATTTAGCCTCATGTGCTTGGGACCTCAGTACATCAACTCAAGCCTCAGCCCATTACAGTTTTCAACCCTGAAGAGATTAATAGCAGTCTTCAGACAAAAGCCCAAAGAAGGATGTAACCTGTTCCCCATCACACAAGGTTATCCTAGAAGAAATTATAAAAATCTTAAAAGAGAGTTAAGAAAAATGGGGAAAAGAAAGAGAAGCTATGCAAGAGAATACAGAAAAGGCTTAAAAACTCACTTAAAGAAAAATTTGATAAAATGGAAAAAGAAAACAACTTCCAGAAATGTGAATTGGAAAAGGTATAGAACTTCCAGGAAATCAGGATTTGTGAAATTTAAAAGATAAAGAACTCCCAAGAAAGTAGGATTTGTGAATTGGAAAAGAAAATAATTCAGTAAAAAAAAAAAAAATAGTGAAATGGAAAAAAATTCCATAAAGCAAAACAACTCATTTAAAAACTCAATTGAACATATACAAAAAGAAGTAAATAAAGCGAATGAAGAAAATAACTCATTAAAAATCAGAAATGAACAAATAGAAATGAATGATACATTGATACAACAAAAATCAGTCAAGCACAGCCAAAAAAAATGAAAAAAAATAGGAAAAAATTTGAAATATATACTTAGAAAAAAACAGACTTGGAAAATAGATCTAGGAGAGATCATCTAAGAATTATTGGAATTCCTAAAAATTATGATGAAAAAAAGATCTTAAATACTATTTTAACAGGAAATCATCAAAGAGAACTGCTCAGATGTAATAGAGTCAGAAGGTAAAATAGGCATTGAAAGAATTTACCAAACACCTTCTGAAAAAGACCCTAAAATAAAAACTCTAAGGAATATTGTGACTAAATTTCAGAGCTATCAGACTAAGGAAAATTATTAGAAGCAGTCAGAAAAAAAAAAAAAAACTATTCAAATACCATGGAGTAACAATAAGGATCATTAAGATCTACCTGCTTCCACATTAAAAGATTAAAAGCCTGGAATCTGATATTGCAAAAGGCAAAAGAACTTGGAATGTAGCCAAGAATAAAATATCCAGCTAATCTGAGCATTTTCTTCCATGGAAGAAGATGGACATTTAATGAAAAAGATAATTCCATTTGTTTCTTCTGAAAAAAAAAAAAAAACAGACCTCCAACTACAGGAATAAAGAGAAGCAGAAAAAGGTAAAAAAACAAAAAAAAAAAAAACAAAAAAACAAACAAAAAAAAAAACTCTTGAGAACTGTATTTCTGTCATTGATATACATAAAAAGTACATGTATAATTTGGTTTTACTGATATAATATAAAAAAGGAAAGTAGAAATGGAAAGGGGATAGTATCAGAAAAAGGGAAAAAGGGAGATAAAAAGAGGGAAACTACATCCCATGAAGAGGCAAAGAAAACCTATCATATACAAAGGAATTTAGAGATTTGATTCTAAGATAAAATAACTGACATATTTGGTTTACAGAGAAACTTCTCTTACCTCATTAAAAAAAGTGGGAGAAGAAAAGGGAAAAGGAAAGGAGTAATAGGGAAAAGTACAAGAAAGGAATGGGATTCAAAGGAGGTGGGAAGGATTCTAAAGAAGGAGAGCTGTGTGAAGCAAGTGGTGCCCAAAAGTTTATTATTAGGGAGAGGGGTAAAGGTGGGGCGGGGGGGGGAGAAGGAGGGGAAGAGATAAGAAAAAGAAAAGCATTGTCCAGGGATAATAAGATGGCAGGAAATACAGAATTAGTAATTTTAACTGTAAATGTGAATGAGATCTCCCATAAAGCAAAGACAGATAGCAGACTGGATCAAAGGTCAGAACCCTACAATATGTTGTTTACAGGAAACAAATTTAAAGCAGGGAGAAACAGATAGAATAAAGGTAAAAGGCTGGAGCAGAATCTATTATGCTTCAATTGAGGTACAAAAAGCAGGGGTAGTCATCCTTATTTTAGATCAAGCAAAGGCAAAAACTGATCTAATTAAAAAGAAAAGGAAGGAAACTTATATCTTGCTAAAGGGTAGCATAAACAATGAAGCATTATCAATACTAAACATTTATGTACCAAGTGATATAGCATCTAACTTCCTAAGGGAGAAGTTAAGGCAGTTCCAAGAAGAAATAGACAGCAAAATTATAATACTGAGAGATCTCAATCTTCTACTCCCACAATTAGATAGATCAAACCACAAAACAAATAAGAAAGAAATTAAAGAGGTAAATAGAATATTAGAAAAATTAGGTATGGTAGATCTTTGGAGAAAGAAGACAGAAAGGAATATACTTTCTTCTTAGCAGTTCATGGAACCTATACAAAAATTGACCATATATTAGGACATAAAGATCTCAAATTTAAATGCAGGAAGGCAGAAATAATAAATGCTTTCTTTTCAGATAACGATGCAATAAAAACTACATTCAGCAAAAAGTTAGGGGTAAATAGACCAAAAAGTAATTGGAAACTAAATAATCTCATCTTAAAGAATGATTGAGTCAAAGAGCAAATTATATACACAACTAATAATTTCACTCAAAATAATGACAACTATGAGACATCATACCAAAATTTGTGGGATACAGCCAAAGTTGTAATAAGGAGAAATTTTAAATCCTTAGAGGCTTACTTGAATAAAATAGAGAAAGAGAAGATCAATGAATTGGACATGCACCTTAAAAAGCTAGAAAAAGACCAAATTAAAACTCCCCAATCAAATACTAAACTTGGAATCCTAAAAATAAAAGGAGAAATTAATAATATTGAAAGTAAAAAAAAAATTAAAAAAATACTATTGAATTAATAAATAAAATTAAGAGTTGGTTTTGTGGAAAAAAAACAATAAAATAGATAAACCTTTGGTAAATCTGATTAGAAAAAGGAAAGAGGAAATTCAAATTGTTAGTCTTAAAAATGAAAAGAGACAACTTTCTATCAATGAAGAGGAAATTAGAGAAATAATACGGAGTTACTTTGCTCAACTTTATGCCAATAAATTTGATAACCTAAATGAAATGGATGACTACCTTCAAAAATATAGGCCTTCCAGATTAACAGAGGAGGAAGTAAATTGCTTAAATAGTCCCAATTCAGAAAAAGAAATAGAACAAGCTATTCATCCACTCCCCAAGAAAAAAATCCCCAGGATCAGATGGTTTTACATGTGAATTCTACCAAACATTTAAAGAACAGTTAATTCCAATGCTATATAAACTATGTGAAAAAATAGGAAATGAAGGAGTGCTATTAAATTCCTTTTATGAAACAGACACAGTACTGATACCTGTTATGATTCTTACAAAGTACTAAAACAGTGGAATTGATCTGATCCTACAAGGAGATGTAATGGGCCAGAACTTGAAACAAGGTACTAAATGGAATTGAGGAGACAATGGTTAAATCTAATTTAGCATTAATTTAATCCTCCAACAAATAATGGTTTCCTAGTGATACAATGATTGGAGTATATTCAGTGGAGTGCAAGGAGCTCCCACAAGCCCGCAGATACCAAGAAGCCCACTCTTGGAGACAAGACAGATAGATTCCATATTCAACCTATGTGCTGGTTGGAGACACTTGGAGGGAGCTCTTGCAACCAAGGAGAGAGATAGGCCTCTACTAAGGCTAATTGGGTCCCAGGAAAAGATTCAAGACTTTGAAGGACTAAAGGATTTAGATTTTAACAGTTGGCTGCATTTAAAGTGATTATTGAACTGAACTGAAACTAAGGCTGCCTCCAGAAGCCCCCAAGAAACCTGCTCCTGGAGAATGAATTATATTTTAGGGAAGAGAACATTGCATATACCTAAACCAGGAAGATTGAAAACAGAGAAAGAAAATTATAGACCAATCTCCCTAATGAATATTGCCCCTAAAATCTTAAATAAAATATTAGCAAAAAGAATACAGAAAATTATCCCCAGGATAATACACCATGACCAAGTAGGATTTATACCAGCAATGCAGGGCTAGTTCAATATTAGGAAAACTATTAGTATAATTAACCATATCAATAACCAAATTAACAAAAAAAAAATATGATAATCTCAAAAGATGCAAAAAAGCATTTGATAAAATCCAATATCCATTCCTATTAAAAACATTAGAGAGTATAGGAAAAAATGGACTTTTCCTTAAAATAATAAGTAGCATTTATTTAAAACCATCAGTAAGCATCATATGTAATAGGGATAATCTGGACCCATTCCCAATAAGATCAAGAGTGATACAAGGTTGTCCACTATCACCACTACTATTCAATAGTGTATTAGAAATGCTAGCTTTGGGAATAAGAGCTGAGAAAGAGATTAAAGGAATGAACATAGGTAATGAGGAAACCAAATTATCACTCTTTGCTGATGATATGATGGTATACTTAGAGAACCCCAGAGATTCTGCTAAAAAGCTATTAAAAATAACTCCACACCTTTAGCAAAGTTGTAGGATAGAAAATAAATCCAGATAAGTCATCAGCATTTTTATATATCATTTACAAAACTCAACAGTTAGAGTTACAAAGAGGAATTCCATCTAAAGTAATTACTGATAGTATAAAATTTTGGGGAATCTATCAGCCAGGGAAAATCAGGAACTAGATGAGCAAAATTACAAAACACTTTCCACACAAATAAAGTTAGATCTTGCCAATTAGAAAAACATTAAATGCTCTTGGATTGGGCGAGCAAATATAATAAAGATGACAATACTATCTAAATTAATTTATTTATTTAATGGTATACCAATTAGACTCACAAAAAAGTATTTTTATGAACTAGAAAAAAATAACAAAGTTTATATGGAAAACAAAAGGTCAAGAATTTCAAAGGAACTAATGAAAAAAAAATCAAATGAAGGTGGCCTAACTGTACCAGACCTAAAATTATATTATAAAGCAGCAGTTATCAAAATCATTTGGTATTGGCTAAGAAATAGAATAGTTGATCAGAGGAATAGGTTAGGTTCAAAGGAAAAATAGTCAAGAATTTTAATAAATCTCGTTTTTGAAAAACCCAAAGACCCCAGCTTTTGGATAAAAATTCACTTTTTGACAAAAACTGTTGGGAAAATTAGAAATCAGTATGGCAGAAACTAGGCATTAACCCACACTTAACACCATATACCAAGATAAGGTCAAAATGGGTTCATGATCTAGGCAGAAAGAATGTGATTATAAATAGATAAAAAGAACATAGGATAGTTTACCTCTCAGACCTGTGGAGGAGGAAGGAATTTATGACCAAAGAAGAACTAGAGATCATTCTTGATCACAAAATAGAAAATTTTGATTATATCAAATTGAAAAGTTTTTGTACAAACAAAACTAATGCAGAGAAGATTAGAAGGGGAGGAGGGAGAAAAGAAAAAGGAGGTGGGGGAAAAGATGGAGGGGGAAGGGGGAGGAGGGGGAGGAACAAGAAGAAGAAATTGGAAATTAAAAGGAAGAGAGGGAGAAGACGAAGCAGGAGAAATGAAAGAATGAGATATAAATTGTCAAAAGGATCTGGAATCAAAACAAAGAAAAAGGAAAAAGTTAAGAATCCATAATTCAATGATTTTGAATCACTGGCTCAGATCAGAAATAGGGAAGATCAAAACTTTAATATTGCCTATAAAGTAGGCCTTCCATACAGTCTAGTAGGACTTCCATAAAGTCTACTTTTTAAATATATATTAATACTTCTACAAGGGAGTGCAAAGGAATATTTATCTGTTTTCACAAAGAATAGAGATTGAATCTGAAATTTAATCAGTATGGATTTATATTTGTTGAACAAATTTATTTTACCAGTGCAAGTGGACACCTTCTTACAACTTGAAATTTCAGAGATTTCTCTAGATCTCTGAGAAATTTGAAGACTTGCTCAAGGGCTCACAGCCAGTATGTGTCACATGCAAAGTCTGCATGGAATTGTGCCTGATTTTGAGTTTAGCTTTCTAACCACACTCCGCTATACTGTCACTCAGGAAACTGTAACTCAAAATAAAAGTTCTTTCTCCCAGAGCCAAATTTCAAAGAACTCAACTATACAGAAGAATTTATAGTTGTTTTAGGACTTTAAATAAGATTTAGAAGATTGCAAAAATTTTTGAGGCATTGATGAAAGAATTATTTCATATCTAAACTATAGGAAGATCAAATTAAGGACCATTCCAGAAATATCTGAAAGCAAACTTCTTTTCCTTATTTAAAACAAACAGAATATTACCTCTTACTTGCATGCTACATTCTATAAAAACTTAGATGCTTTGATCTTTTAATTTTTAAATCTATTTAAATATAAAATATATCATGGCTTAAAATATGTTCATTTTTAAAAAAAATTTAAGCAATGATTTCTAAAATGAATATCATGTGTTGTATTACATTTTAGAAATCAAATTAATTCTCAGCACTGGTCTTTTTACCCCACTATTATTCATTTTAAAATATTTTTTAGTAATTAAATTAACTCTGGAAATTTTAATGTTTCATAATTTATTAAAAGATTTAAATTTAATATTATAGGGATCATATCTTCCAAGTGAAAAACAAATAATAGCAAATCATTTTGAAACCTAAAGTCATCTTAAAATTTAATTTTATTTACAAATTAAACTTTGTGCCTCACACTCTAACTTAGACTCTTATTTCATGTTGTTTGTAGAAACCACAAATATACAACTTGGCATTTGTCAAGTGTGTATGAACATAAAACATATTACATTAATAATTATTGTATGAACTTTGCTACTTTTTCATTTCCACAGACATAGGTGGTTTGCTGTTTCTCACTGTTAGCTTCTCTAAATCATTACCACCTCTGTCATGCCTTCTAATGTCACTCAATCAGGGCAGTTAGTAACTTTGAATTTAAAGAGAAGTTGAAATAATGAACTTTCTTCCTTAGAATTCAAAGGATCACATAGTTATAGCTCTAGTGCAAGAGTTGTCCTTGTGATTGTCATATCCCTACCTAGTATAAATAAAGGCAGTGGTTCTATTCCACACAATCCACTTCTTATCTACCTCACTTTCTGAGCTTTCTTATCCCCTCTATCCCATTAAAATGCATTATAAAACTCCTGCCTAATCATTTTAGGCATAATTCCTTGTACAAATTGTTGTTAGTCATATTACTTCCATCTATGCATGAGATTTAAAAAAAAGAATAAAGCAGAAAACAAAATAAGAAAATTTATGTTTACTTACATAAGGCTTTGTCAAAAAAAAAAGAAAGAAAGAAAAAAAAGACCAAATAAATATAATAAAAAATATTAGACTGAGGAATAATTTGCCCATTAATATAGGTTGTCTGATAACAACAGTTGTTGTTATCCTTAGTTCTCTAAGAGGATTAAAATTACATCACTATGTTAGAGTCAAATTAATGTGTATAATTGTGGATGATAAGACCAATGCAAGCTCTGCCACAGGTCAGAAACAAATAGCCCACATGAACATTTAGTATAATCTCTCTAATTTTATGCATCTTGCATTTCTTCTTAAGTGATTAAATTCTACTTTGCTTGTTGAACACAGCACCTTCTCTGTTGAGGGCAGCCATACTAGACAATCCTCTATTAGTGTCTTCCATGTTATATTATCATTTTAAAAATTCTTAATAGAGATCTTGTGAGTGTCCTTATAGCGTTTTTTTCCTGACTATCTTGTGAACATTTGCCCTGTGTGTTCTTCAAAAAAAATATATTTTTTTTACAAATATATATTTGGCATTAGAACAATGTGGCCATCCCAATGGGGTTGTGCTGTCTGCAGAGTTGGAATGGTTGGCAGTTTACTTTGAAAAATGACCTCAGTGTTTGGTATCTCATCCTGCCAGGTGATCTTCAGAATCTTCGTAAGGCAATTCAAATGGAAGTGATTCAGCTTTTTGGCATGGCCCTAGTAAACTGCCCTAGTTTCACAGACATACACAATAGCTTTGTAGATCTTCAGTGTCTAATTGAGTTGCCTAAAAAAAAATCTATTTTCATATTTGTATGCAACAATCAAATGAAAAAAATCTGACCAAAATAAAATATTGGTACAAAAAGTACCTCCCTCCCAAAAAAGTGAAAGTATTATCTGAGAGAGACAATGTCTGAGCTAAGTCATCTAAAAAGAAATAAGACCTGGGGAAAATAGTCATACAAGAGGATACATATTAATATTATATGTATTTACCAAATAAAAACAAATTAACTAAGATATATAATTCTTATATTGTAGAGGTAGAATTTCTGACCATATCTATAACTTGCATTAATATTCTTCAAATCAGGGGGCAGCTAGATAGTACAGTGGATAGAGCACCAGTCCTGAAGTCAGGAGAACCTGAGTTCAAATCTGGTCGCAGACATTTAACACTTCCTAGCTGTGTGACCTTGGGGAAGTCACTTAATCCCAACTGCCTCAGCAAAAAAAATCACACACACACACACACACACACACATTCTTCAAATCAGAAGCCTCAAGTTAATTTCACTAGTTAATATATTTTAGAAATTTGTGCTATCATGTTAAGAGTAATCATATTCCCATGATTTCCTTCAAACATATTTTATAGTATGACCCTCATGACAAAACAGAATAATTCATGTCAATGAAAAATAAATTTTAATCTATAACAAGCATTCATTAGATTTGGAAAGTAGATTTATATAACATTACAACTGAAACATAATATATTTAACCTTCTGAAAATATTAATTAATTAATTTGTATTAGTCTTAGGGGATTAATCATAAAGAATAATACAAATTCAAATAAACATAACTTGTTATGCTTTGTTTTCATTCAGAGTTTTAAGAAATATTTCATAAAGTAACAAAAATACCTTCATAATTTCAGTGTTGTGTGGTGGAAATATGTTGAATTTGGACTTAGGGGATCAGGAATTATATCTTGGTCTATTACATATTGCATATCTATTACCTAAGATATATGTTCCTCAGATTCCTCTTCTGTTAAGTGAGGTGATCAAAACAGATGACACTAATTTCTCCTATTAGCTTTAAATTTCTGATCCTATAATGTGTTCAGATAATCAAAAAGAAATTACTTATTTGACTGACATATTATGCATATTCAGAAAAACAACAATGGGTTAAACATTGTTATTAAAATGGAAACCACACTTCAAGAAATTATATTTGATTTGCAGTTCCTTTGAGTGTTCTTCATCCCATTATGTCAAAATCCTTCTTCATCAAAACAAATATCACTATAAAAACAGAAGCATGTTATATTCAATATAAGGGATGCATCCTTACCCAAAGAACAAAATTGTTAGACTAACAGGACTGAAAATGCTATTGCTAGTTATGGCATGAAGGAAAACCTATAATGTTTTATTCCATGGAGCTATGTTATATTAAGAAAGTCAAGCCAATTGATCTTTGAAGATTTCAAAACAGCAGATGTTGCTTTTCACACTGATTAATATAAAAATTTTCTTCCATTCTACAGCAATTTAAAGACAGTTGATTAAAAGAAGAAGAAATAAGGGCTTTTCTGCACCTATTAAAGTTTGGGTTTGTTATTAAGTAATCACATTGTTAGAACAAGATACTTACTAGTGTTTCCTTATTTAAATATGCTTGAATTAAAAGAAAAACACCTAAAAATAAAAGATGATCTTAGATCATCTTCAAAAAAGGGAAAGTAGAACAAACAAATCAATCTCCTTGTTACCAATATTATGACAATATACACTTAGATTGGCTAACTCCTATAACATTGTATATGCTGCCTAATTTTGATCTTTACCTCTAAATTCCTGGTTTCTGGAGATTCTAAATCCTAGGTATCGTGTACTCATCTAATTTTACAAATCTAGAAGAATTAGTGTCCCAGATATTCACTGATATGTCAGTATTCTAGAACAGTGACTCAGCAGATCAACACCCTGCACATATATCACAAAGTACACATTTAAAATGTACTATTTTTCTTTTCCGACTAGATCTGGGCACAAGTAGGCTGATGTTGCATGATCCAGTCACTGTGTGAAACTAGCAACTTTGACATTTTATTATCTAAATTGCTAAATACACTGCCAAGAATGCTATACTATATTCAGCTAAATCCTATCCCTCTGTCCTTCTTCCCAATGTTATCTCTCACCTCTACTACCTCTGTAGGATTGTACAATAAGGTAACAGAAATATGACAATATGTTGTTCTATTTTGCTTTCTTTCAAATTTTTGTTTTGTTTTGGTTTTATAGTCATCGAGCAGAGGCATTGTCAATATGAAGACTAATTTTTCATCCATATTGTAGTGGCCATTTTCATTGCCAGTTTAGTGAAAGACACATAAAAATTGTTAAACCTCAAATCTAACAATTTGATAATACCTTAAACAATGAATAACCTTCTAGTGAGCACTAGAGATTAAAAAAAAAGCTTCAAATAAGTATTTTATCCTATTACTTATCATAACATACTTCAACTCACTAAAATAGTCACTATGAATATCAACTCATTCAATATTTCTACAAGCTATAATTTTTCTTCCACAAGCCATCCCTATGTATCATCTTGCTTTAAGCAGATTGATTTATTTTTTTTATTTTTTTTATTTAAATTTTTTATTTAATAATTACATTATATTGACACTCATTTCTGTTCCGATTTTTTTTCCCCTCCCTCCCTCCACCCCCTCCCCTAGATGGCAAGCAGTCCTTTATATGTTGGATATGTTGCAGTATATCCTAGATACAATATATGTTTGCAGAACCGAACAGTTCTCTTGTTGAGTAGGGAGAATTGGATTCAGAAGGTATAAATAATCCGGGAAGAAAAACAAAAATGCAGATAGTTCACATTCGTTTCCCAGTGTTCTTTCTTTGGGTGTAGCTGCTTTTGTCCGTCATTTATCAATTGAAACTCAGGTCTCTTTGTCAAAGAAATCCACTTCCATCAAAATATGTCCTCATACAATATCGTTGTCGAAGTGTATAATGATCTCCTGGTTCTGCTCATTTCACTTAGCATCAGTTCATGTAGGTCTCTCCAAGCCTCTCTGTATTCATCCTGCTGGTCATTTCTTACAGAACAATAATATTCCATAACATTCATATACCACAAATTACCCAGCTATTCTCCAATTGATGGGCATCCATTCATTTTCCAGTTTCTAGCCACTACAAACAGGGCTGCTACAAACATTTTGGCACATACAGGTCCCTTTCCCTTCTTTAGTATTTCTTTGGGATATAAGCCCAATAGAAACACTGCTGGATCAAAGGGTATGCACATTTTGATAATTTTTTGGGCATAATTCCAGATTGCTCTCCAGAATGGTTGGATTCGTTCACAACTCCACCAACAATGCATTAGTGTCCCAGTTTTCCCGCATCCCCTCCAACATTCATCATTATTTTTTCCTGTCATCTTAGCCAATCTGACAGGTGTGTAGTGGTATCTCAGAGTTGTCTTAATTTGCATTTCTCTGATCAATAATGATTTGGAACACTCTTTCATATGAGTGGTAATAGTTTCAATCTCATCCTCTGAAAATTGTCTGTTCATATCCTTTGACCATTTATCAATTGAAGAATGGCTTGATTTCTTATAAATTTGGGTCAGTTCTCTATATATTTTGGAAATGAGGCCTTTATCAGAACCTTTAACTGTGAAAATGTTTTCCCAGTTTGTTGCTTCCCTTCTAATCTTGTTTGCATTAGTTTTATTTGTACAAAAGCTTTTTAATTTGATGTAATCGAAATTTTCTATTCTGTGATCAGTAATGGTCTCTAGTTCATCTTTGGTCACAAATTTCTTTCTCCTCCACAAGTCTGAGAGATAAACTATTCTATGTTCCTCTAATTTATTTATAGTCTCGTTCTTTATGCCTAGGTCATAGACCCATTTTGATCTTATCTTGGTATATGGTGTTAAGTGTGGGTCCATGCCTAATTTCTGCCATACTAATTTCCAATTATCCCAGCAGTTTTTATCAAATAATGAATTCTTTTCCCAGAAGTTAGGGGCTTTGGGTTTGTCAAACACTAGATTGCTATAATTGACTATTCTGTCTTGTGAGCCTAGCCTTTTCCACTGATCCACTAATCTATTTCTTAGCCAATACCAAATGGTTTTGGTGACTGCTGCTTTATAATATAATTTTAGATCAGGTACAGCTAGGCCACCTTCATTTGATTTTTTTTTCATTAATTCCCTTGAGATTCTCGACTTTTTATTGTTCCATATGAATTTTGTTGTTATTTTTTCTAGATCAATAAAATATTTTCTTGGAAGTCTGATTGGTATAGCACTAAATAAATAGATTAGGGAGTATTGTCATCTTTATTATGTTCGCTCGGCCGATCCAAGAGCACTTAATATTTTTCCAATTATTTAAGTCTGACTTTATTTGTGTGGAGACTTTTTTTATAATTTTGCTCATATAATTCCTGACTTTCCTTTGGTAGATAGATTCCCAAATATTTTATGGTATCAACAGTTATTCTGAATGGAATTTCTCTTTGTATTTCTTGCTGTTGGGTTTTGTTGGTGATGTATAAAAATGCTGAGGATTTATGGGGATTTATTTTGTAGCCAGCTACTTTGCTAAAATTATGAATTATTTCCAATAGCTTTTTGGTAGAATCTCTGGGGTTCTCTAGGTATACCATCATATCATCTGCAAAGAGTGATAGTTTGGTTTCCTCATTGCCTACTCTAATTCCTTTTATATCTTTCTCGACTCTTATTGCCGAGGCTAGTGTTTCTAATACGATATTAAATAATAATGGTGATAGTGGGCAACCTTGCTTCACTCCAGATCTTACTGGGAAAGGTTCCAGTTTTTCCCCATTGCATATGATTAAGCAGATTGATTTAGAAAAAAATAACACACATAGAATACACACATACACACAGAGACATATAAATATAATATGTATTTGTATATATATGTATGCATATATATACATACATATGTATGCATGTGTGCATATATGTGTATACATATATATGTTTGTATATGCATAGATACGTATATATTATATATATGCATAACCATATAATTTTAATATCTAATATTCTAAGTCATTATGGGCCAGAATTGATCCTTATAGAAGATTTTGTGTTTGTCATTTCTGTTCAAATTTGATATAGTGGTAGAGAGAAATTCTGTTTGGGGCAGTCACATCTGTCACTGCAAGCTACCAGTTGTCCTACTCTCTATCTATCTGTCTGTCTATATGTCTTTGTGTAATAATCAATGCTATTTTATAGCATTTGAGACAACTTCCTATGCAAGCAAATCACCCAATCATCTTTTCAACTGATGAGAAAAAAGTTAGATTTTTTTCAACTTGTTAACAATCAATACCATATCTGCCAAATTTTTCATAAATTTTTCGAGAATGTAATCAAAATTCCTAGTCATCCTAAATTGCAGTATTGTATGATTTAGGAAGCAAAAACAAAAACAAAAAACAAAAAAAAAAACTAACCACAAAATCTACCACTAATAATTCTTCCCCCTCAAACATCATTCATATTTTGACCTATATATTTCTATGCTGTCTTATAGTGTATTAAATTGCAGCTACTTGACCAAATCAAATTGCTGATCTGATAGGGTACCATTGTGTATTTTATATCAATAGTCAGTACCAACCCTTGTTAAATAAACTATTCTACCTGGAATTTTCTGATACACCAGTCCATCTCCTTCTCCTATGTCTTTGCACAGACTATGTTTCAGTAATGGAATGCTCTCCTTTTCTTTTCTATTTTTTGGGGGAGGGATGCTTAGGAAATGATATTTTTACATATATTTTTAATAATTATAACTTTTTATTGAAAGAACCCATTCCTGGGTAATTTTTTTTATAACATTATCCCTTGCACTCACTTCTGTTCTAACTTTTCCCTTCCCTCCCTTCACCCCCTCCCCCAGATGGCAAGCAGTCTTATACATGTTAAATATGTCATAGTATGTCCTAGATACAATATATGTGTGCAGAACTGAACAATTCTCTTTGTTGCACAGGAAGAATTGGACTCATAAGGTTAAAATAACCCAGGAAGAAAAACAAAAATGCAAACAGTTTACATTCATTTCCCAGTGTTCTTTCTTTGGGTGAAGCTGCTTCTGTACATCATAGATCAATTGAAACTGAGTTAGATCTCTTTGTCAGAGAAATCCACTTCCATCAGAATATATGCTCATACCGTATCATTGTTGAAGTAAATAATGATCTCCTGGTTCTGCTCATTTCACTTAGCTTCAATTCATGTAAGTTTCTCCAAGCCTCTCTGTATTCATCCTGCTGGTCATTTCTTACAGAACAATAATATTCCATAGCATTCATATACCATAATTTACCCAACCATTCTCCAATTGATGGGCATCCATTTATTTTCCAGTTTCTAACCACTACAAAAAGGGGCTTCCACAAACATTTTGGCACATACAGGTCCCTCCCTTCTTTAGTATCTCTTTGGAGTATAAACCCAATACTATGCTCTCTTTTTCAATCCTATTTTGTAGACACCCTGGTTTCCATCAGAACACATCTCAGGTATTATATTCTATATGATGCCTTTCTTGTTTGCCCCAGGTATTAGTACCATTCTCTACCAACAACAAATTACTTCATATTTTTCTTTTTTTTTTTATGTAAGAGGCAGAATGATAAAGAGTAAAAAATTGGCATCAGTGTTTCCTAAGTTCCAGTCTACTGTCTTTGCAATCATTTAATTGACTAAAATAATCACTTCCACATTTCAAGTTTCCCCATCATGAGTTGAATATATAGCAGGTTGGCATAAGAAATGAAATGTGAATTTTGGGGAGCAGGCCAGCAGATAAGACAGAAAAAGTAGAGAAACTCAGCATAGACCTGCAGAATATCAACATTTTATCTTTTAATACCACAAATACACACAATTAGAAGGGACAACAGACAAGTGATTTCATCTTTAGCTTCCTATTCCTGTAATATAAAGTAAGACTAAATCAAATTACCTTGTCTCCTTTTTTTTTTCTTTTTCTATCCTACATACAAAGTTCTGTAGACTTATTAACCTACACCTGAAATAATTTTGAAAAAAATTAGTGTCCAGTTTAAGTGTGGTAAATATGGATACAGGTGTTTATAATGAATATACCTCTTATCTGACAGTCCTGAAATTGTCAAAATCAGTTTCAAGGAAGAGGAAAGCAAAATCTTCAGCATTAAATTAAATGTATAGACATGATCAAAGGCAGCTACAGGCTCATAGGCAAACATAAAAGAGAGCTTAGGTGCTTCCATAATTGATCCTCAGATTCTTGATGTTAATACATCAACATATCTTATAAGAATAGATGTATAAAGAAGGGAAAAGAGGAAATTTATAAGGGAATTTATCAAACTGCTCATTGATGTTCCTTTTACCTTTTGTCATTGGGGATGTGTCTTTTTTTTCATTTTGCAAGTGCTAACATGTCAAATGTTTAGTTTACCTAGGTCCAATAAAATAAAATGATACTTTTACAAAGTGATTTTACATATGTAAATGGTCTTTTTCAGCTATTAGAAATAATTCATAACTTTAGCAAAGTTGCAGGATAAAAACTAAATCTCCATAAATCCTCAGGATTTTTATACATCACCAACAAAATCCAACAGCAAGAGATACAAAAAGAAATTCCGTTCAAAATAACTGTCAGCAGCATAAAATATTTGGGAATCTATCTACCAAAGGAAAGTCAGGAATTATATGAGCAAAATTACAAAAATCTTTCCACACAAATAAAGTCAGATTCAAATAATTGGAAAAATATTAAGTGCTCTTGGATAGGCCGAGCAAATATAATAAAGATGACAATATTCCCTAAACTAATCTATTTATTTAGTGCTATGCCAATCAGACTTCCAAAAAAATATTTTAATGATCTAGAAAAAATAACAACAAAATTCACATGGAAGAACATAATATCGAGAATCTCAAGGGAATTGATGAAAAAAAAATCAAATGAAGGTGGCCTAGCTGTACCTGATCTAAAACTATATTATAAAGCAGCAATCACTAAAACCATTTGATATTGGCTAAGAAATAAATTAGTTGATCAGTGGAATAGGTGAGGTTCACAAGACAAAATAGTCAAGGCTAGCAATCTAGTGTTTGACAAACCCAAATATCCTAACTTTTGGGATAAGAATTCATTATTTGAGAAAGCTGCTGGGATAACTGGAAATTAATATGGCAGAAATTAGGCATGGACCCCCACTTAATACCATATACCAAGATAAGATCAAAATGGGTTCATGATCTAGGCAGAAAGAATGAGATTATAAATAAACTAGAGGAACATAGGATAGTTTATCTCTCAGAATTGTGGAGGAGGAAGAAATTTGTGACCAAAGATGAACTAGAGACCATTATTGAGCACAAAATAGAAAATTTTGATTACATCAAATTAAAAAGCCTTTGTACAAAGAAAAGTAATGCAAACAAGATTCAAAGGGAAGGAACAAATTGGGGAAACATCTTCACAGTTAAAGGTTCTGAGGAAGGCCTCATTTCCAAAACATATAGAAAATTGTAATTTATAAGAAATCAAGCCATTCTCCAATTGATAAATGGTCAAAGGATATGAACAGACAATTTTCAGATGATGAAATTGAAACTATTTCACTCATATGAAAGAGTATTCCAAATCACTATTGATCAGAGAAATGAAAAATTAAGACAATTCTGAGATACCACTACACCCCTGTCAGATTGGCTAAAATGACAGGAGAAAAATAATGATGAATGTGGAAGGGGATGAGAGAAAAGTGGGACACTGATGCATTGTTGAGGGAATTGTGAACGAATCCAGCCATTCTTGAAAGCAATCTGGAATTATGCCCCAAAAGTTATCAAACTTTGCCTATGCTTTGATCCAGCAGTTCTGCTAATGGCCTTATACCCCAAAGAGATATTAAAGAAGGGAAAGGGACTTGTATGTGACAAAATGTTTGTGGCAGCCCTTTTTGTAGTGGCTAGAAACTGGAAAATGAATGGATGTCCATCAATTGGAGAATGGTTGGGTAAATTGTGGTATATGAATGCTATGGAATATTATTGTTCTGTAAGAAATGATCAGTAGGATGAATACAGAGAGGGTTGGAGAGATTTACATGAACTGATGCTAAGTGAAATGAGCAGAACCAGGAGATCATTATATATTTCAACAATGATACTATATGAGAATGTATGCTGATGGAAGTGGATTTCTCTGACAAAGAGAAGATCTAACTCAATTTCAATCGATCAATGATGGACAGAAGCAGTTATACCGGAAGAAAGAACAGTGGGCAATGAATGTGAACTATTTGCATTTTTGTTCTTCTTCCCGGGTTACTTTTACCTTTTGAATCCAATTCTTCCTGTGCAACATGAGAACTGTTCAGTTATGCACACATATATTGTATCTAGGATATACTGTGACATATTTAACACGTATAGGACTGTTTGTCCTCTGTGGTAGGGGTTGGAGGGAGGGAGGAGAAAGTCGGAACTGAAGTGAGTACAAGGGATAATGTTGTAAAAAATTACCCTGGCATGGGTTCTGTCAATAAAATTTTATAATTATTTTTAAAAAATAAGCTCAAATCCTGTCTCCTACAGGAAACCCTTTTCAGTTTCTAATAAAAAAAATAAAAGGTCTTTTTTAATTATTGAAGTAAAAGTACTATAAAAATACTCTTAAATAGACAGAATATTGCATCAAATACCCTTGAAACAAATTGAATAATGCAACAGCTAACAAATGTACCTAATTTTTTAAAAATGATTTTAACTGAAATTTAATGTTAACGACATTATTTGAACCAATCTTTTCAATGATAATTTCTCCATTGTTCATTGCTTTATTGTAGTTTTTTCCTAATTCAACAAGATACTTTTTAAAGTAATTTAATTGAGATGGCATGGAATAATCAAATTAGTTTAAAACTGAATTTTAAAAAAAATTATATTGGCTTGTCTATCCATTACTATTTCTTCAGTTATTTAAATTTTACTTTATATAAAAAAATAATTTTACAATTATATTCATATAGTTCCTGGATATGTTTTGGCAGGTATATCCTAAGGCATTTTATACTATCTAGAATTATTTTAAGTGGTCTAATACACTATTTGTCAATATTGGTATCACTTAGTACACATTACTTATTTATCTTTTTTAATTAAACCTATTTTGGCTTTAACTTTGTCTAAGATCATGATTGCTACCCATGTTTATTTATTTGTTTGTTTTGGAGGAGTAGTTTTTTTCTTTTATCTCAACTGAAACACAATAAATTCTACTCTAGACCTTTATTTTAACCCTGTGAAGATCTGAGATTTTTTATTGGACTTCTTGTAAGCAATACAACATTGATTTAGTTTTTTTTTTAATTTGTCCTGCTAATTCCATTTTGTAGACAAATTAATCCCATTCACATTTAGAGTTATAATTACAAGTTGCATATTTCCCTTTTTTACTCATTATACTTCTCATCCTATTTACCCTACTTCTCCCTGCTCCATCATTTGCTTTACTTCTAACTATTAAATATTCTTTAGTCTACCTATCCATTTAAAAGTCCCTCTCTTAGTCTTCTCTTTTACTCTCCTAATTCTTAATCTACAAGTGTCAGAAAATATCTCTATTATCATTATATACTTCAACAACAATACTATATGATGATCAATTCTGATGGATGTGGCCATCTCCAGCAATGAGATGAACCAAATCAGTTCCAATAGAGCAGTAATGAATTGAACCAGCTACACCCAGCGAAAGAACTCTGGGAGATGATTATGAACCATTACATAGAATTTCCAATCCCTATATTTTTGTCCTCCTGCATTTTTGATTTCCTTCACAGACTAATAGTACACTATTTCAAAGTATGATTCTTTCTGTACAGCAAAATAACTATTAGGACATATATACTTACATTGTATTTAATTTATACTTTAACATATTTAACATGTATTGGTCAACCTGCCATCTGGGGGAGGAGATGGGGAGAAGGAGGGGAAAAATTGGAACAAAAAGTTTGGCAATTGTCATTGCTGTAAAATTACCTATGCATATAATTTGTAAATAAAATGCAAGAAAGAAAGAAAGAAAGAAAGAAAGAAAGAAAGAAAGAAAGAAAGAAAGAAAGAAAGAAAGCCTTAAAAATTCAAAAAAAAATTGGACAAAAAAAAAGAAAGTATCTCTATTATAGTAATCTCTTATTTATTTTTAAATATAGAAGACTTTTCTATCCTTCTAGATGTGTATATTGCTCTCTCTTTAATCCATTTCCAGTCAGTTTCCAGCATATCCACTTCCTCTTGTTTCTTTTGTATCTCTTCCTTTCATGGCTCATTTGGATAAGGTAATTGTTTTCCTATCCAGTTTTATGTTTTTTTAGAATCACTTCATCATATTCAGCCCAGATCATACTTCTTTTAAACTACTGAAGTAATGATAACAGTGTAAGAGTACAAAAACAAAAACATTTTCACATATAAGATGCAAAAAAAAAAAAAAAAAAAAAAAAACTTATCTTGATCTATTTTAATTGGTCTTTAATATTTATCTTTTATTCCTCCAGGATCTCATTTGTCAATTTTTTTTTATTAAGTTCTGGTATTTTTATAACAAATACTTAAAATCTTTCAGTTCCTTAAATGTTCATTTTATTGTTGTTATTGTCATTCAGGATTATACTCAGCTTATACTCAGATTATACTTTTGAAGTTATTTTTGGTCACAACTCCAGATTTTTTTGCCCTTTGAATTATAATGTTCCAAGATCTATACTTTTTTTTTTTTTTAGTGTAGAAACCACGAGGCCTTTTGTAATCATTATTGTGGCTCTACAGAATTTAAATTATCCCTTTTAATTTTTCACATTACTTATAATATTTTCTTTTTAACATCAGAACTTTGATATTTGTCTATGTTGTTTTTCTAAGTTTACTTCTCTTACAGGTGTTAATGTTTTTTTTTCCTATTTCTGCTTTCTTTCTTATTGTAGAACTTTAAGGCAATTTGTCTTAATAATTTCTTCTAATATTGTACAAAGATTACTTTTTGACCATCACTTTAAGGTAGGCTAACCATTCTTACTTATGTTGTCTCATTTTTATCTCTTCTCTACTTAATGAGATGTTCTACTCATTCCCCATTTTTTGTTTTGATTTGGTTTTATTATTTCTTGATGTTTTAAATATTAGTTTCCCCTTATCCAACTCTAGATGTTAAGAAGTTATTTTCTTCCTTATTTTTTTGGATTTCTTTCCCACCACTTCACTGACTTTCCTTTCATACTTTTCTCTGTGTTCTTGCCTAGTTCCTCCCTGTTCCCTGCAGTCTCTAACATGGCTGCTGCAAATTTCAGTTTGTCTCTCCACTTGGAACCAAAATTACAAATTCCATTCTCTGGTAAAGTTTCTATAGTAAGCAGGACCCCCCCACTCACATATTGTGCCTTGGAGCTAATAGGACTGAGATGCTACCATACTTATTGAGTTTTTGCTGTGGTCTTTCTCGCAGTCAAATCCTGAGATCATGTAGGAGAGAGAGATAGAGGCATGGAAGATTTTTATGGAAATATTATGGAAGATATTTCTCTCTGTGCCTTACTCAATGCCACACAGGGAACTTCTGACTCTACTGTCGAAAGAAACTAATATGAATAAGCAACTTGAAAGTGATTTGAATCTTGATGAGTTCATCAGGGGAAACAAATGTTTGTTCTTTTAAGCAAATGAGCAAAGAGTTCAGGGAGCATAGGGCCTGATGCCCAAGAAATTTCTTCATCCTCTTCACAAGTTAAAATGTTCTCACTAAGAAAGTTCACTCCTTCAGCCCTTATCCCTTGACTCCCTCCATCACCTCCTCTCTTTGTGTGTATGTCTCCAGGTTATTTCCAGTTACAAAAATCAAACAAACTACAATCTCTTCAGTTACTCTTAATACAAAACCTTCTCTCCAAACTCACATTTTAACATTTCATTTGACTTAAAAAAGCAGGATCTGTAGTCCAGAATCTATGGTAAATTCTAATCAAATACTTAATCCTTGAATTATTTTACTCTTTTATCAAATCAAATTAAATGTTTTACTAACTCAATATATTATCGATTTAATTCCTTTTTGATTTCTATGTCATTTTAGGAAAGGAAAGAAGGGATATGGCAAATAAAAAGGATGGTGGATTGTAATGGGCTGAGGCTTGAGTTGATGCACTGAGGTCCCAAGCACATGAGGCTAAATAGTAATTGGACCATACTCTATTAATATATAAGCTTGGAGAAAGAATGGCCCCCGCCCACTCTTTGTGCAAGTCCTGATATGTTGTATAGGAAATGACAATTTTGGTGGGTGGAGGCAAGGGAGTGGAAAAGGAAGGGGAGGGAGAGACTTTTGGGATTGCCATTGCCAAGGTGGGCTCAGCTCAGATCGCTCTCTGTTAGCTGGCTTCCTGTCGCAGCTGCCTATATTTGCTATCGCAATCTTTATTCACCTCTTCACTTCAATAAATATTGAAGATTTTTCCCTTAACCTGAATTCCTGACTCCGCCTGATTTTAAATACGTGGTCATTACAGTGGATAAGCCATAAATTGAATGAATTATGGTCTTAGCTAATGACTTAGAAGTATGACTTTATGACTTTGTGTCAGATTGTTGATCTTTTATTTAAAAAAAAAATTCTGTTTGCTACTCTGATACAATCAAATAAAGTTACTAGTACTACCCTGTTTTGTTACACAAATTTATATAAATGATTACATGAGATACAACTTTATATTTTCAACAAGTAAAATGCTACAATACCTAAAGATTCAATCATCAAGGAATAACAATCAATATGGAGTGGCTAAGCTTTTAGTGGCTTTTTTCCCTCCTCCTTTTTCTACTGTTTTGTAGATACAGTTTTCTGAACTCTAAAATACTTTTAAATGAATTGCTAAATGACTTATATTAGCCTCTTATTTGAAAATTATTATTATATAATGTGCTATAGTTCATCTTCATGCATAATACTCATATCAATTTCCAGAATGTGTTTATTTTAGTTTCTTTTGATCACAATGTATCTCTGGGGTGAAACTTGTAAGCTTGCAATAAGATAATGCAAAAGATCAAAGCATTTCACATTGTAATCCCTCACTAGGGATTATATACATAGAGAGATCTTAGAAATATCTTAGAAACGTATACATATATACATATATATATATATATACATATATACATACATATATATATGTATACACACACACACACACACACACACACACACACACACACACATATATATATATATATATATATATATATATGAGGATAACTCAGTAGGGAACATATGTATATAAATTTTGAATGGTACTACCAGAGGAAGTGCCATGGATGAATTTTAAATTATTCTTCAATGTGTTTCATAGACATAATGCAAAATACTTAAATGGTTTCTAGTAACCTTTTCTATAAAGTCAAGATGAATTATTATAATAAAAGCATATTATACATTCAAAAGATCATGTGAGTATTTTTCCTATGAACACAGCTAGCTGATAAATTATACTGATTTTTCATGTCCAACTGAGCTGGAATGATTCACATAATATGCTATGTCATATAGCAGTCTCATTCTCTTTGGTATTCCTTTTGAATCAGATTCAGATTGGATTATTTAACAAAAACTTAAGAGGAGGAGAATTTACCTTTTACTAATTAGCTAGATCTACTCAGTAGCAAGCAAAATATAGGCTGTTTGGTAAGTCTTTCACTTGGGTTATCTTGAGGGAAAAACAGTTTTTTTCCCCCTTCCTACAGATTTAATGTCAGCAATAAACTAGTCCTGTAGGAATGAGATCTTAGTTTTATTCCCAGTGTCCCACTGAAGAGCGCTATAGAGCACAGAATTTCTCTGTGAGGGGAATAGGCATCTGTTAGAAACAGATGGGCTACCCTAAATACAACATAACAGGTAATAGCAAAGCAGAATGCATATTCCCCAATTCTCTAAGTTGATTTAGTTGAGTATTTGTTCATTTCAGGAAAAAAAAAGTTCTTAAAAAATTCTGTTTCTGAGTTATAACCTGCTTTTAATATTTGTGGATTGAACCAAGAGCTCAAGGATTTTATGATTCTGATGCATAATTGGTCTTTAGGTGGCATCTAAATAGTCTACTAAATTTTAGCTTTCTTTATTAAGAGTCTCAGAACTTACAACCTTTAACTCCACTGCTGCTTATCAATTTGTTTTAGCCTATCTAAGGACACACTAAATGTATTTCTAGTTCAGGCTTACAGATTATATATGACTATAGGAGCTCTGAAGTTTTAATAGGAAGTCTTATTGTGCCTTGAAGCTAATAGGACTGAGATGGTATGCTTTATCAATTGGAAGTACTTGTTAAGTATCTACTCCATACACTGGACTAAGGCAGGCACTAAAAACAAAGACAAAGAAATAGTCTATGTTTTTAAGAATTGAAAAATGATATGTTGATAACATATACATATAAAGGTTGATCATTTATAACTAGGAGAGGGGAAAACAACTTGGGTCCCATCACAATAGTTATTGACTATAAGAGAGAAATATTTATTTCTAACATTCCCCAATTTGATTCTAATTGAAAAATGAAGTCTCTTCAAAGGTTTTTAAACATCAATCTATGATGGATAATAACAAGAAGGGAGAAGGGGCTGAAACTTATTGATGCATTGATGAAAACAAAGGGGATAGTCCCTTTTAATTCAGATACCTTTCAGATAGGATATGTAAAGGGAAAAGATAAATAGTTTAACAAAATTAATTTAAGGCTCAGAAATCTCATCTCATATAGCTATATATTATTGGGAAACCATCTGATAAAGTTCTGTAGTCTAGTATGATCTAAGAGTAGTTTCCAGTAGTATTCTTAGATTCAAGTCACTTGTAGAGATCCTCTGCAAAATTGGTCTGGACACAATTTTAAATTGTTTTGCTAATGAACAGTTCAAATAGCAAGAACTAACTCAATACATGTCTATATAATTATAAAATCAAATTTGGAACTTTTTTAGAACAGGGAATTTGCAATTCTAAGTTGGCAAAGTATTATATTGATACATCTAAGAAACTAAAATACAAATAAAAAATTTTAAATCCAATTTTTATACTTGCATTATTCATTCTCCCATTAGGAGAATGAGATTCTGCTAAGGAATTAATAACAAAACTCTCTTTTTAAGAAGATGGACTCTAATACAAAAATGAATTCATTTAAAAGTTGCCAGATTAATTTCAGTTGTGACTAAAGGTTGTGGGATGGGATACATAAATATATTGAGTAATCAATTTTAAAACAATACATATCAAGTAAGTTATTTATAATAAATCATTTGCTACTTCTAGCATGTTGAAATGAATAATCCATAACAAAAGCAGATATCACTTTAAAGTAGTTGTACTCATATTTTTTTCCTTAACATAGAACTGAGAGAGTTGTAATATTCACTAAATTACAGGATCCATATCCTGAATTCAAAAACATTTGCCTTATTTGCCTAATTATCCCCATACTATTGTGAGAAATTAAAGGATCTTAATTTACACAGGAATACATAACTAATAACAAATATCAATGCTAAATACTTAACTTGTTTGGACTATAGAAAGGACTAAAATTCTAGGCTAAATAGTTCAAATCTTTTACCTGCATCTTATTGTAGTAATTAAGATATGTTCCAATATCAGGGTATAAGATAAATATTTAATATTGTATTAATATTATTTATCTGACATGATTATAAAAATTTGTCATAACAGAAGAATAGGAATATAACTTTAGAGTAAGGAAATTATATTTCTCTAACTTCATGAAAATTCCAGGCAAAACTTATATAGATAGCCAATTGCATTGAACCAGGCTTAAAAGTCTGCCAAGTAGGATATTTTTCCAGTCTATGTATCATATTGGGGAAATTGAGACAAGAGAATCCTACTTCAGCCCATGCCAAGAATTTTTCTCTCAGTCTTTTCCCAAAACTTCACCAGCAGTTCAGAGATGTAAAATCTCATGGAGTTGTAGGCATCATGGATCATTGGATCAATAGCATTCCTTGATGATCATACCTAAAGGCAGACTCAGAATAATATCAATTAATAGTCCTATAAGGTCTTAAATTGCAAGCTGTAATAATCAGAGCTTTTACTAGATTCAGTTCTTAAGGATCACATATCCTAGATAAAAAGTATTGATTATATTCTCACATTTGTAACAGTAAAATTCATCACCGAAAAATCACAACTTACTTCGATATCTCATACTCATTTTAAGTAGATTTTTTTTCATTTCTAAGTTCAATATTACACAAATGTTTTTGCTTTAAGATGCTTAATAATAAATAACAAAAGATTTGAGACATATAAATATAATAATCTAAAATTGTATACAGAGAACAGAATATAAGAAAAGTTGTCTATAATAAAATATTCAGTTATTAAGGATTTTCATGTGGACAAAAACATAGGCCACTGCTCTTAGAATCCCATTAAACAATGGGAACATCATTAAGATTACTCTTAAGTATTTTATTTACATTTCTACACATGTAGAATTTACATTTCTACACAGAAGTAAAATCAGAGTTCCCATATTAATGTGATAAAAAATAATTCAAATTACTACTCTTCCCTAATTGCAGGTATTGAAATGCTATTCCTTAAAACAAAAACAAAAGAAGTTCCTGACTTTAACTTTGTTTCACAACCTTGTTTACTTTTGCACTCCTAGCATACTTAAAGAAGTCTGACCTCTCTTCTCTTCTCTGTGCCTCCAACTTATTTTCCCAGTCCTCAAGCAATACCTGTGTCAGTAAAGGCTGCTTTGCTGTGGAGGCTCTAGGAGAATTGACCTGCCCCTTACAGTGCATTTAGGCATGGTCCTTAACAGATGAGGTCCTGAAAAAATGTCTTGGATCCAGAGAAACTAAAGAATTGATCCCTGAGGCAAGGATTTTAAAGGCACTGAAAGAGAGCTGTTTAGGTCCATGATCCCATCCTCTGGGGAGGTCTTCCAGTCATAAATCCTGGTTTTGTGAAAATCCTGGACTTCTACTTACAACTTAATCTAGTAATTTAGATGTTTTAGTATTAATATAATAGTTAATAGATTCAGTATCACAATGGCAAAGTTCTACTTTGCCAACTCTGATAACAGAAATTTACTATGAGAGTTAGAAACACGGGCATTGTTTATTAACAATATCAAAACTGATCCTCAACTGATCCTCAAAGTCTACACCACTATAACTATCCTAGAATATGGAACCAGGTAGACATTTCTTGTATGGGAAAAAGAATTAAGAATTAATTAACCTTCTCAAGCTAACCTCCCTACCTTGTTTCCAGGTAAAGATATCCACTGGCCTTAGATTTCAGATGACACGTCCATTACTGACTGCTGTTTATTTAAATACAATTTTATTGTTTTATTGTTTGTTTATTTAAAGACAATCCAAGGACACAGCAAGCCAAAGATTGAAACTCCAAAAATACTTAGGGTTCCTTCCAAAAAAAGCTTTCTCCTCAAGCTTTATAGCTTCTTTAATCTTAGTAGATCTTTAATCTTAGTAGATCTGTATATTAATGTTATCAATATCATGAAACCACTGCAATAAATCAGCTTACAAATAAGATTTAGTGGAACTTTTAAAACTTACCCAAAATATATTTTATTAAACACTCAAAGATTTTGTTTTTTTTAACAATATATATATTTTCTTTATTTAAACATTTCTTTCCAAAAGTCTTTCACTTTCTTAAAAAAATGACTTATGTATTCTAGTAAAAGGAATAATGACTTAAATTTAATGAAGTAAATTAATTGGACCCCAAAACACAGGCAAAACTTGGAAGCTTGAAATTATAGTACTTCAGAATATTATTGCACATATAGAATGATGCAACAGTTTCCTCTCATCCATTTATTCTTCTTTTTTTTTAACAGTACAATTCTTAATCTAACAATATCTAGCTTATAAAAGAAATTAGTTTTGTACTGAAAAAGCTGAAACAATAATTTACCAAATTACACAATATAAGAAAATTTAGAAGCATTAACAATACCACAAAAATATGTAAAGTTAGAAACAAAATCCATTACCAATCAGGTAACCTTAATTTAGTTGAATGGTCTTTCAAATTACCTCAAATAACATATCATTCCTCTCATCACTATTGGTTACCACATCTAAAGACCCACATAAAATTGTCAAGTATGAAGCTACTTTGAGTGATGTACACATCAGATAATGGTAGGCACCGATATGTTGGGGTTTGCTCATGTAAAGAATTCACAATGGTCATTCTTGTTGGCAAAAGTTAGATTTATTTAGGAGAATAGGTTACAGACAAAATGAAGGGATACAGAAAACATCAGGAATGGTACATATTAAATATAGTGCGAGAGCATATGAAAGACAAATTCCTTTGTGAAATTGACAAATACCCAGTAGAAAGGAAGCACCCAATGAGATTTAAACATGTTTTTAGTTGGCAAGGTAAATCTTGAAAGAGATTTAGCACCCCAAAGAATTAGCTAATGATAAGGAACAGAAGTGGTGTCAGGAGAGACAACACAAGGCATGACGGGGTTAGGAGAGACCATAGTATGGGTGAGGGCTAAGGGGAAAGATACCACAAGGCAGAGTGCAGTGGTTGACTGACCCAAAGGAGGGCAGCAACAAAGCATGGGTCATAATTAGATTTTATGGGAAAAATTTAATTTCAGAGAAATGGCTGGTATTTTTGATAGGACATGGCAATGTGAGATTTCTTGAGACCCTTACAGAGGGTGGGACCAGGGTTTTTACAAAACTAGGATTGATGACTGGAAGACCACCCCAGAGGATGGGATCAAGGAGCTAAACAGATCTCTATCAGTATCTTTAAGATGTTTGCCTAAGGGATCAATTCTTTAATTTCTCTGGATCCAACACATTTTTTAGGATCTCATCTGTTAAGGACCATGCCTAAGTGCACTGTAAAGGGCAGGTCAATTCTCCTAGAACCTTCACAGCTGTGAACATCTGAAGGCATTGCTAAGCCACCTTTACTAACACAGGTGTTGTTTGTGGACTGGGAAAATAAATTGGAGGCACAGGGAAGAGAAGAGAAGTCAGACAAGAAAACGGCCTTTCAGTGGGGAGGTCAGAGAACTACAACTGCCTCTCAGTCTCCTTGAATCACCATCATCTGCTCACAAGAAGAGATAATAATTCCAGGTACAGGAGTCTGGATTCTAGAAATCACAAGAGCAGCAGATAACACTCATCAAAGCAATTGCATATAATTAAACAGATAATAAAAACAATTAACATTCATGTTGAGAGTTGAGACACCCTAACAATATTTGGGGGTCCCCAAGCTAGTGTTGCAGATTTTGTGAAAGAATTCACAGTTCCATTCTCCAAGTTAAGATTTGGCAAGAGAGGTTTTTTTGACATTGAGAGGCTCTTAGCTGGCTAGGATTGTAATGCATCAGAAACTGAGGCAAGATAGAGATTAGAGAGTTTTTAATATTTTATTTGTATTTCTGAGAGGGAGAAATTGTGCTGGGGGCATGCTGGCCACAGGATTGATGTCCAAAGTATTCACAAACAATGTGAGTTCTCAATGACACACACACACACATATATATATATATATATATATATATAGACACACACACACATGGCTCAGCTACAGAGGTAGACCAAGGCAGGGACAGAGTCAGAGCACTGAGAGGAGAAATGGACTGGACTATCAATATGGTTTCCATAGGGTGGGAAGTGGCACTGGACATAAAGAAGAATAATGACAGGATAGGGGGAAGGACCATAAATTTCTTTTAAATTTTTTTTAAAATAACTTTTTATTGACAGAACCCATGCCAGGGTAATTTTTTTACAACATTGATGTTGGAATCCTTACAAACTGCTAACTCATTAGAGTTGATCTAATCTTACAAGAAGATGTTTTGGGCAGAACCTGAAACAAGGTACTAAGTAGAACTACTTAGTACAATGCTTGTGTTTGCACCTTTACTCATTGGAGTTCACAAGTATGCCAGCTTCACAAAGTAAACTTTGTAACTTTGGGAATTCACACCTCCCTTAAAGCTCTTAGGGCCAGAGAGCACTATGGGAGAAAACCCATAATCCCTCTCTCTCATATCCCACAATTCATCCCTCTTGTATAAAAAAAAAAAAAAAAAAACAGACAGAGGCTCTCGGTCAGATTTCAGCGGAATTACGCCAGAAGCCCTCTCTCCGAGGCAAGGCAAGACAGAATATATTCCACTTGGCTGGCTGGTGGCAGAAGAGAGTTCTGCTGGTTGGAGAGGAGCACTCTGGTGCAGACACGGAGCACTTTGGGAGATTTCACCAGAATGACATGAAGAGTGGAGCTGGCTGGAGGCTGAAGAAAGCAGAGGCAGAAGCAAAGGACAAAGCGGCAAGAGCTCTTGGAACCAAGCAGAGAGATAGGTCTCTAAACTAACCGGGCTATATTGGAGATAATAAAAGATCTGAACTTTTATCACCTGGCTGCGTTCTGAGAAGAAAAAGCTCACCACATTTCTGTGGTTTCTGTCTCTCTCCCTCCCCATTGTTCCACCCATGAAGGGTTAATTGAGGGTGGAGGGTCATGAGATGTGGAATCACCTAATTCCTCCTGCTGTGAAGTATCACACTCAGAATTGTAATTAACTCCATTCTCATCTGATTCATCCTCTTTTTCACCTAGTAAAGTTGGCACTTCTTCCTCCTGTACTTTCATTTTCTTCATTCTATCACTTAAATAACTTCTTATAGCCAATTGTATTACATTATATGTATTAATTATATCTTTGGAAATTGAGTCAGGTCCATTTCGATTATAAAAAAGATCCTCTCTTTCTAATGTCCACTGCATTGAGTTTGAATTAGATCTGTAGCATTCACCCAGTTTTTCTCCGATTAATTTCCATTCGTCTAAATCTAATTCCTTTTCTGTAGAAAACCAAGGACATATGTACTTAACAATTTCTAAAAGTTCAGTGATCTGCTCCAAAATTATAATTAAACCTTGGCTTTCCATAATTTTGACAATGCTCTCTAAACATTTTCCTTGAACAGAAACTGGCTGTTTTCTAAATATCTGTCCCATCTTAGCTGAAATTCTACTTTAACTCTTCTAACAAAATTTCTGTGTTGCATTCACCCTAATTTCTGGGTTGAAGAGTCTTTTCCACTGGATCAGGATCAGAGGCTTTTCCACTGGATCAGGATTGTAGCTTTTCCACTGAAATCCACTGAGGGGTCTGTTAGTCCCTGTTCGGGCACCAAAATGTGGTGAGCTTTTTCTTCTCAAAACACAGCCAGGTGATAAAAGTTCAGATCTTTTATTATCTCCAATATAGCCCAGTTAGCTTAGAGGTCTATCTCTCTGCTTGGTTCCAAGAGCTCCCTCCGAATGTCGCCAAATCCAAGGATTCTGTCCTTCAGCCTCTTCCTCTGCTTTCTTCAGCCTCCAGCCATCTCCACTCTTCATGTCATTCTGGTGAAATCTCCCAAAGTGCTCCGTGTCTGCACCAGAGTGCTCCTCTCCAACCAGCAGAACTCTCTTCTGCCACCAGCCAGCCAAGTGGAATATATTCTGTCTTGCCTTGCCTCGGAGAGAGGGCTTCTGGCGTAATTCTGCTGAAATCTGACCGAGAGCCTCTGTCTGTTTCTTTTATACAAGAGGGATGAATTGTGGGATACAAGAGAGAGGGATTATGGGTTTTCTCCCATAGTGCTCTCTGGCCCTAAGAGCTTTAAGGGAGGTGTGAATTCCCAAAGTTACAAAGTTTACTTTGTGAAGCTGGCATACTTGTGAACTCCAATGAGTAAAGGTGCAAACTCTACTTAGTACCTTGTTTCAGGTTCTGCCCAAAACATCTTCTTGTAAGATTAGATCAACTCTAATTAGTTAGCAGTTTGTAAAGATTCCAACACATTATCCCTTGCACTCACTTCTGTTCTGATTTTTCCCCTCCCTCCCTCCACCCCCTCCCCCAGATGGCAAGCAGTCCTATAAATGTTAAATAGGTTACAGTATATCCTAGATACAATATATGTGTGCAGAATTGAAGAGTTCTCTTGTTCCAGAGGGAGAATTGGATTCAGAAGGTATAAATAACGCGGGAAGAAAAACAAAAATGCAAGCAGTTTACTTTCATTTCCCAGTGTTCCCAGTACCCAGTTGGGTGTAGCTGATTTTGTCCATCCTTGATCAACTGAAACTGAGTTAGATCTCTTTGTCGAAGAAATCCTCATGCATTCTCATACATTCTCATACAGTATCATTGTTGAGGTATATAATGATCTCCTGGTTCTGCTCATTTCACTTAGCATCAGTTCATGTAAGTCTCACCAATTCTCTCTGTATTCATCCCACAAGCCATTTCTTACAGAACAATAATATTCCATAACATTCATATACCACAATTTATTCAACCATTCTCCAATTGATGGGCAGCCATTCATTTTCCAGCTTCTAGCCACTACAAACAGGGCTGCCACAAACATTTTGGCACATACAGAGGACCATGAATTCTTAATGAGAGAAGGAATTAGGAGCCAGGAAGTCTGAAGTCCCCCTTATCTTGAATCTCACATTGACAATTTATAACCTTAGAACAAGTGGCCCTCAGTCTTAATGAACCAGAGAGCAGGGTTTGCAACTAAGGGGATTGAAGCAGAACAATTAAGGAAATTGAAGCAGGATTTTTGGGGAAACTGAGACAGGACAATAAAAGGGAACTGTGGCACAACAGGATCCTGATTAGGAAGATAGCAAGGAATTCACAGACAGAGTTTAATTTTATTTGGTTCCCTGTATTCTAGGGCCAGGGAGCCATCTCCTGATCTCAGAACCAAGGGTGGTGATTTAGGGAATAATTTTCAGATAAATTAAGGGTGGAGGGCGGTGGCCTGAAGAGTATCTCCAGGTGAATTAAGGGTGATGATTATTTTATGAGTTTCTGAGGATAGAAACTAGAGGGTTCTCCAGGTGAAATAAAGGTGGAGGTGGGATGGATGTGGGGGGTGGGGGTGAGCCAGAACCAGAAGATTCAGCCTTTTCTGACCCAGGCCCTCCCCAAAGATCAGGGGACCAAAGAATCCTATTACATCATCCATACAGCATTTGCCCTATGCCAAGCACTGTGCAAAGCACTTCACAATCATGTGATCTTTAGAACAATCCTGAGAGTGGGTTCTATCATTATCCCTATACAGAAAAATAAGTTAAATAGAACTTTCTTGGGGCCATATAGCTAATAAATTTCTTAATTCCAAATAACAAATTAATTTTATATTAGGTTCTAATTTACCAATATTGTCTTGATAGGAGAACACACTCAGAACTCTAATAATTTCCTTCAGAATAGATCTTGGTTTAAATCAAATTAAATCTCTATTTATAAATGCTAATGACAACATTTTAATTTCTACAATCTAATATTCTTAGCACTTAAAAAAAAGATTATTATCCACAAATTCATATTTTTAAAAGATATGTGATGACAATTCCCAGCTTTAATTCCCAGCTGTGTATAAACTTTTTCTTTAGTTCCTAAAAGAGCTAGAATCCTCTGTCTCTACTTTTGAGATTTATCAGATAAAGAAATTGCCTAGATAAAAAGCAATACATCTCCCCATTCCCATACCCTTAGGAATTTTAAAGTCGATATACTAGGAAATACATATAAAGTATGAAATCATACTTGTTATCAACTTGTGCTGAGCTAAAATATCCCAAGACTTTAAATTGACTTGACACTTTCCACTGAGACAAAATGACTTCACCTGGTAGGGTGTGGTCCATTTTCCCAGGCAGAAACATCCAGACCTTTTAAAGAGTTATTAAATAATAATTAAATAATTAAACAGTTCAAGGAAGCATTTAAGAGTTCATATAATCACAAATTACAATAATCAAAATCTTTATTATATCTATTTTTATGTAGTGTTAGATTTAATAAGATGTTCAGACAGATTTACCCTGAAAAGATGGATGGGCATATTTAACCAAATGATTATTTAACTTCAGTTCTGAAATAAAACTGATTAAAGACCAATTTCTAAAAATCTTTTCCTTTGCAATTTCTAGTTCTTAATTGAAGTCTAGTCATTGCATTTTTACCATCCAGTCATTGGGGCAAAATCCTGAAATCTTAAATTACTAACACCCTCCTTCAGGTGCTAATTTGCTACTGGTAATTTTTTTTTTTAACATCAGACTTTAACAGTTAAATCCAATGACAAAAACAAGTAAAGAAGAATTCATTTTTTTCAGAAGCTTTAGATTCAGAAGAGTTTTTCAACTCAGTATTCCTCAGGAAAGGGACTCTCTCCTGGCGAAGAAATTTCACCTTGATAATGCCAGAAGAGTTTTTTGGGAGATGCCACGATAGACTTGTCTCTTATTCTCTAAAATCCCTTTGTTTGCCATAGCTATGATGTTTAAAAAGATTCCAGAAGTAGTTTCTGGGTAATTTAATCATTTTATTAATAAATTCAGTTACTAATAAAAGAATGGTCACTTGGTTGTCTCTCGGACAAAAGAACAAAACTTCAATTAATTCAGAATTTTAGATATTTTTGTTGCTATGTCAAATTGTTCAATCATGTGGAATTTATAATAAACTAGAACCAACTATTCTGTTCAGCTTTTCTACATTAATATGTTATAGCATCTCAAACTCAACCTTTATAAAACAGAGCATTTCATTTAACCTTCTAAATTTATCATAATTCTTATAATCTATATATCTTTTCTGGAAGCAATCTTTCTATTAGATAGCATTTTACAAAATGGAGGCTTTATACTTGTTTCACTAGTTTACCTTCTTTGTTAATTGTGTTTCTAATTATCTCCTTTCATCATCTTAATATCACTTATACGTGACCATTCTGTTTTAATCACATGCAAAACAACCTAAGTTATAGCCTCATCACTTCTCACTAAAATTATCCTAATTGGTCAACCATTCTCAATATTCTAATTGAAGTTCCTAATCACTTCTCTTTCCAAATCATTCTCAACACAGCTGCCAAAGGGATTTTAAATAACCATATGTATCTCAGATTTAGAGGTTTCTCTATATTAACTTTACTTAAAAATATATATATTTCTCTATTGAGCCAAAGCCAAGTACATATTCAGAAACTTAGTAAATGCTTGTTGATTGACATTTAAAGCTCTTTATAATGTAGCACCAAATTAATTCCAACCATTACTATCTTCACATAGTATGTGTCCCAGCTATTCCTGGCAAACATCATTTCATCTCTCACAAACTATGCCTTTACAAAGGCTGTCCCTCATATCTAAGATATTTTCCCTATTCAACTTAGTCTCTCTCCTAACTTTTAGCAGACTTCAAAACTTAGTCCAAATGAAACGTTTTTCAAATGATTTTTGAGATTACCAGAGTTGCTACCCTCACTTCATCCTCCATTTACTATGTACTTTTTTATATAGTAGAAATTTATTTGAAGCATGCTTTTTGAAATATTAGACCAGTGCAAAAGTATCAAGTCTTAGCATTTCTTTTGTTTTCAAAGAGGACCAATAACATCAAAGAGTTATACCTTGACTCATGCATGAATTGGATTCAAGTATGGCAGCATTGCACAAAGTTGTCAGCCTCACTTTCTCTTCCAGGATTATAAAGTTGAGTGGCAAGACAAAAGGCAGAATGAATGGCAATGCATTGAATGCAGTAGATGATTTTAATTATCTTTGATGTACAACCAGTCTCTAGGCATTCCACAGCATCTGCTTCAGGCACCTGCATGTCCATTGGAACAAATTATTCTCATCTGCCCATTCCACTGGAGAAAGGCTACACATACTTGGAGTAGACACTCACTACTTCCCAACTCACTATCAGGTTTATGGCCTATCAACTAATACCAACCTAGCTTAGCCTGTCTCTTAAGATAGTTTATCAGGGTGAACACTGCATATGCTAGAGCTTTTTGTAACCACAGGTGAGAATTGAGTGCCACATCGATATCAAAAGTGGATGAACTACCATGAAAAGGTATTGTCAAACCCTGTCATGAGAGGTGCTAGATTTTCTTGAACATTCAGACAGAGGCAATGATTAGGCCACTTTCACTGACACATAGCATCACTTTTTTTCATACAAAAAGGACCTCTGTTTATTATTCATCTGTGTATTATTCATACCATACTCCATTTCTCAATAACAAGAAATCATCTCAAAGATAATCACGAAAGGCCTCATTTCCAGAATATATAGATAATTGACTAAAATTTATAAGAAATCAAGCCATTCTCCAATTGATAAATGGTCAAAGGATATGAACAGACAATTTTCAGATGATGAAATTGAAACTATTCCCACTCATATAAAAGAGTGTTCCAAATCACTATTGATCAGAGAAATGCAAATTAAGACAACTCTGAGATATCACTACACACCTGTCAGATTGGTTAAGATAAGGAAAAAATAATGATGAATGTTGGAGGGGATGTGGGAAAACTGGGACACTGATGCATTGTTGTGAACAAATCTAACCATTCTGGAGAACAATCTGGAATTATGCCCAAAAAGTTATCAAACTGTGCATACCCTTTGATCCAGCAGTGTGACTTCTGGGCTTATATCCAAAAGAAATACTAAAGAAGGGAAAGGGACCTGTATGTGCCAAAATATTTGTGGCAGCCCTGTTTGTAGTGGCTAGAAACTGGAAATTGAATGGATGCCCATCAATTAGAGAATGGTTGGGTAAATTGTGGTATATAAATGTTATGGAATATTATTGTTCTGTAAGAAATGACCAGCAGGATGAAAACAGAGAGGACTGGCAAGACTTACACGAACTGATGCTAAGTGAAATCAGCAGAACCAGGAGATCATTGCACACTTCAACAATGATACTGGATGAAGATATATTCTGATGACAGTGGATTTCTTTGACAAAGAGACCTAACTCCGCTTCAATTGATAAATGATGGACAGAAGCAGCTACACCCAAAGAAAGAACACTGGAAAATGAATGTAAAATGTTTGCATTTTTGTTTTTCTTCCCGGGTTATTTCTACCTTCTGAATTTAATTCTTCCTGTGCAACAAGAGAACTCTTTGGTTCTGCACACATATATTGTATCTAGTACGTACTGCGACATATTTAACATGTATAGAACTGCTTGCCATCTGGGAGAGGGGGTGGAGGAATGGAGGGGAAAAGTCTGAACAGAAGTGAGTGCAAAGGATAATGTTGCAAAAAATTACCCTAGCATGGGTTCTGTCAATAAAAGTTACTAAAAAAAAAAAAAAGAAAGAAAGAAAAAAATCATTGTTACTTTTTCTTGACTTCAGTAGCAATTTACTACTTTATTAATTTCCTTTTATTTATTATTTTGTATAATTCTCTCAGTTACCATGTTCTAGGACTGGGAAAAAATACATTTAAAAGAGGCTCAAAAGAATCTATTCATCTTCTACTGAGTACATTTGCTCAAAAAGACTTTTAGACAGAAAAGTGTGGATAGTTGTTTGAGGAAGCCTTCCTATATATGCCAATATGCTAACTAGTATAGAAAGCAGCTACAGTGTAGAAAGAAGAGCAGTTGAAATTCAAAGTTTTACAGAAGATCAGGAAAAAACCATCATCCCAAGAGTCATAGAAAGAATAATAAAACACATGCTACAATTTTTTTTTCTACACAAATTTACAATGTTTATGCAATAAGTTTGCACAAGAAATCATCCTGATGCACACTTGTAGATTTTAAAGATTTGATTCAAGCTAAGTGGGATAAATTTTTATATAGAATATGGCTTCAGGTAAGTATACCTAGCTCAAAGGAAAAATTTGTATTTGTGATAGTGATGAGCATTAGAGGGCCAGCCTTGTGTTTAAAAAAGGAATGTATTTGAAAGAAAATCTAGAAAATTGAAGAAGAATGGCTCACATTATTTAGTTGTTGTTAAATGGAGGAAAAAAGAGAGGGAATTAATTATTTGAATATTATATAAAGTATTTGGAGAGAAATAAGAGATGTGTGAGGAGGATAAAAATAAATCACATATCTAGATATTGTGGAGGTCTTCAATTATTTAGAAATCTGCTCTTTCTGAAAAAAAGGGCAGATAATGTATTGAATTGCTTAATGTTAATTTCTTCCTTCAAAAGAAAACAGGACTAAAAGAAATAATTCAATTCTCGATTTCATTCTCATAATCAAGCAGTACCTGGGTATTTTGAAGAAAATGATCTAAATATTTTGAAGAAGTGAACAATATCTTGTAGAGTACAAAATTGAGGAGAACAAATAGAGGTACAGTAATGTTTCATGAGAATAGATTTCAAAGAGCTCAAAGAGATACTAGGTAGTTAGTTCCATGGAATTGAAAATTTTAAAGTAGGGCATTCGAAGGTACAAAGAAAATAAAATTCAGTGAGAAAATAAATTGGGCAGAAATAATGGTGTGCATGCACAAATAACTTATTTTAAACTTAGAGTTTTAAATATGTGCCTTCCTGATAAAAATAAAAATAAAAATCAAAGTGTTAAGGTTATAGAGTACACACAAAATGATGGGGCTTAGCCACCAAAATGTTGAGGTATGGGGCCACACCCCAAAAGTATATTGGGGTTATGGGCCTATGTCTTGAGGTATCTCAAAAGAACTCTTAGGCATACATCTCCAAATCAAAAGGCAATGATTTTATTTCACTATTAAGAGCAGACTAAATCCCAAGAGAAGTTAGCTGACTAATCTGAAAAAGAAATTGGATATAACAAAGAGAAAGATGTCATTATGGGCTAAAAGGACTTTAGCTAAGATCTATAGAACAAGTAGACCTTTCATAAAGAAAACATAACCTCAGTGGTTTGACATTTAACTTGACTTTCTGGTTAGATATAATAAAGGTGAGGTTTTCAGAGAACTCTACCTGGGATGGATCTGTAATCAAAAGTACTCTTGAACAAAAGATTTACTCAAGAACAAAAAACAACATTAAGGCTGAGATAATTCTCTCAGTGCTCCTCCCTGTTTGCTCTGGGAGTAGTGAGATTACATACAGTAATTCAGGCTCTCTGTCAGCACCCATCTAGCTACCCAGGACCTCATCAAAAGGACAGGGGAAAAAAAACTTCTTTCAGAAGAAACCCAAGCTATCAATAGACATACATTAAAAAGGAATCAATAATAATTATAATCTTTTAATTAAGCAACTCTGAATATCACCTCACTCAAAAAAAATGACAAAATCTGGAATGAAAATATGAAAATGGAACCATCATACATTATTGCTGCATCTATAAATTTGTTCAGCCATTCTGGAAAAAATGATTTAGAATTATACTCCAAATCTAAACTATTCAGAATCTTTTACTTAACAAAAGAAAAGGGTCCATTTTTATAAAAAAAAATATTTCTAGCAGGTCTTTTTGTAGTGGGAAAATATTGAAAACTGAAAAGGGGGATCATTTATTGTTGGCCTTTGTTCTAGATCAAAATTACTATCTTATGTTGGAGTTAAGGCACAGTTTGTTCAACTATATTTTATTAGATGAATATGACTTTGACAAGTGTCTTCTACAAGATGGACACAAATTAACATTGGAATGGAATTGTCTTTAAGTTTGTGTATATCATGCTTCTTTTGAATTACTGCAATTATGCTTTACTCACAGAATATAGAACCTTCTTTGATGCTGGCATACTATACTAGGTTGTCCTTTGTCAGTGTTTCCCATGTCACAAATCTATTCCAAAGTTCTTCAGAGAGTAACTGATAGTGTCCTTGTAATCACTTCATCTGACTTCCATGTGAGCACTTCTCTTATATGAGTTTGTTGAGGCAAAAGACACCCCAACAATATTAGGGTTCCCAGATCAGTGTCCTGGGTATTAGGAAAAAATTTGCAAACTCAGTTTGTCTCCACGTTAAAAGGTAATTTTTTTTTTTTTTTTTTTTTTTTTTTTTTGCTGCTGACAATGGGCTAAATTCCAAATTAATTTATCATCCAGAGTTCCCCCTGTCATATCAAGATATTATTATTTTCCTTTTGGAACACTACATTTGAATGCACTAAATTTTAATTAAACTCATTATTAAAAAAAATCATTGTCATTTTTTTCTTGACTCTAGTAGCAATTTACTTCTTTATTGATTTCATTATATTTGCTATTTTGTACAATTCTTTCAGTTGACCATGTTCCAGACCAGGAAAGAAATACATTTAATAAAGGCCTATAACAATCTCTTCATCTTCTACTAAGTACATTTGCTCAAAAAGACTTTTAGACAGAAAAGGATGGATAGTTGTTTGAGGAAGCCAAAGGAATTTAGCAAAGGGCAAGAAGCAAGATTATTTTATAGGAAAAAGAAAAAAAAAAGATCAGATTCAAGTAATTGATGTGCTAATTTTATGGCTTAGAGATGCCAGTAAAGAGTCATAGGGGTGGGGTTGCATCCATTATTGAATTTGTATGGCTTTTTGAGGAGTATTGAATAGAAGTAGAACAGCTTCCATTCTTGAATTCTATGGCTTACTGACCAAGATTGTTCTCTGACAGCCAACATTGTTCATGGCATCTCCCTAAGAGATACTCCTCATCAAATTCTCCATAAAACAATCCTTCAAGCAAACACATTCAAACAACCTGGTCAGTCCATCCCAGTTACATTCTCTGAGGTACAGTTTTACTGTTTGGCAATTTAACTTGAGAAGGGAGGAACTGGTCAGTGGCCAATAATTTATTTTGTCAGATGATCATCAGAATCATTTTAAGACAATTCAAATGGAAACCATTCACTTTTCTGAAATGGGAAGGTATAATGTCCACTTTTTGCGGGCATACAAAAATGAGATCTGCACAACAGTTCTGTAGAATTTCAGTTTGGTAGGAAATTTAATACCCCTGCTCTCACACACTTTCCATTAGAATCTCCCAAACATGAGCTAGCTCTGACAATGTGTAGTTGAGCTTCATCAACCATATGTATATCCCCATAAATTAGTACTGCCAACTTAGTGAACTTATTCACAGCATTCATTATTTCTCTAAATGTTGTAAACAAAAGTTCCACATATAAATAGTGTGTTGCTGACTGTTGGAAAACCTGTGTTTTCTTGGTGTTAATTGTTAGATCAAAATTAGCACAAACAGCAGAAAATCAATCTACTTTTTTCAACTCAGTCTCAGAAGTTGTTTTGAGTGGACAATCATCTATGAACAACAACAAAAATAATTCATTAATTTCCCTCCACTTGAATCTTGGCTATAGCCTTTATGAAGTTTAAAATTTATTATTAGTACTTATTAGTTGGTGAATGCATATCTATAATTATATCTTTCTATGTATATGTGATGTGGGTGAACTTTGTAAAAAATGTGTAAAATAATCACTGAAATTATGTACCCTTTGATCTTCAAAAGAAGAGAGACTGGGGTTTCCCAGGCTCCAAAGAATCTAGGAGAAAGCATACTTTCCAGACTGGGCTTTTCTAAGGCAAATCACTACCCCCTTCCCCCTTATTGATCCTTTTGGCAAAACGGATCCCTCATTCTGGTTGAAAAAGCCTTCAAAGTGATTTTCATTCAGTTGGGAGATCTGGGCCTGAAATAGTATCTAGGCCTGGGGACACTGGCTTTCTTTTCAACTGGGAACTTCAGTCTCAGATTTCCTATTAAAGGGCAATTTTAAAGTAATTTCTTTGCAGAGGCCTGAAGCAGGATTATGCTTCATCAAGGAACCTCTTTCTCCTTTGCACAGCTGCCTGCCAGGACCCCTGTCTGCTTTGAAGACATTCTCTTCTCAGCAATAACCCTTTTTTATTACTCTGCCAGTCACTCAGAAGTCAGTCTTCCTAGCAAAAGCTGACTTCTGCAGTACCAACAATAAACTCCCTTTTGCCAGTCAAACTTTTCAGGTTCATAAATTCTTTCATGTTGAACCTGTACCTACCAGAAGGGGATTCTCACATCTCAACTCTCTGCACTGCCACTAACCATATCATATGTATACACACATATGTGTACCCACATATAAGTATATGCATGGAAGCATACAATAAATATGTTCCATATGTAATTACTGTATATATGCATGTCATTTGCACATAATTGCCAACAACATAGGTGGGACATTTGGATTAATCATATATGTTTATATATACATATATGTATTCTACATGTGTGTATGTGTGTATATATATTTAGCTATCTGTGTCAGTATGTGACTATATATATGTATGTGTATATATATGTATGTATATATATACACACACATATATATATGTAGACTCATGAAACACACTTTTGCATTTGCCATGTCTGATGACAAGTCTTCCTAACTTAAGCAAAAACCCTTCCTAAAGGATGTCTAGTTAGTTGTTATAGAGTCTGTTCTTGAAATGATAATGAACCCCACACATCCTGACATCCATTCTATATGTGGATAGGAAAGTTAGAAAGCACCACCTGCTACTGAATTAAAAAATATGCTTAATTACTACCATTGTCCATTGGCATAATTTCTGTTCTTCAGATGAAAAGATCAACCTCAATACATCTTCAACATGACTCAAATCAAATAAAGGTCAAAAAATATATAGTAGCTTCTAGTGCTTAATGAACTACACAATGCAGGTGGGTAAGACTGTAGGGGCGCCTCAATTTAGTTGTAAGAAAATCAGAATTTGTATTAGATACATCCTTGATGCCCATCCCTGGACAAGTCACTTAAAATTTTATTAGCATCAATTTCCACAATACAATGGAGAAAGTGTCAGACCTGGAATCATGAAAACCTGAACTTAACTCTGGAATCTAACATTTCTTGTGTGACCCTAGAAACATGAGTTTTCTAATTCTCTCAATTTACTCCTTTATAAAGTGTGGATAATTGTAGCACTTACTCCTAAGTTTGTTGTGAAGATTAAATGAGATTATAATTATAAAATGCTTAGCATAATGTCTGGAACATAATAGGGCTATACTAATGGTAGTTAATATTAAATTTAATTTTATAAAATGAAAAGATTAGATTTGTTAGCGTAAAAATATTTTTTTCTGCTCTAAATCTTTGATCTTAAATCTGTGATCCTATTTTTCTTTAAAATAAGGACTATCTGTGTCATAGTTGTTTTTTTAATGAATATTTAAACTTTGTTTTGTCATTGTTAAGCTCTTACTTATTACAAAGTTGTTTTGCACCATCTCTCTATAAAATACATAAGGTTCTGATTCAAACTCTAGTTTCTTCATGACTAAGGAATGTTGCATTGTACATATTAATTAAGTTTATATTGTATTAAATAAAATTATATAAAGGATGGAGAAAAATATAAATCTCTTTTGTCATTTTTGCAGGGTTTAGTGTGGACCCAGACTGTGGCTTTATGATTTTTCTGTTTACATATCAAATACTAACAACACATTTTCACATCTAGTAAAATGTTCAATGAATGCATCAGGGTATTAAAAACTACTAAGTAAAAGTGCCATTAAGTAAATGCTGAGGATTCTAGAATAATTTTTTTGAGGTTTGTGTCCCATTCTATTAAAAAGGAAGGGTATTCCAATATTTTCTATCAATAAAATAAAGAATTAAGTTAGTTTTAATAGTAGAAATACATAACTATTCCCAATTTATCATAATGGCCTTCTTTATTATTATTAGATTCAAGTTCTTCCCATTTCCACAGAGATTTAAATTTTGGATCAGATCTTCATATATACAAGTGATTCCACATTTCAGATTTGGGGGTTATCTGCTGGCATGAAAAAAGTTGCACTTTTCATCAACTATGGACACTTTCATCATTCTCTACACATATTCTTTTTTTTTTTTTTATTTGAAGATTACAGGTGTTAATGTAAAGAGAAAATGTCAATGAGCATCAATAGATAAGGATACTGGGGATTCTATATCTGGTTTCATTCTGAATTCTAATTAGCCAGCAGATGCTATAGTAGGAGTAAAAGACTTGGAGTAATAGCATTACTGAGACAAAGTGTCATCATATGAGAAATTGAGAAGACAAATGTCTTGTTCCCATTCCTTAGATTTTTTTTTTTGTATTGACCTTAGAAATGCATGCGTGTTTTGTCATTCTCATGACATTATGGAACTGGCTATATACTAATTTTTTTTAAATGCACAAATAAAACAAATATAATCAAAATTAGAAGACAAACAGAAAAATGGGTAGAAGTTAAAGAAAGTTTATCAGATAAAGATCTCATATTTAAAATATATAAAAACTTTGTCAAATCTATAAGACTATGTTTCATTCCCCAATTGATAAATTATTGAAAGATATGAACAGGCAGTTTTCCAGTGGAGAAATCAAAACAATTTATAGTCAGATAAAGCATTTAATAAATCATTATTGATAAAGAAATGCAGATTTAAATAATCTTGAGGTATCATTTATACCTACCATACTAGCTAAAATAATAGAAGGGAAATGTAATAAATGTTGGAGAGGATATAGACATTCATTGTTAGTGGAATTGTAAAGTGATCCAAACATTCTGGAAAGTAATCAATGTGGAATCATACCCAAAGAATTTAAATGACCTATCTAATTTGATCACAAAATACCACTAACTTGGTCAATTTCTGAGGTGGATTAAGGAAAAGGTAAAATAACCTTTATGTTTTAAAATTTTTATAGTAGTTCTTTCTGTGAAGAAAAAGAAGAAGAAATTTCAGGAATACCTTTCAATTGGGGAATTGCTTAACAAGTGGTGGTATATGACTGTAAATGACTTTAAATGAATGTTATTTTGCATATTACAAATACCTGAATTAACACTAAAGGACATATGAAGAAAAATATTATTTGCATCCAGTGGGGAAAAAAAATGATAAATGGAAGCATATATGTCCAATGGTAACCATTTTTTTAGGGCTGATGAGATGGAAAAGGAAGAAAAAAAAAAAAGAAAAGCTATTCATAGGATATTATTATTGAATGTCTAAAAGCAATTTGTGCATAGTAGATTTGCACTTTCATGTAGAATCCTCTGTTTTATTGTACTGTTTTTAAAATGCTTGTTTTATTTTATAAATTTAAAATATAATTTAAAAAATGTTTATACATTAATTTGTATATTTAGACTTCTAGTTCGACTGCTATAAAATAGTAATAGAAAAGGGCTTTCTATATACTGTTGGAAAAAGGTTCACAATTAGTAGCTCTGAAATATTTATCATTGTAGTCAGAAGAAAAAGGCTAAAAATAATTAAATCCTAAAAGTAATTAGTATCTAATTAACAAAGTTAAATTATTCTTTCTTGATGCCTCTAACTACTTGTGCTTCCCCATCCATGAAATTATTTTACATTATTAAAACAATTTTTAGGTACCATCCCACACCTGCCAGATTAGCTAACAAGACAAAAAAGGGAAATGATAAACTTTTGCATAGATGTGGAAAAATTAGTACACTAATGCATTGTTGGTGGAGTCAAAGGAGGAGGAGGAAAACAGAAAGGAAAAAGAAAAGAAGGAGGAGGAGGAGGAGGAAATCTATTCAAAGGGCAATAAAATTGTACATACTCTTTTTATCTACTGGGAAATGCCTAAAAATTTTGTGGCATATAATTGTGATAGAGTACTAGTGTGTTACAAGAAATAACATGCAGGATAGTTCAGAAAAACCTGGTAAGATTTATTTGAACAGATAAAAACTAGTTAGCAGAACTAGGAGGACATTGTTTTCCATAACTTCAAATTTTAATGATGAAATCAGCTGTTGATCTGTACAATGATCAATGCAATGATCCAAGGGAATTTCAAAGGATTCATGATGAAAAATGTCATTCACTTACAGAAGAAATACTGATAAACTCTGAGGGCAGAGTGAAGTAACTTTTTTCACTTTCTGTTTATTAGTTTTATTTTCATTTTGTTATTTTTGTTTTTGTTATGGCAATATGGCTACTATGGAAATTTATTTTACATGACAATTGGTTATAATAATAGTGATTGGAATTGGAAAAGTCCTTTATAGCTCAAAACAAACTTTTACTCTACATTATTTTATTGGATTCCCTTGATAATTCAGTGAGGTATATAGGAGAAATGTGATCATCTTCATTTTACAAAAATAATCTGAGAATCCTGTGGTGAGATTTTTCTTCTCAAAACGCAGCCAGGTGATAAAAATTCAGATCTTTTATTATTTCCAATATAGCCCGGTTAGCTTAGAGGCCTATCTCTCTGCTTGGTTCCAAGAGCTCTTGCCGCTTTGTCTCCAAATCCAAAGGTCTGGTCCTTCAGCCTCTGCCTCTGCTGTCTTCAGCCTCCAGCCAGCTCCAGTCTTCATGTCATTCCGGTGAAATCTCGACTTGTAGCTTCTTCCTCTCCAGAGCTCTCCGACTGGCCCATTGGCCTATTTATGCTCCTTCCAGAGAGAGGGATTATGGGTAGTTCTACTTAGTACCTTGTTTCAGGTTCTGGCCAAAACAACTTCTTGTAAGATTAGATCAACTCTAATTACTTAGCAGTTAGTAAGGATTCCAACAGAATCCGAGAGAAAAAATGACTTCCTTCAGGTTCAGATAATTACTAAGTTCAGTCTTAAAACCATGATAATAGTGCTCGCTTCGGCAGCACATATACTAAAATTGGAACGATACAGAGAAGATTAGCATGGCCCCTGCGCAAGGATGACACGCAAATTCGTGAAGCGTTCCATATTTTTATGGAGGAAATTAAAAAGGCTCTCACAAGGGAGCTAGAAGAAAAATGGGAAAAGGAGAGGGAGGCTCTGCAAAAGGAGAGGGAGGCTTGGCAAAAGAGCCTGGAGAAGTCAGTTAAAGAGAGAATGGATAAAGAAACCAAATCCTTGAAAAATAGGATTAGTGAACTGGAAACAGAAAACAGCTCTCTAAAAAACAAAATTGGCGAAATGGAAAAAAATTCCACAGAACAAAAGAACTCAATTGGACAATTAGAAAAAGATCTTAAAAAAGTGAGTGAAGAAAATACCTCACTGAAAATCAGGGTCGAACAATTGGAATTGAATGACTCGAGGAGACAAGAAGAATCAGTCAAGCAAATCCAAAAAAATCAAACAATGGAAAAGGATGTGAAATACCTTCTGGGGAAGACAACAGACCTGGAAAACAGATCCAGGAGAGACAACCTGAGAATCATCGGACTTCCAGAAAAGTATGATGAAAAAAAAAGCCTGAACACTATCTTCCAGGAAATTATCAAAGAGAACTGCCCAGAAGTCATAGAAACAGAAGGTAAAATAGACATTGAAAGAATTCATCGATCCCCTACTGAAAGGGATCCTAAAATCAAAACACCAAGGAATATAGTGGCCAAATGCCAGAACCCTCAGGCAAAGGAAAAAATACTGCAAGCGGCTAGAAAAACCCAATTCAAGTATCAAGGAGCCACAATAAGGATCACCCAGGATCTGGCAGCATCCACATTAAAGGATCGAAGGGCCTGGAATATGATATTCCGAAAGGCTAAGGAACTTGGTATGCAACCAAAAATAACTTACCCAGCGAGATTGAGCATCTTTTTCCAGGGAAGAAGATGGACATTCAACGAAATAAGCGAATTTCATCTATTTCTGATGAAAAAGCCAGAACTTAACAAAAAATTTGATCTACAAGAACAGAACTCAAGAGAAATCTAAAAAGGTAAAGATTAATCTTGGGAACTATATTTCGGCTGTAAAAGATGTATAAAGAATACATGTATACCTTGTTCTAGAAACTAGTTGTGGAAAGGACATTGTACTAGAAAAAAGGGAAAGTGGGGGTACTACATTTCATGAAGAGGCAAAGAAAACCTAGTATATCTGAGAGAAAGAATGGAGAGGAATGAAAATAGTGAGTATTTTACTGCTTTCAGAATTGGCAGTAAGAGAAGAATTTTAGACATATTCAATCTATGGTGAAACTTCTCCCACCTCATTGAAAAGTGAGAAGGGAAAAGTGAAAAAGGAAGGAATAAGCTAAGTGGAAGGGAATACGGTAACTGGGAGGGAAAGGGGTAAGTTGGGGGGGGGAACTCTAAGGGGGGGGAGGGATACTGAAAAAGGGAGGGCTGTGAGAAGCAAGGGGAGCTCACAAGCTTAATACTGGGAAGGGGGGTAAGGGAGGGGGTAAGGGAGTAAGAAGGGAGAAAAGCATAAACCGGGGTTAACAAGATGGCAAGTAATACAGAATTGGTCATTTTAACCATAAATGTGAACGGGGTAAACTCCTCTATAAAGAGGAAGCGGTTAGCAGAATGGATTAAAAGCCAGAATCCTACAATATGTTGTATACAGGAAACACACCTGAAGCGGGGTGATACATGCAGGTTAAAGGTAAAAGGTTGGAGCAAAATCTACTATGCTTCAGGTGAAGCCAAAAAAGCAGGGGTAGCCATCCTGATCTCAGATCAAGCTAAAGCAAAAATTGATCTAATCAAAAGAGATAAGGAGGGGCACTATATCTTGCTAAAGGGTAGAATGAATAATGAAGAAGTATCTATATTAAATATATATGCACCAAGTAGTGTAGCATCTAAATTCCTAAAAGAGAAATTAAGAGAGCTGCAAGAAGAAATAGACAGTAAAACTATAATAGTGGGAGATCTCAACCTTGCACTCTCAGAATTAGATAAATCAAACCACAAAATAAATAAGAAAGAAGTCAAAGAGATAAATAGAATACTAGAAAAATTAGATATGATAGATCTCTGGAGAAAATGTAATGGGGACAGAAAGGAGTACACCTTCTTTTCAGCAGTTCATGGAACTTATACAAAAATTGATCATATATTAGGACATAAAAACCTCAAACTCAAATGCAGTAAGGCAGAAATAGTGAATGCATCCTTTTCAGACCATGATGCATTGAAAATTACATTCAATAAAAAGCCACAGGAAAGTAGACCAAAAAATAATTGGAAACTAAATAATCTCATACTAAAGAATGATTGGGTGAAACAGCAAATTATAGACATAATTAATAACTTCATCCAAGAAAATGATAATAATGAGACATCATACCAAAATGTATGGGATGCAGCCAAAGCGGTAATAAGGGGAAATCTCATATCTCTAGAGGCCTATTTGTATAAAATAGAGAAAGAGAAGGTCAATGAATTGGGCTTGCAACTAAAAATGCTAGAAAAGGAACAAATTAAAAACCCCCAATCAAACACTAAACTTGAAATTCAAAAAATAAAAGGAGAGATCAATAAAATTGAAAGTAAAAAAACTATTGAATTGATTAATAAAACTAAGAGTTGGTTCTATGAAAAAACCAACAAAATAGACAAACCCTTAGTAAATCTGATTAAAAAAAGGAAAGAGGAAAATCAAATTGTTAGTCTTAAAAATGAAAAGGGAGAACTCACCACTAACGAAGAGGAAATTAGAGCAATAATTAGGAGTTACTTTGCCCAACTTTACGCCAATAAATTCGACAACTTAAATGAAATAGAAGAATACCTCCAAAAATATAGCTTACCTAAACTAACAGAGGAAGAAGTAAATATCCTAAACACTCCTATCTCAGAAAAAGAAATAGAACAAACTATCAATCAACTCCCTAAGAAAAAAACCCCAGGACCAGATGGATTTACATCTGAATTCTATCAAACATTTAAAGATCAATTACCTCCAATGCTAAATAAACTATTTGAAGAAGTAGGGATTGAAGGAGTCCTACCAAACTCCTTTTATGACACAGATATGGTACTGATACCTAAACCAGGTAGGCTGAAAACAGAGAAAGAAAATTATAGACCAATCTCCCTAATGAATATTGATGCTAAAATCTTAAATAAAATATTAGCAAAAAGATTACAGAAAATCATCCCCAGGATAATACACTATGACCAAGTAGGATTTATACCAGGAATGCAGGGCTGGTTCAATATTAGGAAAACTATTAACATAATTGACTATATCAACAACCAACCAAACAAAAACCATATGATCATTTCAATAGATGCAGAAAAAGCATTTGATAAAATCCAACAGCCATTCCTAATAAAAACACTTGAGAGCATAGGAATAAAAGGACTTTTCCTTAAAATAGTTAGGAGCATATATTTTAAACCTTCAGTAAGCATCATATGCAATGGGGAAAAACTGGAACCTTTCCCGGTAAGATCTGGAGTGAAGCAAGGTTGCCCACTATCACCATTATTATTCAATATTGTATTAGAAACACTGGCCTCTGCAATAAGAGTCGAGAAAGAGATTAAAGGAATTAGAGTAGGCAATGAGGAAACCAAACTATCACTCTTTGCAGATGATATGATGGTATACCTAGAAAACCCCAGAGATTCTACTAAAAAGCTATTAGAAATAATTCATAATTTTAGCAAAGTAGCAGGATACAAAATAAATCCCCATAAATCCTCAGCATTCTTATACACCACCAACAAAATCCAAGAGCAAGAGATACAAAGAGAAATTCCATTCAAAATAACTGTTGATAGCATAAAATATTTGGGAATCTACCTACCAAAGGAAAGTCAGGAATTATATGAGCAAAATTACAAAAAAGTTTTCACACAAATAAAGTCAGACTTAAATAATTGGAAAAATATTAAGTGCTCTTGGATAGGCCGAGCAAATATAATAAAGATGACAATACTCCCTAAACTAATCTATTTATTTAGTGCTATACCAATCAGACTTCCAAGAAAATATTTTAATGATTTAGAAAAAATAACAACAAAATTCATATGGAACAATAAAAAGTCGAGAATCTCAAGGGAATTAATGAAAAAAAAATCAAATGAAGGTGGTCTAGCTGTACCTGATCTAAAATTATATTATAAAGCAGCAGTCACCAAAACCATCTGGTATTGGCTTAGAAATAGATTAGTTGATCAGTGGAAAAGGTTAGGTTCACAAGACAGAATAGTCTACTATAGCAATCTAGTGTTTGACAAACCCAAAGATTCTAAATTTTGGGATAAGATTTCATTATTTGATAAAAACTGCTGGGATAACTGGAAATTAGTATGGCAGAAATTAGGCAAGGACCCACACTTAACACCACATACCAAGATAAGATCAAAATGGGTCCATGACCTAGGCATAAAGAACGAGATTATAAATAAATTAGAGGAACATAGGATAGTTTATCTCTCAGACTTGTGGAGGAGAAAGAAATTTGTGACCAAAGATGAACTAGAAACCATTACCAATCACAAAATAGAAAATTTTGATTATATCAAATTAAAAAGCCTTTGTACAAACAGAACGAATGCAAACAAGATTAGTAGGGAAGTAACTAACTGGGAAAACATCTTTACAATTAAAGGTTCTGATAAAGGCCTCATTTCCAAAATATATAGAGAACTGACTCAAATTTATAAAAAATCAAGCCATTCTCCAATTGATAAATGGTCAAAGGATATGAACAGACAATTTTCAGATGAAGAAATTGAAACTATTACCACTCACATGAAAGAGTGTTCCAAATCACTATTGATCAGAGAAATGCAAATTAAGACAACTCTGAGATATCACTACACTCCTGTCAGATTGGCTAAGATGACAGGAAAAAACAATGATGAATGTTGGAGGGGATGCGGGAAAACGGGGACATTGATGCATTGTTGGTGGAGTTGTGAACGAATCCAGCCATTCTGGAGAGCGATCTGGAATTATGCCCAAAAAGTTATCAAACTGTGCATACCCTTTGATCCAACAGTGTTTCTATTGGGCTTATACCCCAAAGAGATACTAAAAAAGGGAAGGGGACCTGTATGTGCCAAAATGTTTGTAGCAGCCCTGTTTGTAGTGGCTAGAAACTGGAAAATGAATGGATGCCCATCAATTGGAGAATGGCTGGGTAAATTGTGGTATATGAATGTTATGGAATATTATTGCTCTGTAAGGAATGACCAGCAGGATGAATACAGAGAGGCTTGGAGAGACCTACATGGACTGATGCTAAGTGAGATGAGCAGGAGATCATTATACACTTCGACAACGATATTGTATGAGGATGTATTCTGATGGAAGTGGATTTCTCTGACAAAGAGACTTAACTGAGTTTCATTGGAGAAATGATGGACAGAAACAGCTACACCCAAAGAAGGAATACTGGGAAATGAATGTGAACTATTTGCATTTTTGATTTTCTTCCCGAGTTATTTTTTACCTTCTGAATCCAATTCTCCCTGTGCAACAAGAGAACTGTTTGGTTCTGCAAATATGTATTGTATCTAGGATATACTGCAACATGTTTAGCATATATAGGACTGCTTGCCATCCTGGGGGGGGGAGGAGAGAGGGAGGGGGAAAAAACGAAACATAAGTGATTGCAAGGGATAATGTCGTGTAGAAATTATCCTGGCATGGATTCTGTCAATGCGAAGTTATTATTAAATAAAATAAAATTTATTATAAAAAAAAAAAAAAAAAAAAAAACCATGATAATAGTTTATATTTATTTCAATTAAATAAACATCTATTAAATATCTACAATATGACAGACACTAAACTAAAATCTGGGGATACAAAGAGGGAAAAATATAGTCCCTCCTTTCCTTTAAGGAGCCTACAATTTTACAAGGAAGGCAGCAAGAAACAAATATGTACAAAGAAGTTAAATAAAAGATATAGAAGATATAATTAAATGAGACACTGAAATTAAGAGAAGTTGGAAAAAGCTTCCTATAGAAAGTGGCATTTTAAAGGAAGACAGGGAGGTCAATAGCTAGAGCAGAGGACAAAAAACATTCCATGTATGGGGACATCTGGATAAAATGTCCAGAAATGAGAAATTAATGTCTAGTGCATCTTGGGAAGTAAGGTGAAAGATAAGTGGAAAAGCAGTGGGGGGGGGGGGCAGTTGTGAATACTAAATGAAGAATTTTGTATTTGCTTTTGAGCAGTAAGAAGCTATAGGAGTTTATTGATAGTAGGGAAGGAAGTTCAACATGATTAGAACTGTGTTTTTAGAAAATCACTTTAGGAGCTGAATAAAAGATGAATTGGAATGCTAAGACTTGAGGCAGTTGGAGCAACAAGCTATTGTAATAATTGAAGTGTGAGGTAATGAGTATACATACTAGAGCAGTGTCAATGTCAGAAGAGTTATATAAGAGGGTATATTTAAAACATGTTGAAAAGGGTTAAGATGGCGGAGAGGAGGCACACAGCTGCATAAGCTCCACGCTTTCTCTCACTATCCACTTCATTACAAGCCTCTGAATTAATGCTTGACTGAAAAAAAACCCACAAATAGTTACCAAGAGAAGCCATCCTTGAGATTCGCCAAGAAAGGTCTGTCTTTACTGGAGGACTGGGACGGTTTTAGATCGGGCGCAGGCGGCGGGCAGCAGCAGTGAGAGCACGGGAGCAGACTGGAGAGGGGATGGGGAGTGATCGCAGCCGTCTCTGCGGGGAGAGCTTTGCTACAGGTTTGGATACTTTGCTCCAGCAGCAAGTCAGCAGCCCAGCAGAGAAGCTAAAAACACCGGGGCTGAAGAATACAATCCCAAACAGCTGGAGACTTTCAGGACCTGGCCAACCCCCTCCCCCCCCCACCCCCCGCACAGTGACTCAGCACGCTCTGGGATCTCAGAGCCCACGCACACACAGTACTGCTAGTGCCTCACTGCTGCCCCCTGCAGTCTGGAGAGGAAGCTCGATAACATACCCAGCCCCTCCCCCAAAGAAAGACTCCAGTTTTTTTCTGTTTTTCTTTGGTAGTTTGTCTTTGATTATTAGACAGAATGAGCAAGAAGCTGAAGAGGACTTTAACCCTTGACAGCTTCTATACAGATAGAGAGCAGACTCTAAATCCTGAGGAGACTAAAAACAGACTGTCTCCAGGTGAATCCCCAAAGGAGGAGATCATCTGTTCCTCAGCACAGATGAACCTCATAGAAGTAATTAAAAAGGCTCTCACAAGGGAGCTAGAAGAAAAATGGGGAAAGCAGAGTGAGGCTTGGCAAAAGGAGAGGGAAGCTTGGGAAAAGGAGAGGGAGGCTTGGCAAAAGAGCCTGGAGAAAGTTAAAGAGAGAGTGGATAAAGAAGTAAAATCCTTGAAAAATAGGATTAGTGAACTGGAAACAGAAAACAGCTCTCTAAAAAACAAAATTGGCGAAATGGAAAAAAAATTCCACAGAACAAAAGAACTCAATTGGACAATTAGAAAAAGATTTTAAAAAAGTGAGTGAAGAAAATATTTGACTGAAAATCAGAATTGAACAAGTGGAATTGAATGACTCAAGGAGACAAGAAGAATCAGTCAAGCAAATCCAAAAAAATCAAACAATGGAGAAAAATGTGAAATACCTTCTGGGGAAGACAACAGACCTGGAAAACAGATCCAGGAGAGACAATCCGAGAATCATTGGACTTCCAGAAAAACATGATGAAAAAAAGAGCCTGGACACTATTTTCCAGGAAATTATCAAAGAGAACTGCCCAGAAGTCATAGGAACAGAGGAAAAAATAAACATTGAAAGGATTCATCGATCACCCACTGAAAGGGATCCTAAAATCAAAACACCAAGGAATATAGTGGCCAAATGCCAGAACCCTCAGACGAAGGAAAAAATATTGCAAGCAGCTAGAAAAACCCAATTCAAGTATCAAGGAGCCACAATAAGGTCACCCAGGATCTGGCAGCATCCACATTAAAAGATCGAAGGGCCTGGAATATGATATTCCGAAAGGCTAAGGAACTTGGTATGCAACCAAAAATAACTTACCCAGCGAGAATGAGCCTCTTTTTCCAGGGAAGAAGATGGACATTCAACGAAGTAAGCGAATTTCATCTATTTCTGAGGAAAAAACCAGAACTTAACAAAAAGTTTGATCTACAAATATAGAACTCAAGAGAAATCTAAAAAGGTAAAGATTAATCTTGGGAACTATATTTTGACTATATAGATGTATAAAGAAGACATGTATACCTTGTTCTAGAAATTGATGTGGAAAGGACATTGTATCAGAAAAAGGGTAAAGTGGGGGTAGGACATCTCATGAAGAGGCATAGGAAATCTATTATATCTGAGAGAAAGAATGGAGAGGGATGAATATAGTGGGTATCTTACTGTCTTCAGAATTGGCTTTAAGTGAAAAATCTTAAGACATATTCAATCTATGGTGAAACTTCTCCCATCTCATTGAAAAGTGAGAAGGGAAAAGTGAAAAGGGAAGAAATAAGCTAAGCGGAAGGGAATACGGGAACTGGGAGGGAAAGGGGTAAGATAGGTGGAGGAACTCTAAGGCGGGGGGAGGGATACTAAAAAGGGAGGGCTGTGAGAAGCAAGGGGAACTCACAAACTTAATACTGGGAAGGGGGGGAAAGGGGAAAGAAGGGAGAAAAGCATAAACCGGGGTTAACAAGATGGCAAGTAATACAGAATTGGTCATTCTAACCATAAACGTGAACGGGGTAAACTCCCCCATAAAGAGGAAGCAGTTAGCAGAATGGATTAAAAGCCAGAATCCTACAATATGTTGTTTACAGGAAACACACCTGAAGCGGGGTGATACATGTAGGTTAAAGGTAAAAGGTTGGAGCAAAATCTACTATGCTTCAGGGGAAGTCAAAAAAGCTGGGGTAGCCATCCTGATCTCAGATCAAGCTAAAGCAAAAATTGATCTAATTAAAAGAGATAAGGAAGGGCACTATATCTTGCTAAAGGGTAGCATGGATAATGAAGCACTATCTATATTAAACATATATGCACCAAGTGGGGTAGCATCTAAATTCTTAAAAGAGAAACTAAGAGAGCTGCAAGAAGAAATAGACAGTAAAACTATAATAGTGGGAGATCTCAACCTTGCACTTTCAGAATTAGATAAATCAAACCACAAAATAAATAAGAAAGAAGTCAAAGAGGTAAATAGAATACTAGAAAAGTTAGATATGATAGATCTCTGGAGAAAATGTAATGGAGACAGAAAGGAATACACTTTCTTTTCAGCAGTTCATGGAAACTATACAAAAATTGACCATATATTAGGACATAAAAACCTCAAACTCAAATGCAGTAAGGCAGAAATAGTAAATGCATCCTTTTCAGACCACGATGCAATGAAAATTACATTCAACAAAAAACCAGGGGGAAGTAGACCAAGAAATAATTGGAAACTAAATAATCTCATACTAAAGAATGATTGGGTGAAACAGCAAATCATAGACATAATTAATAACTTCACCTAAGAAAACGATAATAATGAGATATCATACCAAAATGTATGGGATGCAGCCAAAGCGGTAATAAGGGGAAATTTCATATCTCTAGAGGCCTATTTGTATAAAATAGAGAAAGAGAAGGTCAATGAATTGGGTTTGCAACTAAAAATGCTAGAAAATGAACAAATTAAAAACCCCCAGTCAAACACTAAACTTGAAATTCTAAAAATAAAAGGTGAGATCAATAAAATTGAAAGTAAAAAAACTATTGAATTGATTAATGAAACTAAGAGTTGGTTCTATGAAAAAACCAACAAAATAGACAAACCCTTAGTAAATCTGATTAAAAAAAGGAAAGAGGAAAATCAAATTTTTAGTCTTAAAAATGAAAAGGGAGAACTCACCACTAACGAAGAGGAAATTAGAGCAATAATTAGGAGTTACTTTGCCCAACTTTATGCCAATAAATTTGACAACTTAAATGAAATAGAAAAATACCTCCAAAAATATAGCTTGCCCAAACTAACAGAGGAAGAAGTAAATATCCTAAACAGTCCCATCTCAGAAAAAGAAATAGAACAAACTATCAATCAACTCCCTAAGAAAAAATCCCCAGGACCAGATGGATTTACATGTGAATTCTACCAAACATTTAAAGAACAATTAACTCCAATGCTAAATAAACTATTTGAAAAAATAGGGATCGAAGGAGTCCTACCAAACTCCTTTTATGACACAGACATGGTACTGATACCTAAACCAGGTAGGCTGAAAACAGAGAAAGAAAATTATAGACCAATCTCCCTAATGAATATTGATGCTAATATCTTAAATAAAATATTAGCAAAAAGATTACAGAAAATCATCCCCAGGATAATACACTATGACCAAGTAGGATTTATACCAGGAATGCAGGGCTGGTTCAATATTAGGAAAACTATTAGCATAATTGACTATATCAATAACCAAACAAACAAAACCATATGATCATCTCAATAGATGCAGAAAAAGCATTTGATAAAATCCAACATCCATTCCTAATAAAAACACTTGAGAGCATAGGAATAAATGGACTTTTCCTTAAAATAGTCAGGAGCATGTATTTAAAACCATCAGTAAGCATCATATGCAATGGAGAAAAACTGGAACCTTTCCCAGTAAGATCTGGAGTGAAGCAAGGTTGCCCTCTATCATCATTATTATTTAATATTGTATTAGAAATACTAGCCTCGGCAATAAGAGTCAAGAAAGATATTAAAGGAATTAGAGTAGGCAATGAAGAAACCAAACTATCACTCTTTGCAGATGATATGATGGTATACCTAGAGAACCCCAGAGATTCTACTAAAAAGCTATTAGAAATAATTCATAATTTTAGCAAAGTAGCAGGATACAAAATAAATCCCCATAAATCCTCAGCATTTTTATACATCTCCAACAAAACTCAACAGCAAGAGATACAAAGAGAAATTCCATTCAGAATAACTGTTGATACCATAAAATATTTGGGAATCTATCTACCAAAGGAAAGTCAGGAATTATATGAGCAAAATTATAAAAAAGTCTCCACACAAATAAAGTCAGACTTAAATAATTGGAAAAACATTAAGTGCTCTTGGATCGGCCGAGCGAACATAATAAATATGACAATACCCCCTAAACTAATCTATTTATTTAGTGCTATACCAATCAGACTTCCAAGAAAATATTTTAATGATCTAGAAAAAACAACAACAAAATTCATATGGAACAATAAAAAGTCGAGAATCTCAAGGGAATTAATGAAAAAAAAAATCAAATGAAGGTGGCCTAGCTGTACCTGATCTAAAATTATATTATAAAGCTGCAGTCACCAAAACCATTTGGTATTGGCTAAGAAATAGTTTAGTGGATCAGTGGAAAAGGTTAGGTTCACAAGACAGAATAGTCAACTATAGCAATCTAGTGTTTGACAAACCCAAAGCCCCTAACTTCTGGGAAAAGAATTCATTATTTGATAAAAATTGCTGGGATAATTGGAAATTAGTATGGCAGAAATTAGGCATGGACCCACACCTAACACCATATACCAAGATAAGATCAAAATGGGTCCATGACCTAGGCATAAAGAACGAGATTATAAATAAATTAGAGGAACATAGAATAGTTTATCTCTCAGACTTGTGGAGGAGAAAGAAATTTGTGACCAAAGATGAACTAGAGACCATTACTGATCACAAAATAGAAAATTTTGATTACATCAAATTAAAAAGCCTTTGTACAAACAAAACTAATGTAAACAAGATTAGAAGGGAAGCAACAAACTGGGAAAACATCTTCACAGTTAAAGGTTCTGATAAAGGCCTCATTTATAAAATATATAGAGAACTGATTCAAATTTATAAGAAATCAAGTCATTCTCCAATTGATAAATGGTCAAAGGATATGAACAGACAATTTTCAGAGGATGAAATTGAAACTATTACCACTCATATGAAAGAGTGTTCCAAATCATTATTGATCAGAGAAATGCAAATTAAGACAACTCTGAGATACCACTACACACCTGTCAGATTGGCTAAGATGACAGGAAAAAATAATGATGAATGTTGGAGGGGATGCGGGAAAACTGGGACACTAATGCATTGTTGGTGGAGTTGTGAACGAATCCAACCCAAGATGGAAATCTGAGGAAAACTTGAAGCTACAGGACATGATATAGAAGAATAGCCAACAAAGAATAAAGAAATGAAGTGCTCAGATAGGTAGACAGAAAGAATAGGAGAGAGTAGTGTTCTGAAAATCTAGAGGAAAAAGAGAAAAATATATATTAATATATAATTGTGATATATTAATATATAAAATATATAATAGAGGAAAGGGAATATAAAGGAGAAGAAAGTGATCAACAGTGTCAAGGGAAGACTCAAGAGGTCTCTCTTGCACAGAGGTCAAGGAGAATGAAGATCAACAAAAAATCTTTGAATTTGTCAGTTAGTGAATTATTAACTTTGGAGAGAACAATATCAGTGAAATGATAAGGTCATTTATATATTTCTATATGAAACCATATGATTTTCTCATTGGATTCTATGAGATTATTGACTGTCCAGCAGGAAGAAATCTCCATAGGATGAATTGATTTTCTAGCTATTTTGAGAGAGATGAGGAAGGTACCATGGAATGTTAACTTCTAATGAAATGGATTTTTTGAGTAAAAACATAATAATTAAACACATGAATGAATAAGAAATTCTTTTGAAGCTTTGTCCAATTTACAAGGTACTTTTATAAACACTATTTAATTTCATTCTCAATATAGCCTTGCAAGGGAAGTAGCAAAAGTATTATTCCCATTATACGGATAAGGAAGCTGAGGTTCTGAAAAGTCGTGATTTACTCAAGTTTATTCTGCTAAGAGAAATGGAACTGAGATAAAAACCCTTATTTTGATAGCATACTATGATTTCATACTATATGGGAGAGACACTATGTCTTATCTTTTGTTGATTCTGTTCATATGTTTTTGCCAGGTTTAGTTCCATAATGGATCCAACACATGTTGGATGCCACTACTAATATAATAATCATGATAGAATTACAAGTCTGGAAGAGATTTGGGACTTTATCTTTTGTACTCTAATATTTAAGGAAATAGAACTTCATTTTTTCAATATTCCCAACAAGTGGTTATCTACCTTTTTTTTCCTTGACTCCCCATTAATTAGGCAACCTCCCAAAGTATTTAATTCTACTTTTAGATAGTTCAAATTGTTAAGAAGTCCTTGCTATTACCAGCTATAAGTTGTCTCTTCTTATTTTCATTGCTTCTATTTCTAATTCTGATCTCTGTGGCTACTCAGGGAAAAAAAAATCCTTTTTTTGTCTTCTATGTTTTGGTCCTTCATTTTAAGGATAGCTAAAATAGTTATCCTATTTAGACACATTGTACCCCACAACAACTTAGAAACTTTTCTTCAGGCTAAACATTTTTAATTCAACTAATCCTCATGTGACAAAATCTCAAAATACTTCAACATTCAGGTTATACTCTGCAGATATTTCAATCTCATTTAAATATTGTGCCCAAAACAACTATAGTATGACAGGTATTTTTTGATCATAGTAAAGTAGAGCATCATCTCTCTAAATTTAGACATTATTCAGATGAAGCATTTCCTGCTTTGTGGATTCCCTTGACAATATTAGGACTGTCTGTGTCCCTCATAATACTCTGTTTTTTTTTTTTTTTTTCATTTAAACAAACTATTTTTTATTAAAAACAAGCCATTATATTATCTTCTTACCATAAGCCCCACTTTTAAAAACTAAAATAAAACTCACTTAACAAATTAATAAATATACATACATATATACATTATTTATGTATCTAGATATACATGTTTATATTGATGATAATTTATTGTACTATCTAAAACTATCTGTATAAACTAGATACAAATAGATAGAGAGAGAAAGGGAAAGAGAGAGAGAGAGAAAGAGAAGAGAGAGAGAGAGAGAGAGAGAGAGAGAGAGAGAGAGAGAGAGAGAGACGGATCATATTCAAGTACATCTAATTCTGGAACCTGAGTCTATCACCTCTCTAAGCATATTGGATAGCTGTTATGTCTTTATTTTCCTGATGTATGGAGATACCCCAGTAAGATTAAGAAAATTTGATAGTTTGTTGAAATTATCTTTTTCTTGCCTGAATGAATCCCCCACTCTGGCTAGCATATTAAGTTTATAAGTAGCTAGGATGACATAAAATAGTAGAAAATAAGAGTACAAAAGGCAGAACCTAGAAGTCACTTATAAACCCTCTCATAAATTAATGGAACACAACAAGCAAATTGTCTCATAAATTAGGGGAGCATGGGAGCCACTGGCATCTGCCTCATAAATTAATTGAAGTCATCTCCTGAGACTATATATTAAATTAGCAGAAACCAGATAGGCTCTAATGTAAAGGTCCTTCTAACTGGCCTCAGTTTGTAGCTGTAGATAAGCTCCCAGGATACACAGTAAGATCAGCAGCATCTTATGTAAATGAAGAAGCCCTTAATGCTATGTATAAATTCTAAATCATTTTGACATGTTAATGAATAAACTAAAGTTAATATGGATAATTGTTAGACCACTACCTACCATAAAAACCCTATAAAAATAGACTACCCCCTGTCACAAAAAAGTTATAAAAATAGGTTACCAAACTCTACCCCCAGAGGACTTTTTCCCCTCCCATGAGTTCTTGCTGCCAAATGCTCCCAAGCAAGATTCTATGGTTATGTTGTTATGCCTCAGTTTTTTTTTTTTTTTTTTTTTTTTTTTTATATCAGGGACTGATATAAAGTAGGGCTGTGAGACCTGACCATTAGCATTCCATAAGAGCAGATGGCTCATCTCAGATAGGTATCTGGCACCCTCTATCTCTCTTGTTCCTCACTTCCTGTCTCTAGCTTGACTATCTTCTTTATTCCCAATGAAACAGAAATTATGGTCCTCACCCTTAATTTGTCAGAACTGAATTTATGGTCCACTGACCAGTGCTCTAACCATATCCCCTCCTGTCCTGCCTTTGTCTCTCCTGGTAGCGGAAGTCTTATAAAAATCCCTGAATTCTTCACTCATTGCTGGATTCTTTGAGATACGAGTCCAATACAGTTGATTAATCTAAGTTCTACAATAAAATTTTTAAAATTCTCTAACCTCTTATCTTGCCTCCCTTTCTCTGGCATTACAATGTATGTGTCTGTCCCTCTCTTTTCATGTTCTCTTTTTCATGCCAATAGCATCCCTTCATTATCCTTTCCCCAATCCTGTCACACTATTTCAGTATTCCCTAAGCCTGTTTTTTCTATATATCCCTGGGCTATTTTCCTCTGTGTTATATATATTTTATTATAGTCTGATTAAACTATGATCCCTCACTTGCTATCATCATGGTCATTCATGGTCAGTATCCAAAGAAGTGGGAATACTTGTTCAGAATCAAAAGAAAACATTTGTGCTTCCTTCCCTCATTTCATAAATGGAGACCACTAAAAATGAGATTAAATTCTGTCCCATAGCCATCCCTACAGGGAACAAGCATGACAAAACCAATTCATTGATAGAATGCAAAGGTGGGCAGATGTACCTTTTGACCTCTTTTGGTAGGGATTTTCACATTATTTAAAAACTAATGATTTCATAAATTAATTAGTTATTTTAAAATCTATTAGGTTTAAAAGGAAAAGAACAATGAAAGGTAAAAAAAAAAAAGTTTGTGGATAGATAACAGGAATTCCATATCTCAGAAAAAGTCTGAGCCAGAGATTTGAATAGCTCAATCATAAATGAATAAACAAATGAGAGTGAAGGCCTCTAGGGGAAAGGCTACATTCATAAATTTGACCTCAGATATTGATGGAGATAAGTTCTCTAAAGGAGTAAGAAGAGTTGAATAGACAAAACCACCCTAAGGAAAGATAAAGTGGTTTATTGTGTGAAGGGACTTTTAAGTCACTTCAAAAAGGTCATATTTTAGGGGAGTAAACTGCTATTTCCTTTCTACAGCTGGAATTAAGGGAAACATCTTCAATGAAATCTAAAAAAAGATCATTGCCCTAGGAAAAAGAGCTCCAAAATACTCTTTCTGAAAAGTATGATACTAGTCCATGGTGATATTCCAGCTGAATAAGCATAGCATTTACCCTTCTACCTCTCAGACCATCCAATATCTGTAGTAAAATGAAACAAAGAAAAAAGTTCCGGTCTCACCGGAGAGTCTAAGAGATTAGAAACACGGAGTTCTATAAAGATAAAACACAAATGAACTCTCCAATCCATTGGCACTTTGAACTCTGCAAAGAGCCAGCCCAGCTGAGGATAAGAACAACTCTATCATTATCAACATCCTCCTCAGACCCTCTATCAAAAAAGGGAAAATTCTATTGAGAAAGGGATGGCATTGAAGCTTTACAATTTTGGAATTGTTAGTTGCCTTGGTAACGTGTTTCTTACAAATGTGACTCCCTACAATTGTATTTTTAAGTTCATTCTCATTCTGACTCCTCAGACTCTAAATGGTTGTGTGACAATATGGCGCTATGCTTTGTTTATTTTGTTTTTTTGAGGGGGGAGATGCTTTACAAATATTGTACATTGCAATGTACAATATACAATATCCCTTCCACATTACAGGGATTCTGGTAGTAACACTCACCATTTGGAAAATCTGCATAAAACTTTTTTTATATCTTTATATCAGAGAAGAAATCTGAAATTATTATGGTCTGAAAAGATAAAATAAGTTGATAGTCTACAATACTATAAACATATTTTATGCATTTCTAAACTTTTATTGCTTTATTTGTGGCTTTCACAAAACTTCCCTAAAATTTCCATTTAATTTCTTATGTCAACTCAGAATAAACTGAAACTGTGAAGGAGAAAATCACAATGTAGAAAGGAAAACTATTCTTGCCATGACATAAAAGTAAATCCTTTTAGTAAAGAACTAAATCTACTAACTTAAAGTTAAGGGGATGTACTTTTGTGAGGACTCATTAATTGTAATGGGCTGAGGCTTGAGTTGATGCACTGAGGTCCCAAGCACATGAGGCAAAAAAGTAATTGAACCATACTCTATTAATATATAAGCTTGGAGAAAGAATGGCCCCCGCCCACTCTTTGTGCAAGTCCTGATGTGTTGTATAGGAAATGATGATTTTGGTGGGTGGAGGCAGGGAAGTGGAAAAGGAAGGGGAAGGAGGGACTTTTGGCATTGCCATTGCGACAGGAAGCCAGCTAACAGAATTAGTTATTGTTAGAATAATCCCTCATTGCATTACATAAAGAATATTAAAAATAATAGCATCCAATTTGCAGGAGACTGAATTCACTAGTGTAAATGGGGATTAGTGAGTGATATTAAGTGCAGTGTTACACATTTGTTTGGCATTTATTTGTCTGTATATTTGATGCTTTTCTCAAATAAAATATAAATACTTTGAAGGGAAATTTATTTTGTCTTTAGATCCCTAGTACTTAGCACAATGAACTGCACATATTAGATATTCAATAAATGTGTGTCAAATAAATTCAATAATACAGACTAAAAGTTATCTTTTTAGTTGCCACAAGACAAGGTTGATACATAAAATTTGCAATTTGCAAAAAAAAAAAAAAAAACAGAAAAACAAAACAAAAAAAAAAGTGGTCTAAATTTGTAAGTTGTATCTGATTCTCAGTCAAAGGTCATTTTCAAAAGCACATGAAATGCTCTATGAAATTGAACAAAAAAAAAAGTAGAAGAAGAAGGAGGAGGAGGTAGACCAGGATCTTCCTGTTAAAAACTAACTGTATGCTTTCTTCCAGACTTTGATTTTAATGCTAGGCAGGAGCCCTTTTTAATGGCTGAATTGTACCTCATTGAAAGCAGGGATGAAAAAAATGATTCTCACCATTTCTTTAACTACAGCTGACTCCAGATGCTCCACAATGACTATTTTTGTTTACAGTTAATAAGGTCAATGTAAACTTTTTGTCATTAGAACAGATAAAATGTAATGACAAGAATTATTGACTTGCCCTTGCCTAGACTTGTAATCTGTTCTGGAGACTTATGATAGTTTTTCTTTAGCTGTGAGTACTGTAATCTTCACCCTTCTCTTGCTACAGGCAAGTGGGAAGAGTTCAAGTATCACTTTGCTCAGTTAATCTTTGCCTTATGGCTTGTCTTGTTTGACTATTAAGGATTCTATTCATTTTTCAAGTACACCTGAAATAAAGTGGCAGAGTAGGTAACTGGAAACACAAAAGAAATTGGGGGAAAGAGTGAGATACACATATATGCAACATAAAAATGTCATCTCCACAGTTCAGCATTTTAATTACAGCAGGAAGAAAGCAGGGGGCTTAGCTTAATTCCTGAGGAGTCCACAGAGAATGTCTCTGAGTTGCAGCAATTTCAGTGGTGCCAGAACATTATTTGCCAAGCAGGCAACAGCCTCAGTACAGCCAGAAACAGTTCCCAAATGTGACCAGTGAGGCAAGTTAGATCTTAAATAACAATCGTGCCCCGCTGAAAGCCTCCCAAATGTGACCAGCGGGGCACATTAGATCTTAAATAACAACCATGCCTCTCCGTTTAGAAAATAAATCAGTGTTTAAAAGAAACCTGTCCATGCAGTATGGTGTGATTAAAATTAAGTGGAATTAAGTGCAGTGAAATTGGATGGATTTTTTTTCTTCCTTTTGGCAGTTCATACAGAATCGCAATACCTAGTCAGCCAGGTGAAATATATTTTCAGGAGACATCAGGCATGCAAGAAACGTTCTGGCTACTGACTACCCTTAGGGGTTCAGCGTCTGCCCTGCTCTCTCACTAGTGATTTGCAATAGGATTGTTATGCAGTTTGGTTATATTGAATAAGAGACACATTTGCATACAGCTATTGATTGTTTGTTGCTCATTTCTGGCCAAATGCTGAAATTTTCCAGGCACTTCACTGTTTAAGTTCCTCGCATTTATTTCTTGCATATAATGATCATAACAATACCTTCAATTTGTATGGCCCATTTCTTCTGATGAGCTCAAACAACTTAATCCATGATCAGCCCTATTCTTCCCGTATAAAGCAAGTAGGTGAGTAATTTTAAGGGCATGAAAGACATACTTATGTGTTCTCATGCCGATGAAGGGCAATTGTGGCACTCCCCATCCTTACATCTTGGAGCAGCATGTCCTTATTGCCATAGTACTATGCATAATACATACCTGATCTGAGAGATCCATAATGGAAGCTTGTGAAAAAGCCAAAGGATGGCAGAGGCAGCTTAGGGAGCACTTGTAACCACAACACAACTGTGCCAACTTATCCATCTGGTGACTCTGCTTCCAGGAAGCTCAGAGGGGTAGTAGGCTTTGCTTACCTGACTAGAGTCATAGGCTTGTTGGAGCACAGAAGCCTAAATCAGAGTGGTAGTCATTAGAATTCCCATCACTCCTGTCTTCTATGTTCCTTGAATGAAGTACAAGTGATATCTGCCTGGGCATTAGTGGCCTAAGAGAGCCTACACTCAATGATTTTCTCTTTTCTGCATAATTAGCATCTGAAGGCTGGAGGTGAAAATTTCTTAAATGTCTTCCCAGTACAACATTTAGCATACTGCCTTGTACACAATGAGAGGTAATACTCTTTCCTCCCCCTTCCATCTTGTACTCAGATGCAAATGGTGTTCTGGAGATTACACTCTATTTTATTTGGTCACAAACTTTTCTTCACAAAAGGATTTAAATTGCTTAACAAATTCATAGTTTTTTATAAGGTGAAAAAAAATAGATGCTTGATGTAAATTACCTAGTTTGACTGGGTTAATTGCTGCCATGGATAATATGTCAATCAATCATTCAATCAATGTACATTTATTTAACGCTGTGGGGAAAAAAAGTATTCTATATATATAATAAAACAGACTGAAGCAGAGCTCTGAGCCAATGGCACTTTATTAAAGGGCTCATGTTCCCAATGAAGTAGACATTAAATGTTCCTTAAGATATGAAATACCCCCTCTTCCAGGACCTAATAAGTACAAAGTTGCTGCATATGCAAAAGGGATATGCTAATATAGAGAATTCCATTGGCTGACAGACTTTACTCTTGAATGCCAAAATAACATATCAACAGGTGATTACAGGTTGGGTAAAGCATAAGGCATCTCCACTAAGCAGTCATAAGAGGGATAAATTTCTTCTTAAATTAGTCAGGAAATGGTATAAGCTATACAGACAATGCACCAAAAACATAATGGGGAGACCAAATAGGGGAACTTCCCATTCCATATCACACCCATGCTTGGTTTCATCAAGGAATTTGAACAAAACAGGATGAAGATATATTTTTCAGCATTCTTCTGGTTGTACAAGGTCCACAGCTGATAACAAGTAATGAATACTACATTAAAGTTTCTGGCCTATTAGAATGTATATTCCTGTGTGACATACAAAGGTTAGATGAATACTTGCTTATTTTTATACCTATTATTAGGTGATTAATTAGCTATTGTTATTAAATGAATATATTATAATAATTACTAACAATTATTACCTCTTCTAAAATCATAATGAAATGACTAATAACTGATTAGAGTTTCAGTAGGAGTCTTTAATGAATCATTTCTCTCAGTAGCTATTAAGTGCCAGGCCTTGTGCTGAGTCCTGAGTGTTCAAAACAGGCAAAAATAAACTTTCTGATCTAAGGAATCCAGAGTCTAATGAGGAATAAAGTAACTGGATAAATTGGAGATAATCAACAGAGGGAAAGCACTATAATTAAAATTAAAAATAAAATAAAACAATTAAATTATAATTAAAATTTTAAAAAAGATTGGGAAAGATTTCTTGAAGATGAGATAAACATTAATATGTATTCTTGCTAACTACTTATAAAGGGGAAATTGAGGGGAACAAAAAGAAAGAAACTGAAAGTCTCAGCTCGTTTAAAGTTTCTTCCAAGCTGTGGACTGTGAGGCTTAAAAGTCTAGAAGAGCCATAAGCATTACCTACCACGTTGTTTTATAATCCTGGAGAAACTAAGGCAAGATAGAGATTAGAGAGTATTTAATAATTTATTTAAAGGGAGAGTTATACTAGGACTAAATGGATCCATGGTTTGGTCCCAGGGCTGAATAAGACTATTGTCTCCAAGAATCCCAGCAAACAATGAGTGTTCTCAATGACCTATATACACATGGCTCAGACTCAGAGGGTAGACTGAGGCAGGGATGGAGTCAGGGTGCTGACAATGGGAATGGGACTTTGATAGGATACGGTGAGCCTCAGGAGATGAGATGACAAAATAGGGAGAGGCACTCTGGACATCGGGAGAGACATCTTTATAAGACAGTATCTGACATTCCAATAGCTTGAGATGGGGAGAGACATTCTGATATTCTAAAACCTAAGATCTTTATCCTTATCAAATATTCAGATAAAGAGGGAGGGGAGATTTTTGCAAGACTGAGCTTTGAGCTGAAGCAGAGAAACTGAGCCAGGACTGGATCAGGATAATGATGGAAACAGAGTCAGGACAATAAAAGAGAAATATGGCATAACAGTTTGAATATGCTTCACTGTTAAAAAAAATCATTCCTCATCAATGAGTTAAAATGGCTGAATGAAAATAATTTGTTTCAACAGCCATGAAGGAGGGTGAAACAGGCACTATGTGAGCACTTAGACATTGGTCAGACAGAAAAGACCCCAAGATCACCTACTGTATCGTGTATCATCACCAGTTGTCTGTACTTTTGTCTTGTTTTTGGGCTTTGTTTTCTATGAAAGACAAAATGAGGCAGATAATTTTGTGCTTCACTTAAATGCAATCCATGCTCAAGTCAAGACATCATCTTGTGATGTCATTTGGTCCATTTTGAAAACAGAGCTTGAATAATACCACCAAAACATTCTGATCAACATGAAATCATGAAGAGGAAATAAAGAATGCATCTATTTTATTAAAGTTTATATTTTAATTACTTCCAAATAATTGAAAAAATAAATATATTTTCTCACTTTTTGTTGCTAGATAATTTCTTATTTCTTCATTTTCTTTTCCAATGAATCTGTTTAATACTAATGAAATGTTCACAGAAAAAATTATTTTAAAAACCTGATGAGAGGGATAACTTTGATGGCCCTTTGATTATTATTAGCAATATCTCATAATAATAATAGTTTATTATTCATATATAACATATACAATGATTTATATAATAATATGTAATGATTTAAGTTTTACAAAGGTTTCACAGATAATATTTCATATTATACAAAAAATAATTCATGTTCTCAAAATCTATTTGCTCCTTTCCTTGAGATATCCATTACAAAATCTAAATGGAAGAGAGATTCTTTTAAATATGGTAAATCCCCCAGATACCACTATTGGTTGAAAGCATTTTCCCAACTGCATCAATACTAAGAACATTTAAAAGGCCTCAAATAAGATTTGTAAGCTAAAGGTAGGACAGTTTAGTAACAAAAATGAAAAATATGAAATGGACACTTCCACTGGGTATTAACAAGAGAGCAATAGAGAAATCAGAGGAGGCTCCCCCCACTATGGAAGTTTGACAATAATAGAGGACATTGGAATAGTGACATGGGATTAAAAAAAAAAAAGAATAAATGGAGTTTAATTTGCACCATAGGAAAGAGTTTTCATATCTATGAGATTACAGAGCCACTAAATTATTGAAACATTCTCCATTTTAATAATGTTCTATATTCTATGAATTAGTTCTATGAATTATTGTGAGTTCTGTGTTTTCAATGTGAAATCAGTCTCAGGATATCATATATATTTTCTCACATTTTTGTAGATGTAAATGGTAATTGTAAGATTGAAAATACCCTCCCAAATGCAGTTTTGTCATTTTTATCACAAGGGAATCTTTGATGTGAGGGTTGAAATTATTTTTGAATAGGACAAATTGTTTGCTACACCAAAATAGTCTCAGCCATTGGAAACAATTTAAGCAAAGCTTTATAAGAAATAACAAATGGTAACCTCATGAATAAAACAGAATGTGGACTAGATTGTGATACAGTGAAGGAGATTCTGAAGTTTTTGAATTAAAACTAGTAGACTAGTGATGATTAGTTTATTGATGTTCTTCTAGAAAGAGGTCTATAATAGAGTGCTACAGATCTTTTTTTTTGTGCCTGTTTTGATCAATACTTATGCTAATTATTTGGATGACAAAATAGCATCAGTATCTGATTCGCAGATGACTGAAAACTGTACTCATAACTAAAATGTATTATCAGAAAATCGAGTTTCAAAAAAAAAAAGTAAAATGTTACATTGGGCCAAACCTTATAAAATGAAAATGCATAAGATCTATACTTGTATTTAATTAAGGAAGCAAAAAAATTGATAAATGCTTACTATATGCCAAGCATTATACAAAGACGAGAATGAAATAGTCACTGTCTTCAATGAGCTTAGATAAAATATAAGCTCATTGAAGACAGTGACTATTTCATTATCGTCTTTATATAATCAGAAGGATAATAAGAAATCAGAGGAAGCAATTTTTTTTAAGATGGCAATGCACTAGTAATTTACAAAGATCTCAAAGGAGATAGAATTTGTGCTGATTTTTGAAAGAATATAAAGATCTTAAGAGGAAGAAGTAAGGAAAATGTGCTGCTGACAAAGTCAGTGGCTGTACAAATGGCACAAAGACAGAAGATAAATTATATAAGATAAAAAAAAAGTAAGATCAGTTTGGACTAGAAAATCACCTGTGCAATTATGGGATTGCAGAAATCTAGAGATATAAATATTTATGTGAAAAAAGTTCTGTCATTTTAGGGGATTTCAATTTGAATATGAATATTAATTAGCCATTGTTTCTACAAAAGAGGGTATGATCTTTAAGAACAGTCAGGAGTGATAGAAAGCTCAAATGAGATAGTAAATTTAAATAAATTTGAAAACTTTATAGTGTTACATAAATTCTAGTGACAGCATCATCACTATCATTACTACTTGAGACTTTTGTCACCAGGTGTCCAAGTCAGGTGATAATTTAATTCTCAGTCTCTTAAGTCTTCTATTGTATTCTTGACAAAAGATTTATAAAATAATATAAGGTATGTATGTAAATATTTATGAGTTAGATAGGAGGTGTATCCACACTTAATTAAGTTTATGTTGAGAAAATTAGCATAAAAACAAGTGCTAACTTTTAGTATAACCAATTTTAGAGTTGAAAAAGCTCACATTGAACCATTACCAAGGGTTTTTTCCAGGCAAATTATAGTTTACTCCTGAATATCACTGTTTACACTCATAGAAGACTAGTGACCAAAAGGACATTAAATGTAGGGTGTAATTCAAACCTATCTAGTTATTGCTAAAAGTAAGAATATTTTGTTCTGCTCTGGTCATCATATTTTAGAAAGATGCCATAGCATGCCTAACATGCCAGAATGAAATGGAGAGATATATAGCTTAGACAGAAGAGAAGAAGGTTCAGAGGTAACAGGTTTTTCTATCAATGACATCTGAAAATCAGTTATATGGAAAATAATTAGGCTTACCATTACCTGGATATAGAAGTCAGTAGTAGTAATAATAATTTAGAATTGCAAAGAAAATGATTTCAGCTCAATTGAAGACAAACTTCCTAAAAATGATTTTTAAAATGAACTGGGCTGCTTCAAGAGATATTAATGGCTATAACTTAAAATCTGTAAGCTAAGAGTGAATGATTTCTTGCAAATCATATAGTGAAGAGATCCACTTACAAATGGATTATACTAGATGGTGACTGCATTTTCCCTTGTAATTTTCCCAATTTTCTTTATTATGATATGAGATGATATTTTCTTTACTTTTATTGTGAATCTAAATTGTTACTAATGTTTTTAAAAGCAAAAAATAAACTGAGACAATTGCATGAATATTTAATACCCCATGTTTTGGAAGGATGGGAGAATTTTAAAGGAGTTTCTTTAGTTATTTCAGATATAGCCTCAGACACTTACTAGTTGTATGACAGTGGGTCAGACCTTAACTTCTCGCTAACTCAGTTTGCTGGTCTTTAAACTGAGACTTATCTCTTTTAGGGTAGATAATCTTTGCAAACCTTAAAATGTCTCATAAATGCTAATTTTATTATAATCACTACAATGGGAATACTATGAAGTGGTAGATGTGTGTTAACTATTGAATATTTAGTTCCCTAAGATTTTGGAGGGGACTCTGAGGGAATAAGGTGATAATTCTATAGAATCATTTCTCAGTGTCAGACCTTTTTGTCAGCAGGTAACTTTGAGGCTTGTGAAGCCCAGGGACCCACTCTACACCAGCAAAGAAAATGTGTAAGTAAGTAAAGACCATGATCGTCTTTGAAAGGAATATGGGAGGAAAAATTCCATATAGGAAGTTAGAATTTGCAAGAAGAGGTGAATCTTATTGGGAGCAATGTTTGGATAACTGAAGAAGAGCCAGAGGTCAGCTATGGGGCTGAACAGGTCATCATGGAAAGATTTAGCATCAAAGAGGCCACAATCAGGCAGAATCAATTGAGTTGATAATGGGCCAATAGCAAAGAGCACAAGTGCACTTGGGCTGTGTCTGAAAGAAGCAGTTTTCTCTGGAAATTTCTAGGGTTAAATACACTGGATTCAAGTGGAGGTATTTGATTATTTCTTTTTGTTTCAATCTCCATTAATTCATTTTGAACTATTATATCTCATATGTAAGAGATTATGTGAGCTTAAGAATGGTAATTGTTTTATGGATAAGGTGGGATGTTGCCAAAAAGACATTTGACCCAATGTGAAAAAAGATGTGGGTTCAAATATCTTAAAACCATGATTCATTTGACTGTTGGCAAGTCATTTAAGCTAAATGCATCTCAATTTCGTCATTTTTTAATTGGAGATAATGCTTGCTACATTTAGCTCAGAGGGATATTGTGCAAAGCACACTTTGTAAAACTTAAAATACTATATCAATGGGAGTTATTTTCATCAAAGTAGTTATATTGAACACACTAATGCTTCACATCTGCTTAATGCATTCCTATTTTCATGCAAGCCACAGAAGTGAAATCTAAACTCTTTAAATTTGGAATATTTAGCAATATTTGTTATTGTTATGTTTTATATCTACCAATTGGAATTTTAAAGCAAAAATCAGTCCATCAGTTCTTGAGTGTTAGAAATTTGTAAATCATTCAAGTGTATTATTTAAAAACAGATTTTGAGTACTATTTCCCAGAAAGTATTAGAAAATAATAAGCAGTGTTCAGCCTATGTTCAGCAAAGATTCAACGATATGTCAATATGGTATACAGCAGGGGTCCTCAAACTATGGCCTGTGGGCCAGATGAGGTCTATGGAGGATGTTTATGCAGCCCGCTGGGTTATGGCAAAATCAGACCAGAAGTGATGTTCGACCTAAACTTGGGTTAGCAATGCACACTTCGGGCACTGGGCTGAGGCGGTGGAGACAGAGTGTGAGGCAATACTGAGGTGAGGTGAGTTCTCAGGCCAGGGTATGTGGTGTGGGGAAGGGAGAGAGATGCAGAGAGAGAACTGACAGCCCCGCAGTCTTGTACAGTAATGGCAGCCACCACAACAGACAGGCGTGGGGGATGTACAACACATGTTGTGTATGTCATGGCCGCTGTAGGGGGAATTCACTGCAGCAGTGAAGGTCGGAAGTGGGAACATGAAGAATGGGAGAGAGAGTATGGGAAAGGGAGGAATCACAGTGCAGAGGTAGCTTGGAAGTTGGGCATTGCAATCTGTATGTCTCTGTGTGGGCAAAATTATTGCTGGTATATTGTTTTTGTAGAGCTGTATATATATGTGTGTGTGTGTGTGTGTGTGTGTGTGTGTGTGTGTGTGTGTGTGTAGGTATTTTACTAATAGCAATTTGGGATCCTTAGGAAATAATGATGTCAAGAAAAAGAAAAATTGACTTGGAGTGCAGGATATTCAAAGAACAGTGGACTTATGATTACTTTTTCATGCAGTACAAGGAAAGAGCTGTATGTTTGATATGCCAGAATGTAGTGTCTGTGTTCAAAGAATATAATTTGCATGGACACTATGAAATTCAACATAAAGACAAATATGATTGGTTGGAGAAGTAAGAAAAGATAAAATATTAAACTGAAAAATACATTGACAATGCAGCAAAATACTTTTGTGAAGCAGAAGCAGCTAAATATTTCATCACTGCAAGCAAGTTTTCAAGTTGCCAAGCTAATAGCATGCACTGGCAGACCATTTGTGGAGGGAGAATTTGTTAAAGAATGCTTTCTTTCTGTTGCCAAAGAAATGTGTCCAGAGAAGGTTGATTTATTTAGTACAGTAAGTCTTTCAGGACCTACAATTACATGTAGGATTGAAGAAATGGGAGACAATCTGCATCAACATTTGCAAAACTTTATTAAAAAATTTTCATATTTTTCCTTGGTACTCAACTAAAGCAATGATATTCATGATTCTGCACAACTTCTAATTTTTATTTGTGGGACGAATGATTATTTTGAAGTCATAGAAGAGCTTGCTGCACTGCAAAGCATCAAAGGAACAACTACAGGAGAGGATATCTATGAAAAAATTTGCCAAATTATGAATGGTTTGGAGCTGAACTGGGCTAAACTAGCCAGCATGACAACTGATGGTACTCCTAGCATGGTGGGGTCTAAGAAAGGAGTAATTGCTCGCATTAACCAAGAGATGGACAAACATAACTATTCTCATCCAATAGCCATACACTGCCTCATCCACCAACAAGCACTGCATAGTAAATCACTGAAGTGGGACTCTGTTATGAAAATTGTAGTATCTTGTGTTAACTTCATTAGAGCTAATGCACTAAATCACAGACAATTCCAGAAATTTCTGTCTGAGCTAAATGTTGAGTATGAAGATGTTCTATATCACACAGAAGAACATTGGCTGAGTTGAGGGAGAGTTTTGAAACATTTCTATGACTTACTTCCACAGATTACAACTTTTCTGCTTTCAAAAAACAAAGAAGTACTGGAGCTCAATGATGCAGAATGGAAATGGCACCTTGCCTTTCTGACAGATGTAATAGAGCTACTGAACAATTTCAATATGCAACTTCAAGGAAAGGGGAAGCTCATCTGTGATATGCAATCACGTGTCAAAGCATTTGAAGTAAAATTAAGTCTCCTCATCAAACAAGTGAAGAAGGAAAACTTCTGTCATTTCCCCACAACTCAAAATCTGTTAGCGGAAAAACCACTGATTGCATTCCCAAACAAAACGTATGTGGATTCCCCGGAAAAATTGCAAAAGGAGTTCCAATTTAGATTTAAAGAGCTTCATCTCCATGAACAGGACATACAGCTTTTCCATAACTCATTTTCTCTTGACATTGAAAAGGTGGATACAATTTACCAAATGGAACTAGCTGAACTGCAGAATTGTGACTCTCTGAAAGACACATTTAAGTCAAGCAGCCTTCATAATTTCTATGCATCTCTTCCCTGTGGGACATATCCTCATTTCAGGAACCATGCACTCAAAATGGCAACCATCTTTGGCAGCACTTATGTCTGTGAACAGACTTTTTCTAAAATGAAACATTTGAAATCTCCAACAAGATGGATGCACACTTGCATCACTTGTTATGACTAGCAGTGACAAATATGGAACCAGGTGTTGACCATCTCATTAGCCAAAAGCAGGCCCATAGTTCCCATTGAAATACTGGTAAGTTTGTTGTTTTAACTTTAGTTCATTTTAAATATTGTATTTGTTACCGTTTTGTTTCTTCACTTCAAAATAAGATATATGCCGTGTGCATTGGAATTTGTTCATAGTTTTTGTTTTTATTATAGTCCGGCCCTCCTACAGTCTGAGGGACAGTGAACTGGCCCCCCATTTAAAAAGTTTGAGGATTCCTGGTCTAAAGTTTGGTATTGCTAAGCCAGTAATCTTTGTGTGTGTGTGTGTGTGTGTGTGTGTGTGTGTGTGTGTGTGTTTTTCATTAATTCCCTTGATATTCTTGACGTGTTCTTCTGGAGGAATTTTATTATTCTTTCTATTCCTATAAAATATTTTTAGCAGTCTGATTGACCATTTTTTTAAACTTCAGCTGAAGTATATTCTATTCCAGACTTTTATCTTTACTGTATATACAACTGTCTGCTTCAAATGTTTCTTTAAAGCAGCATATTGTAGGATTCTACTTTTTAATATACTTTTCTATTCATGTCTATTTTATGAGAGTTCATTCCATTCACATTCACAGATATGGGTAGTAAGTTTGTATTTCCCTCCATCCTACTTTCCCTTTCTTTATATTTTTCTCTTTTCTCTTACTCTCCTCACTAGTATTTTTCTTCTGACCATTGCCTCCCCCTTCTGTCTTTCCTTATATCATCTTTCCCTAAATTAAAAAAAAAATTCCTCATAATTTCCTATACTATAAGATAGATACCTCTGCCCAACTGAGTGTGCATGTTGTTCTCTCTTTGAACCATATCACTTGTAAGTTTCAAACAATGCTTATTTCCTTACCTTTTTCCCTCGACTGTATTATGTCTTTCATGCTTTATCATATGATATAATTATCCCCATTCTGCCTTTTCCTTTCTTTTCCCAATTCAATCATTTTTCCATGCCTTAATTTCTTTTCTTTAATATCATCATATCAAAGTCAACTTATAACCATGTTTTCTATTTATGTATATTCCTTCTAACTGCCCCAATAGAGATACAATTCTGAAGAGTTACAAGTATCATTTTGCCAGGTAGGGATGCAAATAATGTTATCTTATTGAATAACATTTTTCCCTTTTGTGTTTACCATTTTAAGCTTTTCTTGAGTCTTGTGTCTGAAATCCATTTTCAGTTCAGTTTTGGTGTTTTTAGTAGCAAAGTTTAAAAGTCTCCTATTTTATCAAATATTCTTTTCCTAGAAAGATCATGCTTAATTTTGCTGAGTAGTTTATTGTTGGTTGTCAAGCTCCTTTGTTTTCTAGGCCCTCTGATGTTTCATTGTAGATGCTGCTAAATCTGATGTCATACCAACTATGGTCTATTAGAGTTCTTTTTTTTTTCTTTTCTGTTGTTTGTAGCATTTTCTCCTTGAAATGATAATTTGGGAATTTAGCTATAATATTCCTTAGAATTTTCATTTTGGGATCTCTTTTGAGATTGGTGATTGGTAGATTTTTTTCAATGATTATTTTACACTTTGGTTCTGAGATATCATGTAAGTCCTATTTGACAATTTCTTGAAAACTTTCTGATCTTTTTATCATGGTTTTCAATTAGTTCAATAGTTCTTAAATTATTTCTCCTGTATCAATTTTCCAGGTCAACTGGAATGTTTTTTTTTTTTTTTTTTTAAAGCAGCCCAATAAGGTATTTTTACATTTTCTTCTTTTTTCATTCTTTTTGTTTTGTTTAGCTGATTCTTAATGAATCATAATTTCCACTTGCTTAATTCTAATTTCTGAGGAATTTTTTCTTTAGTTACCTTTTTATATCTTGTTATTTTCCATTCAACTAATTTTATTTTTAAAGAGTTTTTTTTTTCCCCAGTGAATTTTTGCCTTCCCTTTCCAAACTGTTGACTCTTTCATAATTCTGATTTCCCATTTTTTCTACTTCTCTTAATTGATTTTAAAAATCTTGTTTGAGTTCTTATAAAAGGCCTTTTTGAAAAAGAGTTGAGATCAATTCATATTTTCCTTTGAAGCTTCAAACGTAGGCATTTTGACATTGTTTATTCTCTTCTGGATTTATGCTTTGATCTTCTCTGTTGTCATAGAAGCTTTCTTTGTTTGGAGTTCTTTTTATCTTTAGTTTATTTCTTTTAGTTTATTAAACTTTTAAAGTTTATTTGTTTAAAATTTCATTTTATTTCTGATCTAGGGGTATAGAGGGAAATGTCCCAAAGCTACTTACACTGGAGACTAGGGATCTGGTCAATAATTTTCTGCTCTTGGGGCCTCTGGGACAATTGGTTTGGACTCTGCACAACATGGGGTGGCACAGTCACATCTATTGTGCTTTGGGTTTTGACCATGGAAGTTTACCTTCAGTACTAGGGCTGGAAATTTCATAGATGGCCTGTTATGCTACTATCCTGCTAAGTCAAAACTGCAGGTCCTTGGTTCTGCCATATGCTGTGTATAAGAGATTCTACCGACTTGTCCAAACACTTAGTAGACTGCACTCTCTTTTTTAGATGTGACAGACCTTTCCTGAATTCCTTCTAACTTATCTTGGGCTGGAAACAAAAGTGATTAAGAGGCTTGGTTTAAGATTGTTTTTGAGTTAAACTGGCTATAGTTCAGAACATTTTTTTGTATTCTTTTCATAATATTCACAACACATTTTTTTCTAATGATAGAGGAGCACAATTATTTTTAAAATTTTTAAAAATTACTTCTCCATTGTCAACTATTAACAATATTGATTCTCTTGAAATGAGGAATTGGAAATTCCATTCATGGCCATCAGTTGGGGAATGGCTGAACAAAATGTGTTATATGATTGTAATGGATACTCTGTGATATAAGAAATGATGAATAGAATGACTTTAGGGAAATTTGGGAAGACTTACACAAACTGATACAAAGTAAAATGAGAAGAACAAGAAGAATATTCTCCACAATAACAGTTATATTATATGATGATCAAGTGTTTTCACACAATTTTTCAAAAATTTTTTTCAATGATACAATTATGCCAGAAAAGTTCAAAGTATTAATGATGAAAAATGTTATCTATATCCAGAGAAATATCTAGTGGAATCTGAATGCATAACACAGCATACTATTTTTCATTTTATTTTTTTTTTTTTTAGTTTCTATTTTCCTTTTGGCCTTTTTTCTTCTTTGACCACATGACTATGTGTGTGTGTGTGTGTGTGTGTATATATACATACACACACACACACACACACACACACACACACACACACACACATATATATATATTTCACATTATTGCATTGTTGGAATCCTTACAAACTGCTAACTAATTAGAGTTGATCTAATCTTACAAGAAGATTTTGGCCAGAAACTGAAACAAGGTACTAAGTAGAACTAATTAGTACAATGCTTGTGTTTACACCTTTGTGTTCACACCTCCTTTAAAGCTCTTTGGGCCAGAGAGCACTATGGGAGAAAACCCATAATCCCATTCTCTCAGAAGATTCACATATAAGGCCAATGAGGAGAGAGAGCTATTCCAGAATACATTTTCCACTTGGCTGGCTGGTCACAGAGGAGAGTTCAGCTGGACTGGAGAGGAGCGACTCTGGTGCAGACAGAGAGCACTTTGACAGATTTCAGCGGAATTATGCCAGAAGCCCTCTCTCCGAGGCAAGGCAGAATATATTCCACTTGGCTGGCTGGTGGCAGACGAAGAGTTTTCAGAGGATAAAGCTACGAGTGGAGAGTTCAGTGGACAACCAGATTCATCTTCATCTCACACCACTGTAGTTGGTGGCTGGGCCCCTGCACTTCCCCCACTGAGACCAAGCTGGTCTGAAAGACTCACCAGAAAGCTAGCCGAGCCCCAAGTGAAGGAGACAAGAGATTCATTCCATCTCTGTGCTGGTTGGAGGCTAAAGGACAAAACCCTTGGATTTGGAGATATTCGGAGGGCTCTAAGCTAAACCGGCTGTGTATTGAGAAAAACAAGAACTCCAACATTTGAACTCCCAACATTGCATATATACAAGTTTACCAAATTCCTAATGATCTTAGAGAGAGTGGCGATAAGAGAGGGAAAAAGAAAGATTGGAACTCATTTAAAATATGAATGTACATAATTCTTTACATGAAATTGGGAAAATAATTTTTTTAAAAATGAATCACTACTAGGTCAGCCTTTACAATTCAAAATCAATTACAATCACCTGACATTAAATATCAAACTGTGTCTATGAAAAATGAAAATTTCAATGTAGACTGACATTATTGTTACTTTGAGACTTTTCACACTTATCACCTGGAATACTATAATAGTTTATTCATCTTTTGCCTCTGATCTTCCCTTTCTCCATTCTTTTCTTCAAAGACCTGCCAAATTACTCTTTTGAAACCGTGGGTCTGATCTGTAAACTCCCAAAATACTACTCATATCCAATTTCTTCTAAGATAATAAATAAATGCCTCTGATTAACATTGCAAAGTATTAACCATTTAACTGTCTGTTTTCTTATAGTTATTTTATGTTACTCCCTATCTGCTAACTGAATAGATAGAGCACCAATTCTGCAAGAACAAGCCAAGAGTTCAAATTGAGTGTCCAGCACTTCTTAGACTTATAATTGTGAATTAGTCACTTTTTTTTACCTCAGTTTGCTCAACTCTACAATGGGAATAATAATAGCTTTTACCTCCAAATGAGATAATATTTGTAAAGTTCTTAATACAATGCCTAACAAATAGTAGGTGCTTAAAATTTTTTTCTCCCTGACTCTTTTTTTTTAATCTTTCTTCCTTCTTGTACTATTTTCCCAAGAAATCTGGTTTACTTTCTCATCTATATAAATGATTTTCTATTTCCTATATCTATACATTCTCACAAGGTATCTCTAATACCAGTAGCATACATTTTTGCCTCTTGGATTCTCTGGGTGGCTTCAAGCTCAACAAAATTTACACAAATTCTTCACTCATATTCTTTCCCTGCCCCCCAGTTGTTAATACCTTTCTTTTTATATCACTCTTATTGTTTGTATTTATTATTTACTTATTTTTGTATTTGCAGTTTCCTTCACATTAGGAAGCAAACTCCTAGAGACTAATAGACTTGATATTTCTGCATTTCTATGCATGGTAGAGACTCATTATTGTTTTTGAATGTTCAATGTTTAACATAGAACTTGGCATAAATAAGCCCTTACTAAATGACTAGACAATTCAATTTCCTAAATCTGAAAAAAAATAAGAGATTTTTGTAGGAACTATCTGAAACAATGAAACCTTAAATTCATGGGAAGTGGAAAATAATATCCCATAAATGTGGATTGTAACTTCCTGGCATTAATTCATCCTGCATGATTTTTTTCCAGAAATTTTTTTATAAATAATTGATCCAGGACCCTGGAGTTATTTCATTGTTTTAATATCCTGGTTCACCAATCTTTTATTATCCTGAGTTCACCTTTCACCTGTTATGCTAGTTGTTCATCTTTGTTGTTTCTCTATCTTGCTATGTGGCCAGCCACCTTTCCATATTTTCTCTGCTCTTTTTCATCAATAAAATGTTTTTACACTCTCTCCTCAAAATGAATGATATGAAAGAAATAAATGGTGGAAAGTAGTTGGTACCCAATTAATTTGCCATATGTAAACAAATTTGTTATTACATGGAAGCTTATATTCATTCAGCAGCCTACATTTAAAATCATTATTTAAATAGAGTTGTTTCATAACATACTCAAGAGTTGAGTTCTCTCTCAGCTGAACTGACATAGTTTAAATAAAGTGTGCCTCATTAACTTTTTCAACTGTTTGCATGAAAAAATGAACTTTTACCTAGAAATCTCCCAACTGAAGCAAGTGCAGTCAATTAGGTGAGAATTATGAACCCTTAGGAATAATTCATATCTTACTTTAACATGTTTAGCATGTATGACATGCTTAACATGTTTAACATGCCATCTAAGGGCGGGGGTGGAAGGATGGAAGGGAAAAGTTGGAACAGAAGTGATCGCAAGGGCCAGTGTTGAAAAATTACCCATGCATATATTCTGTCAATAAAGGTTATAATAATAAAAAAGACTAATGCATATCTATTTTCTGTATCTAAAAATAAATTTAAAAAATGTACTTACCCCTCCCCCCCAAGAGTCTTTTGGTAGCTTTTCTCTGTGTCTGTCTTCTAAATCTGTCACTGCTAAATAGCTTGTTTGTAGGGCAAGTATTCAGTAATGACTCCTGTTTCTATAAAGGTAAAGCATATATAGGACTGGAAGTTGATAGCTGCACAACGTTAGCCTTTCTTATTTGTCAATGAAGAGGAAAGAGATCATCAAAACTTAAATGCTTCATTTTGTAATGATGCTTCATATTGTACCATTTTAAAATGGCAAATGCCTCTCAACAAAGAAGATATGTTTCTCTGCTTCCAGGCAATAACCTATGACAAGATTTATTCAAGATAAATCAAATGGCACTAAGATTGGATTCCATTTCAGCACCTTGAGATGAATGTAAACAATCATGAACATAATGACAACTTAGTTACAAATGTCCTGAAATGATTGGATAGTTTTAAGAGAATTCACTGACTTTTTTCCAAGTACATTATTTAGAAATTATATGAAAGGACAGAGGAAATACTTGAGAATTTACTTTTGTTAATTAGATTATCTAAAATTGAGTAATTACATAAATAAACTGAAATTGATTCATAATTCCACATATACAGATTTCTTTGAGTCCACACATATGGAAATTTTTCATTAAAAAAAAGTGGTCAATGTTAAGTTTTTGCCTTCCAGACTAACATTAATGAAATTTGACATTTATATGATGCTTTGAAATTTTAAGTGTTTTATCTATTTTACCATGTGTCCTATACAATAACACACACACACATATACACACATGTACACATGTGTACATGTGTGTATATGTGTGTGTATGTGTAAGGCAAAGAGAGATAGGGAATACACAAATATGTAATTTTCATTTTCAAATCCAATTATATCCTGTGTCTATGTTTTTTTTTTTTTAAAACTTTTTATTTTCAAAACATATGCAAGGATAATTTTTCAATATTGACTTTTGCATAACCTTATATTTCAGATTTTCCCCTCTTTCCTTTCACTCCCTCCCTTAGATGGCAATCAATCCAATATATGCTATAGATCTTAAAATACATATTCAATTCAATATGTGTAAACATAATTATACAATTCTCTTTTTGAACAAGAAAAATCAAACCAAAAAGTAAAGAAAATGAGTAAGAAAAGAAAATTGTGCCTAATTATCTTAAGAATTATAGCAAAGAGATTTCATGGCAAAGAAAAAAAATAAAGGTTCTTGGGTTTATCTGAATATTCTTGGATTCAAACTCCTCTAGACTTCTTAAGTATGTGAAATGTTAGTGATTTTTTTTTTAATAATGGAAATAATGTTTGCACTAATTATCTCAATGTACCATGATATATTTTAAATAAGAAAATCTGAAAAAAAAATGTGTACCTTAAAGCAGTCATATCAATATCAGCTTGTACTAAAACTCAATAGTAAAGGTTGAAAGACAGATACTTGATGCTAACCAACTATTTGAGGAAAACTCCAATATACATGATGAGCATCATAGAGGAAATCTGTATGTGTAGATAATTACTTAAAATAATCTGGTTTATCAGTGCAATTATTCAATCATATCAATTACATGACACTAAATATTCAGGTTCTTTCTTTGATCTTTCATCTATATCACAGTTATAAAAATTAGTAAATTTGGAGTTGTGGAGAAAGAAGTGCCCTAAACCTTAAGAACCTATGATATACATATCCCTTTGTACTCAGGTGTAGGGAGTTTGTTTTACATGAAAAAACTGTGGGGGCAGAGCCAAGATGGTGGAGAAGACACACACATCATTCTGAGCTCCCTTCTACCCTCATTACTAATTACCAAATTCAGCCTCAGAAAAAATGCTTATCTGGTAAAATCCATGAATATTGGGAGCACAGCAAATTAACAGCTGAAGATAATCTGGAAGATCACCAGAAAAAGGTTTGTCCTGATCAGTGGGAGCAGGCCAGGAACTATGATCAGAAAGTTATCAAACTGTGGTGGGGGTGAAGCCAAGATGGTGGAGAAGGCAACCATGACTTTCTAAGCTCCTCTCATTCCCCTCATAACCAACTCTTTAATTCAGCCTCAAAAATAGCTCTTCACTGCTTAAATTCATGAAGATTAGAAGCACTACAATTTACCAGTCAAAGTCAATCTGGAAGATTGCCAGGAAAGGTTTGTCCTGAGAAGCCAGGAACAGACTAGCACAAGCAGCGAGAGACTAGTGTCCTGAGCAGACCAGGGGCAGGTATGATCTCTGTGGCTAGAGAAGTTATAGAGACGACTCTGCTATAGGCTAACTGCTCTGCCTTGACTACAAAGCAGTAAACTGGCAGGGAAATTAAAGCCTAAAACAGAGGGTACTCTAAAAAACGCCAGAACTTAATAAGATCTGTCTGTAAGCACTGAAACCCGGAAGTGACTCAGACAGACCAAAAACACAACCCTGCAGCCACATCCTACAGTTAGGGGCTTTTGTGGGGGCAGTTACAAATCTGCACAACAGGGTGGCACAGCCTGGGCAGCCTCTAATCAGCACAGTGAGGGGCTTAGCCTGGGGCAATAGACCTTCCCCAGCAGACTGTGCTTCCCAGGCACATCCAGCAAATCCATTCACTGCTCAACTGCTAATACCTACAGCCCCAGGGCAGGCTTAGGCTTGGGGTAGTGAAACTCTCACTTCTCTGCATCTAGCCCCAAGGCAGTCATTATCTCACACAGCAAGGGTTCTTTGCAGGGCACTTTCCCAGCTCGGCCCTGCAGGCCTGAGTTACTCCCGGGTAGGGAACTCTTTCCCAGAGCACTCAAGTACCTAGTTGCTTTTTGGAGCTGGTTGGCACAACAGCTACCTGTACATACACCTTTCACTGTTCTGCTGAGGAAGCTGGTAACCTCCTGGCTCTGAAGGCAAGCCCTACAGGCTTTAACAAAATGAGTAAAAAAAATCAAAAGAACGATTGATAGTTTCTATACAGAAAGAGAACAGCTTTTCAACCCTGAAGAAACTAATAGCAGACAATCTCCAGACAATTGTTGGCCCCCTAATACAAAAGGCTCTCCTAGAAAAAAAACTATTAAAAACCTTAAAAGAGAAATAGAAGAACAAATGGGGAAAGGAAAGAGAAGCTATGCAAGAGAGTACAAAAAAGGCATATAACTCACTAAAAGAAAAATTTGATAAAGTGGAAAAAGAAAAAAACTTCATGAAATGTGAATTGGAAAAGGTAAAAAAAAAAAAAAAAAAAAAAAAAAAAAAAAAAAAAAAAAAAAAAAAAAAAAAACCTCCCAAGAAGTGCAGGGAAACAGAATTTGTGAATTGTCAAAAGAAAATAACTCACTAAAAAAAATAGTGAAATGGGAAAAAATTCAATGGAGCAAAACAACTCAATTGGACATATACAAAAAGAAGTAAAAAAAGCTAATAAAGAAAATAACTCACTAAAAATCAGAACTGAACAAATAGAAGTGACTGATTCATTGAGAAATCAAGAATTAGTCAAGCAAAACCAAAAAAAAAAAAAAATCAAAGATTGGAAAAAAAAATGTCAACTATTTACTTGGAAAAACAACAGACCTGGAAAATAGATCTAGGAGAGATAACCTGAGGATCATTGGACTAAGCAAAAATTATGATGAAAAAAAGAGCCTAGATACTATTTTACAGGAAATCATCAAAGAGAACTGCCCAGAAGTAATAGAACTGGAAGGGAACATAGGCATTGAAAGAATTCATTGACAACTTTCTGAAAAAGACTCTAAAATAAAGATTCCAAGGAATATTGTGGCCAAACTTCGTAATTTTCAGATTAAAGAAAAAAATTTACAAGCAGCCAGGAAAAAAACAGTTCAAATACCAAGGTGCCACAATAAGGGTCATGCAAGATCTGGCTGCCTCAATATTAAAGGATCGAAGGGCCTAGAATCAGATATTCCAAAAGGCAAAAGAACTTGGAATGCAGCCAAGAATAAATTACCTAGCTAAGCTGAGTATTTTTTTTCCATGGAAGAAGATGGACATTTAATGAAATAGAGGAATTCCATCTGTTTCTAAGGAAAATAAAAAACAGACTTAAACAAAAAATTTGATCTCCAACAACAGGACTCAAGAGAAGTAGAAAAAGGTAAAAGGAACTCTTGAGAACTGTATTTCTGTTGTGGATATACATAAAAACCATATGTATAATTTGATTTTACTGATATAACATAAAAAAGAAAAGTAGAAATGGAAAGGGGATAGTGTCAGAAAAAGGGAAGAGGGGAGATAAAAAGAGGGAAACTACATGCGACAATGAGGCAAAGGAAACCTATTATGTATGAGGGAACTTAGAGGGGGGAGGATCATTTTGTGAATCCTACTCTCATCAGAGTTGGCTCCAAGAGGAAATAATTGACATATTTGTTTTACAGAGATTTTTTTCTCTCACTTCATTAAAAAGTGGGAGAGGAAAAGGGAGAAGGAAAAAGAGTAATAAGGGAAGGGTACAAGAAAGGGGAAGGGATTCAAAGGGAGGAAAGAGGGATACTAAAGAGGGAGGGAGAGCTGTGTGATGTAAGTGGGAACAATAAGTTTAATACTAGGGAAGACAGGAAGGAAGGCAGGAAAAAGAAAAGTATAATCTGGGGATATTAGGATGGCAGGAAATACAGAATTAGTCATTTTAACTGTAAATGTGAATGGGGTGAACTCTGGCATAAAGAGGAGGCATATAGCAGACTGGATCAAAAGTCAGAACCCTACAATCTGTTGTTTACAGGAAACACATTTAAAACAGGGGGATGCATACAGAGTAAAGGTAAAAGGCTGGAGCAGAATCTATTATGCTTCAGGTGAAGTCAAAAAAGGAGGGATAGCCATCCTTATCTCAGATCAAGCAAAAGCAAAGATTGATCTAATTAAAAGAGATAAGGAATGAATGAATACAATGAAGTGATATCTGTATTAAACATATATGCACCAAGTGATATAGCATTTAACTTCCTAATGGAGAAGTTAAGAGAGTTCTGAGAAGTAACAGGCAGCAAAACTATAATAGTGGGAGATCTCAATCTTGCACTCTCCGACTTAGATAAATCAAATCACAAAACAAATAAGAAAGAAATTAAAGAGGTAAATAGAATACTAGAAAAATTAGGTATGATAGATCTATGGAGAAAACTGAATGATGACAGAAAGGAGTATACTTTCTTCTCAGCAGTTCATGGAACCTACACAAAAATTCACCATATATTAGGACATAAAGACCTCAAAATTAAATGCAGGAAGGCAGAAAGAGTAAATGCTTTCTTTTCAGATCACAATGCAATAAAAACTACATTCCACAAAAGGTTGGGTTTAAATAGACCAAAAAGTAATTGGAAACTAAATAATCTTATCTTAAAGAATGATTGGGTGAAACAGCAAATTATAGACACAATTAATAACTTCACTCAAGATAATGAAAATAGTGAGACATCGTACAAAAATTTGTGGGATGCAACCAAAGTGGTAATAAGGGGAAATTTTATATCCTTAGAGGCTTACTTGAATAAAATAGCGAAAGAGAAGATCAACAAATTGGGCCTGCAACTTAAAAAGCTAGAAAAAGACCAAATTAAATCCCCCCAATCAATTACTAAGCTTGAAATTCTAAAATTAAAAGGAGAAATTAAAAATATAGAAAGTAAAAAAAAAAAAAACTATTGAATTAATAAATAAAACTAAGAGTTGGCTTCATGAAAAAAACAATAAAATTGATAAATCTGATTAGAAATAGGAGAGAGGAAAATCAAATTAGTAGTCTTAAAAATGAAAGGGGAGAAGTTTCCACCAATGAAGAAGAAATTAAATAAATAATAAAGGGTTACTTTGCCAACAAATTTGATAACCTAAGTGAAATGGATGACTACCTCCAAAAATATAGGCTTCCCAGATTATCAGATGAGGAAATAAATTGCTTAAATAGTCCCATTTCAGAAAAAGAAGTAGAACAAGCTATTAATCAAGTCCCTAAAAAAAAGTCCCTGGGACCAGATGGATTTACATGTGAATTCTACCAAACATTCAAAGAACAATTAGCCCCAAGGCTTTATAAATATTTGAAAAAATAGGGGAATGAAGGAGTCCTACCAAACTCCTTTTTATGACACAGACATTGTACTGATACCTAAACTAGGTAGGTTGAAAACAGAGAAAAAATATTATAGACCAATCTCCCTAATGAATATTGATGCTAAAATCTTAAATAAGATATTAGCACAAAGACGAAAGAAAATCATTCCCAGGATAATACACCATGATCAAATAGGATTTATACCAGGAATGCAGGGCTGGTTCAATATTAGGAAAACTATCAGTATATTTGGCCATATTAATAACCAAATTAACAAAAAAAACATATGATCATCTCAATAGATGCAGAAAAAGCATTTGATAAAATGCAACATCCATTCCTATTAAAAACTCTTGAGAGCATAGGAATATGTACTTTTCCTTAAAATAACGGGGACAAACTGCAACCATTCCCAATAAGATCAGGAGTGAAACAAGGTTGCCCACTATCACCATTACTATTTAATATTGTATTAGAAATGCTAGCTTTGGCAATAAATTCAATATTGAACCAGCTACACCCAGCGAAAGAACTCTGGGAAATGAATGTGAATCACTACATTGTATTTCCAATAGCTCTATTTTTGTCCACCTGCATTTTTTATTTCCTTCACAGGTTAAATGTACATTATTTCAAATTCTCCTTCTTCTGCATTAAAATAACTGTATTGATATGTATACATATATTGTATTTAACATATACTTTAACATATTTAACATGTATTGGTCTACCTGCCATATGGGGTAAGGGTTGGGGGAAGGAGGAGGAAAATTGGAACAAAAGGTTTTGCAATTGTCAATGCTGAAAAAATTACCCATGCATATATCTTGTACATAAAAAGCTATAACAAAAGAGATAAAATGATGAAAAAATAAAAGTTATGATTTTAGTTGCACTTTCTCTGAGCCCACAAATAAGAAATGACTTAACATTTGGGTAACAGTTAAGCTTTTGGTCCCAATTTACATTTATTTATGCTTCATCTAGTTAACTCCTGATCTCTTAGCTACTACTATCCCTTATGAAACCATCCTACAAAAATATACCATTGAGTACTTGTTTCACATGCTCATTCTAGTCAACTCCATCAGATTGCAAGTTTCCTTTAGACAAGAACCTATTTTGTTTTGTTTTTTTAACATACAATGTAATTTATATTTAATGTATTTAAGTATTATCTTTTCCTTATTTGCCCTAATTTTACCAAAAAAAATGAGTAGATAAAGAAAATCTTCAGAAATTTTATATTTTGGGTCAAGTTAAGAAATCCACATACTGGTTACTTTCAAAAATGTATCTCAATTCTCAAGTTCATCCTGAAGTGGATAACATGTTTCTTGTTCTTGGTCCTCTGGAATTATATTTGATCATTACATTGATTAAAGAAAAAGTTAATTTTAATTTTTTTTTACAATGTGGTAATTTTATGCTATTTTAAAATTTATTATCACTTTGCTACATTATTGATAAAAGTTTTCCTGGTTACCTCTACATGTATCTATTTCATCATTTGTTATAGTAATTTCTTTTGGGAATATCCCATCTATTCATATACCATAATTCATTAAACTCTTTCCCAAAAGGTGAGCATCCCCTTAATTTCTAGTTTATTGCTCCTACAAAATTAGGTAATATACATGTTTTTGTTCATATGTCCTTAGCTTCTTTCTTTTATCTTTTTATTTTTACATTTCTTTGTGATATGGATCTAGGAGAAATATTGTTCAGTAAAAGGACAGGTACAGTTCAATCACATTTTATGCATAATTCCAAAATGTTTCTAAGAATTGTTAGAACAATTTTTATAGCTCTACCATTAATATGCAAGTGTACCTATTTTCTTAAATTCCCTCTAAAATATAATTTTCATTTTTTTCATTTTCCCAATATGATAAGTGTGAGGGGAAACTCAGAGCTGATGGAACCTGAATTTTTCAAATTATCTTTTAGTAATATTTTTTAAATTTCTTGACAAATTTGTTTTTTTTTTCCCTTTGAGGATTTTTGTTCCTATCCATTAACCATTTTATTTATTAAGAAATTGTATTAGTCACATTTTAATTAGTTCATCATATGTTTTACATATGAAAGCTTTAATAGTGACACTTGATGCTAATATTCTCTCATAAACTGCTTCCCTTATTGTTTTAACTACACTTATTTTCTTTGTGAAAAAATGTCAGACATTTTATATAATGAAAATTGTGCACTATGTTTTAATATTTAAAAGTTCATTTCAAATTCTGGGGCCAATGCCATAAAATATGGCTGGAGAAGAATAATGAAACTTTTTGTAAAATTAGAATTTCAATATAAATTAATTTGGAAGAGGGGAGTCATTTGAGATAGATTTACCTGAAAATTACTTTGGGAAAATAGTTGATGAAAAAATGAATAGGAGAAAAAATTAACCAGATAATTACCTTTCATAAAGTGTAATTTCTTTATTTTTAAAGTGCTTTTGTATTGATTGTATACCAAACAAAATCATTTCAATAATCCAAGAAATACTAGTGCTACTAAAACTCTGAATAAATTTCAGTGTTCTAAGGGGAAATATTCTAGTCTCCCTCCTTTTGTCACAGGTCAATAAGTATTCCTAATTTATCATTTCAAATCATCTGGATTTTCTTAATGAGTATCATTATTTTTTTATTGCATGTTTTTGCATATCGTGTTTCATTTTATTATATTATACATTTTTGTTGTACTATCTATTGACTGGTATTTCAGTTTTCCATTCAGCAAATGTTTAAGTGTCAAAGTGTAAATGTTTGTGAGGCATTTATGTAAGATGTATAAATTACTCATTATATATGGCACATTATATATGTATAAATTTATATAGATATATGTACACATATATATTACAAAATATATTATATGCATATGCATTTGCATGTACAGAGAGAGATGGAGAGAAATGAGTATATTGATATGTGTGCCTGTATGAAAATTCAAATAAGAAATATTATTTAAGGACATTCAAATTCATCGAGATTATTGAATCTCACAAAAGAAAAAATCATCTGTTGAAGATAGAACTAATTTTGACTTTTTAACTTCATTAAAGTCATATTCCAAAAGCCTAAATTTCTTATAAATTTATTTGAATGGACTTTTTTATTCTGTTTATTGTGTTACCATAACATGTAACATTACATTTATATCACTAATCAATTTTTCCAAATATGGTTAAATTTCAGTTAGTTTTAACACTATTCTCAATGCTACATTTGGGCAGGTCAATCAACTGAACTCTAGAGGGAGATAAATCTGGCTGCAATTTGACCTTTTCCTGCATTGATTATCTTTTATAGAGCATTAATAGATTCATTTTCCAATATCAAAAATTTATAACTGTGCTATTTTTTCCTGTTTTAGTCTGGATCTTTTTTCATTTATATTGGGAATTACACATTTTTAAGGCTCTTCTGTTGATGCACACTAGCATCTTATGTATAGTTTAAGGATAGTCCTAAAGAAGTATTGGAATGGGGAAATTGAGAATTCATATCTATGGACACAAAGTCTGAATGTAAAATAGGCAGGATTGATTCTGTGTCTTCCCAATGACAAGGTCAATACTATTTACCAAGCTATCTACCACTCATATTTATCAAATAGATTTATATCTTTATAGAAAAAAAAGATTATTTTAAGGCTTAGTCAATCAACATGAATTTAAGAAATTACTGTGTTCCAGTTATTGTATTAAATACTGAGGATTCAAAGACCAAAAAAGAAACAAAGAAGAAAGAGAAGAAAAAAAGAAATTGCTCTTATTCTCAAGGACATTTTATTGAGAGAAGAATGATAATATACATTTATGTGTGTGTGACTGTGAAACTATGTGTATACACACATATACATCTACCTACACAAAATTTTGTATACATATATATGTATATATACAGACACACACACATATATACATACATATTTATATATACATATATATATATATATATATATATAGAGAGAGAGAGAGAGAGAGAGAGAGAGAGAGAGAGACTATATAATGTTCTTTTTCTACTTAAAATTCTCCTTATCCTTGACTTCCATGGTCTTATGCTATCCAGTGTTCTTGCACCTTTGAATATTCCTCTTTTGTTGTCTCCTCTCCTAATTCACATTCTATAAATATAGGCATTCCCCAAAGTTTAGCCCTTGTCCTTTCTTCTTAGTTTGTTACATATAGTCATCTTGCAATTTCTTTTACTCTCATTACTTCAGATATCATCTCTGTACAGCTTTCAAATTCAAATTAACAATATTATCTGAGATCACAAAGTTTATGCCTGCATTTCCAGATGTTCATTTTAAATGTCTACTTGAATACAGTCTGGTCAGTTAAGGGTTTTTTTTCCCTTGAGTAGAGAAGAAGGTTCATACTTAGAAATATTTAGTATGACTAAAGAATTGCAAAATGTAAGTGCTGCATATGCAAGAAATTATTCCATTCTTTTTGTCCAACTTTGTTTGGTTTATGCCTACCTCAACAAAATTGTTGTGAGGATTTAATTAAATATTTATAAAATGCTTAACACAGTACCTACCACATATTAAGAACAATTGCTTCTTTCATGTTTTCCTCCCTTCCTCCCTTTCTTCCTCCATCCCTCCCTCCCTCCCTCCCTCCCTTCTTTCTTTCCTTCCTTTCTTCCTTCCTACCTTTCTTATTTCCTGCCTTCCTTTCTTCTTTCTTTCCTTTTAAGAAAGTAGAGAATTCAAAGTTACCTAGGGATCTTTTTATGTCATAGTAGTGCATTTTAAAGCATACCAATTCCTTTGTCAATACTGAGTATAAAATTATGTTGCCTCAATATTTAGGAGTATTCAGTTAAGTGAGCATTTCTGAAGGGACTCCCTCAGTACTACATATATATATATATATATATATATATATATATATATATATATATATAATATATATATATATAGAGAGAGAGAGAGAGAGAGAGAGAGAGAGAGAGAGAGACTATATAATGTTCTTTTTCTACTTAAAATTCTCCTTATCCTTGACTTCCATGGTCTTATGCTATCCAGTGTTCTTGCACCTTTGAATATTCCTCTTTTGTTGTCTCCTCTCCTAATTCACATTCTATAAATATAGGCATTCCCCAAAGTTTAGCCCTTGTCCTTTCTTCTTAGTTTGTTACATATAGTCATCTTGCAATTTCTTTTACTCTCATTACTTCAGATATCATCTCTGTACAGCTTTCAAATTCAAATTAACAATATTATCTGAGATCACAAAGTTTATGCCTGCATTTCCAGATGTTCATTTTAAATGTCTACTTGAATACAGTCTGGTCAGTTAAGGGTTTTTTTTCCCTTGAGTAGAGAAGAAGGTTCATACTTAGAAATATTTAGTATGACTAAAGAATTGCAAAATGTAAGTGCTGCATATGCAAGAAATTATTCCATTCTTTTTGTCCAACTTTGTTTGGTTTATGCCTACCTCAACAAAATTGTTGTGAGGATTTAATTAAATATTTATAAAATGCTTAACACAGTACCTACCACATATTAAGAACAATTGCTTCTTTCATGTTTTCCTCCCTTCCTCCCTTTCTTCCTCCATCCCTCCCTCCCTCCCTCCCTCCCTTCTTTCTTTCCTTCCTTTCTTCCTTCCTACCTTTCTTATTTCCTGCCTTCCTTTCTTCTTTCTTTCCTTTTAAGAAAGTAGAGAATTCAAAGTTACCTAGGGATCTTTTTATGTCATAGTAGTGCATTTTAAAGCATACCAATTCCTTTGTCAATACTGAGTATAAAATTATGTTGCCTCAATATTTAGGAGTATTCAGTTAAGTGAGCATTTCTGAAGGGACTCCCTCAGTACTACATATATATATATATATATATATATATATATATATATATATCATAATATCTCAGGCATAATCAGTGTTTAATCAATAATTATTGTTTGTTTGGCCTACCTCCTCTTGCCTACCTCAGTGGCCATCCACTCCCATAGCCACCAAAAAAAGGAATACTTTTATCCATCACATCTAATAAGTGTTAAACTTCAGTAAAGGAAATTTGCACCTTCTGAAGCAGCCTCTTCCACTTTAGGATAGCTCTTATTGTTAGGAAGTTTCTTTTTCTTTTTCCTCCTGACACTAAAACTTAATTTATTTCCATTCAACTTAACAGTGCTATCTATAGTCCTGACTTCTAAAGTCAAATACAAGAAGATCAATCCTTGATGCTTGATTATTTCTTTTTGCACATGTTATATCTATCTTTCTTAAGTCCATATGGGTGATGAGATAGTCTACCGTCAGTTCAATTTTAGCCATTAGTGAATCAACAAGAATTAATTAGCCCCAAACCATATACCAGATATTATACTAACCATAATTACAGGCTTGTTAAAATTGAATTTATTGATCCAGTAAATTATATCTTTCTCACTTTCATGTTTTTGATAAATTTATTAAAATATTCTAAATTTCACAGCTCAAAAACAGCATTACTTTTGACTCTTTTTTTCTACCTCACTCCTTATATGCAAGTAAGTCAAATAATAGCAATTATACCTTCCAAATATCTTTCATAGCTGTTTTCATCCCCCACTAATATTTCAGATTATGTCGTTGTCATCTCACAGTTGGACCATTTCAGTAATTTCTTATTTTCCTGGTTCTGTGTGTCCTCACTATAGTTCTTCCTACATACTACCATTATCAGTACTATTTTTTTCTTTTCTTTTTTTTTTTCATTGCTTAATTGTTCACAATTATTCTCCTCTATCAAGAGGATGGAATATTTAGGTTAATCTTCTAGTGTTTTTTCAAGATCAATCCAATATAACCTTTTAGCTCAGTCTTTTACCACATGCCAACATCAATTTTATGCTGAACATCATGACATTTGCCAAATCTTTCTTTAACTCTCTGCCTTTGATTATACTGCTCATTCTGACTGAAATTATTTTATTTGTCACTGTTATTATTATAGCATTTTTTATCAAAAAAAGATCATTGTACATAATGAAGGTTCAAATAGCAACTCACTTTTAATAGTTGTGTGAATGTCACTTAATGTGTTTCAGTCTTGCTTTCATCATCTATAAAGAATGTTTGTAATGAGATAAGATTTAAAATGGGTCTTGCAAACTGGAAAGTATTACATAAATATTCATCATCATCATCATTTAGAACAATAGTAACAATATTATAAAAACTTTTTTCACCTTTTAAGGCAAGTTTCCAATACTACCATATCTACAAGGCTTTCTGTGATTATTGTACTTCTATATGATTTCCTCTGTCTCTAGATTTATTTAATTACACAATAATTTTGTATTTTAACATGAGTGTGTATGTGGGAGTGTGCATGTGTGTTTTTATGAATGTGGATTATCTCTTTTACTATAATGTAAGGTCTGTAATATTATTATTGATGTTTTATTCTACTTTTAACCTTTAATTTGCCCAACAGAGTACCATGCTTATGGCATGAGCTTTTATAAATATTTGTTAAATTTATATATTTCTGATTTCCAAGTTGCTTCGCCATTTAATTTTCCAACAATTAATTTAACTTCAAACATCTTTCTCTACTCCTAAAACAACAACAACAACAAAATACCTGAATGGGAGTGGTAATTTAAATTGATAGTATAAATGAAAATAGGTTTGACGTCACACATTGTAGATCACTTTTGGTATATAAAAATACAATTTGAATGGACCACAAACAATTCTGACGTCCAAGACAATGAAACATTTAAATCTATAGAATAAGAAAAGTAGCTCTTAGAGCGTTTCTATATTATATTTCTAACTTGTTGTGATCTAGTTCAGATGGATCTGAATCGGTCCCTGTTCGGGCGCCAAAATGTGGTGAGCTTTTTCTTCTCAAAACGCAGCCAGGTGATAAAAGTTCAGATCTTTTATTATCTCCAATATAGCCCAGTTAGCTTAGAGGCCTATCTCTCTGCTTGGTTCCAAGAGCTCTCTCCGAATGTTGCCAAATCCAAAGGTCTGGTCCTTCAGCCTCTGCCTCTGCTTTCTTCAGCCTCCAGCCAGCTCCAACTCTTCATGTTATTCCGGTGAAATCTCGACTTGTAGCTTCTTCACTCTGAAGAACTTCTTCGACTGGCCCATTGGCCTATTTATGCTCCTTCCAGAGAGAGGGATTATGGGTTTTCTCCCATAGTGCTCTCTGGCCCAAAGAGCTTCAAGGGAGGTATGAACTCATTGAACTCCAATGAGTAAAGGTGTGAACACAAGCCTTGTATTAATTAGTTCTACTTAGTACCTTGTTTCAGGTACTGCTCAAAACATCTTCTTGTAAGATTAGATCAACTCTAACTAGTTAGCAGTTAGTAAGGATTCCAACATCTCCCCCTTTCTTTTGTTTTAAAACATAGGGGGTTTCTGAGGGAGTACACAAAAATCCATCAATATGGGCCAGAACTTTGTAACAGATATACATGGTATACATAAATCCATCAATATGGAAAGCATTATACATAATTTACATAAGCACATAGCAATATAACACAGGCTAGTAGTAATGTAACAACATGAATCAACCTGAAGATTTACACATGTCCATAAGTCCTAGAAATAGTCCATAAGCAATCCATTGTCCATTAGTAATGTAACAACATAAGTCAACCTGAAAATTTACACATGTCCATAAGTCCTAGAAATAGTCCATAAGCAATCCATTGTCCATTAGTTCATGTGCCAGGAATCTAATAATTCCTGTAAGCTCTGAAGTACTGCAAAAAGTCTCATCAACAATTTTTCATCTCAGGGAACCCAATGATTCTTGCTGGTTTTTCAGGAACTGAAAGCTGAAGATTTTAAAGTTCTTTTGACAGTCTCATTGTTAGCCTTTTCCATTTGTGGACATATAAGCACATCCTCTTCCCCAAGCAATTAACCTAATTCCCTTCTATTTACCAAATTTGGGATTTCTCCTCATCATCTGGTAATTACATTGGAGCCATTTGCACTGGATATTGCCTTGTTGTCTTAAAAGGCCTGTATTCTTCCCAACTATAATCCTGATTGCTTTTCTGTTGGTTGATGACATCAGAGTTCTGAATTTCTAAAGTCTCTCTGGGTGTAATTATGTATGCTATCATGCCCCACCTGTCCTTTGATTGATACTTTGGAGCTGGGCCTTGCCTCTCCTTCCTCTGGGTCAATATACATTTAGCGGCCCAGTGAAAGCCTCGGTTACATTTTGGACATGGGGTTTTGGGTTTTCTCTCACCCTGTCTTCTCATTGTATCTCTGTATCTACATTGGGCTCTTAGATGTCCAATTTTTCCACAATGAAAATATTGACGAGTTTCTCTATAATTCCTCTGCCAAGAAGGACCTTGTCTTTCCATGTTCATCATAGTCTGGGCATAATAAGCATTTGTGCCCACTGTGGCACAGCATCTTATGATTTCCTCTAAAGGAGCATCTTTGTCTAGCCCCCATATAATTCTTTTGCAAACCTCATTGGCATTTTCCTTAGCCAAATGTCTAGTCATTATTTCTGTTGCTGCATTATCTCCAATGGTTCTTATTACAGCTGTTTGTAAACGTCCCACAAAATCTGCAAAAGGTTCATTGGGACCTTGCTCTATTTTTGTGAAAGCATTATTTCCATCTTTCTGTCCAGGGAGAGAATTCCAAGCTTTTATTGCAGCCTTAGAAATTTGCTCATATACTGTTACGGGATAATAAATCTGTTCTGAACTCTCTGCATACTGACCTTGACCAGCTAGTTGGTCAAAAGTGATTTGTCCTGTTTGCCTATTGTGTTGGGCTTGAATCCTACATAATTCATGAAACTCTGAAAGCCACAATAAATTTTGTCTCAGTTCTAGACATGTTTTAGTGATGGATTTCCAGTCATTTGGGGTTAAGATTTCATAAGACAAATTATCCAGTAACATCTTCACATAAGACGATGTAGCCCCATAAAGAGTGCAACCCTTTTTCAAATCTTTAATTTTTCCCAAATTAAAAGGAGTGTATTTTCTCTCTTTTTGACCTGAGGAGTTGAGCTCTTCAATCACAGGATATGCATTTATAAAATCAGATATATCTTCTCCTTCATTTTTTGCTTTAATTAATGCTTTTTCTAATCTTGTCAAATTCTGATTTACAGGAGAAGCTGACTGTGTTTCTGTCTCTCTCCCTTGTACCACCCATGAAGGGTTAATTGCGGGGGGAGGGTCATGAGATGTGGAATCACCTAATTTCTCGTGCTGTGAAGTATCATACTCAGAATTGTAATTAACTCCATTCTCATCTGATTCGTCCTCCTTTTCACCTAGTAAAGTTGGCACTTCTTCCTCCTGTACTTTCCTTTTCATCATTCTATCACTTAAATAACTTCTTATAGCCAATTGTATTACATTATATGTATTAATTATTGAGTTAGGCCCATTTTTATCACAGAATTGACAAAGATCCTCTCCAACCAATTTCCATTCATTTAGATCTAATTCCTTATCAAGAGAGAAACAAGGACATATGTCCTTTACAGTTTGTAAAAGTTCAGTGATTTGCTGTAAATTTATAATTAAACCTTGGCTTTCCATAACTTTGACAATGCTCTCTAAACATTTTCCTTGAACAGAAACAGGCTGTTTTCTAAATATCTGTCCCATCTTAGATGAAATTCTACTTTAACTCTTTTAACAAAATTTCTTTGTTGCACTCACCCTAATTTCTGGGTTGAAGAGTCTTTTCCACTGGATCAGGAACAGAGGCTTTTCCACTGGAATCAGGATCGTAGCTTTTCCACTGAAATCCACTGAAGGGGTCTGTTTGCCCCACGTTAAGGATTCCAACACTAACTGACAGCAAATCCAACCTACAATGATATGTTGATGTGAAAGCATAACAATAAATGCATGATATTCCCCAAGGAACCAAGGATGAACATCATTTTGACAGAGGAGGAAAAGCTCAGCTTGTCATCCAAGAATTTCAAATTCTTATTGCCAACCCCAAAGACCTTTTTTTATCTGAAGGTATGGAAATTGCTAGGACTGTTATTCCCTCCCTGTTCCTTAAAAAGTTGTTGATGGTAAAACACTGTCAAACAGGTAGAGAGTTTCTTAAAATCATTTATGAATGGCCAAGATGAGTCACTGCCTTTTATATACTGAATAGAAAATGACTTTTTTGAAAGTGTTTTTTATCTTCTAGTTATTTGAACTATGATGTGTCTTTGCTATTCAAGTACAAGGTCTTAAAGATTGAAATTATATCCCCTACCTGTGGTTACTATATCATTGAACACTCTAAAATAGGCAGCACAGGATAACTGGATTTGAAGCCAGAGGAAGTGGCTTTGAATCTAAGGCTCTCTTATGTTAAACTATGAAATTCCTGGGAGAGGCAATTAATTTCTCTAAGTGCCAGTTTCTTATTTATAAATTTATTTATTTATTTATTTATTTATAGTTATAAAAACATTGCTCACTCTAAATATATAAAATTGAATTGATCTAGATCATATTGATTGGTTTCTAAAAGTTAACAAAAATATTAGAGTTTCTATTTGTAGTGCAAAAATATTGATTTGGAGTAATGAGAACTTGAGTTTTAATCCAATTTGAAGAATTTACTAGCAGAGTGATCTTGGATGAGTCACTTACACTGTCTATGCCTCATTTTCTTCAACTGTAAAATGGAGATAATAATAAGACCTATCTTGTTGCTGTGTGCATGGATCATAAGATATTTGTAAAATGCCTGACACTTGTAGAGTCATTCCACTCTGTCCTATTCTTCTTGATCCTATTCAAAATAGCATACCAGTGTTATCTGCAAAGTTTCTATTCAAAGATATTGAAGGGATTTTCTATTTCTTTTCCCATTGGATTACAGAAAACAGATTAAGAGACTTCACTAGGGTCACAAACTAGTAAGTTTCTGAGACTGTATTTAAACTCAGGTATTCCTGACTCTAGACTTAATGCTCTATCCACTGAACTACCATGCTGCTTCCGCTAAGCATATAGTAGAAACTATATAGATATTATCCATTATTATTGTTGTTTTTTATTTATAATGTCAATTATTTTAAAATAATTTTACAAATATTTTATCTCACATTCCAGCTCTCCTATTAATCAAGAAAATAATTTCAATAAAATGATGTTATATACCTCTAATTAAAAGTTGCAAAATTCAACCAGATTTCTAGATTTTTATTTGCATAATTTAAAACATATAGTTAAATGAAATAGTAATATAAATTACTGATTTTTTTCAATTACAATCAGATACTTTGTTTGGAATATAAATGACATTATTTTCCATTTTTGCATAGTGTTTTAAACTGTTCAAAATGTTGCACATTTTTTAGCACATTTGAACAACTTTCAGTTTAACTTATCTAACCTTCATTTCTTGATAAAATCAGGGATTTAAATAGGTTGAAATCAAAGTGCTATTTCTGCTCTAATTTTTACTAGAGAAAAAAAATTCATGTACATGCCGTTATTAAATTTTTTTAAGAGAAAAGAAGTTAAATAAGATTTAGTAGATGTTAATCCTCTTACCTACCTTTGTAAGAGTTCTATTTGTAATCTTTCTAATTATTTCAGAATCCTCTCCTCTTCACATAGCTTGAAATTAATCATACAGTGCTTCAAGAACAGATTTCTCCTGAGTTAAAGTTATTCAGGTGTTGGATTCCCTCTTGATTATATTTTGTTAAGAATTATTGGGGGGTGGGGAGAGTTGTGAATTAATTCAATCATTCTGAAGAGCAATTTAGAACTATGCCCAAAGGGCTATCAAACTGTGCATATCCTTTGATCCAGCACTGTCTCTAATGGGCCTGTTTCACAAAGATATCATAAAGGAGAAAAAGAGATTTCAAGTGTGCAAAAATGTTTGTGGCAATCTCTTTTGTACTGCCAAGGAATTGGAAATTGAATGGATGCCCATCAATTGAAGAATGGCTGAATAAATTATGGTATATGAATGTTATGCTATTATTATTGTTCTATAAGAAACAATCAGCAGGATGATTTCAGAGAGCTTTGGAGGAAGATTAATGAACTGATGCTAAGAGAAGTGAGTAGAACCAGGAGAACATTGTACATGTCAATGGCAAGATTATACAATAATCGAGGTGATGGACATGGCTCTTTTCAACAATGAGATGATTCAGGCCAGTTTCAATGATCTTGTGAGGAAGAGAGCCATCTGCACCCAGAGAGAGGATTGTGGGGACTGTGTGTATCATAACATAACATTTTCACTCTTTTTATTGCTCTTTGCTTGCATTTTGTTTTCTTTCTCATTTTTTAAATCTGATTTTTCTTGTGCAGCATGATAATTGAAGAAATATATATTAAAAAATGCACATGTTTAACATATATTGGATTAATTGCCTTCTAGAGCAGGGGGAAGTGGAAGGGAGTGGAAAAATCACAAGATTTTGAAAGGTTAAATATTGGGGAAAAAAGAATTATTGGGGGGCAAAACCAAAATGGTAGAGTAGACAGCTCTTTGTTTGAGGTCTTCCCTGTTTCCCCTAGATCGATACTACATCAAGCCTCTGAACTGATTTTGGAGTGATAGAACATACAAATAATTGGAGTATAATAAATTTACAGCAAAAAATATTTTGGAAGAACTTCATAAAACTTCTGTTTCAATTGGACACAAGGGGAGGTGGCTGAGTGCAAGAAGAGCTCAGGAACACAAGTTAGTGTGTTGCCCATGTTGGTCAGTCCATTGTGAAGGTTTTAGCCAAAATACAGCATTGTTGGCTACTTTGTCCTGGTTCAGAATCTAGGTGATAAGCAAATAAGCTGTGAGACATTCAATGCAACTAGAAAAGGCAAATAGTGAGACCCTGAATTACAGAATGGCATGGGACTTGGCCACGTCCAGCCAGCATGGGAAGGAAGTCAACAGCATTGGTCCCAGGGCAGCATGACATCACTGTCATCTGTTGAGGAAGCTTGGGACAATCTCCCTTTTGCCCTAAGAGCAGACCACATCCTTTAAAAATGAGGGAAAAAAGCAAAAAGAGTTCTGATCATAGACAGAAAAGAACCCTGAGGACACAAACTCTGAGAACCCTAAAGGCAAATCTTCTCCAGGTAAAGCCCTTAAGGGTGATTTATATTTGTGTGCATTTAACAAGGCTCTCTTGGAAGAATTCAAAAACTATCTTTAAAAAGAGTCAGAAGAATAATGAAGGAGAGCTTGGAAAAGGAAACAGAAATTATCTGTAGAAAACTACTTAAAAATAGATTAAGTAATGTGAAAACAACATATAACTCCTTATAAAATAGATTTGATGAAGTGGAAAAAGAATGTAACTCCTTCTAAAACATATCTGATGAAATAGAAAAATAAAGCAATTTTTTGAAAACCAGAATTTGTGAAATGGGAAAAAAATGAGCAAACAACTCATTTAAAGTTCATTTGGCCAAATATAAAAGGAGATTTTAAAAAGCTGACTGAAGAAAATAATTCACTAAAAATTAGAATTCAATAAATGGAAGTGAATGACTCAAGGAGACATCAAGAATCAGTCAAAGGAAAGCCAAAAACAAAACAAACAAACAAACAAACAAACAAAACAAACAAAACAAAACAAAACAAAACAAAACAAAACAAAACAAAACAAAACAAAAACAACAACAACAACAACAACAACAAAAAAAAAAAAACAGAAGAAAATGTAAAATACCTCACTGAAAAACAACTGATCCTGAAAAATGGATCGAGGAGAGAGACAATTTAAGATTATTCAATTATTTGAAAATCATGATGACAAAAATAGCCTAGGCAACATCTTTCAGGAAATCATCAAGGAAAATTGCCTTAATGTCCTAGAAACGGAGGATAAAATTGCCATTGAAAGAATTCACCAATCACCTGCTAAAAGAGACTCCACAATGGACACTCCAAGGAATATTGTAGCTAAAAATTGTCAGATCAAGTAGAAAATATTACAAGAAGCCAGAAAGAAACAACTCTAATTTCAAGGAACTGCAATAATGATTACATAGAACATAGAAGCTTCCCCTGTAAAAGATCAAAGTGCCTAGAATATGGTATTCAATAGGACAAAGGAATTGCATTGCAGTCAAGAATCACTTATCCAGCAAAATTTAGGATTATATTTCAGGGAAAAAGATGGAATTGAATAAAATAGGTGAAAGTCATTTATTTCTAATGAAAAGACCAGAGCTGAACAGAAAATATTATCTTTAAATACAGAACTCAAGACAAGCATAAAAAGATCAAGAGGAAAAAAAGAAAAACAATTTTTCTTTTAAAAGTTAAGAAGTTTATATCCCTATATGGGAAGAAGATATTTTTAATTCTTAAGAACTCTATCTCTGTTATGGGTATAATTAGAGGGTATAGATATATTTTATTGTGATGATATGAAAAAGAAACTAGTGGTAAAAAGGGGATTGTATTGGAAGAAGAGGAAAATTGAGGTAAAATGGGTAAATTACATCTCATGAAGAGATAAAGAAACCTAAGATAATTGAGGGAAAGAAGTGAGAGGGATGAGCATTGTGTGAACCTTATTCTAAGAAAATTCAGCTCATAGAAACAGTATCAGATATATCTTGCTTCATAAAGAATCTTGTTTCACCTTATAGGAATGTAGAGAGGAAACTAAATATAGAGAATCAACTAAAAAAATTCCAGAAACAATTCACAAATTTAGCAAAGTTGCAGGACATAAAATACATTCACATAACACATCAGCATTTTTTATATGTTATCAGCAAAGTCCAGCAACAAGAGATACAAAGAGAAATTGCATTGCAAATATCTATAGATAAGATAAAAGTATTTGGAAGTCTACCTGCCAAGGCAAAGTCAAAATTACAAAACAATTTGCACACAATTATAATTACAAAATACTTTACACACAAATAAAATCAGATCTAATCAAGTGGAAAAATAACAAGTGCTCATTGTTAGGCAGAGCTAACATAATAAAAGTGACAAGACTACCTAAATTAATCTACTTATTCAGGGACATACCAATCAAAAGTCCAAGAAAATAGTTTACAAATCTACAAAAAAATAATGAAGTTCAACTGGAAGGACAAATAATCAAGAATTTCAATGGAATAAATGGGAAAAATGCAAATGAAGGTGACCAACCTGTGCCAGACCAAAAACTATATTATAGAGAGAAAAAAAAAGAAACCAAATAAAATAAAATTTTGATAAATCAATGCCAGAGAACACTAATCCTAAAGCATTCACTCAGCATCTTTTCCAAGCCAGTGTCCAAGATGAGATTGTTTAATTTCCAATTACTTTTTGGTCTATTTACCCCTAATTTTTTGTTGAATGTAATTTTTATTGCATCATGATCTGAAAAGAAAGCATTTACTATTTCTGCCTTCCTGTATTTAATTTTGAGGTCTTTATGTCCTAATATGTCGTCAATTTTTGTGTAGGTTCCATGAATTGCTGAGAAGAAAGTATACTCCTTTCTGTCACCATTCACCTTTCTCCAAAGATTTATCATACCTAATTTTTCTAATATTCTATTTACTTCTCTAATTTCTTTCTTATTTGTTTTGTGGTTTGATTTGATTAATTTTGAGAGTGCAAATTGAGATCTCCCACTATTATAGTTTTGCCATCTATTACTTCTTGCAACTCTCTTAACTTCTCCTTTTGAAAGTTAGGTGCTATACCACTTGGTGCCTATGTTTAATATTGATATTGCTTCATTGTCTATAGTACCCTTTAGAAAGATATACTTTCCCTCCTTATCTCTTTTAATTAGATTAGTTTTTGCTTTTGCTTGCTCTGAGATAACAATGGCTACCCCTGCTTTTCAGAGTTCACCTGAACCATAACAGATTCTGCTCTAACCTTTTATATTTACTCTGCATGTATCTCCCTCTTTTAAATGTGTTTTCTATAAAAAACATATTATAGGTTTCTGACTTTTGATCCAATCTGCTATCTGCCTCCACTTTATGGAAGAGTTCATTCCTTTCTCATTTACAGTTAAAATGACTAATTCTGTATTTCCTGCCACCATAATATCCCCGGATTGTGCTTTTCTTTTTCTTTCCTTTCCTTACCCCCTTCTATCGTATTAACCTTATGGGCCCCACTTGAGTCACGAAGCTCTCATTCTTTAGGATCCTTTTCTCCTCCCTTTGAATCCCTTCCCCTTTCTTGTATCCTTCCCTTATTACTCCTTTTCCTTTTCTCTTTTCCTTTCCCACTTTTTAATGAAGTGAGAGAAGATTTTCTGGAAAACAAATATGTCAATTATTTTTCTCTTTGAGCCAACTCCGATGAGAGTAAGATTCCCACAATGTTCCTCCCCTCTCTAAGTTCCCTCAGATATTATAGGTTTCCTTTGCCTCATTGTCACATGTAGTTTCCCTCTTTTTTATTTCCCCCTTTCCCTTTTTCTGACACTTTCTCTTTTGCATTTCTACTTCCCTTTTTATTTTATATCAGTAAAATCAAATTATACATGTAGTTTTTATGTATATCCACAACAGAAATACAGTTGCCAAGAGTTCATTTTACCTTTTTTCTCCTTCTCTTGAGTCCTGGAAATAAATGGAATTCATCTGTTTCATTAAATGTCCATCTTCTTCCATGGAAAATAAAATAACTCATCTTTTCTGCTTAGTTTATTCTTGGCTGCATTCCAAGTTCTTTTGCCTTTTGGAATATCAGATTCCAGAGCCTTTGATCCTTTAATGTTGAGGAAACCAGATCTTGAATTACCCTTATTGTGGTACCTTGGTATTTGAATTGTTTTTTCCTGGCTTCTTGTAATATTTTTTCTTTAGTCTGATAGTTCTGAAATTTGGCCACAATATTTCTTGGATTTTTCATTTTAGGGTCTTTTTCAGAAGGTGTTCGATGAATTCTTTCAAGGCCTATTTTACCTTCTGGTTCTATTACTCTTGGGGAGTTCTCTTTGATGATTTCCTGTAAAATACTATGTAGGCTCTTTTTTTCATCATAATTTTCATGTAGTCCAGATTTTCTCTCCTAGATCTATTTTGCAGGTCTGTTGTTTTTTCCAGGTAAATATTTGATATTTTTTTCTAATCTTTCTTTTTTTGTTGTTGTTTTTTGTTTTTGCTTGACTGATTCTTGATGTCTGAATGAATCGACATTTCTTTTTTAAAGGTCTCATTTCTTAATATATAGAGAATAGAGTCAAATTTATAAGAATAAGTCATTCCCCAATTGATAAAGAGTCACAGTATATTAACATGCAGTTTTCAGATGAAAAAATAAAATGTTTTTAATCATTATTGATTAGGGGAATGAAAATTAAGCACTCTGAAGTCCTACATTATACTTATTAGATTGTCTAAAATGATATAAAAGAAAAATGAAAATTTGTTTGAGAAGGTAAAGAAAAAATGGTACTCTAATGTCCTTTGAAAGAACTGTGAATTTATGCAATCATTTTGAAGAGCAATTTCAGACTAAGCTAAAGAACTATAAAACTGTTTATTTCTATGGCCCTGCAATACCGCTACTAGGTCTGTATCTCAAATATATCAAAGAAAAGGGAAAAGGAGACATATGTTTGCAAATATATTGCACAAGTACATTCCTAGTTCTGCTCACTTAAGTCACTGCACAGATTGTGCAGGCTCATCTTAAGTTAATATGCTATATACAATCTCCCTGTCTTTTGGCATCTTTTACATCTCTGGCTTAGACTTAATTCTATTTTCTTTTTTTTTTTTTTTTTTTGTTGTTGTTGTTGTTTGTTTCACTTAGTCCCATGGATTAAAGTTTTATGGCACAGCAGACAGTTTTTCAAATAGTCTTAATTCTTCTGCTCAACGTCAGCCTCACATCACCGACTTTCTGTTGAACACACTCCTCCATGTGAATAAGGTTTTTGGTTATGTCGAAAATAGAACTACCCCTATCATTGTTCATAATGGAGAGAATGTCACATTTTGTATAATTCATTAATAAGTGTAATTATACAAAAAAAAAATCTGCAAACTCAATATATTTAAAATAGAACAGCTTATCCCATTTCCTTCTAAGAATCCCCCTCCTCCAAATGTTCTAATTTTTATGGTTATAACTACCACTCAGTCCCAAAGATTAATGGCACAGATGGATTCTTCTGGTCTTTTCCTTACTCTTACCAGTATTTACAATCGATATTCAAGTCACTTGACTATATCTTTACAATTCACAATTGTTTCTTTTTTCTCTCTCTTTAATCCTAACTGTATTTCAGTCCACCATCTTCTCTTGTTTGTTATATTGTAATATATTACAAATTATCCCCCCTATATAAAGTCCGGGCATTCTTTATGTCATCCTTCTCATAAGGATAAATGCAGAATGCTTTTGTGAGACATAAGTCTGATATTTCACTTCTCAAAGAACTTTTGAACATACTTGTTTACCAGTTATATACTCTTCCAAGATAAATGTAAACTCCTTTAGGTCAAAGATTTTTTTATTGCATCTCCACTATATAATACAATGTTTGAAATTAAATAAATATTTAGTTGACCAAATGCGTAGCTATTTCTGATTAATCAATTTAATTTCTGTAATATTCCTCATCATACACATAAATATTCATCATACACATAAATACACCGACAGATATGTGTATGTGTGTATAAAATTTCCTTGTCTAATTAAAAAAAATAATCTCTTTTATATCTTAAAGTTGAATCATATTTTCCAATAAAACCCCTCTTCTGAATCTGTCTTTGCATGCAGGCATCAAATATCACAGTATATTTGTACTTGGATTGGAAAATCTTGTCATTCCTCTAATGTCTGGACTAGCTTTCTGAAGGACCTCTGGATGGGCCTTGGTCTCAGCAGAATAGTCACCATGAGGATGGACAGGAATAGAGTCTAAAGTCTTTATTTTCTCCTTCACAGTTTGTGTCTGACCCAGTCTTGATCTTAGTGAAGGAGTACAGAAGGCAGGAGAGCCACCATGAGGATGGTCAAAGATGGAATGTCTCATTTTCAGTATCTCTCAGCCCTTAAATACCTCAGTATGATTACATCATTAAAGCACACTAAGTATGTGTGAACTAGAGAACCATTGCATTACCATACTCAGTACTAAGTGAATGTGAACTAGAGAACCATCATCTCATCAATCACACTGAGTTAATACCCTGCTGTAAGTATCTTTCCTTCAAGTATACTTTTCTCAGAGTTCCCCAATATCTGCAGTCCTCTACACATACACTATAAAATTTCTCTACTTTTCTTATCTTCTATATCAGATTCAGCTAAATAATCTACATTTATCCCTATAGTTTCTTTTTTGCTGATTCTTGCAAAAAGCACTCCAAGATGGGACAACCAATTGTCCCATAAAAAGATATCTTTTATTTGCTTTGGAAAATGAACAACTCAGGGCAGTTAGGTGGCACAGTAAATAGAGCATCAGCCCAGAAGTCAGCAGGACCTGAGTTCAATTCTGATCTCAGACACTTAACCCTTCCTAACTGTGTGACCCTGATCAAGTCACTTAACCCCAATTGCCTCAGCAAAATAAATAAATAAAGAATATCTCTTAAAAAAAAAAAAAAAAAAAAAAAGAAAATGAACAACTCTGCCAATTCCATTGTTCGTCTCTCCAAGGAGAAATCAGACTAATCTCAAATTAGCTAAAAATTTATTTTGTACATGACTTGTTTATCATGAGAATGTCAGAATTTGATTTAGTTGTTTTTTTTTTTCTTCACAAATATTAAAGTAGATTTATTAGTCACTAAAAATGATCTTGCATTTATAACAACAGTTTAGCTATTGTTTGCAGAGGTATAGAAGTCACTAGATTCTAGAATCTTCTACAGCCTTTTGGAACCAAACCATCACCTATATTCTACTTGTGTAGATAGTATTCAAATAACATATACTGGAATTGATAGCTATAAGGAGTCTAGAAAATTGGTTAGGGGGAAAATGTGTTAATTTCATTATAATTTATTTTCTTTGTTAGTATAGTATTTTATCTTATCCAAATCTGCATACAAATTTTGCAAAAATATGCATAAAATTCATATTTTAAGTACATTTTAAAACCATTATTCTGAGGAGTCTACAGACTTTCCATTTTGCCAAGAGAATCCCTGACAGATATAACAAGGTTGAGAAACCTTGTCTTAAATAAACTGTGATATATAATCTGGGTGTCTGAGTTACTCTAGATTTCACAATCTTCATTACTGGAATTATTGTAACGACTTTTTAACGTATTTTTATATATCTTCTATCGTATCTTCCAATCTTCACAACATTGTTAGATCAGTTTTATAGATCTGTGTGCATGTATATGTAAGTGTGTGTGTGTGTGTGTGTGTGTATGCACACATGCAGAGAGAAAGAAACTCCCTTAAAATCTTTAGCGGATTCCTGATGTTTAGTTCAAAAGTTCTTATACTTCTTTCAGTTCACAGTGTCCTTAATGACAGCATGATTTTTTTTATGGTGAATTTAAGTTAAAAAAAGAAACCCATAACAATTACATTTACTAAGCAGTTAGGTACAAACAACCTAATAAATATGTATGTCCTAACAATTTATTCATCTTTGAAAAATAATTTGCATAAATTGAAAAAAAATATAGAGCTAATTAGTTTCTAATGGGAAGTGTATGGTAGTTGGTCACTGCACAGCTTTTCAAATATGAAATCCTCACTTCCATTTCTGCAGTGATTTTCATGTGTCACCTTTTTATTTTTTAAGATAGAAATTCAAAAAGCCTAGCTTTGAAAAGATAGGGTATATTAAACTTTCTTGTTTAACAAGAAAGTTGAAAACGTTATGTAAGTAGCTGAATGTATAAGTAACATTTTGAAATTTTGAAAATTATAGAAAATCATAAAAAAGATATTCACTAAAATTTAAAGTTGAAATTATGGACTACCTAGAGTTAATAATATACTCAGTTTCCAATAGATGTAGAATAACACTGTGTTTCCCTTAATAAAATATCTTGCAATATATTTGAGTTTACTGAGATACCCTAGAATAGGGAACACTTTTTGATATCCATGGGCCTAGTGGATACTGTCATTCACTCATTCATTCAATAAGCATTTATTGAGTTATAATTATGTGACAGCCACTGAACTCTACTCTGAAGATTAAATAAAAACAAAATATTTCCAGCTTTGAAGCAACACTCTTACTCCTTTACTTTTCAAAAACTGCCACAATTCTACATTGGTAACCCTATCATTTATTTCTCCTCTTTATACAATCTATGCCAACAAACCCTAATACTATTTTTCTTATGAACACTGTCCTTATTTTCAACAATTTGGCTTTTACTCATGCGGAGTAACCCTGGGCAAGTAATTTCATCTTTATTTTCATTAACTGACTCTTGGAAAATAAGAATGTTGATAATGCCTACCTCACAAGGTTATTGTGAGACTTGAGGGAGATAATATTTGTAATAAAGTACTTAACATGATGTCTGGCACATAGAAGCTTCTATATAAACGCTTATTTCCTTTTTTTCTCCTTCCTGCTATACCTTGCTTTCTGGCATGACCTCACTCTATCTCAACTTCATCACACCATGAGTTCTCCTCATTCCCTCATCAATAATGTCTTCCTAGCCCTCTCAGAAACTATAAAGTATTTTGATAGCTCCATTCTTGTAGAACCATCATGTACTATCATTCATACTAATTACTAAAGGAAGTGTCTTTTACCTTAGGGGCAGAAAATGTATCATCAAAAACTAGTTTTCCTTAACTTAGCTCAATATTCTGTGCACCTTAGATATTTAATAGATATTTGCTGACAGTGCAATTTACTCTTAACAAAGAGAAAATGAAGGTCCAATCAGCTAGTAGGTTTTTACCCTGAAAGAAATTCATTATTAATTCACCTGGGACATGTCAGGAAAACCCGGTAGAGGCTGTTTTATTAAAGCTTTTAATTATTAGTTTGAAATCTAAAAAATTAATAATTTTTCCTCTGTTTTCTTCCTTTCATCTGCATCCATTGTTCTTCCTTTCAACTTTCCAATTATAATAGGCTTTCTGTTTTGTTTCTCTTATCTTTGAGTTGTTCAAGACTAGTAAGAACTCATGCTTCCTGCAAAGCTTTGCTATTATCTAGGAGTTAAGAAATGACTCTCTTACATGCTCAATATTTTCCTTGTATACAATATTTATAATGGATGGAAGTAAGATTACTTTCATACAAGTGTTTCTGGAAATGTTAGGTCATTGCATTCATTCAGTGGTCACAATTTCTAAAGGGTTAGAGTTAGAGTCCGGTTAGGGTTAGAGTCGGGGACATGCTTCAAATATTGTAATTAATTGAATATTGTAACCCAATGACTTCACTCCCATTTGTGGGGTGCTATTGATACTGCAAATAGACAAAAAATGAACAGAATCTCTTAATAGAAGAGAGGTATGGATTCCCATATGGTATTTAATTTGCTACTAGCCTTTCACAGTTTAATTATTCAGGATGACAACTATATTCTCCTTATTTCTACATTAGTCAATCTTGATATAGCTTTCATTCTCCTTAGGGTTCATTGCTATTAGTGATTCACTCCATTTAGCACAATGGAATAATTGCTAATTCTGTGTAAATTTATTCTTTGTTCTCTTGCAAATTAGCTTTGTCCCAGTAACATAACAATAGTAGATATTTCATTTTGTGGAGATAAAAAATGCATCTTAAGAATAATCTGTGGGGTTGCTTTTAATGAGCAATTAGATTTAAATATAGACAGATAGATAAATGGACAGATAGATGGATAATTTAATCTTATCACTAAGTATCAAAGAACTTTAGGAAAATTATCTTAATATGTGTGATAATTCTCAATTATCTATGCTAAATGGAGCAGTATAGATAATGCCAAGCAATTGATAAGACCCAAAATATAAAAAAATTATATTTTTGAATACATTTTTGTAAATATGATCAAATAATCATGCACATAATAGTTTCTGAATTTTCTGGGGTTTTTTTATCTTCCTCTAATATTTATCTTTCATCAACATATATATGCACATTTAATAAAACCATAAAGCTATAATATACAAATTAAATTCCAGCTTAGTTAGGCTGGTGTAGTGGTTAAGGACTTAAATTTAGACTAGTTTTCTAAACCCCATTTCTATTCCTATGCCCTATTCTGAAACAGAAGATCATCATCCTTCAGACAATTATCATTTTAAGACATATTCCAAAATCTATCTCCTTTTGTTTGATGACAATATTTTTTTCTACCAATAACATTTGCTGGACTTTCATCTTCCTACAATGCAAAGATGGTGAGTAAATGATTTCAAAAAAAAATTTTTTTTAAATTTTAGATTAAATTCATTTTAGTACCCCCTCCATCCCATTGTTTTGGGTAATCTTTCATCATTTTTTGGGCTTCTTATATGGTCTCCAGACTATACTTCTTTCTTTACATTATCCCATAAACCTGTCATTCTATAAATCTACTCCACCTCTGAACTAGTCATGTTTTCATTCCTCTCCTATTTACATTCCTTTCACTTGTGTTTGTATTCTCAGGATATGGTACCATGCTTGACACATAGGAAGTCCTTAATAAATAGTTGTTTATAAACTTACAATCTGATTGTTAATGTATCTTTTCTCATCCCACTGAATTGTGAAAGCAAGATTACCCTATAACTGCTTCAAAAATAATTGGAACTGTATTTATTGAGAGAAATTAAATTCTAGATAATAGTAATTATACTTGTGGGAAGGACTGGAGGGGACACCATCAGCTCTGTAGGAAAGTGATTCTGGTCTGCAGTCTGTGAAAAATGAATTGTATACTATAAAACTAGGATTAAATCATAAATATAGGGTAGCCACCCTGAAGAAGGGGGAAAAATGATAAAAGAACATAGGGTTATGTGGTGTTCTCTTCTTTTTTATAATATAATGGTTCTCTCTGAGCAGGTTTCTTGGGGAGGTTTTCTGGAGGCAGCCTTAGTTTCAGTTCAGAGTAATAATCACTTCAAATGCAGCTGATAAAATCCAAATGTTTATTTTCTCCTTCCAAGTCTTATCTCTTTCCTTGAAACCAGTTAGCTTTCTTAGAGGCCTATCTCCCTCCATGGTTTCAAGAGCTCTTGCTGCTAGTCTTTTTCTTCTGCCTCTGCCTCAACTCCAACTCATGGCTTTCAATCTTCTGAACTGACTCTTGGCTCTAGCTCAACTCCAACTTGTCGCTTCTTCTGAACTGAACTGACTTCACTGACTCAGCTCCTTTTTATGCTCTCTTAAAGGTTGACTCCTCCTCTGAATGGGATTATGGGAGGTGTGAATTCACAGTTGCAAAGCTAACTTTGTGTATCTCCCATACTTGTGAACACTTGTGAATCTTCCAACTTGTGAACTAATAATGTGTGTGAGCTAATGTGTGAACTCTCAAAGGTGCAAACCCAAGCACACAAGCATTGCTTCCATCAATTCCACTTAGTACCTTGTTTCAAGTTCTGGCCCATAACATCTCCTCGTAGGATCAGATCAATCATACTGAACCATGCTAAATTAGATAATTATTGTCTCTAACAATTCTAATGACTTAACACTTTGTAAGGATTCCAACAGGGTTAGGAAAAAAAAAACAGTTAAAAGTATACATGACCTTTATCTAGGCAAAATATATTGATCTCACACAAGATGCTTAGAGATAAGTTGGAGAAGGGAGAAATTTTTGACCAAAATGGAAAACTTTGTTAATATTGTTGAATTTTTGTTTTTCCAGATGAATTTTGTTATTATTATTTTTAGTTCTATAGAATAATGCTTGGGTAGTTAATTTGTGTGGCACTGAACATGTAGACTGATTTAGGCAGAATTGTCATTTTAATTATATTAGCTCACCCTCCTCATGAGCAATTGATATTTTTCCAATTATTTAGATTTGGATTTATTTGTGTGATGTGTTTTATAATTGGGTTCATATAGTTCTTGGATTTGTCTTGGCAAATCCACCCCCAAGCATTTTATTTTGTCTACTGTAATTTTAAATGGAAGTTCTCTTTCTATTTCTTGCTGATGTGCTTTGTCAATAATATATAGAAATGCTAAAGATTTGTGTGGGTTTATTTTGTATCCTTCAACTTTGCTAAATCTGTAAATTGTTTATAATCAGTTTTTAGATAATTTTCTAGGATTCTCTAAGTATAATCATTATATCATTTGCAAAGAGTGATAGGCTTATTTCCTCATTACCTATTATAATTCCTTTAATTTCTTTTCTTTTCTTATTGCTAAAGCCCACATTAATAATATAATGTTATATAATGAACACCCTTATTTCACATCTGATTTTATTGGGACTGTTTCTATTTCTCTGCATTACAAATAATAATTGCTGTTGGTTTTAGATAGATACTGCTTATTATTTTAAGGAAAGCTCCCTTTATCCCTATGTTCTCTAGTGTTATTAATTGGAATGGGTGCTGGATTTAAAAAAAAAAAAACTTTTTCTGCATTTATTGAGTTCATCATATTGTTTCTGTTGATGTTTATGTTTATATGGTTGATGATGGTAAAAAGTTTTCCTGATATTGAACCAGCTCTGCCTTCCTAGTATAAATTCCACTCGGTCTTAATGTATTATTCTGCTGATAAGTTGCTATAATCACTTTGCAAACATTTTATTGATTTTTTTTTGCATCAATATGCATTGGAAAGGCTGGTCTATCATTTTCTTTCTCTGTTTTGGCTATTCCTGGTTTTGGTATCATTACTATATTTGTGTCATAAAAGGAAATTTTCTTCTTTGTTTGTTTTTCCAAATGGTTTACATAGTATTTGAATTAATTGTTCTTTAAACATTTGGTGGAATTCACTTGTGAATCTATCTGGCCCTCGAGATTTTTTCTTAGGGAATTCATTAATGACTTATTCAATTTCTTTTTCAAAAATGGGGCTATTTACAGTGATTCATTCCAACTTCTGTTAGCCTGGGTAATTTGTATTTTTGTAAATATTCATCCATTTCAGTTATATTGTCAGAATTTCTATCATACCCTTGGGCAAAATAGCTCCTAATTATTTCTTTACTTTCTTTTTCATTGTTGGTAACTTCACCATTTTCATAGTTGATGCTGATGATTTGGTTGTTTCCTTTCCTTTTTTTAAATAAAATAATCACATAAACCAAATATTTCTTTTGTTTTTTTTTTTTCCATAAAACCAACTCTTATTAGTTTTTTTCATTATTTCAATAGCTTTCTTAATTTCTATTTTATTAATATCTCCTTTGAGTTTCAGAATTTCTAATTTGGTACTTATTTGGAGTTTTTAATTTCTTCTTTTCCCAGATTTTTTTACTTGCATTATTAATTCACTGATTTTCTCTTTATGTTATTCCATGTAGCTATTTAGAACCATAAAGTTTCCCCTAAGAACTACTTTGGCTACATCCTAGAGGTTGTGGTATGTTGTTGTCTCATTTTGTCATTCTTTTGAATGAAATTATGGATTGTTTCTGTGATTTGTTGTTTGACCCACACATTTTTAAAAATTAGATTATCTCATTTCCAACTGGTTGTTAGTCCATATTTAACTGGCCCTTTACTGAATACAGTTTCTATTGCATTGGGGTTTGAAGCAAAGCATTTACTATTTCTGGCTTTTTGCATTTGATTATGAGATTTTTATGTCCTAATAAATGGTCGGTTTTTATGAAGGTATCATTTAGTGCTGAGAAAAATGTTTCTTTCTTTCTGTCTATTCAGTTTTCTCCAAAGGTTTATAATATCTAGGTTTTCTAGGATCTTATTAACATCCCTAGTTTTTCTTGTTTATTTTGTGGTTAGATTTTTCTGATTTTGAGATGGGAAGTTTGAGGTCCCCTACTAGTATAGTTTTGCTATCTATTTCTTCCTGTAATTGGCTTCACATTTTCTCTATGAATTTTGATGCTCTACCACTTGATATGTACATATATAGTATCATTATTACCTCATTATTTATAATACTCTTTACCAAGATGTACTTTACTTCCTTATCTCTATTTTTAAAAAAATGTATTTTTATTTTTGCTTTAGATGAGATCAGAATTGCTATCACTGTATATTTATATCAGCGGAATCATAATAAATTCTTTTCCAAACTTTTACCTTTACTCTGTAGGTGTCTCTGTGTCAAATGTGTTTCTCATAAACAAGGTATTGTAGGATTTTATTTTTTAATCCACTGTGCTATTTGCCTCCATTTTGTGTTAAAAGTTCATCTCATTCACATTCACAGTTGTTATTATCATTTCTGTATTTCCCTGCATTCTACCTTTTCCCTTGCTTATACTTTTATTCTCTTTTTCCACTATCTCCTAGGTTGTGTGTTTTCTTTACCCATTCCACCCTCTATATTATCTATTATCACATCTCCTTTTTCTTACTTTTGTTTTTTTATCCATCCCACCCACCCTCTTATCTCCTATCATCTCTGTCCCCTTCTCTTAGTAGTCTTTTATTAACCCACTCTACTCTCTACCTTATTTTCTATCAACCCTTCCCACCTTCTCTTACTCCCCCCGCTGAATTTCTGCCCTTTCTTCTATCCTGCTCTTCCCTTTTCTTTCCCTCTTTCTTCTCCCACTTCTTTACAGCATTAGACAAATGTCTATACTCAACTAAATTATTAATTTACTGCCTTTTAAAGCCAAAACTGATAAGATCAACTTTAGATAGTGCTGATCCCCCTCTCTTCTTCATCTTCATTGAAAATCTTTTGCACCTCTTAATGTGAACTAATTTTCCCATTATATTTCCCATGTCCTCATTTTCTAATATAAACCTTTTCCCCACCACTTAATGTCTTTTTCTTTGATGTCATCACATCAGAGTCCATTTATAGCCATATACTCAGTCTATGTGATGCACCTTTCTGTCTGCCTCACTGACAGATACTGTTCCAAGAGTTACAAATAACATCTTTCTATCTAGGAGTATATATATATTTAAATAAAATATAGGTATAGTTTCCCTTGTTTACCTTTCTATGGTTCTACAGAGTCCTGTGATTACAGATTAAATTTTCTTTTATGTTCTAATTTTTAAAATCGAAATGATTGAAAATCTCTTCATTGAAATTCCATCACCTCTCCTCAAATATGATGCTAGAGCTTACTTGGTAGTTAATTCTTGGTTGTAATCCCAGGTCCTTTGCATTCTGGAATGTGGTATTCTAGGCCTTCCAATCCTTTATTGCACAAGCTGCTAGATCCTGGGTAGCCCTGACTGTTGTTCCATGATATTTAATTGTTTTTCTCTGGCACATTGCAGTATTTTTTCCTTGAGATTGAAGTTTTGGAATTTCACAAAAATATTTCTTGGGTTTTCTTTGTGTGATCTCTTTCCAGAGCTGATTGATGGATTCTTTCAATGAGTATTTCCCCCTTTGTTTCTAGAATGTTGGGGCAGATTTCCTTAATCATCTCTTGAAGAATGCTCTCTAGGCTCTTTATTGGGTTAGACCAATAATTTTTAAATTGTGTCTTCTGTACCTATTTTCCATGTCAACTGTCTTTCTAGTGAGGTATTTCACATCAAAAGAAGTGAGGTATTTCATATTTTCTTTCATTTTTTTCACTCTTTTTAATTTGTCTGAGTCTTGTTGTCTCACAATATAATTAGCTTCCATTTGCCCTGTTCTAATTTTTAATGTGTGATTTTCTTCACTTAGCTTTTGTATATCATTTTCCATTGGTTTATTCTAGTGTTTAAGGAGTTGTTTTCTTTAGACAATTTTTTTCCCCTTTTCCCAATTGTTGACTCTCTCTCATGCATACCTCTAATTTCCTTTTTTGCTTCTACATCTATTATTTGTCTTTGAAATGTGTGCTTGTATGAGCACACCCAAGAAGCCTCTTTGGCTTTGACACCATTTCATATCACTCTCTGAGATTTCCTCTGTGTACATTATGTCCTGGTTTGAGTTTGTGTTTTGTTCTGCCCTATCACCATAGGAGCTTTCTATGGTCAAGGTTTTTTTTTGTTTGTTTGTTTGTTTTTTTTTTTTTTTTTTTTTTTTTGGTTTCTTGCTCATTTCTTTTCTTTTCTTTTGGTATTTCCATATATATATTTTACTTTTAAGATATAGCATCTTATAATGGGCTGAGGCTCGAGTTGATGCACTGAGGTCCCAAGTATGTGAGGCTAAATAGTAATTGGACCATACTCTATTAATATATAAGCTTGAAGAAAGAATGGCCCCCACCCACTCTTTGTGCAAGTCCTGATGTGTTGTATAGGAAATGATGATTTTGGTGGGTGGAGGCAGGGGAGTGGAGAGGGAAAAGAAAAGAGAGACTGCTGGCTGGTATCTTGACACAGCTGCTCGCATTGCTATCATGATCGCCCTTCATCTCCAATCCCCCTCTGCTAGCTGGCTTCCTATCTGCCCATATTGCTATCGCAATCCTTGTTCACCTCTACTGAGAATAAAGATTGAAGATTTTTCCTTTAACCTGAATTCCTGACTCCGGCTGATTTTAAATACGCGGTCATCACAGCATCTCCTCTCATAGAGACAGATATAATGAGTACTGTCCCAAGCTTATTGTATAGCTCTAAGCCTTGGCTTTGAACACAGGAGCCATTTGGATTTTCAAGGGATACCTTTGCATGCTCTTTTCAGGAAAAAGCCTGGTTTCACAGAGTTTGCCTTCTGAACTGGGACTGGAAGCTGGTCTACTCACTCCTCTACTGAGTCAAGACTAAGGGTCTTAGCTGCAGATTTGCTGTGATTAAGACTGCCTTACTGACTTTCTCCGAATTTATCTAAGCTGGCCTAAACACCATTTTCATCCCAGTGACTCCACCTTTCTTGAATTTTTTTCAGTCTATCTTGAACTTGAGAGTGGTTTCATTCCCTCAGACTCTCTTCAGAGGCTTGGTTTTTAGTGGTTTATTGTTTTCTTTATTGCCTAGAAAGAAGAAAGCATTGAAGAAAATATCAATATTTAAGATTAAATTTAATAATATATCATTTTTGAAGAGCCAATAGTTAAACATGTATTGGCATACATCTGACCACTTCCTGTTTGAATTCAAGTGTCAGGAAATGCCCTCAGTCCTTAACATATTATTTATTCCTCCCAGGATGAATATTAAGTATATTGCTCAGAAGAAGTTTAAAAACAGAAACTGGGAGAATGTGATACATACTGCTTTATTGCAGAAGGAATGGAAGCTAGGAATTAAGATGGACTATACCCCCAAAACACAAACACAAACATAGAATCAAAGCTCTCAAAAAGCAATGTATGTCACCCACAAAAAGTAAGTAGAATAATAATTTATACGTGGTTAGTAATCAATTATCCAATTTCATTTATCTAAAAATATATCCCCAAATCTATATAAACATATACAGATAAATATGCACACATATATGTATATACAAGCATGTATATACACTTGTATATGCACTCACACATATATACATATAAATTTACACATCCATAAGCTCCAATTAAAGAAGAGGTTTTCAGTGCCATTTGGTTACTTTTATGTGGCAAAGCACCTAAGACTGATTCAATTCGATCTGAGATTCACAAGATATGGGGGAGGGTCCATTACTCATAGAAAAGCTAACTGAAATTTTCCAGATTCATGGCAAGAGGAGGTTATACTGCAGGAGTTCAAGTTTGCCTCCATTGTCCATCTTTATAAAGGTAAAAGGAATAGATTTTCCTGTTATGATCACAAGGGGTTCTTTCTTTTAGTCATTGCTGGCAAGATACATTCTGGAATCCTCCTTAACAGGTTAATCCTGCACGTGGAAGAAGGTCATTTACAGCAAGCCAATGTGGCTTCAGAAGGGACTGAGGAACAATTGATATGGTGTTTGCTGCCCACCAATTCCAGGAGAAATGCCAAGAATAGAACACAAGTCTGTACACAGCATCTGTAGATTTGACAAAGGCTTTTGACAGTCAATCATGAGAGTTTATGAGAAATTATGTTAAAATGTTATTTCCTAGAGAAGTTCATCAATATAGTATGTTAAATCCATGATGGTGTACTTGCCCAGGTCCTGGTCAGGGGACAATGCTCTCAAGCTTTCCCTATCACCAGTAGAGTGAAACAAGGGTGTATGCTTGCTTCCATGTTTTTTAGCATGATGTTTTTAGCTATGTTGTCAAATGCCTTCAATGAAAACAAAACTGACATCAAAGTCAGATACAACACTGACAGTAAATCCTTCAACTTGAAAAGGCTACAAGTTAAAACTAAAGTGGAAGAAGTATTGGTACATGACTTTTTGTGATGATTGTACGCTCAAGGAAGCATCTGAAACAGATACAGTAAAGTGTATTGATTCTTTGCTGATTGTGCTTATTTTGACCTAAGAAATAAGACTCTATTAGCCAGTACCACCATATCATCTGTATTTGGAACTATAAGTTGCAGCAAATGGTGAAATTTTGAATGCTATAGATAAATTGACTAATCTTGGTAGTATCCTGTCTAGGGATGTACACTTTGATAATGAGGATGACACACTGACAGATGCATTTGATACATTGTTTCAATATCCAAAAGTATGCTTGCCAAAAAGATTATTTTATGAGAACTCACACAGGGTCAATGTTTTCAAGGTGGTCAGAAAAAATAATACGAGAATACTCTCAAGGTCTCTCTTAAGAACTTCTGAATTGATTGTATGGCATGGGAGACTGGTATAGGACTGCCTAGAATGGTATGCCCTCATCAAAGAAGGTGTTATGCTCTATGAGCAAAGCAAAATTGAATTAGCTCAGAAGACATCTGAGATGCACAAAGTTAGAGAATCCACTTCAAATGTTCAGAAACTAATTGTATCTCACCTGTGGCAGAGCATTCAGAGTTCATGTGGGTCTAATTAGCCCCAGTTAGACACACTAACTTGACTCTAATATGTTGATATCCTTTTGTTCCTCTTCAAAAATGAAGAATAACTGTACACACACATACACACATGCATACAAGCATGTATACACACACGTACATATACACATACCCAAAATATATACCCCAATATGTATATCATATACATATACACAAATATATGCATACACATATACATATAAACATAGATATTTATGATCATACATATACATATACATATACCTTCATGAACATCTATATAAGACCATATTATCCTTATTTGTCTCTTCTATTTCTCAGAAAGTGAATACAATCTTCCTTCATAAGTAAATTTTCCCATGTATTTCTAACTCCATCACCTCATCATTTCCTACACCACAACAATATTCCAGTCTTATGTTGTATAGTTATTTTAAACAATTTAAAGCAATGTTGGTTAACATGGCTGATATATTGTGTAGTTTCTCTATTTTTATTTGTATATGACCCTATTATATCCTTAACTTTGTCCAAGGTCATGATTACTATCCCTCCTTTTTTTTTAACATTATAAATTCTATTCCTGATCTTTATTTTAGATTTGTGTATATTTTAAATTTCCTATTCTTCCTTACTCCTCTGCTTTATTTGTATCTGATAACTTGACCCTCTATTATTCAACTTACCCCTCTTCCAAGGATTCCTCTCTTATCCTCTCTGTTCCATCCCTTATCTTTTCCCTCTTGCTATAATCTTTCAATGATCACAAGCAGTACTACCTGTCTATTTTTTAAAAGAGTCTCTTTAAAAACATAGTTACTTATCTTTCTTGGAATGTTTTCCTAAAAATTCTTGCCTTCCCAATAAGAGTGTTAACTCTTAATTGAAGAAATATTGTAGATAATTAATCTTAACATCACTAACAATGTATATCAAAATGGGAAAAATAGAAAGGTGGGAGAAAATGCCCATATATGTTTAGTTTATTCTGTTAAAATAATAACTTTCTAATAGTGAGAAGTGTCCTCTCTAATATATGTTGCCTTAAATGTAGATTTGATTTTGTACAAGTAGCATTTAATCCATGCTTGTTATTCTGAATTGTTAGCATCACTGTCAAGAAGAGTTTATATTTTACAGAAAGAGAAAAATTTTCTCTACTATACTTACTTTCAACAAATATTTTTGAATGTTGAAAAAATGTAGAAAATTATGCTAATTAGTTCACATGTAATTATTCTTCCATTGAATTAAACATAATTGAAAAGAAATATGATCCTTTCTAAATTAGGTTGACTATGTTTTCTGATATTACAATGAAAGTTATTTTGATAATAATATCCATTTGCCCTGTAATCTATATAGAAACCAAAGATCTCAATTGGTAGGTACTCAAAATTATAATCTTTCTTGCTGAAACAAGCTTTCTAAATAGTCATACTGCTATCAAACCTTCTCTCATATTATTACAAAAAAAAAGGCCACAATATACCCAAATAAAATATGTTTATTTGTGGTTTTCTAAAGGAAGAATGCAGAGTTTGTTAGTAATTTTATTATTGGGGTATCATGAATAAAATTATGGGAAATGAAGGTGCTTAAAGCAGGTGGGGTGGATAATTTGTGACTAACTTGTGCAAGTATATGGAAATTAATCGCAGAAGATTGAGACACATTTGTTGATTTGGATCTAAATTGTTAAAGTGTTGTGATATAGGACCCATCTGCCAGTGGCTGCTGGGCATCTAACTCAGACTTGTAGAATAGATCTCTTCATGTGAGAGGATGATGATGATACAAAAAGACTAAGAGGCAGTTAGATTGTCTGACCTCTTTCCTCTTCCCTCTGCCTGCAATTTATTTCATTCCCCATCCACAAGCAACATCTGTGTCAATAAAGGCTGCTTTGCAACTCCTTCAAATGTTATGATTCACAGATGTGGAGGCTCTCGGAGAATTGACCTGCCCCTTCACCTAGGCATTGTCCTTAACAATTCCCCATTTTTTGTTTTAGACATGATTATCCCCTCCCCTCCACCATGGTCATAAGTTTGTGCATTTGCTGATATCTGAGTCTGGACACTGAGGAATGCAAGCAGCACTACTCCCTCTGAATACTTGTAGGGTGAAATACTATAACAGGTGTTGATCTTGTGAGGTGTCGGGGAGGCAAACTTTCAAACTGAGAAGAGGACTATAGTCAGAACAGGCATGTAAGTGTCTCATCAGTCTCTTGGCGAGGCCTTCAATATGGTGGCCCACTTAATTACCCCAACAAAAAAAGTCTTACTGGGTCTCTTCTCCCTTTTCTTTCCTGTGGATTACCAAAGGAACTCTAGGATGATCCTACTCACGAACAGCTCTTGGGTGCTGCTGCTTCTTATGTCTCAATTTGGGGCACCACTAAAGAAAATAAGCACATTGATAAGATCATGAATCTCTTGATGTAATAATGATATAAAATTTATTTACAAAATAAAGGATAAGAAAGTACAGAATCTTCTACCTTGACAATACAAGTTATTCAGAAAGTAAATTATTCATTTTGACTACTTAGTCATTATTCTTTATTTAATATTTTATACAACCCAAAATGCATTGGTTTGGATCTTTCAGTGGAAAGCATTGCCATTGATGATACATAATAATGAAATTGTTTCTTCTACCTGGCAGACTTTTAAGTCAAAGAATTAAAAAAAAAAAAGATGGGGAAAATCAATTGATGTCCAAAAAAATTTGAAATGTTGATTAATCCATATTTCTAGCTTATATTTTATATTGATTTTGTAAAATCTTATTCTATTTATATTGTAAAAATAATTAAACAATATCAGTACTATACAAAGAACAGCATGAAAAAGATTTTATTAATCAAGCATCGCTGATAAATATAGATCTTGTAGTATAATTTAAAGTAAAAATTGACATTTCAACATTTTGTATTCCTTTTAAACAACTAGTCCTTATTTATTATTGTACTACTACCTAACACCTACTTTTCTTAGTAATGTCATTGAAGATCAATAATAAATAAATGTAGAACTTGCACTGATGAAATGTCATAGATACATAGATGTATAGCAGGATAATTCTAAATTTATTTTTACTCATGAACACTTCTCTTCAATAACATCATGTGTTATATAAATATATAATACATAATTTCTTTCATAGAATTCTGCATCACTCATTAAAATTGTGCAAGTATTTTTAATATTATATATATACATATATAAACACATATATATATATACACACACACATATATATGTATATATATATATATATATATATATATAATGTATAGCACTGTTTAGAAACTTAATTGACATATCTGTGACTTCAATCAACTATGATTTTTTTTTTTTTTAGTTTTGGTCAGCTCATTTATCATAGAGATCTACTTGAAATTTCTTTTTCTTAAAAAAAAAAAAGAAAGAAATTTCTTTTTCTTTTATGTGATCTTACAAAGACAGAGAAGTATAGAAATATGGCAGAAAGTTCCTAATCTGATTAAAAGTGTTTCAATTTGAAGTTTGTGGGAAAGAGAAAGAATACAAGGATAAATTTTTAAACAAATAAAAAGAAATGTAATTGATTGGATATATGTACAGGGCAGCAATGGTGGAGACATGTAGGAAATGCAAGTGACTTGCTTCTTGAAGATAAAAGAACTGGTATTTGCAAACCAGAAGTTTTAGAAGCTGGCTTTTCCCATTGTAAGCAGAACTACCTACAGCCTTTGTATTCATAATTATTTGACTGGAAAAGTTTGTCTCTCTGTTTTTTCTTTAAGAGGTAAGACTTATAATTTAGTACATCTGACTTGGAAGTGGGGGAAAGAGCAAACACATATGACACATATTGGAGTGGGGAACAAAAACAACATCATAGTTATTCAATTAAAAAAAAGTAATAATAATAATGACTTTAGACATTGGAATAGCAATGTACTGTATAATCTGACCTCACCATAATATAAAAATTTATATTTAATAGGATAAAGGAAATAGAATTTTATGTTAAAAAGCCATATTCTAGCAGAAGGAACATAGGATTTCTAATGAAAATCCTTGCTTCTGTTCATGTGCAAAGGTGAGTGATCTTTGGTAAGTTATTTAAAATGCCATAAGCTCAAATTTCTTCTTCTATAAAAGCAGGAAATTATAAAGATGATCTCTAATAAATGTTTTAAATTCTTAAGTCTTAAATTATATGAATTGTTAAGGGCAATATTATATCAAGTGTAGAATAATAACATACCCTACATTTCTATAGCAGTTTAATGTATTCTAACTACTTGATAAAAAAAAAAAATTCTTTTGTTTCCCACACCCATCTTTTCAGGCAAGTATTCTTAATATCTCTAACTTGCAAATTAAGAAACTCAAGCTAAGAGAAGTGAAATGATTTGGTCAAGGCAATGTAACTACTATTTAAGATTGGATTCAAATTCCGATCTTCCTCAAATGAATGAATTTGTCAGTTATACTACACTATCCTCTTTGTGCCTCAGTTTTCTTCCCTTTAAAATAATGGTCTTAAGTTAAATAGTCTCTGAATTTCCACACAACTCTATTATGCCCTCATCATAGGTTAGGTATTTCTGCTCATTCTCACTTCTCTTACATAAACATTCCCTCCTTCGTGGACCTACAACTCTTTCCACTCCATCCCCAATTTCATTCTTAATACCCTAAATCCCCTAGGACTCATAAGTTACAAAAGGATTTGTTATTTATCATTTGTTCCTGAAGAGGACCATGACATCAGATGTGTGATGCCAAGACATGCAAGGGAATTTAAGAATGGAGAGATGTGCAAAATCGCCTTCCTTGCTTTTATTCCCACAACTATCTGGGTCCAGTGGCAAGATATCGATCGGGTCAACTGGACATGGCCCTAAATGAACTGGGAGATTTTGGCCTTTTTAAGCTAAAGATTTCAACAAGTCTCGTTTGACTGAAACTGCACCCCATCAGAGATCAAGGTTAGATAGGAATTGAAGCAAAGAAAACTATCAATAATTCATTGCTTTCTGCATAGAATTGGTTTAGGATAAAAGAAGAGAGGTAGTAGGTTTTTTTTTTTTTTTTTTTTTTTTTTTTTTTTAGAGATATATTAAATACATTGTTTGGCTATACTAGAAACATGAATAACATTTGCCCAATGTATAAATTACTAAGCAACTATAAAATCACCACTGGATAGCTATGATTAAATAGCTGAGACCTGGTCTGGAGGGAGGGGAGAAAGAAAATTGTCCCACATTAATACAAGAAAAGAATGAAGAGAGGTAAGGAGAAGAAAATAGAAAAGTAAAAGAAATAAGGTGAGATAAGAGAGGAAGAAAAGACAATAAGAGAGAAAATGGAAGGGGATTGAGAAAGACCTTTCAGGCAGGCTAAAAAAATTTTATATGGATTTTTATTAATGTATAAAATGTATCTTTACTGAGATACACACACACACGCACACATATACACACGCATACATATACCAAAACTCTCTCTCTCTCTCTCTCTCTCTCTCTCTCTGAATATATATATATATATATATATATATATATATATATATATATACATACATATATATATATACATATATATATATATATGTATATATATATATATATATATATATATATATATATATATATATATATATGTATATCCACATTTGCAATATATGTGTGGTTCCTGTTATAGAAATGGGGCATGGAATAAGAAAAGAAACATTTGTTCCCAATTTGCAAATATACATTTTTAAAATGGTGAGCATTACAGATTAAAACAGCTCTGACCATCACCTGACACCTCTCAGATTGACTAAGATGATAGGAAAAGATGTTAGAGGAGATACGTGAAAATTGGGACAAGCATTGTTGCTTGTGAAATGACCCAACCATTCTGGAGAACAATTTGGAACTATGCCCAAAAGGCTATCAAACTGTGCATACCTTTGACCCAGCAGTGCCACTACTGGGTATCTAACCCAAAGAAAGCATAAAGGAGAGAAAAGGACCCTATATGGGCAAAAATGTTTGTAGCAGCTTTTTGTGGTAACAAAGAATTGGAAAATAAGTAGATGCCCATCAACTGGGGAAAGGATGAATAAACTGTGGTGTATGAAGATAATAAAATGCTATTGTTTTATAAAAAATGATGACCAAGCTGACTTTAGAAAGTCCTTGAAAGATTTACATGAACTGATGCTGAGCAAAACAAGCAGAACCAGAAATACATTCTACACAACAACAGCAAACATGTGCAATAATCCACTATGAAAGACTTGTTAATTCTCAGTGATTCAGTGATCCAAAACAATCCCAATAAACTTTGGGTTTTTAATGTTGCTGTTGTTTGTTAAAGGTTTTTATTTTCAAAACATATGCATAGGTAATTTTCAACATTCACACTTGCAAAACCTTGTGTTCCAAAAATTTCCCCCTTCCTTTTACCCACTGCTAGAAGGCAAATAATCCAATATAGGTTAAACATCTAAAATTCTTCTGTATATAGTTCCACAATTATCATGCTGCAAAAGAAAAATCAGAAGAAAAAGAAAAAAAAGTGAGAAAGCAAACAAAATGCAAGCAAGCAATAACAAAAAAGTGAAAATACTATGTTGTAATCCATACTCAGTTCCCACAAACCTTTCTCTGAGTGCAGGATGCCCTCATCACAAAATCATTGGAACTGGCCTGAATCATTTCACTGTTGAAGAGCCAAGGCTACCAGAATTGATCATATTTTACTCTTGCTCTTGCTGTGTACAATGTACTCCTTGTTCTACTCACTTCACTTAGTATGAGTCCATCTAAGTCTCTTCAGGAATCTCTGAAATCATCCTGCTGATTTTGTCTTATAAAACAATAATATTTCATGACTTTCGTATACCAAAACTTATTTAGCCATTCTTTAACTGCTGAGCATCCACTCAGTTTCCAGTCCCTTGTCACTACAAAAAGGGCTGCTACAAACATTTTTGGGCATGAGGGTCCCTTTCTCTCCTTTGTGGTCTCTTTGGGATACAGGTATAGTATAGAGACTATAATAAAGCAACAATCATCAAAGCCATTTGGTATAGACTAAAAAAAAATAGATTGTGGATCACTGGAATAGATTAGATACACATGACACAGTAATCAAGGCCTATAGTAATCATTATTTGATAAACCCCCAAACTCCAGCTTTTGGACTAAAAACTCACTATTTGATAAAAATTGCTGAGAAAATTGGAAAATAATATGTCAGAAATTTAGCATAGACCCACATTTCAGACTCTATACAAAATAAGGTCAAAATGGATTTGGGCATAAAAGATGATACTATAAACAAATTAGGAGAGCAAAATAGAAAATGCCATCTGCATCCAGAAAAAGAATTATTGCGACTAAATTACATCAACACATACTTCTTTCACTTCATTTTTCTGTTTTATTTTGGTTTTTTTTGTTATCCTATTGTTTTCCCTTTAATTATGTTTTTTCTCTCCCAACATGATTTATAAAGCAATGTATAATAAAATAAAAAATAATTTAAGCAGATATAGCAACCTTGATCTCAGACAAAATAAAACTAGATCTAACTAAAAGTCACAAGGAAGACAACAACATCTTACTAAAAGATACCCATAGAATGAAGTATTGTCAATACAATAGAAATATGCACCAAGTGTCACATGTTCCAAATTCTTAGAGTAAAAATTGATTTATAGGAAAAAATAAAGAGAAAAACTGTAATAATGGAGGACTTCAACCTGTATTCTCCAGAACAATATAAATGTAACCACAAAATCCACAAGAAAGAAGGTAAGGAGGCATATGGAATTTTAGAAAAGTTAGATGTTAAACCTCTAGAGCAAAATGAATGGGAATAGAAAGTAATATTTTTTTTCTCAGTGATACTTGGCACTTATACAAAACCTGACAATATATTATGGCATAAAACCTTCAAAACAAATGCAACAAGACCATGATGCAATAAAGTTTTGTGTAATAAAGGTCTAAAGAAAGAAAGACTAAAATTATTGGAAAATAATAACTTTACCCTAAAAAATGAGTGGTTTAAAACAACAAATCGCAGGAACAATCAGTTATTTTATTATGAGAATAACAATAATGAGACGACATAAGAAAACTTGAGATACAACCAAATAGCTCTTAGGGAGAAATGTTATGCCTCTAAATAATTACATGAATAAAATAAAGAAAGAGGATGTCAATGAACTGGGCCTACAATTAATAAAATCTAGATAAATAAATAATGAATTTAAAATATCTAATTAAATATCACATTAGAAATTTTGAAAAGCAAACAAAAATAAAGAAAATTAAAAATAAGAAAATTATTTAGTCAAAAACTTCTTTGCCCTTTTTTTGAAATAAAGCTTTTTTTATTTTCAAAATACAAAGATAATTTTCTATATTCACCCTTGTGAAATCTTGTATTCTAAAATTTTTACGTCTTTTCTCTCTATCCGCTCTTCTAGACAGCAAGTAATCTAATATATGTAAAACATTTGCAATTCTTACATACATATTTCCATATTTATCATACTGCACAAGAAAAATAGGTCAAAAAGGAAAAAAATGAGAAAAAAAAAAGGAAGAAAGCAGCAAAAAGAAAGGTGAAAATATTATGTTTTGATACACATTCAGTTCCCTTTGTCTTCTCTCTGGATTTCATGAAGAGATGGCTCTCTCCATCACAAGGTATCTGGTCTGAATCACTTCTTTGTTGAAAACAGCCATGGTCTTCAGAGTTCATCACTGCATAATCTTGATGATGTGTACAACATTCTCTTGGTTGTACTCACTTAACAGCAATTCAGGCAAGTCTCTCCAGGTCTTTCTGGAGTCATCCTGTTGGTCATTTCTTATAAAACAATAAAAATCTATAACATTCATATGCCATAACTTATTAAGACATTCTCCAATTGAGGGGCATCCAGTCAGTTTCCAGTTCTTCACCACTATAAACATTTTTGCATATATGAGTCCTTTTGCCTCCTTTCTGATCTTTTTGGGATATAGGCCCAGTAGAGACACTACTGGATCAAAGGATGCACAGTTTGATAGCATTTTGTGCATATTTCCAAGTTGCTCTCCAGAATGGTTGGATAAATTCACAACTCTACCAACAATGTATTAATATTCCAGTTTCTGCATATCTCCTCCAACATCCCTCATTATCTTTTCCTGTCATCTTAGCCAATCTAGGAGGTATGTAGTGACACCTCAGAGTTGTCTTAATTTTACATTTCTCTGACCAGTAATGACTAGAAATAGTTTTAATTTCTTCATCTGAAAATATATCCTTTGACCATTTATCAATGGGAGAATGGCTTGTATCCTAATAAATTTGAATCAATTCTCTATATATGTTAGAAATTAGACCTTTATCAGAACCCTTGTATGCAAAATATTTCCCCCAATTTTCTGCTTTCCTTCTAATCTTGTCTCCTTTGGTTTTGTTTGTACAAAAGCTTTTAAACTTAATAAAATCAAAATTACCCATTTTGCATTCCATATTGTCTTTTAGTTCTTCTTTCGTGACAAATTCCTTCTTTCTCTACAAATCTGAGAGGTAGACTCTCCTTTCTTCTTCTAAATTGTTTATGATATCATTTCTTATGTTTATATCAGGGACCCATTTCGACCTTATCTTGGCATATAGTGTTAGGTGTTGGTCAATCCCTAGTTTCTGCCATATTATTTTCCAATTTTCCTAATTTTTTTTTTCAAATAGTGAGCTCTTATACCAAAAGCTGGTCTTTGTGTCTATCCACCAGATTACTCTGAACCTATCCAATTCCACCAATTGACTACTCTGTTTCTTAGCTAGAACCAAATGGTTTCAATGACAACTATTTTATACTATGAAGGTAGGCCACCTTCATTTGCATTTTTTTTTCCATTAGTTCCATTGAAATTCATGGGCTTTTGTTACTGTTCTATAAGAAAAAATCCGCAGGATGACTTCAGATAGATTTGAAGAGATTTACATGAACTGATGCTAAGTGAAGTGACTAGAATAAACGAATCTCATACACAGCAACAACAAGAATATGAAATTATCAATTCTGATAGAAATGGCTTTTTTAACAATAGGGTGATTGATGCTAATTCCAATAGTGTTGTGATGGAGACAGACATATCCATCCAGAAAGAGGACAATGGGAACTAATGTGGATCACAACATAGTATTTTCATCGTTTTGTTGCTGTTAGTTTGCTTTTTATTTTCTTTCTCATTTTAATCCTTTTTGATGTGATTTTTCTTGTGCAGCATGATAATTGTGGAAATATGCATAGAAGGATTGCAAATGATTAACATATATTAGACCACTTGAAAAGTCTAATAGAGGACATGGGTAAAGAAAGGGAGAAAAATATGGAATACAAGGTTTTGCAAGGGTGAATGTTGAACACTTTCTTTGCATATATTTTGAAAATAAAAGCTATTATTAGAAAAATAAATAAAATTTTTAAAATTAAAAAAAAAACAATAAACTTATTGGACTAGATACTTTGAAGATTTCTTCCCATTTCAACATTCTATTTCTATTCATTTTCTTTTTTTTTCTTTTCCTTTTTTCTTTTCTCTTCCTTTTTATATATAATTGGAAAAATGCTATCTACCAGAGCCTCATAAGGGTTTCTTTCAGATGGTGATTGATTTTTTTTTCCTATATCAATTTTCCCCCCTTTATTCTGACACGTTAGGAAATTTTTCTTAATTATTTCTTGCATTATTTTATCAACATTAAAAAAAATCATAGCTTTTAGATAATCTGATTGTTCCTATGTCCCTATCTTCTTAACCTATTCTTTAGATCTATTGTTTTTCTTATGAGATGTCTCACAATATTCATTTTTTTCATTCTTTATATTTTGTTTTATTATTTTTGGTCTCTCATAATGTTGCTGATTTCTCCTTCTCCAAACCTAATTTTCAAGGAGTCATTTTCTTCTTTAAGATTCTGTTTTTCTTATTTTTTTTTAACTAGTTGCTTGACTTTCTTTTGATAAACTTGTTTTTGTTGGACTCTTCTGTATGGTGTTTGTGTGTGTGTGTGTGTGTGTGTGTGTGTGTGTGTGTGTATGAAGTCTCTCATTTTATTTTTAAAGTATTTTTGAGTTTTATGATATTTTGGGGGATTTTTGGTGATCACTTAACATTAATTTTGGGGTAGATATGATTTTTTTTTAAATTTCAGTGTCTTCCTCTGAAGATGAACCCTAGTCTTTCCTATTCCCATAGTAACTTTCTATATTTGGGTTCTTTCTCCTTTGCCTGTTCTTTTTTTTTTTTTTTAATAGCAAATTGTTTATGTAATCATGTCTAGTTCTGGCATGTGTGGAATGGTTTCTCTGATATCACATCCTCCTTTAGTTATTCCTTATAGTCTGTAATTGAAATTGTAACTTCATCCTCCTAGAAGAATCTGCAGCTAGCACATTTGTATTTTATTGCTTTTGCATTCACAAAGTATGTGTGGTCTAGTTCTTACACTGGGCGATGTCTCAGCAGCACTGCTGACCCTAGCATTTTTGTTAGCAGATATTCTCCTTATCTTCCCACACATTCTAGGACATGGACATTACAGTGGGGTCAAGAGTGTCTCCCTACCCAGGTAGCCTTACAGTTCTTGCTTGTTGTACAGACAGAACTACTCTGGAAGAGTTTTTCTACCATATTTCTGTTCTATTATGTTTCTTCAGATCTTCTCTGATTGTCCCAGGAGGGCCAAAATTCTGCTTCAGCTCATATTTTTTTTTTATGGCTTTATGTTTGTCTTGAGGTAGAATTTTATCTAATTTATGGGGGAAATACTGAAGGCTTAGAATTTTCTTGGTATTTGAAAAGTCCAGGTCAACACTTGAATATCTAGATGCTTGAATCAGTGATTTTTCCATTCTATATGACTGACTTTCTGGAGAACATCTGTGTTCACATTACTAGAAACAATGTGCATTAAATAAGCTAAGATTCTGCTTTTAGCAAACAATATGTTTAATGTAGAAATAATAATGTCCTGAGAGGAAGAAAAGTAATAAAATAACATATTAAAAAAACAAACTATAATGTTTGACTACATTGGAATTATTTTTAATATTTGTAATGGTCCAAAGAAAATCTGTTGGGGGTGGAACCAAGATGATGGAAAAGTCACAAGCTACATTCTAAGCTCCTCTCCTACCTTCACGATCAACTATTAAATTCAGCCTCAAAAATAGCACTTGACTGGTAAAACTCATGAAGTTTAGAAGCACAACAACTTACCAGCTGAAGATATTCTGGAAGATTACCAGGAAAGGTTTGTCCTCAGGAGCTAAGAACAGACCAGCGCGGGCAGGGAGAGACTAGTATCCAGAGCAGACCAGGGGCAGGAGTGACCTCTGTGGCTAGAGAGGACTCTCCCATAGGATAACTGCTCTGTCTTAATTATGAAACAGTAAACCAGCAGGGAAATTAAAGCCAAAGACAGAGGGTACTCCCTAAAAAATGCCAGAAGCTAAGAAAATGTGCTTATAACCAAATACCAGAAGTGGCTCAGCACAGAGCATAACAGAGCCCTGCAGCTACATCCTGAAGTATGGGGCTTTTGCAGGGGGAGGTACAAATCTGCATGGCATGGGGGCACAGTCTGGGGAAGCCTGTAATCTACACAGTGTTGGGCTCAGCCTGGGGCAATAGTATTTTCACAACTGACAGTGCTTCCCTGGGCAGGGACACTTCTGGTCCCTGCAGGACAATTCACTGGTCAGCCATTAATATCCACATCCCCACAGCAGGCTGTGGCCTGGGATAGTGACACTTTCACTGCCCAGCTTCTAGCCCCAGGGCAGTCCTTAACTCGCATAGCAGGGCTCTTTGATGGGTATTTCTGCAGCTCTTCAGTGCAGGACTGAGTTACTTCCAGGGAACTCTTTCCCAGACCATTCCCTTACCCTGCTGCTCTTTGTAGCCAGTTGACAGGACAGCTACCCATCTAAACACCTATCCTTGCACTGCAAAGGAAGCTGGTAATCTCTTGGCCCTGAATGCAGACCCTATAAGCTTTAACAAAATGAGTAAAAAAAATCAAAAGGATGATCAATAGCTTCTATACCTAAAGAGAGCAGCTTTTCAACCCCGAAGAGACTAATAGCAGACAATCTCCAAACAACTGTTGTTCCCCAACAAAAAAAGGCTGTCCTAAAAGAGACTATTAAAAATCTTGAAAGAGAACTAGAAGAAAAATGGGAAAAGGAAAGAGAAGCTATGCAAGAGACCAACAACTTCCTGAAATGTGAATTGGAAAAGATAAAAAATTCCCAAGAAGTGCAGAGAAACAGAAGTTATGAATTGGAAAAAGTAAAGAATTTCCAAGAAAGTAGGATTTGTGAATTGGAAAAAGAAAATAACTCACTTAAAAAAAATTAGTGAAATGAAAAAAACAAAATTCCATAGATCAAAACAACTCATTTAAAATCTCAATTGGGCATAGAGAAAAATAAGTTTAAAAAAGCTAATGAAGAAAATAACTCACTAAAAATCAGAACTGAACAAAGAGAAATGACTGATTCATTGAGACATCAAGAATCAGTCAAGCAAAACCAAAAAAATGAAAGATTAGAAAAAAATATCAAATATTTACCTGGAAAAACAAGAGACCTGGAAAATAGATCTAGGAGAGAAAATCTAAGGATCATTGGACTACATGAAAATTATGATGGAAAAAAAAAAAAAGCCTACATAGTATTTTACAGGAAATCATCAAAGAGAACTGCCCAGAAGTAATAGAATCAGAAGGTAAAATAGGTGTTGAAAGAATTCATCAAACACCTTCTGAAAAAGACCCTAAAATAAAAAGTCCAAGGAATATTGTGGCCAAATTTCAGAACTATCAGACTAAAGAAAAAAAATAATACAAGAAGCCAGGAAAAAACAATTCAAATACCAACGTACCACAATAAGGGCCATTCAGGATCTGGCTGCTTCAACATTAAAGGATCAAAGGCTCTGGAATCTGATATTCCAAAAAGGAAAAGAACTTGGAATGCAGCCAAGAATAAACTACCCAACAAAGCTGAGCATTTTTTTCCATGGAAGAAGATGGACATTTAATGAAACAGAGGAATTCCATTTGTTTCCAAGGGAAAAAAAAAATAGATTTAAACAAAATATTTGATCTCCAATCACAGGACTCAAGAGAAGGAGAAAAAGGTAAAAGGAACTCTTGGGAACTATATTTCTGTTGTGTATATACATAAAAACTACATTTACAATTTGATTTTACTGATATAACATAAAAAGGGGAAGTAGAAATGGAGATGGGATAGTGTCAGCAAAAGGGAAAAGGGGAGATAAAAAGAGGAAAACTAAATGTGACAATGAGGCAAAGGAAACCTCTCAAATTTGAGGGAACTTAAAGAGGGGGAGGAACATTGTGGAAATCTTACTCTCATCGGAGTTGGCTCAAAGAGAAAAATAATTGACATATTTGTTTTCCAGAGAATCTTCTCTCACCTCATTAAAAAGTGGGAGAGGAAAAGGGAAAATGAAAAGGAGTAATAAGGGAAGGGTATAAAAAAGGGGAAGGGATTCAAAATGAGGAGGGAAGGAACCTAAAGAGCGAGAGCTTTGTGACTCAAGTGGGGCCCATAAGTTTAATATGAGGGAAGGGAGTAAGGGAGGGCAAGAAAAAGAAAAGCACAATCTGGGGATATTATGATGGCAGGAAATACAGAATTAATCATTTTAACTGTAAATGAGAAAAGAATGAACTCTTCCATAAAGTGGAGGCAGATAGTAGACTGGAACAAAAGTCAGAACCCTATAATATGTTGTTTACAGGAAACACATTTAAAAGAGGGAGATACATGCAGAGTAAAGATAAAAGGCTGGAACTGAATCTATTATGCTTCAGATGAACTCTGAAAAGCAGGGGTAGCCATCGTTATTTCAGAGCAAGCAAAAGCAAAAACTGATTTAAGTAAAAGAGATAAGGAGGGAAAGTATATCTTTCTAAAGGGTACATAGACAATGAAGCAATATCAATATTAAACATAGGCACCAAGTGGTATACCACCTAACTTTCAAAAGGAGAAGTTAAGATTGTTGCAAGAAGAAATAGACGGCAAAACTATAATAGTGGGAGATCTCAATTTGCACTGTCAAAATTAGACAAATCAAATCACAAAACAAATAAGAAAGAAATTTAAAAAGTAAATAGAATATTAGAAAAATTAGGTATGATATATCTTGGAGAATAGTGAATGGTGACAGAAAGGAGTATACTTTCTTCTCAGCAATTCATGGAACCTACTCAAAAATTGATGATATTTTAGGACATAAAGACCTCAAAATTAAATGCAGGAAGGCAGAAATAGTAAATGCTTTCTTTTCAGATCATGATGCAATTAAAAACTACATTCAACAAAAAGTTAGGGGTAAATAGACCAAAAAGTAATTGGAAATTAAACAATCTCATCTTAAAGAATGATTGGGTGAAACAGCAATCCTTCCCTTCCTTTCTCTTCTTTTTCCTTCACTCAATTAATAATTTCACTCAAGATAATGACAACGATGAGACATCATACTAAAATTTGTGGGATGCAGCCAAAGTGGTAATAAGTGGAAATTTTATATCCTTAGAGGCTTACTTGAATGAAATAGAGAAAGAGAAGATAATTGGGTTTGCAACTTAAAAAAAAAAAAAAAAAACTAGAAAAGCATCAAATTAAAAACCCCCAATCAATTACTAAACTTGAAATTCTGAAATTAAAAGGAGAAATTAACAATATTGAAAGTAAATAAAACTATTGAACTAATAAATAAAACTAAGAGTTGGTTTTATAAAAAAAATAAAATTGATAAACCTTTGGTAAATCTGATTAGAAAAAGGAGAGAGAAAAATCAAATTAGTAGTCGTAAAAATGAAAAGGGAGAACTTAACACCAATGAAGAGGAAATTAAAGAAATGAGAAGGAGTTACTTTGCCAACTTTATGCCAATAAATTTGATAACCTAAGTGAAATGGATGACTACCTCCAAAAATATGGACTGCCCAGATTAACAGAGGAGCAAATAAATTGCTTAAATAGCCCCATTTCAGAAAAAGAAATAGAACAAGCTATTAGACAACTCCCTAAAAAAAATATAAAAATCCCCAGGACCAGATGGATTTACATGTGGATTCTACCAGACATTTAAAGAATAATTAGCCCTAGTGCTTATATAAAATATTTGAAAAAATAGGGAATGAAAGAGTCCTATCAAATTCCTTTTATGACACAGACATAGTACTGATACCTAAACCAGGTAGGTTGAAAACAGAGAAAGTAAATTATAGACCAATCTCCCTAATGCATATTGATGGTAAAATCTTAAATAAGATATTAGCAAAAAAGACTACAGAAAATCATCTCCAGGATAATGCACCATGATTAAATAGGATTTATACCAGGAATGCAGGGCTGGTTCAAAATTAGGAAAACTATCAGTATAATTGGTTATATTAATAACCGAATTAACAAAAACCATATGATCATCTCAATAGATGCAGAAAAAGCATTTGATAAAACCTAACATCCATTCCTTTTAAAAACACTTGAGAGTATAAGAATAAATGAACTTATCCTTAAAATAATCAGTAGCATCTATTTAAAACCAGTAGTAAGTATCATATGTAATGGGGACAAACAGCAAACATTCCCAATAAGATCAGGAGTGAAACAATGTTGCCTTTTAGCACCATTACTATTCAATATTGTATTAGCAATGCTAGCTTTGGCAGTAAGAGTTAAGAAAGAATTAAAGGAATTAGAGTAGGCAATGAGGAAACCAAATTATCACTCTTTGCTGATGATATGATAATATACTTAGAGAACTCCAGAGATTCAACTAAAAAGTTATTAGAAATAATCCACACCTTTAGCAAAGTTGCAGGATACAAAATATACCTACATAAACTCTCGGCATTCTTATATATCATGAACAAAATCGAACAGTTAGAATTACAAAGAGAAATTCCATTTAAAGTAAGTACTGATAGTATAAAATATTTAGGATCTATCTGCCAAGGAAAAATAAGACACTTTATGAGCAAAACTACAAAACACTTTCCACACAAATTAAGTCTGATCTAAACAATTGGAAAAATATTAGATGTTCTTGGATAGGGGGAGCAAATATAATAAAGATGACAATACTACACAAACTATTTTTTTTTAATTTAGTGCTATACCAATCAGACTCCCAAAAAGCTATTTTAATGACCTAGAAAAAATAACAACAAAATTCATATGGAAAAACAAAAGTTCAAGAATTTCAAGGGAATTAATGGAAAAAATATCAAATGAAGGTGGCCTTGATGTACCAGATCTAAACTTATATTATAAAGCAGCAGTTATCAAAACCATTTGGCATTGGCTAAGAAATAGACTAGTTCATCAATGGAATAAGTTAGGTTTGAAGGAAAAAAACAAACAAACAATACCTTTAATAATCTAGTGTTTGACAAACACAAAGACCCCTGTTTTGGGGATAAGAATTCACTATTTGACGAAGATTGCTGGAAAAAAATTGGAAATTATTATGGCAGAAACTAGGCATTCACTCACACTTAACACCATACACCAAGATAAGGTCAAAATGGGTTCATGACCTAGGAATAAAGAATGAGATTATAAATAAATTAGAAGAGTATAGGATATTTTACCTCTTAGAACTGTGGAAGAAGAAGGAATTTATGACCAAAGAAGAACTAGAGATTACTATTGATCACAAAATAGAAAATTTTGATTATATCAAATTGAAAAGTTTTTGTACAAACAAAACTAATGCAGACAAGATTAGAAGGGAAGCAATAAACTGGGAAAACATTTTTATATTCAAAGGTTCTGATAACGGCCTCATTTCCAAAATATAAGGAAAATTGACTCTAATTTATAAGAAATCAAGCCATACTCCAATTGATAAATGATCAAAGGATATGAACAGACAATTCTCAGATGAAGAAATTGAAACTATTTCTTGCCATATGAAAAGATGCTCCAACTCATTATTAATCAGAGAAATGCAAATTAAGACAACTCTGAGATACCACTACACACCTCTGAGATTGACTAGAATGACAGGGAAAGATAATGCAGAATATTGGAGGGGATATGGGAAAACTGGGATACTGATACATTGTTGGTGGAATTGTGAATACATCCAGCCGTTCTGGAGAACAATTTGGAACTATGCTCAAAAAGTTATCAAACTGTGCATACCCTTTGACCCAGCAGTGTTATTACTGGGCTTATATCCCAAAGAGATTTTAAAGAAGGGAAATGGACCTTTATGTGCATGAATGTTTGTGGCAGGTCTCTTTGTAGTGGCCAGAAACTGGAAACTGAGTGCATACCTATCAATTGGAGAATGGCTGAATAAATTGTGGTATATCAATATTATGGAATATTATTGTTTGGTAAGAAATGATCAATAGGATGATTTCAGAAAGGCCTGGAGAGACTTACATGAACTGATGCTGAATGAGATGAGCAAGACCAGGAAATCATTATATATTTCAACAACAATACTATATGATGATCGATTCTAATGGACGTCACCATTTCCAGCAATGAGACGAACCAAATCAGTTACAATAGAGCAGTTATGAATTGAACCACTATACCCAGGAAAAGAATTCTGGGAGATGACTACAGACCATTACAAGAATTCTCAATCCCTATATTTTTGTCCACCTACATTTTTGATTTCCTTCACAGGCTAATAGTACACTATTTCAAAGTCGGATTCTTTTTGTACAGCAAAATAACTGTTAGGACACGTATACTGATATCACATTTAATATATACTTTAACATATTTACATGTTTAATTTAAACTAGGGGGTCAACCTATGAGTCAATAGGAACTTTGAATTCTAACTATATCTCAGGCACTGAACAAAGAGATGGGAAAACAATTTTAAAATAAAAGCTTCTTGTCTATATGAAGTTTGCCTCCTATCCAAAACTTACAAGCTATCAAATAATGTATAACTTCTTGATAACAGATAATCATAAAATGATGGAAATTTAACCTGGAGATTACCTGAGATATTACTTTGGCCAAACTATACACATTATGTATAAATTAACTGAGGAAATTGAAGTATTAGAATAGCAAGTAGTAACCAAAAATATGGAATCAGATTGACTCCAGTATACCTAGTTCAATTTTCTTTCTATTCCTGAATGGATCTATTCAAATTTCTTTCTTGGAAGAAAGCTTTATTGAATTGCTGGAATTGTGTGAAAATCTAATTTCCTAGTTTGAACTTACCTCTGCTTAGTTGAAGAGCTGGACCACTTCTACCTGCTCCTTAGAGACCCTTAAATAAGGACCCGGGACAAAGAGAAATTCCATTCAAAATAACTGTCGACAGCATAAAATATTTGGGAATCTATCTACCAAAGGAAAGTCAGGAATTATTTGAGCAAAATTACAAAAAAAACTTTCCACACAAATAAAGTCAGACTTAAATAATGGGAAAAATATTAAGTGGCTTGGATAGGCCAGGCGAATATAATAAAGATGACAATACTCCCTAAACTAATCTATTTATTTAGTGCTATACCAATCAGACTTCCAAGAAAATATTTTAATGATCTAGAAAAAATAATAATAAAATTCATATGGAACAACAAAAGGTCGAGAATCTCAAGGAAATTAATGAAAAAAAAAATCAAATGAAGGTGGCCTAGCTCTACCTGATCTAAAATTATATTATAAAGCAGCAGTCACCAAAACCATTTGGTATTGGCTAAGAAATAGATCAGTTGATCAGTGAAGTAGGTTAGGTTCACAAGACAGAAGAGTCAACAATAGCAATCTAATGTTTGACAAACCCAAAGATCCTAACTTTTGAAATAAGAATTCATTATTTGATAAAAACTGCTGGGATAACTGGAAATTAGTATGGCAGAAATTAGGCATGGACCCACACTTAACACCATATACCAAGATAAGATCAAAATGGGTCCATGATTTAGGCATAAAGAATGAGATTATAAATAAATTAGAGGAACATAGAATAGTTTATCTCTCAGACTTGTGGGGGTGAAAGAAATTTGTGACCAAAGATGAACTAGAGTCCATTACTGATCACAAAATAGAAAATTTTGATTATATCAAATTAAAAAGCCTTTGTACAAACAAAACTAATGCAAACAAGAGTAGAAGGGAAGCAACAAGCTGGGAAAACATCTTCACAGTTAAAGGTTCTGATAAAGGCCTCCTTTCCAAAATATATACAGAATTGACTCTAATTTTTAAGAAATCAAGCCATTCTCCAATTGATAAATGGTCAAAGGATATGAACAATTTTCAGCTGATGAAATTGAAACTATTTCCACTCATATGAAAGAGTGTTCCAAATCACTATTGATCAGAAAAATGCAAATTAAGACAATTCTGAGATACTACTACACACCTGTTAGATTGGCTAAGATGCCAGGAAAAAATAATGATGTATGTTGGAGGGGATGCTGGAAAACTGGGACAGTGATGCATTGTTGGTGGAATTGTGAACAAATCCAACCATTCTGGAGAGCAATCTGGAATTATGTCCAAAAAGTTATCAAACTGTGCATACCCTTTGATCCAGCAGTGTTACTTCTCGGCTTATACCCCAAAGATATACTAAAAAAGGGAAAGGGACCTGTATGTGCCAAAATGTTTGTGGCAGCCCTGTTTGTAGTGGCTAGAAGCTGGAAAATGAATGGATGCCCATCAATTGGAGAATGGTTGGGTAAATTGTGGTAAATTAATGTTATGGAATATTATTGTTCTGTAAGAAATGACTAGCAGGATGAATACAGAGAAGACTGGTGAGACTTACATGAACTGATGCTAAGTGAAATGAGCAGAACCAGGAAATCATTACATACTTCAACAACGATACTGTTTGAAGATGTATTCTGATGGAAGTGGATTTCTTTGACAAAGAGACCTAACTCAGTTTCAATTGATCAATGATGAACAGAAGCAGCTACACCCAAAGAAAGAACACTGCGAAATGAATGTAAACTATTTGCATTTTTGTTTTTCTTCCTGGGTTATTTTTACCTTCTGAATCCAATTCTCCCTGTGCAACAAGAGAACTGTTTGGTTCTGCATACTGTATCTAGGATATACTGCAACATATTTAATATATATAGGACTGCTTGCCATCTAAGGGAGGGGAGTGGAGGGAGGAAGGGGGAAAATCAGAACAGAAGTGAGTGCAAGGGATAATGTTGTAAAAAATTATCCTGGCATGGGTTCTGTCAATAAAAAGTTATTATAAAATAAATTTAAAAAAAGAAACTGGCTAAAATGACCAGTTTTTGACCAAAAGACTCACTGGTTGGCATATACATTGAGGTAGTATGAATTAATCAATAAACAGTAACTTCCTATTATGTGCCAGGCACTCTGGTATGTGTTGAAGATATAAAGAAGAACAAAAACAACTCCTATTCTGGAGGAGCTTCACAAATAATAAAGAAAAGTCCTTTTCTTTATTATTATATATATATATATATATATAATGTGCAGCAAAAGAAAGCATAAAACATGAATTCTAGTCCCACAAATTAACCACATTTCTTTCAGGGTACCACTTAATTTCTTAAGGTCTCAATTATGTGGCAGATGAAACATGAAAAGAAAATGAGGAAACAAAGGTTTACTCTTACAAGCATATTGACTTATCAAACAATGCATGCCAATTGCATGATAAATTGGGACTGGTGATTTCCTCAGATTTGGCACTTTACTTCAAATATAGAATACGAATTTTTATACATCCCAAAAACCAATCAAACCAAAGCAACTAAATGAAATCAATTATTAAAATACAAAATTAGATAATCTTATTCTAATTGAAGGAAAAAATAGGAACTTTTTCAAGTTGTGAAAGGTAGAGCAAACAAGTTCATTTGTTTGAATTCAAAAAAAAATTCTACCTCCATAAGTTATTTATTCAATAAAAATGATATGGAAATAATAACTGATTGGCTAGTATGAAACCAGTTTTTGCATAAGATATATGGATCGTTTAATATGAATAACTACAAGAAAACACACACACACACACACACACACACACACAGAAATAAGGACCTTGATTACACTGATCAGATCCAAAGATTAGTCCAAGGAGTTTTCTTGTAGTTATTCATATTAAACGATCCATATATCTTATGCAAAAACTGGTTTCATACTAGCCAATCAGTTATTATTTCCATATCATTTTTATTGAATAAATAACTTATGGAGGTAGAATTTTTTTTTGAATTCAAACAAATGAACTTGTTTGCTCTACCTTTCACAACTTGAAAAAGTTCCTATTTTTTCCTTCAATTAGAATAAGATTATCTAATTTTGTATTTTAATAATTGATTTCATTTAGTTGCTTTGGTTTGATTGGTTTTTGGGATGTATAAAAATTCGTATTCTATATTTGAAGTAAAGTGCCAAATCTGAGGAAATCACCAGTCCCAATTTATCATGCAATTGGCATGCATTGTTTGATAAGTCAATATGCTTGTAAGAGTAAACCTTTGTTTCCTCATTTTCTTTTCATGTTTCATCTGCCACATAATTGAGACCTTAAGAAATTAAGTGGTACCCTGAAAGAAATGTGGTTAATTTGTGGGACTAGAATTCATGTTTTATGCTTTCTTTTGCTGCACATTATATATATATATATATATATATATATATTTGTCTTGAGACAACATATGAGCTTAGAGATTAGATAGTAAGGTTTTTAGATTGCATTTCCAGAAATACTTCTGTGTTTTCATATTAGTGAAAATTTGTATATAGAAGACTCCATAGAAATGTCATTTACTCCTTAAACAAATAATCTTCTGGATGATTGTTCCTGTGAATGTTTTCACTAAATTACAACTCTTCTCTTTTTGCATCTGACATTTCATAAATGGCCCTTCTTATCTCTTACCAGCCCATGAAATATTCCAACCTCCAATTTAGTCTACAATATCTTTAATCAAATTATATTTTCCCATTCCTAGTCATTTTTATTCTACAATCCACAATTTAGAGTCATCTCTCTGACAGCATGAATTAGTTTTTCATGCTCTTTGATTTTTACATTTTTTCTAGAATATTTCACTTTTTTGTCTTCTGCATCATGCTTACATCATTTTTTTCAATCAAGCAACTTGTTGAATACATGTTTCATTCAAATCATTCTACTTTTATTTCTAAAATGTCATAATTGAACTTTGAGCCTAAATATTAAAAAAATAAACAAAACGACATTGGCATAAAAGCTAGATAAGGCATGTGCTTGATCAGGTACCCTACAGGCACATGTTTAACTAGGCTGGTGGGTGATATGGAAAGATGAAAAGAAATATGGTATCAAATTCAAAAATAAAATTTTGGTTTGCTCTCATTGGAAACAATGGTAGTAAACAAAATGGCTTAAGCATAGTAATAAAAACATCTTGGAATTTCCAACTATTCAACTGAATATGTTCACATATTTCCTCTCATTTTATAGCTTATAGTCAAGAATATAGGTCCCTTCCTTATGGGTACCCATCCCTTATTATAAGTATAGGGTTATGCAGAAAGACTCCAAGAATATAGGGACAGTCAACAGTTTGAGTAGATGGGTGGATAAAGATATTAGAGATTAAAAATAGAGTTTAAATGAAGAATCTAGAGATGGATGTTATGAGGCAAAGCCATAAATTCATAACCAAATAATAACCATCCCAACCAATCTCATCATATAATTCTCATACACACACACACACACACACACACACACACACACACACACGCACGCACACCAAAACAAAAACAAAAACAAAAACCCTGCATTAATCATGGTTATAGATTTGGACAACTCGGGGAAGCTGTCCCTCTAGCCATTATGTTAAGATATCAGTGTTAATTAGAAAAAGTCTAATTGGCAATTCTTTTCATAAATTCTTCTCTTCTCAGAAACCACTAAAGCAATTGATTCCTTTGCTGACATAAAATCTAAATTCATTAGTCAAATTTCAATAAACATTTATCTAGTTCCTGTCATGTAAAACTTACTTTCTAGGTGCCATAGAGTAAGCTGTGAAAAGTAAAGAGAGTTAATGTGCTAAAAATCCATTGGAGCTAGAAAGAACTATATTCAAGATTCAAGTCTGACAAATGCTGATTATGTGACCCTGTATAAGCCATGTAATCTCTTAGTTCTTTAGGGAATTTAGTAGAATTATAAGTTAATAAAGAAGGCTGTGATCTGCTTTGCAGAAGAAACTAAGTTTTGAAAAGTCTAGCAAAGTAAGCAGATTACACAAACATATACAAACATATTAGATTTAATAAGTAGATAGTTATCTCTATTGGTATATATGTATATGCTATGATATATATTTATGTGTACGAAATATTTATAGTAACTCTTTTATGGAGGCAAAGAATTGGAAATTTAGGGAATAGCCATCAATTGGGAACTGGTTGAACAAATTATAGCATATGATTATGATGGAATACTTGTGCTTTAAGAAATGATGAGCAGTAAGTTTTTTAAAAAAAAGATGGGAAGATTTAGAAGAACTGATGTTGTAGGACAATTAACTTTGAATGACTTAGCTATTCTCAGTGATACAATGATTTAAGAAAATTCCTACAAGGTCAAAAGCCCAAGAGAATTTGGAGAAGTCTAAATAATGGATGAATGCACAAATATAGCCATTGGTCTGGCAACTCTTCATGGTAACACTTTGGAAAATGAGTAACAATGTTACATACGTAATGTATATGTATACAAACAAATGCATACAGATGATGCTTCTATGTATATGTGCACATATGTTTCTGTAGAATTATCATTTTTATTATATTGACTTGAACCACACAGGAGAAATTACTGTTTTTCAGATTGTTTAGATCTGACTTTGTGTATAGAATGTTTTGTAATTGTGTACAGAAAATTTCTAGGTTTGTCTTGGCAGATAGATTGCTAAGTATTTCATATTGCCCACAGATTTTTTCTTTATTTCTCTTTCTATCTTTTACTGCTGGATATATTATTTTTTCTTACTGCTATAGATAATATTTCTAGTACAACACTTAATATTAGTCATAATAATGGACATTCTTGTTTTATTCCTAATTTTATTAGGAAGGCTTCAAACTTCTGCCCATTTCATATAATGCTTGATTTTAGTTTAATAATTTTAAGGCAAGCTTCATTTTTTATGATTTCTAATGTTTTAATAGAGCTTTTTTATTTTGTCACAATCTTTTTCTGCATCTATAGAGATAATTATATGATATCTGTTGTTATTATTATTTATATGAACAATGGTACTAATAGATTTTCTAATATTGAACCAGTCCTGCTTTCCAGATGTAAATTTCACCTGATTATACTGGATTTTTTGCAATTTTTATATTGTTTATGTATTTTTGGTTGTTTTGGTGACATACTGCTTTTTACTCCTTATTACTGTTTTATTAATTTTTTGCATTAATATCCATTAGGAAAATTAGTTGATAGATTTATTTCTCTGCTTTTGAACTTTATATTTTAGTTATCAGCAAAATATTTCTGTTTTAAAAGAAAGTTGATAGTATTACTTCTTTGTCTATTTTTCCAAATGGTTATAAAGAATTGGAGCCAATTGTTCTTTAAATGATTGATAAAATTCACTTGTTAATTCGCCTGACTCGGGAATTTTTCTTGGAGAGCTCATTAATGGCTTGTTCAATTTATTTTTGTAGGATAGTAATTTAACAATTCTATTTCATCTTCTGTTAATCCTGGTATTTTATAACTTTATAAATATCCATTTATTTCACTTAAATTGTGACATTTATTGGCATATAATTGGGCCAAATAGTACCTAGTGATTTCTTTAATTTTCTCTTCCTTGGTGTTAAATTAAAAATTTCAGTTTTGATAAAAAAAAATTGCTTGGATTTAATTAAATGACTTTTTATTACTTCATCAAATGCATTTTAATGATATTTTATTTTTCCAAATACAGGCAAAGATACTTTTTAAACATTAGCCTTTACAAAAACTTGTGCTTCAAATTTTTCTCCCACACTTCCTTACTCTCCTCTTCCCAAGGCATTAAGCAATCTGATATAGGTTAAATGTATGCTATTCTACTAAACATATTTCTATAAATAATTAATAAATTTTTAAAATATATTTTATTTTTCCTTAGTTACATATCAAGAAAAATAATTTATCATTCATTTTTGTAATGTTTTGAGTTCCAGATTTTTCTTATTTCCTCTCCTCCCATTTTATGAAGATGGCAGACAGTTTGTTATATTTTATACATGTGCTATCATGTAAAACATATTTCCATTATTAGTTACAGTTTTGAAAGAAGACAGAAAAAAATGAGAAAAAACTAACTGAAAGAAATATATTTTGATCTTTATTCAGATCTTTATTGTGTAATGGATAACATTTTCCTTTATAAATCCTTTGTAAGTTCTTTAATCATCCTGTTGAGAAAATCTGAGTCAGTCATAGCTGATCATCACACAATATTTTGCTGGTTCTGTTTATTTCACTTAGAATCCATTCAAACAAGTCATCACAGATTTTTCTGAAACCTGCCTATTCTTATTGAATAATAGCATTCCATTATACTCAGTTGCTACAGCTTGTTCATCCGTTCCCAAATTAAAGTATATCCCCTCTGTTTCCAAAATTTGGCCACCATCTCTTCGATGAAGAGAGCTAATTCAGTTTCAATTGATCAAGGATGGACAGAAGCAGCTACACCCAAAGAAAGAACACTGGGAAATGAATATAAACTGCTTGCATTTTTGTTTTTCTTCCTGGGTTATTTTTACCTTCTGAATCCAATTCTCCCTGTGCAACAAGAAAACTGTTCAGTTCTGCACACATATATTGTATCTAGGATATACTGTAACCTATTCAACATGTAAAGGACTGCTTGCCATCTGGGGTAGGGGTGAAGGGAGGGAGGGAAAAAATCGGAACAGAAGTGAATGCAAGGGATAATGCTGTAAAAAAATTACCCTGGCATGGGTTCTGTCAATAAAAAGTTATTTAAAGAAAAAGAAAATTTGGCCACCATGAAGAGAGTGACTCTTAATATTTATGCATATATAGATGCTTTTCACTTTTTTATACTCTCTTTGGCATACATTGGTATCAAGATATGCATAGTTTCATTGACCTTTGATATAATTCCAAATTGTTCTCTGGAAGGTTGAATCAGTTTACAACTTCACCAAGAATGCATTTGTGGTACCATTTTCCACGTCCTGTACAATATTTACCACTTTCTTTTTCCATCATATTAATCAATGAGGTATTTTAATTACCATAGTTGTTTAAACTTTGTTTTAATTAGCATTTCTATGAACAAAAAGGATTTAGAGCACTTTTCATATGACTATAGATAATTTTAATCTCTTCATTTGAAAAATATCCATTCATATTCTTTGACCATTGATCAGTTAGGGAATGCCATATTCCTATAAATCTGACTCTGTTCTCTATATATTTGAGATATGAGGCCTTTATCAGATATACTAGCTGTGAAGAATATTTTCCAGCTTTCAGCTTTCTTTCTAATCTTTGTTGTTCAAGATTGGTTTTGTTCATCCAAAAGCTTTTTAAATTTAAAATAAATCAAAATTGGGGTGGAGCCAAGATGGCAGAGAGGACACATGCTTTGTTCTACACTCCCTTTTACCCTCACTTGCTAATTACCTAATTCAGCCTCAGAAATAGTGCTTGACTGGTAAAATCCATGAATATTAGAATTACAACAAATTACCAGCCAGAGATAACTTGGAAATTTGCCAGAAAAGGTCTCTGTTGATCGGGTGGGAGGAGGCCAGTGCAGGAAGGGAGGCAGAACATGAAGGCTAGCCCACGCTGAGTGGATCAGGGGTGGGGTGTGGTCTTTGCAAGTGGAGAAATTGCAGGGAAGACTCTACCACAGGTTGGCTGCTCTGCTTTGGTGGCAAAGCAATAGATCAACAGAAAAGTTATACAAATGCTAAAGGTAGAGTTAATCCCCAAATACCAGAATTTAACAGGAACTGTCTACACCCACCTAGCTGTGGGAGTGACTCAGCACAACCACCTCACAGCTGCTCAGCCAAAGTCCACAACATGGGGCTCTGTGCAGGGCAGTGACACTTCCATTGCTCAGCCTCTCGTCCCAGGGCAGTCACTGTTCTGCACAGTGGAGCTGGGCCAAGAGCAGCCACACTTCTGCAGCAGTGGCTGCTCTTTGCAGCCCATTCACATGATAGCTACTGTTCACCTATCCCTGTCTTTAGAGGAAGCTAAGAACCTCCTTGCCCTAAGGGCTTAAAAAAAAAAAAAGAGTAAAAAAGCCAAGTAAACTGTAACTATAGATAGCTTCTATACATAAAAGGAGTAGATTTCCAACCCTGAGGAGACTAATAGAAGTCAGTCTCCAGACAAAACCCCAAAGGGGGATATAACCTGGTTGGCACCACACAAAGCTCTACTAGAAGAAATTAGAAAAGATATTAAAAGAGAGCTAGAAGAAAAATGGGGGGGGGGGAAGGAGTTCTGCAAGAGAGAATGGAAAAGGTATATAACTCATTAAAAGAAAGATTTGATAAAGTGGAAAAAGAAAACAACTTCCTGAAATGTAAGATGGAAAAGTAAAAAAAAAAAAAAAAAAAACTCCCAGGGAAACAGATTTAGTGAACTGGAAAAGACAAAGAACTCCCAAGAAAGTAGGATTTGTGAATTGAAAAAAGAAAATAACTCATTAAAAATTAGTGAAATGGGAAAAAATTCCATAGAGCAAAACAACTCATTTAAAAACTCAATAGGATATATATAAAAAGAAGTAAAAAAAGTTAATGAAGAAAGTAACTCACTAAAAATCAGAACTGAACAAATAGAAAGGAACAATTCATTGAGACATTAAGAATCAGTCAAGCAATGAAAAATAAATGAAAAAATAGTAAAAATGTTAAATATCTACTGAAAAAAAAAACAGACTTGGAAAATAGATTTAGAAGAGTTGATCTGAGGATTATTAAACTTCCTGAAAATTATGATGAAAAAAAGAACCTAGACAATATTTTAGAGGAAATAATCAAAGAGAACTGTCCAGATGTAATAGAATCAGAAGGTAAAATAGACATTGAAAGAATTCATCACACACCTTCTGAAAGAGACCCCAAAATAAAAATCACAAGGAATATTGTGGCTAAATTTCATAACTATCAGACTAAGGAAAAAATATTACAAACAGCCAGAAAAATCAATTCAAATACCAAGGAGTTATAAAAAGGATCACTCAGGATCTAGCTGCTTCCATATTAAAGGATCAAAAAGCCCAGAATATGATATTCTGCAAGGCAAAAAAAAAACTTGGAATGCACCCGATAATAAAATACACAGCTAAGCTGAGCATTTTCTTCCAAGGAAGACGAAGGACATTCAATGAAACAGATGAATCCCATTTATTTTTAATGAAAAAGCCAGAACTAAATAAAAATAAATAAATAAATAAAAATGACCTTCAAATAATGGACTGAAGAAAATCATAAAAGATAAAAAGAATTCTTGAGAACAGTATTTTTGTTATGGGCATACATAAAGATGGCTAATATAATTTGGTTTTACTGTTATAAAAAAGGGGGAAAGCAAAAGGGGAAAGGAGAGATAAAAAGAGGGAAATAGTAACCCATGAAGAGGCAAAGGAAACCTATCATATCTGAGGGAATTAAAGGAAGGGGAGGAACATTGGGTGAATTTTAATCTCATCAGATTTGGCTCAAAGAGAAAATATTAGACATATTTGGTTTAAAGAGGAACTTCTCTTACCTCATTAAAAAGTAGGAGAGGAAAAGAGAAAAGGAAAAGAATAGGCTAAGTAGAAGGGAATACAGAATCTATTCTGCTTCATGTGAAGTCAAAAAAGCAGGGGTAACCATCCTTATCTCAGATCAAGCAAAAGCAAAAATTGATCTAATTAAAAAAAATAAGGAAGGAAACTATATCTTGCTAAAGGGTAGCATAGAAAATGAAGCAATATTAATACTAAACATATATGCACTAAGTGGCATAGCATCTAAATTCCTAAAGGAGAAGTTAAGAGAGTTGTAAGAAGAAATAGACAGCAAAACTATCATAGTGGGAGATCTCAGTCTTGCACTCTCAGAATTAGATAAATCAAACCATAAAACAAATAAGAAGTTAAAGAGGTAAATAGAATATTAGAAAAATTAGGTATGATAGATCATTGGAAAAATCTGTACGAAGACAAAAAGGAGTATACTTTCTTCTCAGCAGTTCATGGAACCTATACAAAAATTGACCATATATTAGGACATAAAGACATCAAGATTAAATGAAAGGTAAAAACAGTAAATGCATTCTTTCTAGATCATAATAAAATAAAATTATATTTCACAAAAAGCTAGAGGTAAATAGAAAAAAAAAAAAAAAAGTAATGTCTTCCCAATGAATGAATGGGTGAAACAGCAAATCATAGACACAAATAATAATTTCAGCCAAGAAAATGACAACAATGAGACAACATATCAAAATTTGTGCTATACAGCCAATGTGGTAATAAGGGGAAATTTTATATATCTAGAAGGTTACTTGCAGAAAAAAAGAGAAAGAGAACATCAATGAATTGGTCTTGCAACTTAAAAAGGTAGAAAAAGACCAATTTAAAAAACCCAATCTAATACTAAATTTGAAATTCTAAAATTAAAAGGAGAAATTAATAAAATTGAAGTAAAAAACTATTGCATTAATAAATGAAACTAACACTGATTTTAAGAAATAAGCAACAAAATCGTAAACCTTTGGTACATTTGATTAGAAAAAAGAAAGGAAAATCAAATTGTTAGTCTTAAAAATGAAAAGAGAGAACTTTTCATCAAGGAAGAGGAAATTAGAGCAATAATTAGGAGTCACTTGGCCCAACTTTGTGCCAATAAATTTGATAATCTAAGTGAAATGGATGACTACCTTCAAAAATATAGACTGCCAAGATTAACAGAGGAGGAAGTAAATTGCTTAAATAGTCCCATTTTAGAAAAAGAAATAGAACAAACTGTTAATCAACTCCCTAATAAAAAAAAAAAAATTCCCAGGACCAGATAGATTTACATGTGAATTCTACCAAACATTTAAAGAACAATTCTCCAATATTATATAAACTATGTGAAAAAATAGGGAATGAAGGAGTCCTACCAAATTCCTTTTATGACAAAGACATGGCATTGATATCTAGACCAGGTAGGTTGAAAACAGAGAAAGAAAATTATAGACCAATCTCTCTAATGAATATTTGTTGGAATCCTTACTAACTGCTAGCTAATTAGAGTTGATCTAATCTTACAAGAAGATTTTGGCCAGAACCTGAAACAAGGTACTAAGTAGAACTAATTAATACAAGGCTTGTGTTCACACCTTTACTCATTGGAGTTCACAAGTATGCTAGCTTCACAAAGTAAACTTTCTAACTTCAAGGGAGTTCACACCTCCCTTAAAACTCTTTGGGCCAGAGAGCACTATGGGAGAAAACCCATAATCCCATTCTCTCAGAAGATTTGCATATAAGGAGAGAGAGCTATTCGGGAATACATTTTTTCCTCTTGGCTGGCTGGTCGCAGAAGAGAGTTCAGCTGGACTCGAGAGGAGCGACTCTGGTGCAGAGAACACTTTGACGGATTTCAGTGGAGCTACGCCAGAAGCCCTCTCTCCGCGGCAAGGCAAGACAGAATACATTTTTCCACTTGGCTGGCTGGTGGCAGACAAAGAGCTTTCAGAGGATAAAGCTACGAGTGAGAGTTCAGTGGACAACCAGATTCATCTTCATCTCACACCACTGTAGCTGGTGGCTGGGCTCCTGCACGCCCCCCACTGAGACCAAGCTGGTCTGAAAGACTCACCAGAAAGCTAGCCGAGCCCCGGAGAGCTCTAAACTAAACCGGCTGTGTTTTGAGAAGAACAAGAACTCCAACATTTGAACTCATAACAAATATTGATGCTAAAATCTTAGATAAAATATTAGCAAATAGATTACAGAAAATCATTACCAGGATAATACACTATGACCAAGTAGGATTTATACCAGGACTGCAGGGCTGGTTCAATATTAGGAAACCTATTAGCATAATTGACTATATAAATAACCAAATTAACAAAAAGCATATGATCATCTCAATAGATGGAGAAAAAGCATTTGATAAAATCCAACATCCATTCCTAATAAAAGCACTTGAGAGGATAGGAATAAATGGACTTTTCTTTAAAAGTCAAGAGCATATATTTAAGCCATCGGTAAGCATTATATGTAATGGGGAAAAACTGGAACAAGTAAGATCAGGAGTGAAACAAGGTTGGCCACTATCACCATTATTATTCAATATTGTATTAGAAATGCTAGCCTTGGCAATAAGAGTTGAGAAAGAGATTAAAGAGTAGGTAATGAGGAAACCAAACTATTACTCTTTGCAGATGACATGATGCTATACTTAGAGAACCCCAGAGATTCTACTAAAAAGCTATTAGAAATAATTCATATCTTTAGCAAAGTGGCAGGATACAAAATAAATCCCCATAAATCCTCAGCATTTTTATACATCACCAACAAAATCCAAAAGCAAATGATACAAAGAGAAATTCCATTTAAAGTAACTACCGGTAGTATAAAATATTTGGGAATCTCTTTGCCAAGGGAAAGTAAGGGACTATATGAGCAAAACTACAAAACACTTACCGCAAAAATAAAGTCAGATCTAACCAATTGGAAAAAAATAATAAGTGCTCTTGGATAGGGAAAGCAAATATAATAAAGATGACAATACTACCTGATCTATTTATTTAGGGATATACCAATCAGACTCCTAAAAAACTATTTTAATGACTTTAGAAAAAATAACAACAAAATTCATCTGGAAGAACAAAAGCTCAAGACTTTCAAAAGAACTAATGAAAAAAAAAAATCAAATAAAGGTGGCCTGGGTGTACCAAATCTAAAACTATAGTATAAAGCAGATATCACAAAAACCATTTGGTATTGGCTAAGAAATAGATTAGTTGATCAGTGGAGTAGGTTAGGTTCACAAGACAAAAATAGACAATAACTATAGCAATCTAGTGTTTGACAAACCCAAAGATCACAACTTTTGGGATAAGAATCATTATTTGACAAAAACTGCTGGGAAAACTGGAAATTTGAAGAGCAGAAATTAGGCATGGACCCACACTTAACACTGTATACCAAGATAAGATCAAAATGGGTCCATGATTATAAATAAATTAGAGGAATATAGGATAGTTTACCTCTCAGACTTGTGGAGAAGGAAGAAATTTGTGACCAAAGATGAACTAGAGATCATTATTGACCACAAAATAGAAAAAAAAAATGATTATATCAAATTAAAAAGCCTTTGAAGAAACAAAATTAATGCAAACAAGATTAGAAGGAAAGCAACAACCTGGGAAAACATTTTCACCATTAAAGGTTCTGGTAAAGGCCTTATTTCCAAAATATATAGAGAATTGAATCTACTGTATTTATAAAAATTCATATTTTTATAAGAAATCAAGCCATTCTCCAACTGATAAATTGTCAAAGGATATGAACAATTTTCAGATGATGAAATTGAAATTATTTCCACTCATATGAAAGAGTGTTCCAAATCATTATTGATCAGAGAAATACAAATTAAGACAACTCTGAGATACCAGTACACACCTGTCAGATTGGCTAAGAGGACAGGAAAAAATAATGATGAATGCTGGAGGGGGTGTGGGAAAACTAGGACTGATGCATTGTTGGTGGAGTTGTGAACGAATCCAGCCATTCTGGAGAGCAATCTGGAATTATGCTTAAAAAGTTATCAAACTGTGCATACCCTTTGAACCACTGGTGCTGCTACTGGGCTTATAACCCAAAGAGATAGTAAAGAAGGGAAAGGGACCTACATGTGCCAAAATATTTATGGCAGCCCTCTTTGTAGTGGCTAGAAACTGGAAAATGAATGGATGCCCATCAATTGGAGAATGGTTGGCTAAATTGTGGTATATGAATGTTATGGAATATTAATTATTGTTCTATAAGAAATGACCAGCAGGATTAATACAGAAGGCTTGGAGAGACTTAACTGAACTGATACTGAGTGAAATGAGCAGAACCAGGAGATCATTATATACTTCAACAGTACTGTATGAGGATATATTCTGATGGAAGTGCATTTCTTTGACAAAGAGAAGATCTAACTCGCTTCAATTTATCAATGATGGACAGAAGCAACTTCACCCAAAGAAAGAACACTGGGAAATGAATGTAAACTGTTTGCAAATTTATTCTTCCCGAGTTATTTTTACCTTCTGAATCCAACTCTTCCTGTACAACAAGAGAACTGTTTGGTTCTGTACACATATATTGTATCTAGGAAATATTGTGACATATTTAATATGTATAGGGCTGCTTGCCATCTGGGAGAGAAGGGTGGAGGGAGGGAGGGGAAAATTCAGAACAGAACTGAGTGCAAGGGATAATGTTGTAAAAATTAAAACATGGAATGGGTTCTGTCAATAAAAAGTTATAATCATTAAATATATATATATATATATATATATATATATATATATATATATATATATATATATATATACCTACCCCATAGATTGCACCTAAGCCCTAAGGCAACCAGGGGTCAGAATACTCCATGTTTGTCCACAAACTACCAGGGCAGGTCTCCTGCTGCAACCCATGATTTGCTCTGGTGTCAAGTAGCCCTTAAAATGTTTTTCCATATCTACATACATACATATATATATTTGCCCAAGGCTTGCCTTGCTCAATATGTTGCATCCAATTAATGTCAGAATCTGGCCCATTTAATCTGGCTCATCTAAAAGAAGGAGTGACTTTGCTAGTAGCTCACTTTTATCTAAAACTGCCGGTGTGTCATGTGGTTTAGTCATCACAATTTGGGTTTGTTCTGTTGTAATGCCTGTAGTGTGAACTATGATAGGGGTATATGATGTCAAGCTTACCACAAGAGCTGCTCTTAGTGATTAGATATTAATGTTGTATGTCCTGGGTCAATTTGGAAATTCTCCCCAATGTGAAAGGGAAACTGAAGCACTGGGCAGAAACCCAAGGTACTTCTGCTGTAGTCCTCCCTGGACCACTGGAGAATGTCTTTCCTCTACCTCATAAGCTTGTTTCAGGGCTGTTGAGGAGCCCTTCCCCCCATTTCTTGACTTATTTTTGTAGCATTCCTTTGCATAATGTCCCAGTTTGTTACAGTGAAAACAAATCAGCTTGAGGCAAGTTCCCCCTTGTTTCTGGTGGCATTGGGCTTTGAAATGACTGGATCTTCCACATTGGTAACAAACTTAGTCTTTCTTCTTATTGTGACCCCTTTAGTTAAAGCAGCTGCAAGGGCATCCATTTGAAATGCACTAGAGCTGACATGTTCACACTTTTTTATTATCTCTTCCAGACCAGCCTCCCAGTTCAAACAAAGAAATTGTTTTCTGGCAATTCCTATTAGCATTTTTCCACACCAGCTTCTCTATAAGGAGGCTGGAGGCCTCTCCTCTGCCCATGCACCTCTCAATAACCACCTCTACGGGGGCCACAAAATCAGAAAAAGGTTCATCTGGGCCTTGCTTAATCTTTGTCATTGAGGGCCCTTTTTTTCCAGAAGACTAAATTTTGCTAAATGCTCATTGGGCACATCGGGACACAGCTGCATACATTGTTGCATCATTTTGCATTTGATTCTCATTCTTTTCATATATTCCTGTTCCTACCATTTTGTGGAAATCATCTTGAGAGGTGTGACTCTGCATATCTCTTACAAAGTTTTTTTTTGCCAAATCAGCAAACAGGTCATCCATTGCAGAGACTCCCCAATTTTAAGGCAAACTTTGGCAATAGTCTTCCAATCATTTGGGGTTAGTGTATTACTGGAGGCTAAGAGAGCCAATAGCTCTTTGGCATATGGAGAGTCAACCCAGTATGTGTTAACCATCTCTTTCAATTCCTTAAATTTCTTCCATTCTAAAGGGGTCCAATCTTTCCCTGTTGGCTTTCAAACACGGAGCAAGCATCTAACTAGATTTTCACTTCCTGTCCCCTTCATCTGCTGCCTTCTGTAGCATGCATCATAACCCATTTGGGGAATCCCCAAAGCCTCTATAAGAGAGCACATAGGGGGAAGATGGGAAACTTTCTTCTTCAGGAAAGGAGTAGTGGGGGAGGAAACTACACCTCAGAGGCAAAAGCAATTTTTCTCCCTTTATTTACTTTCTCCTCCCTCATTTTTCCCTCACCTCCTTCCATGGCACGACCTTTCTTTTTATCATTATATTCACTTCCTGATTCTTCCCCATTGCTTATTTCCATCTGCACAATTTTTTCAGTGGGATTAATTTGTACTATTTTATGGGCACTCTTTTCCTTCTGTTTCTCTGTTTGAGAGTAATTATCGATCTTCAGGGGATTATGGCTGGCACCTTTTAAGGTGCCCCGAGTCACCTGGTAAACTAGATGGTGCCTTTCTGGGATAATCCCTGGACTCTCTTGGTCATAGTAGGCCATCTGATTTCCTACCCACTTATTTAAATTTAGCCCATAATATTGCATGCATGGACAAAAAACAATTGTGTAGTGTCCAAAAATGCTGTGCATGTTTTTATATCAATTTCCCCTTCTGTCAATTTTACTATTTTATAAACTTCTTTCCCAAGGCACCTCCTGATCCAGGACTGTAATGACCGCGTATTTAAAATCAGCCGGAGTCAGGAATTCAGGTTAAGGGGAAAATCTTCAATATTTATTGAAGTGAAGAGGTGAATAAAGATTGCGATAGCAAATATAGGCAAGAAAGGTTGCGATAGCAATATGGACAGTTGCGACAGGAAACCAGCTAACAGAGAGAGATGTGAGCTGAGCAAATCGTGGCAAGGCAACCCCAAAAGTCTCTCCTTCCCCTTCCTTTTCCACTCCCCTGCCTCCACCCACCAAAATCGTCATTTCCTATACCACACATCAGGAATTGCACAAAGAGTGGGCAGGGGCCATTCTTTCTCCAAGCTTATATATTAATAGAGTATGGTCCAATTACTATTTAGCCTCATGTGCTTAGGACCTCAGTGCATCAACTCAAGCCTCAGCCCATTACATCTCCCGCTTTCTTTTGTTTTAGAACACAAGTGATCATGCCATCCCTGACTCCTCAGGGAGGTCAGAGCCCCCAAGGGGAGGTGATCACACCCTCCCTGACTTCTCAGGAAAAGAGGTGAAAGCACCAAAAAGGAGGTGATCACGGCCCCCCCCCCCCCGACTTCTCAGGAAGGGAGGTGAAAGCACTAAAAAGGAGATAATCATGCCCTCCCTGACATCTCAGGAAGGTAGATGAAAAGCACCAAAGGGAAGTGGGGGTTGCTAGCAGGTTTGTGGGCTCAAGGGTCTTATTATGCACAAACCCATCAGCATGGAAACACATAGCACATAGCATATAGCAACAACGCAGAGGCTATTAGTGATGACTCTCCCCACAGTCAGTGCAGGTTTGATGTGGTGTAACAAACATTAATTATACACCCAAGTAACGGTATAACAAACAATATAAATCAACATTGTGTTGTAAAAGATTGCCAAAAGTCCTAGAAGGAGAGTATGTAAATAGCAGTCAACACATACACCTTCTTCAGCAGCCAAGAGATAGTCCAAAACCAATCTATTGTCCATTGCTTCACATATCAGGGAATCCAATCATCCCCCCAAGTTTTTGAAGTCCAGCAAAAGTCTTTTTATGTCCTAGGGAATCCAATGATTGCAGCGGATTTTGAAATCTTGTAACAGTCTTATCATTTCTCAGAAAATCCAATGATTCCTGAGGACTTTCACGTCTTATGTCTCAAAGAATCCGATGATTCCTGAGGGATTTAAAGTCCTACAACAATCTAATGTCCCAGAGAATCCAATGATTTCTGAGGGTTTTGAAGTCCAATGATTTTCTATGTCCATGAGTCAAACGCCATAACTGCCACACACTTTCAATGGTGAGCACAATCAGCAACAGAACCACCCGATGTTTCTTGGGTCTTCTCCTTCGTTTCAAGGGTCTGCTCCGTCTCTCTGCGATGGACAAGGCGAATATGGCTCGTTGGCACCCATCTGATTCCTTCTCCACCTGTAGAGATACAAGCAAACCCTCTTCCCCAAGCAGTTAGCCTATCTGGTCCCTTCCATTCAACACTTTCTGGGTCTCTCCACATCATCTGGCGATTATCTAAAGAGAGTGGAGCTGCTCGCATTGGACACTGCCCTTCCGGTGGGTTATAAAACCTGTCTGCTGGAGCCAGTGCATCTTTGTCAAAAATCAAGAAGTTAATAGTATAAAGTGCTAGATTTAGTAGTTCTCTAGGGTTACCTGTGGCTCCCCCTTTCTTTTGTTTTTGGAGCAGCGTCTTAATGTCTCTGTTTCTCCTCTCTACTATTGCCTGTTCTTGAGGATTAAAGGGTATGCCAGTGGTGTGTAAAATCTTATACTGTGCACAAAAGTGTGCAAAATGTTTGGAGGTGTATGCAGGACCATTGCCTGTTTTTATTGTTTGTGGCACACCCATAATGGCAAATGCTTGCATGAGGAATTCAGTGACCACTCGGGCTGTCTCTTTTGCTGCTGGTATGGCAAAAGTGAATCCTGAAAAGGTGTCTACCACAACATGGATAAAAGACAGATGACTGAAAGATTTATAATGGGTCACATCCATTTGCCAGATTTCATTGGGTCTCAAACCACGAGGGTTCTTCCCTGGAGGCAGTGTAGGAGCATGGAAAGGAAGGCAAGCTGTACAGCTTTTTACTATGCTCCTAGCTTCCTCTTTTGTAATCCCAAATTGTAAACGCAAAGCTCGAGCAGCCTGATGGTATTTAGAATGGGATTCCTGGGCCTCCTGAAATATAGGTGTACTGGCTAACATAGTTAAAAGGCTATCTGCCTTTGAATTCCCATCAAAAATAGGGCCTGGGAGTCCACTATGTGAGTGGACATGCAAGATATAAATCTTACCTGGATGTTTTCTCACTTGCTCCTGAAGTTCCTTAAAGAGCTGATATATATTAGAAGCTGCAAATTTTATTTGGGCGGTGGCAATACTTTGTACCACACCTACTGAATAGGCTGAATCAGATATTATATTTATGTCTCCTGGGTAATAAGTGAGAGCTAACATGATTGCATATAATTTGTTCTGCTAAGTGGACTGAAAAGGAGTTCTGACTACTCTCTTTATCGTTAAGTCATGAGAGTATACAGCACAAATATTGTATTTGGACGCATCTGTAAAGATAGTTGGTCCTTCAAGAAGAACTTTAGAAACTTTTTCTTCAAGAATCCATCGCCAATTATGTAAAAGTCTGGTTATCTTTAATGGAGACCCATGTGTAAAATTTGGAGCCATGGCTAATAAAATTTGCCACTCTGGGATGGTCTCACAACACACATTAATTTGTGTATTGGTGTAAAAGGTGTATATCTTATCAGGTCTTGCCCCAGACAATTGTACTGATCGCTTAATGGCCTTTAACAAAATTCTAGCCACAAACACTGGGTAAGGAGTAAGGCTTTGTTCTGGTTGTGCCAGGAGTTTCACCCACTCTATCACACTGTCTCCTTGATGAAGGACTGCTGTGGGTGCCTCTTGTGTGGCAAAAACTGATATTTCCAAGGGTTTTTGAGTGACTCTTTCAACCACATTGGATAAAGCCAGTTCAACTTCTCTCAAAGCCTCTTGAGCTTCTTTTGTAAGCTGGCGTGGTGAATTTAAAGCACTGTCTCCCCTTAAAATATCATATAATGGTTGTAACTGATAGGTAGTCAAGCCTAACACTGGTCACATCCATTGGATATCTCCTATCAATTTCTGAAAATCATTTAAGGTGTTTAGCTTCTCTGTTCTTAAGGACAGTTTTTGTACTGTAATCACCTTAAGGTATACTTCATATCCTAAATATTGAAAAGGAGCATGTCTTTGAATTTTTTCTTCAGCTATGTATAATTTATAGTATCTTAGTGTTTCTATGGTCTTTTGTAGACATGCTTCTAACATTTGTTCCTCAGGTGCACATCCCAATATATCATCCATATAATGTAATAGCATAACTTTTGGAAATGCTTTTCTTATTGGAGCAAGAGCAGCAGCAACATACATTTGACACACAGTGGGGCTGTTTTTCATTCCCTGTGGCAAAACTGTCCATTCATATCTTTTATAAGGCTCAGCTAAGTTAATGCTGGGCACTGAAAAGGCAAATCCCCCTTATCCAGAGGGATAGAATAGAAACAATCCTTAATATCGATGACCCAAAGAGGCCACTCTCTAGGTAATTGAGTAGGAGATGGAAGTCCAGGCTGAAGAGTTCCCATAGTTTCCATCTGTTCATTCACTTTTCTTAAATCAGTGAGCATCCTCCATTTTCCCGATTTCTTTTTTACAACAAACACTGGGGAATTCCAAGGACTTAGAGAAGGTTGTAAATGCCCTTGTTCAAGCTGCTCCTGTACTATATCTAATAAGGCCTGAATTTTATCGCTACCTAAGGGCCACTGTTCTATCCACACTATGGTGTATCAGTTTTCCAATGGATAGGAACAGGTGAAAGTGTTGGCAGGTCTTCAACAGCAGCCCTGCTTAAAAAACCGAAGTACTCATTTTTAACCCCAATTGTTGTAAAACGTCTCTTCCCCACAAATTGATGGGGAGTTTTTCAACTATAAAAGGAGTAAAAACTCCTGTTTTGCCTTCAAAAATCCATCTCATAGGGGCAGCGCTAACTTCAGCTGCTATTGATCCTCCTACCCCAGACATATAGGTTTCTGCTTTAATCTTTGGCCAATGACTGGGCCAATTGGCACCTCTAATAACTTTACGATCCGCACCTGTGTCTACCAATCCTTCCAATGGTAGGCATTTATATAGATAGTGAGCATAGGTCGGTCAGCCGTTACTGCTGCTGTCCAGTATATTCCTGGATTTTGTGGTCTGGAGTCAGAACCTGGGTGACTATCACGAGGCTGCTTATTAGGATTCTGTATGAGTAAACCTGATGCTACTACGTCTCCTGGGTGATAAGTCACACATTGTCTACCTGTATTAGTGACTGGGATATTATCTACACATTCCTCAGTTTCCCACATCAGTGTGTGGATGGACACTATTTTGTATGTACAAAAAGGAGGTGAAATGGTCAAGCCTACTGTGCCTGGAGGTAGGGGATCCATAGGCTGGAGAGGAACAGATTTCACCTCTCCAGGGGGTATCTCAGTTGTCCCAGCTGCATTCTCCCCAATTGTAATTCCCTTCTACCATCAGGTTGCTTCCTGGCTGGTTGACTGTGTAATCCCCTTCTCCCATCATATGGCTTTCTGGCCGATTGGTCATGTCTGGGCACTCTCTGGGTGCACCATTGACTGCCATCATGCCCCAAGTGTTTTTTGCCTTGGGCCCTGGGGCTGGGCCCCTCATCCTGTTTCCCTGAATCTGTCTGCATTCTGAGGCCCAATGGAAGCCTCTGTTGCATTTTGGACATGGGGTACTGGGTCTTGTTCTCCCACCTTGTTTTCCCATTCTATCTCTATACCAACACTGAGCTTTCAGATGCCCTACTTTTCCACACTGAAAGCATCTACGAGTCTCTCTGGAAGTCCCTTGCGAAGAGGGACTCTGCCTTCCCATGTTTGGATTTTGGGAAGTCTGCATCATAGCCTGGCTATAAAAGGCACCTGTGCCCACTGTGGCACAGCGTCTTATGAGCTCCTCTAAAGGAGCATCCTTGTGCAGTCCTAGTATAATTCTTCTGCAAACCTCATTAGCATTTTCCTTAGCAAGTTGCCTTATCAAAATGTCTATTATTGGATTTTCTCCATTTGTTCTTGTGATAGGTGTCTGCAAACGTCCCACAAAGTCAGCAAAGGGTTCATTTGGCCCTTGTGTTATTTTTGTGAAGGCCCCACCCTTGTCATCTTTATTGTGGAGGGAAGCCCACGTTTTGATAGCATTAGCAGCAATTTGCTCATATGCTGCCATAGAATAATTAATTTGTGCTGCGACATCTGCATAAGGACCGACACCTGTAAGTAGGTCATAGGTGATTGCAGCATGAACTCCACTTTGACTATTTTGTTGGGCTTGTGTTCTACAGAGCTCACTATATTCAGAAAGCCAAAAGTAGTTTTGTCCAGGTTCTAGGCATATCTTTGCTATAGATTTCCAGTCATCAGGGGTTAAGACTTCAAAAGCCAAATTTTGTAATAGCATCTTAACATAAGCTGATGTAGCCCCATAAAGAGTGCAAGCTTTTTTCAGGTCTTTGAGGATATCTATATCAAAAGGAGAATGTCTTCTACTTTCTTGACCTGAAGAATTGAACTGTTGAATAACTGGAAAAATGTGGTGTTGGAATTCCAATACATTTCTCCCTTCTTCTTTGGCCTTAATTAGTCCCTTTTGCAATCTACTCAAAGGAGCAGCTGGATGCTGGGAGGGAGGTGCTGGATGTTGGGGGGGGGAGGTACTGGTGCTGTCACTGCTGCCCCCACTACCCCTCCTCCCTCCATCCCAGAGGGTGGAGTTGATGGAGGAGAGCCAATTACCTGCTCCTTAGGTGGGGCTGAAGCTGCCTCAGATTCACCCTGCCCTTGAGCCTCACTTAAGTCTTCATGCCCTGTGGGGATATGGCCATTAATCTGTTCTTTATCTTCCTCCTTTATCTCAGGCTTCTGCATTTGGCTATTCCTAGAGTTTTTTCCTTTTCTCCTAGAACAAGTATGGTATTTTAAGGCCAACTGTATCTTATTGTATAAATAGAATGCCTCAAAGGGAACTGACTGAGGACCGTTTTCAATGTTATATTCGGAGAGCTGTTGACCAACCAATGCCCAGTTATCTAGAGAGATTTGCTCTTTCTTTAAGAATGAAGAGGAGGTGTGTTTTAATATACCCAGAAGTTTAGCTGCCTGTTCCCAAGTTACAAGTAGCCCTTCCTCTTTTATCAGGTCACGCAGGCTTTCTATAGCACCACTCCTGGGTGGGGCTGGGGATGGGGGGGTTGGGGTGGTGGATGGAGAATCTTTACCTAGGATCTGTCCCATTTCAGCCAAAAAGTTACTGCTTTAGTCTTTAAGAAAATAAGTTCCCTGTTTGTCTTATACTCACCTAAGTTCCTGGTCACTGGAGACTTCTTCAGTGAAAGTAGGGTCCTTGGTTCCCACGCTTGGGGGCCAAATGTAATGACCGCGTATTTAAAATCAGCCGGAGTCAGGAATTCAGGTTAAGGGAAATATCTTCAGTATTTATTGAAGTGAAGAGGTGAATAAAGATTGCGATAGCAAATATAGGCAGCTGTGACAGGAAGCCAGCTAACAGAGAGAGATGTGAGCTGAGCAAACTGTGGCAAGGCAATCCCAAAAGTCTCTCCTTCCCCTTCCTTTTCCACTCCCCTGCCTCCACCCACCAAAATCGTCATTTCCTATACAACACATCAGGACTTGCACAAAGAGTGGGTGGGGCCCATTCTTTCTCCAAGCTTATATATTAATAGATTATGGTCCAATTACTATTTAGCCTCATGTGCTTGGGACCTCAGTGCATCAACTCAAGCCTCAGCCCATTATACAGGACCTTAATAAAAGTTTGTCCCATGTTTCTTCCCTACTCTAATGGTTACAGGGTCTCGTCTCCCTTCCCATAGTCAGACCAACTGGCCAATGGGGTCTCTGGCCTCAATGCTTACATTCCTGTTAGGGCACCATTTCTGTCTGATTGTCCCACCACTCTTCTCCTAAATAAAGCAGGCTGCCAGGGTCATACTTACCAGTATTCAGAGCCCACCTGGATAAACACAGAGATGAGCTGATCAGGAGGTGCAAGCAATCTGTCTTCATTCAAATGTCATCTCAATAGGTGAAACAGGAAGCAAAAAAGCAATTCAACTCAGTATTATTTATTTATCCTGCTTCTCTTCGGAGATAGCCTGTGCCAAGCCACTCGGCAAAATGCTATAGGTGGATCACCAGGAAGGAAGTGTATGGAAATGATGTTGCACCAAAGGAGGAGATCTAACAAGAGGACGTGCCTCTCACCACCACAAGGAGCCTCTTCAGTTCCTTATACTCCTATGTGGTACAACCTTCTACCTCAGTGGCCACACCCCTTCTACTTCCTAGTCCTGCCCTGCACAAGCTGAAAGGTTACATGCAAGGCTATGTGACTTTTCTGGGAGAGAACAATATCTCTAATACCAGATCATCTTACTTGTCCCTTGAAGAAACTGAACATGCTTCAAGAGGCAAAAGTTTGAATGAAACATGAAATAACTGACTTGTTTAAAATTAGAAAAGGAATATAACAAGGTTGTATACCTTGTTTATTTAAGTTATATGCAGAGCATATTTTGCAAAATTCCAAGTTGGGTGAATCAAATGCTGAAGTTAAGTTTGCCAGGAGAAATAGCAATCTTATCTGTGTAGATGATACTACTATGTAAGTAGAAAGTGAAGAACCATATACTTTGTTGGTGAAAGTAGAAGAGGAAAATACAAAAGCCAACTTGAATCAACATAAAAAAACATGGAATTAATGGAATTAATCCATTATGGGAATTAATCCTTAATGGGCTGAAGCTCTTGAGTTGCACTGAGGTCCCAAGCACTTGAGGCTAATTAGTAATTGGACAATACTCTATTAATATATGCTTGGAGAAAGAATGGCCCCACCACTCTCTGTGCAAGTTTGATGTGTTGTATAGGAGATTGCATAGAGGATTTGGTGGGTGGAATGTGAGAGCCAGAGGCCCTGCTGGCCAGATTCATGTGGCCATTGCTCTCACTTTGTATTGCCATTCCCCTTCACCTCTGCAAAAAATAAAGATCAAGGATTTTCCCTTATTCTGACTTCCTGACTCTGGCTGATTTTAAAATACTCGGTCATCACAAATCCCATTAATTTGCAGCAAATAGAGGGAGAAGAAATGGAAGCTGTTTCAGATTTTATATTCATGGGCTCAAATATCACTGAAGACAGTGACTACAGCCATGAAATTTAAATCAAATGTCTTTGTTAGGAAATCTAGACAACATGCTAATAAACCTTAGACATCAAATTGCCAACAAAAGTTCATAGAATCAATGTGACAATTTATTTTTTCTACTAGAAATGAGTGTCTATGAGAGTTGGACTATAAGATATTTCAAATTTTATTAATAATTTCAAATTTTATTGCTGGAGAAAAATTTTGAGTATCCCATGGACATCAAAGAGACCATATCAATCATACTTAAAGAAATTAATTCAGACTATTCTTTGGAAAAGCAAATACTAAAGCTAGATCTAAAATACTATGCCCACATAATGGGAAGACAGGATTCACTGGAAAAGATCCTGATATGAGAAAATATTGTAGGCAACAGGAAAACAGAATGGTAGAGGATGAGATGGATAAAACATTTTATGAGAGCAATGAACATGACGTTTAACAGACTTCAATACTACTGAAGGATAGAAGAATATGGAACAGAATAGTCCATCAAGTCACGAATACTCCAGCACAACTAAAGGTATAAACACCAGGAAACAGCATGTGAACATTTAAGTTCTTTTCTTCAATGAATTTCCTCCCCCCCCCCCCCCACTTAACAGTATTTTAATTTGCCCTATCATATATTGTTGGAATCCTTACTAACTGCTAACTAATTAGAGTTGATCTAATCTTACAAGAAGATGTTTTGGGCAGAACCTGAAACAAGGTACTAAGTAGAACTAATTAATACAAGGCTTGTATTAATTATTATTTTAATAATAATTTAATTTACTCATTGGAGTTCAATGAGTTCACACCTCCCTTGAAGCTCTTTGGGCCAGAGAGCACTATGGGAGAAAACCCATAATCCCTCTCTCTGGAAGGAGCATAAATAGGCCAATGGGCCAATCGGAGAGTGCTTCAGAGAGTGAAGAAGCTTCAAGTCGAGATTTCACCGGAATGACATGAAGAGTTGGAGCTGGCTGGAGGCTGAAGAAAGCAGAAGCAGAGGCTGAAGGACCAGACCTTTGGATTTGGCAACATTCGGAGAGAGCTCTTGGAACCAAGCAGAGAGATAGGCCTCTAAGCTAACCGGGCTATATTGGAGATAATAAAAGATCTGAACTTTTATCACCTGGCTGCGTTTTGAGAAGAAAAAGCTCACCACATTTTGGCGCCCGAACAGGGACAGATTCAGATCCATCTGAACTAGATCATAACAATATATGAAGATAATTTTCCACATTTGTTTTTGTAAGATTTTGATTTCTATTTTTTTTTCTCCTTCACTCCCTTCCCTCCCCCTTCTAAGAAAGCAAGATATTTGACATAGGTTATGCATGAACTAGCATATTAAACATATTTTCACATTAGTCATATTGTTAAAGAAGAATCAAAATGAAAGGATGAGTCAATCATTTAGAATTGACTTAGCTTATTGCATTGCTGAAAAGAACTAAGTTGATCATGGCACAATATCGCTGTTACTCTTTACAATGTTCTCCTTACTCAGCATTAGTTAATGTAAGTCTTTCTAGATTTTCTGAAGTTTGCCTGTTCAATATTTCTTAGAGAAAATTTGTATTTCATGCATTCATTCTTTCGCTGAAAAGTGCTTGAAGTTCAGGATAGATCAAATCAGTTTGTCAGTAGGAAAATTGAACACATCTTATATATATTCCCATGTATTTTATAATAACAAAAAGAAAAATAAAACCTTATTTATGTATAGGAAACATCAGAATAGACAAAATATACCCAATAAGTATAGCATTACAATGATTACCTATGACTGATTTTTATGTATAAAACAAATTATGTTTTTAAAATCATTTTGGATGAACATATGCTGGTTATAGAAAGGGCTGGTTGCCAATCACTGAATAGCTCATGAATAACTGATGTAATTTAATCATTATTTGGATAACCTCAATAATTGGTCATAATTAAATTGATTTATTAGCAATTGGATTTTAAAAAAATGATCTGTACCACAAAGAGATAAGACTTTTAATTTCTAACATTTCATTTTTTTGAGGTTCTCTTTATGGCATACCTTTTCTTGAAAATGCCTGACATTTATATGAAGCAATTGTCAATTGTCACAGATAAAGAAATTGTTTCTTTAATATTATCCAAGGAAAATATCTTAGGATTGAGATTCAAGCTGAGATATTTCAGACTTTAAGTCTAGTAGGTTTTTTATTTGTTCATTTTTTCCCACTACATGTTTAGGGCTGTGGAAAAGCCAGCTTTTAACCAGTTCTGGAAAACAATTATTGCATTTTCAGGGTAAATATTAATATCTGGGAAATTGGAAAATACCCTGAATCAGATTGATTGTTTTGTTGAGTGTCTAGACTTAAGAAAATTATGGAGAAAATGTTAGTTTTGCAAATTAGGTTCAAAGTGTTTTAAAGATATTTGTCTCCCAAAGAGCTGGTTGTGAAATAATTGCCAGTATTCCTCTGATTACACCATTCCAATCTCTCATGCTCACCAAAGCAATGAATAATCTAACTTTTAATAGTTACATAATTATTTATGATTTACAAAATATTTCTGTTGACATGATTTTACGATACAATAAGCATGTGTTGTAATTATAATACTCTTTTAATAAAGAAACTGAAACCCAAAAATAGGTGGAATGAGCTATTCAGCATGATACAGCTATTAAGTGTCAAAACATCACTTCAAACACAGAGCTACAGAGTACATTATGTGTGTATGTGTATGCAATGTATATGTTTGTGTAATTTTTTTCTTTTTCTCTTTTTTTTTTTTTTTTTGGCAGTCTTGACCCAAGAGAGCACTGCTTATGAATATGTATGTGAATATGAATGTGTGTATCATGGCATCTATGGAGAGAGTAAATATGTATATATACACACATATATATGTATATATACACACACTTATAGACAAATATATTCATGCATATATATTTATCCTCTTTTTTCCACTTAAATCAATATTTTTCATAAATTACTAATTTCACTAAGGCAACATTTTCCTTCAGTTTTTTCTTGTTCATCATAGAATAAAAGGCTGTTTTTAATGTTTTCTTTCCATGTGTAAATTTAATCTCATTTTTCCACTTTACATTTTAAGATTGCTGTCTGAAATCCAATTGCATTTTGTTACTTCCCCTTCCAGTTCTACAATAGGGTATTTCAATTTCCTTGCTTCTTTGGTGTTTACATGAAGAAGAGCAAATACATATTGCTATCATGCTTAAAACAAGAGAGAAAACAGGAAAGATGTGACAGAGACAGAAAAAAAAAAATGGACACAGACAGATACATAGATAGACAGGTAGAGAAAATGTCTGCCAAAAAAAAACTCAGGGAGAGATAGAGAGAGACAGAGACATTGGAAGAAAACGACCTGGAAAGAGACAGAGAAGAAAAAGCAAAGAAAGGGGGAAAAAAAGGACAAAAACTGACTGACAAAGATACAGAGAGAAAGAATGAAAGGCAGATAGAGAATGACAGCATAAGCATATTTAATCACAACATCCTGAGAAAGTGAGAGAAAGAAAAAAAAAAAACAGCAAAGAAATGGGGGGTTTCTGAAGTAATTTGTCATTTACCTGTCTTCCAATCTTTATCATGGCACGTGGCAAATAGCCAGTGAATTGTTGGAGAATATTCTGTGAATTATTCTTTTGTCTTCCCTAGAGAACTAAAAGCATTCTACTTTATGAGCAACAGTATTCCCTGAAGAAAACCTTTGCCTCCAGTTTCACAAGAAGCCTCTTAGAAGCTCATTTTCAACTATGTTGGCTGTTTAAAAGTAGGGAAAAAATAAGTATTTGCTTAACAGAATTTTTCTTTCTTTCTTTTTCTTAGAATTATGAGAGATAGAAAGAAACAGACACAGGAAGAGGTAGAAATATGTGCAGATAAATAAGGTGTGCAGAATAAACAAGTTTTTCCCATGACTGATGATATTCATAGTGACCAAGAAGGCAACCTGCCAAACCAGTGATATATCAATGTAAACACCCCTAGGGATATCTGTGGGCTACTCTGTACCTCCAACATTTGATTGCTCCCAAATAAAATGCAGTCAATAAGTCAATGAACTCTATGCATCATTGTATTAGTCCATAGGTTCATGTAATGTAAGACAAATAGGAAAAATCTGTTTGTGATCCAACAATGCTAAAAGGAGATTGCTTATACTCATTGCATGGTCACTAGCTATCCTTTTAGACATCTATGACAGGTTTTAAAAAATGACTAAAACTGGAAAAGGGATACAATAATGAATATATTATTTTTAATGGGAAGAGATAATGCCTTAGGAATTATGTATATAAAACTTAATGTCAATTTTTAAAAAAGACAAAAATTTTACTGAATTGATCTGAAACACCTGGCATAGATATCAAAGAGCACTTATCAACTCAAAGTTTGTCAAATTTGATATAGTGTTTTTTTCACATATTGTTTTTCAAGAATGTTTCTATTTCTTTCACTGATAAATGAAGGAAGGAAAAGATCTGTGCAGATCAGGAGGAAGCTGTAAAATTATTAAATGAATGAATGAATGAAAAAAATGAATAGCTGAAAACTCATATTTATATAATTACTTAAGCTTTACAAGGTAGCACATATATAATTACATTTAATTCTCACAACAATCCTGTGGTATAAATGGCTTTATTTACTCCACTTTACAATGATGGAATTGAAGACAATAGAAATATCACATGTAGCATTCAAATTTAGCAAAAATATTATTAAGAAAATGAATGAAACCATATTTGTGCTCATACAATCGCATGCTCCTAGATAGTAAGATTGAAGGTGAGGAAATAGACAAAGGTTGTTATATCTTCTCCTACTTGTCTTTGTTTATAAAAATTTGCAACTCTTTAAAAATTGACAGAATGTGAGAACTGGAAAGATACCAACAACTATCAATCCTTATCTAACTAATAATCAACTCTTCAACATTCTTACAAAATGAGAGGATATTGTTAGAAAACTTCCAATTGGCTTTTAATAATTATACATTCCCACAATTGCTATTAATAGGAAGGCTGAAGATTGAAAACATTCAGGTTTGGGATAACTGAGTTACAATAAGATAGGGTGTCCATACCAAGTCTGGCACTAATACAATGAGTTCCTAGAGCAGATGTCCACTACATTCATTAAGGAGAGGCAAATTTTCCCAAATTATATCTGGGAGTAAGTCAAAGCTCTTGTGTTGACCAGTGGTAGATGGGACATGTGACTACTACAATTTCAGAATAGTAATGATGAAAGAAAGAAAAAAAAAAATTAGGAAGGAAAGAAGGAAGAAAAGAAGGGAGGAAGGGAAGGGGGGGGAGGAAAGGAGAAAGGAAGGAAGGAAGGAAGGAAGGGAAGAAAGGAGGAAGAAAGGGAGGAAGTGAGGAAGACTATGGGAACAAGTGATCTTTTTTTATTGTTGCTTTTTGCTCCTCCCTTTTTCTCTCCTTTCCTCCCTTTTTCCATCCCTCTCTTTCATTCCTTTCATTCATTCTCTCACTCTCCCTTTCTATCTCTCTTTCCCTCTCTGGCTCTCATCCCAAATAAACCATCTTAGAAGACTGACATGTGATAGAATGGCAATATAATGTACAAAATTTAATTATATGTAAAATACTTCCCACATCCCCTATTAATTTCCTTCTTCTTTCTGTAATGTTCTGGTTAGCTTTCTGGAGGTCTTTGGACCAGCCTCCATTTCAGCTAAGGAATCACCACAAGAATAGTCAGAGATAAAGTTCAAATTCTTTATTGTCTCCTTCACAGTCTGTTTTCTTCAATTGGGGATTGACTAGCTTTCTGGAGGCCCTTCAGACAGGCCTTGGTCTCAGTAGGGAAATGAAGGAGGACAGACTAGCCACCATGGTGGTGGGAAATGGAGTGAATGTCTCTTGTCCAATCATTGTTGCATATACTCTATTATAATTACATCATCATAGCTGTCAATCTTGTAGAAGAAGTGACAATCTTTTAGAACTATATTAAGTACTATGTACATGTAAAACTAGATAACTATTGTCTTATCAATGCCACTGAGTTAACACCTTATTGTAGGACTAAATCAATCATACTGAGCCTTAAATATACTTCTCCAGAGTTCTGGCCCATTACATTTTTCTATGACCCAATTAAAGCTATAGATTCAAGATACTATTCTTTGAAATACAAGATGTTGTCTCTTACAGATTTGATAGTTTTCTCCTGTAAAGAAGCCTTCTATTTTTAAATATTCAACTGTACTACATGCTTGATATATAAATACAAGCAAACAAAGGAGTTCCTGCCCTTAATAAACTTAAATTCTGATTGGAGAATATATGACACATTCAGGAGAACAAAATTAGATGAAGAGGGTACATACACTTATCTTTTCCCTTGCTTCTACCAAGTTCCATAATCCTTTGTTTTCATTTTCTGAATCTTTCTTGACTAATTCTTCTGGCTAATTTTGAGAGATGAGACATAAGACACATAATATATTGAGATCTATATATATTATTTCAGTTTTCTACCTTCAGAATATTTTCTATGCTTTCCCAGATATTAGATTCTCTTTCAAGACCCAATACATTCTTTTTCCATAAAAAGTCCTCTGATCATTCCAGTCTCCTCAGAAATCCTATATAAATTATGGTCCTAACAATTGATTTGTCAATTAATCATGTACTGATTCATGACAGTTTCCTTTTTATTGCCCTACAATATTATTTAAATATCTTGTTCAATTTTGAAATGTTTAATTCTTATCTTTCTAGCTAGATAATCAGGTTTATTTTTTAAATAAAAATGACTATTCTCTAACTCTTGAAGTTCCTAGTAAAATGAGATAGATAGTATCTAATAAATAGGTATTAATTTGTTTTTAATTGATTTCAATGAATGCAAAATATATGTGTTTTAGATATATGTACACTGACATATGTCTGTGACATGGCATTTTACTAGATTTTTTTATATTATATGTCAGTTAATTTTTGTTGAACAAAAGATTTTGTGATGAAGATATTCAAAGTAAAAAATGCAATAATGAAATTATACAAAAAAGCTATTAATTTACTATGACAGAGTGCATCACTACCATCACAAGTCAATCAAGCAATCAATAAGCATTTATTAAGTACCTGTCATGTGCGAATCCATGTATTATATACTAGTGGGGGATATACATACAAAGGAGGATGCATAAATCTATCTTCATATCATGTATATGCCGATCACTAGTACTCTGGTTTTTGTTTAATTAATGACCTATAGTATCTCAAATCATGCTATTTGTACATGAGACTTTAGCATAGACTATCCCCACCAGTATGACTAATGATGATGATAAGACATGAAAAAAATAAATGTTTTAATGTGATTGGTCAAAAAGTTATATGGATTTTATCAGCTGAATTTGATTAATTTATTGTCTCTTAAATGATTAGAAAAGAAGAAAAAAAAATACCTGCTCCCTGGAGGTGTTTATTTGTCACAAATGGTGCTGACACATAGGGAATTTTTGAATGGTGTCATTTCCCACCAAGTTGCTTCTGCCAGAATAACTAAGAAGAAAAGGCAGCATAACACTTGCATTGGCCCTCAGAGTCATATACATCCTCTCCCACTCCTGGAGACTCGAGTTTTATCTTCCCTATATGCCACCCCCCAAAACTGCAGTAAGTACCAGTTCCCAGTTAGGTATCCAAAGAAATTCGGAACTTATTCCCTAGAAGGTTTGCAGGCCAGGCTTATTCTTCAGCTACGTCATTTATGAGATTTCTCTCACATTTTAAAAAGAAAAAAAGAGGAACAAGTATAAACAACTAGTTCTTTTGTTTACATATCTCACTAAGTCTGTTTTGTTCCTAGAGGCCAAAAGGGCAGTAATGGAAAACTTGTTTGAAAAGTTCCCAAAGTGATTACCATAGGAATTCCCTAATTAACAGAAAAGCATGTCCACAAAGGGACTTATAGTTCAACAATAATTCAGCACATACTGCACTGTATAATTATGTTGTTTCTCTAATCCCTGTTATTAGTGCCTTCATTTCTTTTTCATATTAGGTAGTTCTTTTCATGTGAGGAAGAAAAGGGAATGAACTTTAAAAATTTCCATATTGTTCAAAGTTATATGCTGTTTTTTGCAGATAAGGCAAATAGGAGCAAACTAGGTAGTTTCTTCATTTTCATATCATGCTGAATTTCATACAATATAAAATGTGCATGTCTTCTTTTCTAAAATACTCTTAATCTCCTATTCCACATTGAAGATAGAGAAAAGTGGTTATAAAGGGATGTGACATTTAGGCATTCCAGAGAGAAAAAGACAAACTATTTTTCTAAATAATTGTAATTTCAGTTTAATGCAATTTTTCCTATTTACAGATACTTTTACAGCAATATACAAATGTATACTTTTTTATAAAAATATCTTTATAGTATCAGTAAAGTTGAATATCATAACTAATAAGGGGCATTATGGTATAATTATGGATGTTATGGATGTTAAATTTAGACTGGAAAGACTCCTCAAAGTCACCTATATTATCCAAATCTTTCATTTTACTGATTAACAAACTGAAGTCCAAACTAAGGTTGTGAAATGATTTTTTCAAGGCCACAAAGATAAATGGCAGAGATGGAATTTAAACCTGACTCTTTTGATTTCAGATCCACTATTCTTTTCATTGCTTTCCAATATAGTGCTGTATTTGGCATAAAAAAAAAAAAAAAAAAAAAAAAAAAGACATGAGTATAAATCTTAACCTTGTCTTCAGCTATGTGACTTTGATAAAAAGCAACTTTTGTGAGCTACAATTTACTTATATGTAAAATGAAAGACACTGCAGAAGGAAATGGTAAAACACTTCAAAATTTTTATCAAGAAAAAAATCCATGAATAGCTAAGTTCAAGAGATCACTAAAAATTAGACTTGAATAAACAGCTGGATAACAACAAAATGAAAGAGATGGATTTTAATGATTACTATTTTTTTTTGTTTTTCATGAACTGCTTTTAAAAATCACAAAAGTGATCATAAAAAATCATATAAAGTCAAATATAAATATACAAATAATTTATGTTTATTAGTATTAATAATGTATACACATAATTTCATTTTATATGTCATTTCTTAAGGTGTTGTTAAACACTTTTTAGAGAAAACCCCCTAGATTATTTCCATCAAAAACTCTAAGTATTCTTGAATTTTTTTTTTCCTCTCAATTCCCTTGAGTTCAACCACTATCTCTATGCAGAACTCCCACATCTACGTACTCAGCCTTATCTCTTTTCTCTCGATTGTGTAGTGGACATCTAAACTTTTAATGTTCTATAGACATCTCAACTTCAAAAAGTTCAAATCTGAATTCATTAATTTCTCCTAAAACTTCCATTGTATTTGAATTGCTCATTTCTTTTGATGACACCATGATTCTGTCAAACAGATTCACAACAGAATCATTAAACTTGACCCTTTAATGTCACTCACTCCCTCTATTCAATGTTACCAAGTCTTCAATAATTATAATGATAATGTTAGCAATATAATAATGATGACAATAAAATAGTAGTTGACTTTTATATTATACTATCATATACCAGGTCATTTGTTCTTCACAACAACTCTGTGACTTAGATCTTACTAAGATCCACATTTTATAAATAAGAAAACTAATGCTGACAGACTTTCTGACTTGTCTAAAGTTACATAGCTGGTAAGTGTCTGGAACAGATTTTTAAATGCGGGTCATTTTGACTCCAATTTCAGTGTTTATATATATATATATATATATATTTATTCTTTGTTTGCAACTCTTGAATCAAACATCCCTTCATTCCCTCCCTCAAATATTTGAGGCTATGTCCTCATCACTGTTTGCTTGATATTAGTTTCCTTACAGCCAAGTTCTTAGTTCTACAATTCATCCTACATATAGTAGACAGATTTTTTTTCCTAAGCTGTCCTTATATATTTTGGATCTTTTACCTCTTCATTTCTTAGAATATATAACTCCTTTAAAGATTGATTTCACTTGACACTTCCTCTAAGAGATAATATAAAATGTTTTCTATTGCTGTGATCTGTTCTATTATATGAAACTTATTTTGTAATTGTTTTGAATATATCTTCTATGTACTTGTCTGTATATACACCATACTTTTTAAGCACAATGTGAGTTCTCTGGGAATAAGAATTGTCTTAGGTTTTTCCTTGAAATCATCTGATTCTGGTATAGAGTGAAGTCAATAATAAAGGTTTGTGTGCCAATTTATTAACCTGCTACTTTCTACAGAAAACATTTCCTGTATTCTCTCATTATTAATGGTCAACTTCTATTAAAACTATTTTCTATGTAATTGTAAAGATAAAGGTTATTTGGGGGTATATGTTGACAAATGGTTAACAACTTGGAAAAAGAGATACATGGGCATGTACATACACACACACATACACACACACACATACACACACACATATATATACAGTATGCATATATGTAATATACTCTATATATTTAACTATTATTCATATATTTAAATATGTTAAGTTTAATATGAATTACTAACATTTTCTTCAGTTCAAAAATCAATAAAACAATATTTCTAGGTTTGATATGCAGCACTTGAAAACTTTTGAGGTAGAAATACTCACACTGAAATTTTAACAATCAGCTCTCAGGGTTAAAGCTAGCTTCAACACAACTCTGGTGGCATGTCTGTCACATATATACATTTACACAAACACAAACAAATCTATTGCACACATATATACACATACATTAAAATATTAACTCCTTCAAGGAAATAATTTTGTGTTTGCATCCATAGTAATCAGCATAGTACTTTGTACATAATGAGAACTGAGCTAAATACTCATTGAACTGAATTGAACTATTGGGGACTATATGTAAATATTATATCCACCTACCCAACCACATTAAATATAAGCTATTTAAGGTAAATGATTGTTGAGATCATATACATAAAAAATAGTAAAATCTCATGTAAGTAGTGAATACTGAATAAATATAAGTATTTATATTAAATTCAGTATTAAATACTTAATAAAATAAATTATATGCATTTAAGAGCCAATGCAAATTTGTAGCTGGTTTCACATTAAAGTGTTGAGAAATCACTATGTTATTAAAAGTATATTTTATATATTGAAATCCATCCATTATAATAAAGAAAACAAAAAAAGTTAAAAGGATAAAACTAAGTAGCATATTGAAAACATTGATATTGTGTGCAGCTTTTCACCCATATTTCCTCAATTTTGTAAAGTTGGAGTTAATGGCTTCTCATATATCTTCTTTGGTGCCAAGATTGGTTATTTTAATTTTTCAGCATTATATTTTAATATTTGTCATGCTTTTGGTTTTGTTGTTGTTCTTGTTCTTGTTGTTTCCTATACCTCCTCTTCCTCCTCCTCCTCTTCCTCTTCTTCTTTCCCTTTACATTCTTATAGTCATTTTACACAAACATTTCCTGGTAAGAAGTTACATACTTCACTCTGCAACAGTTTATATCTTCCTGTGTATTTCTTTATTCATTATATTTTTAAATCTCATAACACATACCATTCCAGAAAATTCATGACTACATATTTAAACATTTTATAATTGATAGGCATCTGTTTCTATTTCTTTGCTACTCTAACATTACTATACATATTATGACACACATGGGTTTTTTCTGTAATTGAAAGTAGCAGTATATGTTAATACCATTAGTTGATAGTTCAGTAGTATTTTTACCATATAAGAGGGAAGGATACATTTTTGTAGACATACCACATTGCTAATATATATTGAATATATAGTCATCACGACCCTTTTTAGATGAACTATTGTTGAGTGATGTCTTTTTGTGAAGATTATTTTTTCTTTAAAATAAGTTCATGTCATTACATTGATATCTCTTAAAATGTTATTTTGTTAGTTTGGACTTATGATTCTAACTGGAAAGAAGCCATTGATTCTGGTTTCTGTTCTTTTCTGCAAAGTTATCAAACTCAAAGAAAGAGAAAACCATAAAATATCATCTATGTTTTTGTTTTGTTTTTTAATCTATTTTGTTAATCATGTTCCAATGAATATATATATATATATATATATATATATATATATACACATACATATAAACGAATCTAGAAAATGACAATCTCCAAGTTTGCAGTGTATACACACTGATACACACACATATATGTATATATACATATATAATTTGTATGATGTAATAAATATTTTCCTCTAATACTTTAATAAAACATTTTTATCAAAATACATTGTTGACCTCTGTCACCACCTATTTAAAGTTTTAGTGCACTTTTAGTCCAATTTACTTTTTCTTTTCTAAATGATGTCTTATTCTCTTTGAGGTTTTAGATCATGTCTTATATTTTTCTATTATCTTCCATAAAATGCATCATTGTTCTGCATACACAATAGACATTAATTCTAAACTTGCTATGGCATATTACAGCAAAACAGGTATTAACTTTGAATTCACTTCTTTCCTGAGTTTTAAGCATGATGCTATACTGTCTAGCACAGCTTTAACTTTTCTGACAGTCAGAAACTAACTTCATGAAAACTAAATGAAAATTATAATAGTTACACTGTAAGCCTTGCAGTATTATTATTGTTAGCATATAATGTGACAATGAGTGTGATGATATTTTTTTCACAACAGAACAAAATGCTTGCTGAGACACCTTCCTCAACTATTATGCTTGCCAGTAAAAAAACTAAACAATAACAACATTAAATACAAAAACCTTTAGGAAATAAAAAGAGAAAGTGATACTACCTTCAATGATACATTACATTCATTAAAGTCATATAAGAAACAGAATTCACAATATTTTGTGGCATTGCAAACATTCTTGTTATTGAATATTAACCTTTAGACAATATGCAGTAATAAGTGATTTCTATATAATAATAACTGACATTGATTTAGCATAATATAATTTACAAAACATTTTTCTTTATTTTGAACACTTCTATTTATTTAAAACTTAAATACAAAATAGAACAAGAAAAAACAAAACATTGCTATGGACACAGCAGATCTAACAGAGGTTACAAAATACAAAACAAAAAAATTTTCATTTCAAGAAATACTACACATTTTGTTCAGAGTTTTCTATATTTTTTCGATTGTTACAGATTTTAGTTTGTTCTTTGCTGTGCATTTTTTACTTCATTCTTTTTCGTCCATTGCTCTCCAACTCTTCCGCCAAGGCTACAATAAGTATGACTGTATGTGTGTATATAGCTGTATCTATTTCTTTCTATCCATGGACATATGTGTTTGTATGTATATATATATATATATATATATATATATACACACATGCATAAACACATTTACACATATATAAAATGCATACATGCAAAGAAAGATATATACATATATAGTATAAAATACACATACACACTATATATATATCTATATATCTATCTATAGATAGATATATATATATATACGCACACATATATATGCACACATCTATAGATAGATAGATATATATATATATATATACGCACACATATATATGCATTTATATAAGATTTATTTGTTCTTTGCTTCTCTGATGGTATATATAACTTCTTCCTTCACAAGTTCATGTTTTTCCATATTTTTTCCAACTCATTTCCTAATATATTTGACCTTTTATTGTCTAGTTATTTTAAGTAGTTTAAAATAATATTGATTAATATGGCCATTATATAATGCAGTTTCACTATTTTTCTTTTAATTAAATCTAATTTAACTTTAAAATTGTGTAAGATTACTATCCCTATTACACACACACACACACACACACACACACACATAAAATTGAATTCTACTCCTGGTCTTTCTGTTTCAATATTTTATTTCCTATATTTTCCTGACTCTTCTACTTTATTTCTATCTGCTATCTTGTCCTGCTGTTAGTTAACATACCCATTCCCCCACCAAAGATCTTTACCTGATACATTCTGCCCACCTTTTCTCAAAGCTCTCTTATTTCTATCTAAATTTAGAAGACTGTTATAATCTTAGAGATGTGTTTTTCTTTTATTTAACCAAGTTCTGATGTGAGTAGAGTTCCCTAGAAAAACTCTTTTCTTATACAGTCCCCTTTCCTTATCCCCTTACCCTCTTAGTTATTTTTTTATATATAGAAGATTTTTAGATCCTGAAAGATGTGTATACACACACGTATTTTGTGTGTGTGTGTGTGTGTGTGTGTGTGTGTGTTTATTTCCCTCTTTAAAACATTCATGATATGGGTAGGATTCCAGAAGTCCAGTCCTCCTCCCTCAACTAACTACTCTGTCAGTTCTTCCTTTCTTTTTTTTCTAATAAATTTATAAATTTTAATACATATTACTTTATGAATCATGTGAGGAATGAAAAATCAGAACAAAAGAGAAAAAAAAAACATGGGGGTAGATAAAAAAAAAAAACAGAAAAAAGATGTACATCACATGTGTTGATTAAAATTCAGTCTCCTTATCTCTTTTTCTGGATAGTTTGTCCTCTTACTTCATTTATGTAAGATAATTACACTTTTTTTTTAACTTTTCCTTATACAGTTTTACTTTTTGAAATCAGAACATTCTCAACTCTATCTCAATCTTTCTTTCAAACTACCAAAGTACTAAGATAATCTTGTATGTACAGTTTACAATTCCATTTATAAAAAATAGTCATTATTTAATGCCTTATAATTGAACTTTGATGTTTACCTTATGTTTTTCTTGGATGTTGTGGTAAATTTTCTATTTATTTCAGGTCTTTTTGCTGCAAAAACTTGAACAATTAATTGAATGTCCATCTTTTTTTTTTTATCTAGGAGTATGCTTATCATTGCTGTCTATGATATTTTTATCAACAACCTCAGTTCTTTTGCTCCTTGATATATAGTGTTTGAAGACCTGAAGTATTTAAATATAGTCATTGCTAGGGCTTATGTGATTGTAATTGTGACTTCAGTGTATTGCATCTTTTTTTCTTTTTATTTATATTTTCTCCTTGAATTGTAGTTATGGAATTTAATTATGATGTTTCTATAAATTTTCCTTGTAAGTTCTCATTCAGGTGGTGATGAATGGATTTGTTTCTAACTCTATTTTCCCCTCCTGTTCTAACACTTCAGGACAATGTTCTTTAATTATTTCTTGAATCATTATATCACAACTATTTTTATAGTAGCTTTCAGGTAGTCCAGTATTCTTACTTTTTCTCTTCTTGAATTTGTTCTCCAGATCACTACTTTTTCTTATATGATTTATATTCTCTTCTATTTTTTGCAAAAAAAAAAAAATATATATATATATGTATATATATATACATATATATATATATACATATTGTTTCATTATTTCTTAGTTTCTTATAATCTCACTACCTTTGATTGCTTGATTCTAATTTTCAAGAACTCACTCTTTAAGATTCTGACATTTCTTTTTTATTTTCATAGTCCTTATATTTTTCTTAGTTTGTTATTATTTGTTTGTTAACTTCCCCCCTTAATCTCTCTCGTTTGATTTTAAATGTCTTTTTGGAATTCTGAGAAGTTGTTTGGACAGTATACCATTTGATGTTATTCTCTGAGATAGAAAAGGCTTATTGTTATTGTTTTTATTTTACTTCACTACCCCACTCTGAAGATGAATCACAGTCTTCTCTATTCCCATAGTGATATTCTGTGTTTTTTTTTTCTCCATTGCCTGCTTATTTTGTTTTAAATTCATAGCAGCTTATTATTTTTAATCATTTCTAATCCTGGGGAATGGGGGATCATGCCCTGTCCTCAGATCTTCCTTTAATTCACTCCTTTGGTCTGAAACTAAAAAAAAAAAAAAAAAAAAAAAAAAAGAACTCTACCCTACTGTAACGGCCAACATACAGTAGAATCCCTGCCTTTTTGCTTCTACACACACAGGATATATGCTGGTCTGCTTTTTGCCCAGGGTTATGTCTCAGCAAGTCAATTGGATCTGGTGTCCCTTATCAGTAGAGGTTCCTTAAATCCTTCCCTGCTGAGATATCAGTCTCTCCATAGTATCTGGGAATTGAAAATTCTTGTGCTTACTTCTCAATGTAACTAGACCCAGAACTGGCTGCTTGCTTTTTCAGTAGAATTAGTATGGAAGTATTTACACCTCACATGAGCCAAACCTCCATCTAGGGTTTTTCTTTGGATCTTCTCATTATCCCAGGTGGACCACTGTTTCCCACAAACTCTTGCTTACTTTTTAATCCCTTTACAATTTGTTCTGAAGTGCCTTTCTTGTCTTGTAGATGTGTAGAGAGATTGAAATTTTCTGATCTACTCCACAATTTTTCAAGAATGCTTTGCAAGACTCCTCTATGCTTCATAAATCTTCTATTAGTAGGAATTTCAAACACAATATTCCATGTTTTTTGCTGCAATGGTTTAGATTTCATCTATTTTGGATTAATTAAAAGGTTAATTACAAATAGAGAAGTCTAATGATGTAGCTGGGTAAATCTTTTGCCACTTAAAGTCTTTTTTTTTTTTTAAATAGCTTTTTATTTACAAGTTATATGTATGGGTAATTTTACAGCATTGGCAATTGCCAAATCTTTTGTTCCCCTCCTTTCCCCCATCCCCTCCCCTAGATGGCAGGATGACCAGTAGATGTTAAATAAATTAAACTATAAATTATATACACAATAAGTATACATGACCAAACCGTTATTTTGCTGTACAAAAAGAATCAGACTCTGAAATATTGTACAATTAGCTGTAAAGGAAATCCAAAATGCAGGCAGGCAAAAATACAGAGATTAGGAATTCAATGTAATGGTTCTTAGTCATCTCCCAGAGTTCTTTCGCTGGTTCATTCATAGCTGGTTCAGTTCATTACTGCTCCATTGGAACTGATTTGGTTCATCTCATTGCTGAAGATGGCCAGGTCCATCAGAATTGATCATCATATAGTATTGTTGTTGAAGTATATAATGATCTCTTGGCCCTGCTTGTTTCACTCAGCATCAGTTCATGTAAGTCTCTCCAGGCCTTTCTGAAATCATCTTGTTGGTCATTTCTTACTGAGCAATAATATTCCATAATATTCATATACCACAATTTATTCAGCCTTTCTCTAGTTGATGGGCATCTATTCAGTTTCCAGTTTCTGGCCACTACAAAGAGGGCTGCCACAAACATTCATACACATACAGATCCCTTTCCCTTCTTTATGATCTCTTTGGGATAAAAGCCCAGTAGTAAACTGCTGGGTCAAAGGATATGCACAGTTTGATAACTTTTTGAGCATAGTTACAAATTGCTCTCCAGAATGGCTGGATGTGTTCACAATTCCACGAACAATGTATCAGTGTCCCTGTTTTCCCACATCCTCTCCAACATTCCACATTATCTTTCCCTGTCATTCTACCAGTCTGACAGGTGTGTGCTACTTAAAGTCTTAATGACCTTCATTGGGGCACTGAAGAATTTGAATAAAGGTCTTTCTAACAACCAGTCTTGGGATTTATGCTCTACATCATACTGCTCTTTCCTTGCTATCACACCTTGAGAATAATTTACCCAAAGATAACAAATATTTACTTACCACTTTCTATGTACCAAGCATTGTAGTAAGTGTTATGGATATAAAAACAACAAAAAAGCTACTCCTGTCTTTAAGGAACTAAATACTAATAGAGGATGGCAAGAGATAAAGATGATTCATAAACGATGTGGGAGGATAAGGTACCCTTTTGAGGGATATTGTGGCACAATCTATAGAATGCAGAGCATAGCTTGCAGGGAAATAAAACATGGGCAAACAATTTCCAAACAGAGACTGAAGAAACTTGCCAAAAGAAGACAATGCAGAGAGATAATCGACTGTGAGAAGGCTCCATTCTAAGAGGGAATTTTCAAGATGAGAAAGAAAGATCAACAATGGAATGAAAATTTTGTGTTCTACTCTTTGCTGGGAAAGATATTCTCTTTAATTGCCTCAGTGCTCTTAATATTTTTGGATGATAGCTATTTTTCTTTAGGAACAAAATCCTATAACTGGAAATTAGTATGGCAGAAATTAGGCAAGGACCCACGCTTAACACCATATACCAAGATAAGATCAAAATGGGTCCATGATCTAGGCATAAAGAACAAGATTATAAATAAATTAGAGGAACATAGGATAGTTTATCTCTCAGACTTGTGGAGGAGAAAGAAATTTGTGACCAAAGATGAACTAGAGACCATTACTGATCACAAAATAGAAAATTTTGATTATATCAAATTAAAAAGCCTTTGTACAAACAGAACGAATGCAAACAAGATTAGTAGGGAAGCAACAAACTGGGAAAACATCTTTACAATTAAAGGTTCTGATAAAGGCCTCATTTCCAAAATATATAGAGAACTGACTCAAATTTATAAAAAATCAAGCCATTCTCCAATTGATAAATGGTCAAAGGATATGAACAGACAATTTTCAGATAATGAAATTGAAACTATTACCACTCACATGAAAGAGTGTTCCAAATCACTATTGATCAGAGAAATGCAAATTAAGACAACTCTGAGATATCACTACACACCTGTCAGATTGGCTAAGATGACAGGAAAAAATAATGATGAATGTTGGAGGGGATGCGGGAAAACGAGGACACTGATGCATTGTTGGTGGAGTTGTGAACGAATCCAACCATTCTGGAGAGCGATCTGGAATTATGCCCAAAAAGTTATCAAACTGTGCATACCCTTTGATCCAGCAGTGTTTCTATTGGGCTTATACCCCAAAGAGATACTAAAAAAAGGAAAGGGACCTGTATGTGACAAAATGTTTGTAGCAGCCCTGTTTGTAATGGCTAGAAACTGGAAAATGAATGGATGCCCATCAATTGGAGAATGGCTGGGTAAATTGTGGTATATGAATATTATGGAATATTATTGTTCTGTAAGAAATGACCAACAGGATGAATACAGAGAGGCTTGGAGAGACCTACATGGACTGATGTTAAGTGAGATGAGCAGAACCAGGAGATCATTATACACTTCGACAACGATATTGTATGAGCATGTGTTCTGATGGAAGTGGATTTCTATGACAAAGAGACTTAACTGAGTTTCAATGGATAAATGATGGACAGAAACAGCTACACCTAAAGAAGAAACACTGGGAAACAAATGTGAACTATTTGCATTTTTGATTTTCTTCCCGAGTTATTTTTACCTTCTGAATCCAATTCTCCCTGTGCAACAGGAGAACTGTTTGGTTCTGCAAATATGTATTATATCTAGGATATACTGCAACATATTTAACATATATAGGACTGCTTGCCATCTTGGGGGGGGGGTGGAGGGAGGGAGGGGAAAAAACGAAACATAAGCGAGTGCAAGGGATAATGTTGTAAAAAATTACCCTGGCATGGATTCTGTCAATACAAAGTTATTATTAAATAAAATAAAATTAAAAAACAAACAAACAAACAAAAAAGGAACAAAATCCTACTTTAAGAATCGCAGGTATAAAAAAATCCTAGAATCAAAACTCTTACATGTAAAAATGATTTTCCATCAAAATAGGAATAAAAAGATAAAATTTTAACATTTAATATCACATTAAAATGATATGAATTATTTAACTAAACTATCAAGAAAGTTGTAACATGTCTCAGAAATGTGACGAAGATGCAAGTTGGAGACAATTGGGTTCTTGAAACATATTTTTTGTTCTAGCATTTAAAATGCCTCATAAAGTCGTACTTTTTTGTTTTTCCCAAGAAATGTTCAAAGAGGTTTTTATATGTCCTAGCTCTTTGTTCTCAGATGTTTGTAATAAATAATGAGCATAATTCTGCTGATTTCATTGCTTGTATCTCCAAAATAATTAATAGATGATTTTCGACTGACTGTGGGTAGGAGTGGGTGATGACTTGTGAAGTGACACATCTGAAATAATCAGTTTCAGGTTCACAGTACATCTGGTTGGAAAGAAGTCTGTAGTTTTGATGATCTTCCTCAGCAGTGATAATCACTGTGTTGTTCCTCTATTTCCCTGAAATTTCAACCCTGGTGATAAAAAGAATACCCATTTTCCTTAGAAAGTTCAACAATTTGGTGCTTTTTTTTCTCCTACAAAGCAAGAATTTTGCTTTTTCATCAGTTATTGTTTCTGTTTCATCAGGCAACCTTCTTAGCCCCCTGCATAATGAAAGCTATTCACGTCTTGGTGTAAACACTAATTGGCAGGAAAGAAGTTTTCAAAGGGGAGGAGGTCAATGATGATGGAAGAATTAAAAAAAATGTTCAATGAGAGTTAAGAACAAGAATCTCAGTGCTGACAAGAGTTCTGAGGGGACCAGGAATGTTTAGCATTATCACAAAGACAGAAAAAATACTGATAGAGGCTTGTAGTGAGCAGGGAATTTTCCTCCTGTATATACATCTGCAGGACATTTAAAAATACATTTCACTAATGCATTATGTTTTTACATTATAAACATTTCTATATACAAACTCAACTTCCTAATACTACTAGGAATTCAATGCTCTTTCCTAAAAAACACACCTAAGCAAAACCAAAAGGCACATTGTATCTAATAATATATGTGATATTTGACCCTGTAGATTTTATATTTCCCTTTTACTGAAAGACAAAGGCTGGTTATTTTAGTTTACTTTGATTCACCTTTTCTTTTAGTTTTCATTTTAATTGCATTTCTGCTATTACTGACTTATTATCATAAGATTCTGCTTTGACTGTGTATTAATTATTTTTAAGTTTTTTTCTTGATTTAACAATATATATTTCTTATAGAGTATAAATGTAGATTTAGAAAGGATGATAAAAAGCATCTAATTTAATCCCCCCATTTTAGGGATGAGTAAACTGAGTCTCATTAAAGTTTAGTGTACTACTCAAAGATTATTGGTAGTAAGTAGAAGAACTGGTATTCCAAAGAAGGTCCTATTGTCCCCAAATCATTTCCCTTTCAATCTAGAAGTATTTATAAAACATCTACTAAATCCTGAGCCTATAAGTGAAATGACTAAATAATGCCTAATGAGAATATCTGGCTAATGACAAAATGCATCTATTCTAATGAGGAATCCAAGAATTTTGGTATAACCTCTGTGTATATGAATGCAAATGAACAAACATATATATATTCATACAATGCACATACATATAAGTAGAAACAAAATAATTATTGAGCACAATATGAGAGAGAATATGAGCAGTAAAAAAAAAAAAAAAATCTGTGTCTATCTTGGTTTTTGTTCCTGTTTCTGTCTTTCCACACATACCCTATATACTACTATACCATTAGTTCATATGTAATGTTCGTTTTTATGTAAGGCTGTATTTCATTGTCTCACTAGTATATACTTCTTTTCTATAATAGACAAGAAGATATTTGTAGTAAAAAATTGTTTGATGATTCTTTAGAATACTTACTACCTGTATATGCATAGCACATTGTGGATCAATTTTTGTCTATATATGGATTGAATGACTAAGAGAGTATTGCCATGGGCAATAGCTGGTGGTGAGGGAGACCTGAGGAGAGGAAGAAAAAAAAAAGATAAAGAAAAAGAACATTTGTTACTTTAATTAGACATTTTAATGAAACATGGTAGGTTGTTCTCACATGTTTAGACACTCAAAACAAAACTATTTTATTGTCAAAAATGAGATTTAAAAATTCCTTGGAAACATCCTTTGCTATTTGCCTTTCTAAACTATCAGTAAAATGAGCTTTATGTAACAAATGAAAAGTGTTTATTGTTTTACAATCTATTTATATCATCACTTCCATTTTTAGAGAACCAGTATTTGCTTGACATCTATTTTTATGCGACAGCTGTCAATCAGATCAAGTTAGAAGCCATTCAAGTATCGAGAAAGAAATACAGAAATAAACAAAAGAAAAAGGATTAATCAAGGAGATTTTTTCATACTTGAGTAATTTTTTTTTTTATTGCTGACATTGTATCAAAATCAAAATGGAATTGAAAAGGTTTGGACACTTTTTCACTTTCAAAATGTTTTGTAAGGGTTTATTTTATTTTATTTAAAACTAAATTTTATTTTTAAATCAACAATAACTCATCTACTTTCATTTATTTCTATTTATTCTAATCATATACCATCCCCAAAGTGGGAAAAAATTTTACATAGACGTGTGTATGTGTGTATCTCATATCATATCATAGTTTGAAACTTTAATCCATTATATCTGTCATTTGTCTCTAGGAAGTAGGCATCATATTGTAACATTGGTTTTCTGGCATCATTAATAGTGATTTTTTATGACTTTTAAAGGTTGCTTTCCCCTTAATATTGTTTGTTATTATTTAAAATATTTTCCTAATCTCACTTTTCTCTGTTCAAGCAATCTACCCAGATTGGTCTGAAACCAATCCTTTCATAATATCTTAACAAATAGTAGAATTTCATTACATTTATATTCCATATTTGTTCAATGATTCAAATCTTTGCAATTATAAAAAAAAAGTTATAAATGTTTTTGTTCATATCAGTCCTTTCCTTTTTTTAAATGTTCTTTGAAGTGTGAGGCATAGATTTTGTAATAGCTCAAATTATGCAAAGTTTAGTAAATATGGGGTTATGATCCCAAATTGGAAACCAAAATGTCTATTCTAATTCAGTGTATAACCAATAACACAATACTGTGCTTGTTTTCAGCTGCAATTAGGGGCTCTTTTAGCTAGAGCTAATGATGCCATGATGTGTAACTTAAGTAGGGTCGAAGAGTTGCTTTTACTACAGTGATTTACGGTGAATAGAGATGCCTCTAAGCATCACATAATTATGTCAATAGAGTATGAGTCATTGTAGAATAGAGTAAAAGTATTTAAAAGAATTTCTGCCCTCACCCAATCTTGATATAGTATCTCCTGGCCAAGGAGTATACTGACAGCTCATCAGGAATAGATCATGTCCAATTATACTTATTTCTGTTTTTGAGAAGTTAACTAGACTGTTAGATTATGGAAGTGTGGAAAACATACCATACCTAGATTACAGCAATATATTTGATTCACAAAGCTCCATTATAGGAAAGTTTAGCCCAGGGGATTTTTTTTATTCCATTCATAGAACTTTACAAAGATAATCTAACACATAAATGCTGTTATGTGGAGGGCAGGAAAATGAAAACATAGTGATTTAAAGGTAAATAAAGTACTTCAAAGTTTATGTTTTTAAAAATCAATCCAAGTCATAGAATAGTTTTAATTTAGGGAAAAAATATGAATCACAATACTTTAGCCATTGTTTTTATGTTGTTTAATATAGCATAGACAATGTTGGAATCTTTCTTTAGCAGATCTATAAGTATAGTTAGAATTAAATTTTATGTATATCAATAAAATGTTGATCTATCCATTCATTTTTGGTTATGAATTTTCTAATCAGCATCTCATTTCAAACAATTTAGACTTGTCTTTAGTCTCCACTAGTTTATTACTGCATTACTGTTAATTTTCTGCTATTTTGCCCCTGTACAAGTTAGATTTTTATTTATTCTTTTCAAACAAATATGGGTTAGATGTGGATAAAGTATCATTGGACCTGGCATATGAGAGAATAAAATACAGCAATGTCCTTGTCCTAATAATTCACTAAAAAGGTAATGTAAAATAAGGCACATTCATCCAAAGGACCAGAATTATTCATCTTTGCCCAGAAAAATATTACTTTTTGAATGGATTTTCTTTTTTCCTTTATTTTGCAATCCAAAGCAGAAAAAAAAATTCAAACCACATATTCAAATCTTTCTTGAAGGAAAAAAAATATGGAAACCAATTTTTAAAGAATATTTTTAAAGATATGATTCAAGGGATATCTCCAAACTTCACTTATGAAATCATTTTTCTAGAAAAAAAGTATTATTTGGTTTAGAAACATAGGCATAGTACTTCATGTATTTGGTTCATTGCCAATAGTGAATTAAATTAAAATTATGTTTACTCTGCATGTTACACTGTCAAATGATCCAATGGGCCAGACTCTCTAACTGTGTGTAATCATATTTTTTCTATATGAACTAGAATAATTAGTATTCAAGTTGAAATATTATTAAAATATTATCAAAATAGTACCAAAATCAGAAACTGTATAATCCAAATATGAAGGAGAATCTCTTCTACAACATTCTCTATCAATTGCATTGATCCTCTACTTCAAGATCCCCATTACAAGGAAACTCAATGTTTCCTAAAAAAACTTAAATCCCTTTTCAATATATCTAATTTTTAGCATTTTTTCCTGACATTAATCCTAAAACTATGACATTGCAACATCTATATACTATCCCTACTGCTTTTCTGTGGCTCTAGGAAAAAAAAAAGATGTAATTATTCTAACCAACCATTCAAACTTGAAGGCAATAATAATATCACATAAAGACTTTATTTTCCATGGAATATATTTCCTCATTTCCTTCAGCTGATCCTCATATAGCATGATCTTTGGTCACTTCATCATTTTTATGGGTATACTTGGGAAAATACCCAACTTTTTAATGGTTCTTTCAAACTTTGGTAATCAAAACTGAATCTAAAGGACTTATGATAAAAAAATATATATATTATCCATCCCCAGAGAAAGAATTGTCCCTGTGTCTGAATACAGATTGTAGAATATTTTGAAAAAAAAAATCTTTTCTTTTTTTAGTTTATATTTCCTTTCATAACATGACTATTATGAAAATGTTTTGCATGACTACATGTGTATAATCTTCATCAAATAATTTGCCTTCTATATGAGGGGGTCTAAAGAAAGATAGCAGGAAAGAATTTGGAACTTCAACTTTTAAAAATGAACATTTAAAAATATTTTATGTGTAACAGAGAAAAATACAATGATCAGGAAATAAAAATGAGAAAAAAAGGAAATTAATTGTTAAAGGAGATAAGTTGTTCGATGTGTAAAATGAATTTTAAAATCTCCATAAACAAAATAAATGAGTTGTAAATAAAGGAATGTGAGACACCCTAAAGGGGTGTTGATCACAGTGGTTCTTGCTAAATGCCATGCTGAGCCAAAGTCTGGCAGCCATTATTCTATTTCATGATGGCAATTAAGTAGCTCAAAGAGATGAATCTACTTCTTCCAGCTACTACTATGTTTATTTATCAACTTAGTTTCAGTTTTATAGATTTGTCTTCAAGTATATTAGTAGATATTTTTCTATCAAAATCATTTCTATTGTTGAGTACTTCTCTTAGTTTTAAAAAGAAAACTATGCAAAATAAGTTGCTTTTTTGTATACATTTTATACATTCACTAATTTATTATTTTTTTTTTTACCACAGAAAATAAGTCCATGAGGGATAAAAAGTTTCAAAAACTAAAAATATATTAGCACATCATGGAAGCTGGAGTAGCTGGATGTAATGTCTTGACTAGCTCCCTGCAGGGCCTCAAGATTAATCAAAGATCTTGGTCTTAAGGGGGAGAAGTGAAGGAGGCAGGCAAACTGCTACACGGCTTGCCAAAGATGTATCCTGGAACCTGGAGTCCGGCGTTTCCAGCCTCTCTCCCCTTTGTCCTGCAGCCTAGTGACTCTGACTTCTCTCCCCCTCCCCCACTTCTAATCCTTACCTATGTTAGCTCACCACCAAAACATTCAGCAAACACCAGTGGTGAAGAAAGTCATTACATCACCATCTCATCTAAATATGTATATAGTGCCATTATTTCACATTAAATACGTAGTTAGTCTTAAGTATTCTGCTGTCTGATTCAAGCATATCTTTTCGGAGTTTCATCCCTCTATAACTAGACAGTAAGGGCAATAAGAAATCACTAGAATCAATAGGCTATTGACTTACAACAGTGTTACTTCTATTAAACCTGTGTTTTAACTAGTATATGAAAACAGAAAGATATAGATTGTCTATGTTGGAATGACAGGCTGATCCATTCTACTGCTTTTGGAAAACTCTATCATAAAAAGAGTGGAAATTATTCTGGCCCTTCCACATAAAAAAAAAAAAAAGTGGTTTTGGAGGTCTTTTTGCTCTGCATGACTATTTCTTTTTATCTCTAGGTTCACACACAAACATATATGCAATTGCTCTCTATATATTTCCACAAATATCATGCAAAAGAAAAATCATATCAAAAAGGAAAAAGAATGAGAAAGAAAACAAAATGCAATCAAAAAGCCACAAAAAGTGAAAATAATATGTTGTGGTCCACATTCAATTCCTGCTGTCCTCTCTCTGGGGGGAGGTGGCTTTTTTCATCACAAGACCAATGGAACTGGTCTCAATAATTTACTTATTGATGAGAGCCAAGTTCATCAGAATTGATCATTACATAATCTTGTGATTTCCCTGTATAATGATCTCCTGGTTCTGCTCATTTCACTTTGCATCAGTTCATGTAAGCCTCTCTTGGCCTCTCTGGAATCATCCTGCTAAACATTTCTTACAGAACAATAATATTCCATAACATTCATATACCATAACTTGTTCAGCTTCTCCAACTGATGGCATCTGCTCAATTTCTAGTTTGTTGTAATACAAAAAGGGCTACCATAAACATTTTTGCACATGTGGGCCCCTTTTCCTCCTTAATGATCACTTTAGGATATAAGCCTAGAAGAAACACTGCTGGATCAAAGGGAATACACAGTTTGATAGCCCTTTGCTTATAGTTCCAAATTGCTATGCAAAATTGCTATGCTATGCTATGCAGTTGCATCAGTTCACAACTCTACTTACAATGTATCAGAGTTCCAGTTTTCCCACATCCCCTCCAACATTTGTCATTATCTTTTCTTGTAATCTAGTGTTTGACAAACCCAAAGACTTCAGCTTTTGTGATAAGAATTCACCATTTGACAAAAAACTGCTGGGAAAATTGGAAACTAGTATAGCAGAAACTAGACATTGACCCACACTTAACACCATATCTCAAGATAAGGTAAAAAATAGGTTAATTATCTAGACATAAAAAATGATATTATAGGGACAAGTAGTTGGTGTGCTGGATAAAATAGCAACTCTGAACTCAAAAGGTCCTGAGTTCAAATCTGGATTCAGACACTTAACACTTCCTGGCTCTGTGACCTGGGAAAGTCACTTAACCCCAATTGCCTCAGCAACAACATCAACAACAAAAGAATGATATTATAAACATTATATATATATAATGTTAGAAGATTAGAAGAACATAGAATAATTTACCTCTCAGATCTATGGAGGAGCAAGGAATTTGTGACCAAAGAAGAACTAGAAATAGAGATATACCTCCACACACCTGTCAGATTTGCTAAGAAGACAGGAAAAGATAATGACAAATGTTGGAGGGGATGTGGGAAAACTGGGACCCTGATTATATAATTGACTATTTTCCCCCTGTGAGCCTAACCTATTCCACTGAATAACTACTGTATTTCTTTGCTAGTAGCAAATGGTTTTGATGACACCTGCTTTATGATACAGTTTTAGATCTGGTACAGTTGGGCCACTTACATTTGCCTTTTTTCATTAATTCACTTGAAATCCTTGCCCTTTTTTCTTCCAAATGAATTTTTAAAAATATTTTCTAGGTGAGGAAAATAACTTTTTGGGGAGTTTGATTGGTATAGCACTAAATAAATATATTACTTTAGGTAACATTGTCATCTTCATTATATTTGCTTGTCCTATCTACAAGCACTTGATATTTTTCAAATTGTTTCGATCTGACTTTATTTGTGTGGAAAGTGTTTTGTAGTTTTGCTCCTACAATTCCTGACTTTCCCTTGGAAGATAGATTCCCAAATATTTTATACTATCGGCAGTTATTTTAAATGGAATTTCTCTTTATATCTATAGCTGTTGGATTTTTTAGTGATATATAAGAATGCTGATGATTTATGTGGATTTCTTTTCTATCCTTCAACTTTGCTAAAGTTGTGGATTATTTCTAATACTGTTTTAGTTAATTCTCTAGCTTTCTCTAAGTATACCATCATACCATCAATAAAGAGTGATAATTTGGTTTCCTCTTTACTGACTCTAATTCCTTTAATTTGTTTTTTCTTCTCTTATTGCTAAAGCTAGCTTTTCTAATGCAATATTGAATAGTAATGGTGATAGTGGACAACCCTGTTTTACCCCGATCTTATCAGGAATGGTTCCAGTTTATCCCCATTCCATATGATGCTTGCTGATAGTTTTAAATAGATGCTACTGACTATTTTAAGGAAAAGTCCATTTATTTCTATACTCTCTAGTCGCTTTAATAGGAATGTATGCTGGATTTTATCAAATGCTCTTTCTGCATCTATTGAGATAATCATATGGTTTTTGTTACTTTGGTTATTGATATTGTCAATTATGCTAATGATTTTCATAATATTGAACCAGCCCTGCATTCCTGGTATAAATCCTATTTGGTTATGGTGTATTATCCTGGGGATAACTTGCTGTAAACTCTTTACCAATATTTTATTTCAGATTTTTGCATCAATATACATTAGGGAGATTGGTGTATAATTTTGTTTCTCTGTTTTGACCCTAACTAGTTTAGGTATCAGAACCATATATGAGTCATAAAAATAATTTGATAGCATTCCATCCTTTCCTTTTTTTCCAAAGAATTTTAAATTAATTGTTCTGTAAATGTTAGGTAAAATTCAAATGTAAATCCATTGGTCCCTGGAGATTGTTTTGTAGGAAGCTGACTAATTGTTCAATTTCTTTTTCTAAAATGGGACTATTTAAGTAATTTGTTTCTACCTCTGATAATCTTGGAAATTGATATTTTTGCAAATATTCTTCCATTTTACTTAGATTACATTTATAGGCATATAATTGAGCAAAATAGTTCCTAATTATTGCTCCAATATTTTCTTACTTGATGAAAAGTTCATCTTTTTTTTTCTTCTAATACTAATAATTTGATTTATTTCTTTCCTTTTTCAGTTCAAATTAACCAAAAGTTTATTTGTTTTGTGGGGTTTTTTTTTTCATAAAACCAGTTCTTAGTTTTGCTTATTAATTAAAATTTTCTTAACTTTCAATTTTATTATTATTATGTTCCCATTTTGTTTTCAGAATTTCAGATTTGGTATTCACTTGTTAGTTTTTAATGTGTTCTTTTTTTTAGCTTTTTTAATTGCATGACTAGTCCATTGATCTCTTTCTCTCACATATGCAAGTAAATATATAGAAATATAAAACTTCCCCAAGAACTGCTTTGTATTATTCCCATAAATTTTGGTATGCTCTCTCATTATTCACATTCTCTAGGATGAAATTATGATTTATGATTGGTTGTTTTACCCATTTATGATCATATTATTTAGTTTCTATTTAAGTTTTGCTCTATTTCCCCTTTGCTTTTTATTATATTTGATTCATATTGTATCATTATCTGGAAAAGATTCATTTACTATTTCTGCCTTTCTACACTTGATATTGAGGTTTTATGCTCTAATATATGGTCAGTTTTTGTATAGTTTCCATGAACTGCTGAGAAAAATATTTACTCCTTTCCATCTGCATTCAATTTTCTCCAAAGATCTATACCACCTAATTTTCTAAAATTCTATTTACCTCCTTAAATTCTTTCTGATTTATTTTGTGATTTGATTTATCTAGTTATGAGAGAACAAGGTTGAGATCCCTCACTATTATAGTTTTGCTTTCTATTTCTTCTTGAAATAGAAACCTCTTAACCATCTCTCTTAGAATTTAGATGTATATCAGATGGTACATATACGTTTATTGCTTCATTATCTATAGTACCTTTTAGCAAGATATAGTTTCCTTCCTTATCTCTTTTAATTAAATCAATTTTTCCTTTTGCTTGATCTGAGATCAGGATTGCTGCCCCTCCCCTTTTTTTTTTTTTTTACTGCACCTGAAGCACTATAGATCCTTCTCCAGAATTTTACTTGTATTCCATATATATCACTTCACTTTAATTAAATGTGTTTCTTTTAATCAGAATATTGTAGGATTCTGGTTTTTAATCCAGTCTACTATCTACTTCAGTTTTATGGGAGAATTAATCTCATTCACATTTATAGTTCAAATGACTAATGGTATTTCCTACCATCTTATTTATCCCAAGTTATGCTTCTCTTTCCTTTGCCCCTTTGCTTTTTTCCCAATATTTTGTCTCTGACCACTATCTCCCTGAAACAGCCCTCCTTCTTTACAGTCCCTCCCTCTTTCTTAGACTTTCCCTCTACTATCTCTGTTTTCCTTTCTATTAGTCTCCCCTTTTCTTTTTCCCTTTCCACTCCCATGTTTCTATGGGTGAGATAAGTTTCACTCTGAACCCAAATATTTCTGATATTTTCTCTTTGAGTCAAATGTAATGAGAATAATTTTCATACAGTGTTCATCTCTCCACCTTCTTTCCTTCATATTTAATAAGCCTTTGCCTCTTCATGAAATGCAATTACCCTCATTTTATCGCCATTTTCCTCTTTTTCCCCTTCTCACCTCTATTTTTTTTTTTACATTGGCATGGTACAATCAAATTAGGCCTGCACTCTCTATTTATACCCATAATGGAGATATAGTTCTCAAGAGTTCTTTCCTTTTTACCTTTTTATGCTTCTCTTGTGTTCTGTATTAGAAGATTAATTTTTTTTTGTTGTTCAGCACTTATGTCATTGAATGACCATCTTCTTCCTTGAAAGATAATGCTTGTTCATTTTTTTGTTTGTTTGTTTTTTTCTGTATAGTTGATTCTTGGCTCTAATCTAAGTTCCATGGCCTTTTAGAATATCAGATTCCAGGCCATTTTGATCCTTTAAGGTGGAAGTTTCTAGGTCCTGGGTAATCCTGATTGTGGCTCCTCCTTATTCAAATTGTCTCATTCTGGCTGCTTGCAGTATTTTATCTTGATTAGATAATGCTGAATTATCTACAGCTACAATATGTTTTGGAGTTTTCATTTTTCAGTCTCTTTCAGGAGATAATCAATGAATTCTGTGAATAGCTATTTTCCTGTCTGGTTCTAAAGCAGTAGAGCAGTTTTCCTTGATGATTTTCTGAATGATGATGTCTATGTTCTTCTTCTTCTTTTTTTAATCATGGTTTTCAGGATGTCCAATTATCCTTAGATTGTCTTTCCTGGATCTATTTTCCAAGTCAGTTGTTTTTCCATTGAGATATTTTTTTTTCCTATTTTTTCATCTTTTTAGTTTTGCTTGACTGATTCTTGATGTTTCATTGAGTCATTCATTTCCATTAGTTCACTTCTACTTTTTAGTGAATTATTTTCTTCAGGTACCTCTTTTAGCTTCTTTTATATTTGGCCTATTGCATTTTTAAATGACTTGTTTAGTTCAATGGATTTTTTTTTCATTTTACAAATTCTGTTTTTCATTGAGTTGTTTTCTTTTTCCATTTTGTCAAATCTATGTTTATAGAGTTATATGCTTTTTTCCATTTTACTAAATGTATTTTTAGGGATTTTGTTCAGATAATTTCTATGATTCCTTTTCTAAACCCTTTTGCAAAGTTCTCATTTCCTTTTCCAAATTTTTCTTTTGAATCTCTTTTAAGATTCTCTTTGAATTCTTCCACAAGAGCATTCCTATCACCCTTTGGGTCTTCATTTGGAGATGATCTGCTTTTTAATGTCCTCAGGGTTTGAAATCGGTTCTATTTCTCCATAAAAAATTATATATGGTCATAGTTTTTTTATTTTTCTTTTTTGCTCATTTTTTTAAAGAATGACCTCAGCTTTTAGGGAAAAGGAGATTGTCCAACCTTCCTCTACAGGTGACAGTGGTTGTTCAATGCTTATTAACTTCCAGTGCTAGGTGGGCATGTCTAGGTCCCACACTATTCTGGGGTTTAGGGGCTCACTATTTGCCTTTTATATTTGTGTTGGATTTCTTGCAGCTCTTCTGTTGATCTACTGGCTTGAAAACAGGACAGTTTAGCCAAAACTACTATAGCTTGTTCCCATTATATTCCCTTGCAGGTGGGGCCTACATTTGTCTATATCTGTTCATTGTGCCTGAACTGGTTGCCTCCTTCTAGGCCCTTTTCTAAAGTTCTTCCAAAATTGTTACACTCCAAATACTTGTGGGTTCTTTCACTCCAAAACCCTTTCAGAGACTTGATTTAATGTTGATGTGAAGGATATTAGAGAGCTCAGATAAAGCAAGTCTCCTCTCCACTATCTTGGCCCCATCCCCTCAAGTTATGTGTTATCTTGACTGTGTCTTCACTATATTGGATTTGTTTCTTTCTGGATGCTTTCAATATATTCTCCTTGACATGAGAATTCTGACAATTCGTTAAGATATTTCTTGGATTTTTTATTTTAGGATATATTTAAAGAGGTGAACAGTAGATTCTTTCAATTTCTGTTTTGCCCTCTGGTTCCACAATATCAGGGCAATTTTCTGTGATAATTTCTTAAAGAGTGATATCTAGGCTTTTTAAAAATTATTGCTTTCAGTCATTTCAATATTTTTTTAAAAATTAATTTTCCTGGATTAATTTTCCAGGTATTTTTTTTTCACATGAGACATTTTTTTTCTATTTTTCTTTTTTTATTCTTTGTGTAGAGCATACTCTTTTCCAAGTTTCAAGAAATTTGTGCAGTTGTTTTCAAAGATACTTCTATCCATCACTTCTACTTATCTGTGTTCTGCTTTGTGAGTAGAACTCCCTGGAGCTATAAGAAAGGGCTCTGCTCCATGTGATTTCAAACTTAGTTATTCTTGTGCTACTTTTTTAGCTGAGACGGTCACCGTGAACAGTGACCTGGTTCTGAAGATGGGCAAAACAGTCCTCCCTCTAAGTTATTGAAGAGACCACTGTAATCACTTATGATCCCTTTACGATTTGTGAACGTAGAGTTCCAGAAGCAGTCATTGCTGCTTTTTGTTCAGTGACATCCAACACCTACCTCCTGATTTTCTGTGGCCAGATCTTGCCCTGCATTGGACTGTTTTTTTTTTTTTTTTTTTTTCTCTTACCCTGGTGTAACAGACCTTTCCTGACAACCTCCTAAGTTGTCGTAAGCTAGAAAATTGCACTATTCTGTATTTTTGTGATTTTTACCTTTATAGAAAATTTAGGGCCATATTTTAAAGATATTTGGATGTGAGTCCTTACCATCTTAGCTTCACTTCCCTTACACAAGGCTAAAATAAAACTTAAATAAGGTAACATATTTTTTTTTTTTGAAAACAAAAAGTTTTTTATTGTAGTTATTTTATTTTTAGCTTGTAATTTACTAACCCCCTCAAACTTTTTCATGTAAACTTTTCATATTGCTCTTATTGCTAGGCATATTAAACCTCAGGTTTTTTTTTTTTTCCTTTCTCTGCAATGATAAAGATGCTAATAATGAAACAGTTGGTTAATAAGTTATATTTTCCCTAAGATTTAAAAAAACTTAGAAGTGGGAAGTTACAGTATTTGGTAATGGTTGTCAGATGAGAATTCATAATATGACAGATGAATAATACCAAATGCATTTGATCTTTCCATTGGCAAGTTTTAGCTAAGAATAAAATAGTCACACGTGCTGTTAATTATTAAGTAACTGGGTACCTTTTAGCAAATTATCTTTTCTTATCCACTATAAGGAATCCTAAAAAATGGATTCAGAGCATGCCAGTGAACAATTTAGTTCCACTGAGGAGCTGAGATCACGGGATCAAAGTTTCAATAAACAGTCTCACTTTTTTTTTCTAATTCTGAACTTTCATCCCTTGAAAATAGAATGTTATACAATATAATTGTTCTCTAAGAAGCAATCAGCAGGATGATTTCAGAGAGGCCTGGAGAGACTTACATGAACTGATGCTAAGTAAAGTGAGCAGAAACAGGAGATCATCCCTAGGATAATACACTATGACCAAGTAGGATTTATACCAGGAATGCAGGGCTGGTTCAATATTAGGAAAACTATTAGCATAATTGACTATATCAATAACCAAACAAACAAAAACCATATAATCATCTCAATAGATGCAGAAAAAGCATTTGATAAAATCCAACATCCATTCCTAATAAAAACACTTGAGAGCATAGGAATAAATGGACTTCTCCTTAAAATAGTCAGGAGCATATATTTAAAACCTTCAGTAAGCATCATATGCAATGGGGAAAAACTGGAACCCTTTCCAGTAAGATCTGGAGTGAAGCAAGGTTGCCCACTATCACATTATTATTTAATATCGTATTAGAAACACTAGCCTCTGCAATAAGAGTCAAGAAAGATATTAAAGGAATTAGAGTAAGCAATGAGGAAACCAAACTATCACTCTTTGCAGATGATATGATGGTATACCTAGAGAACCCCAGAGATTCTACTAAAAAGCTATTAGAAATAATTCATAATTTTAGCAAAGTAGCAGGATACAAAATAAATCCCCATAAATCCTCAGCATTTTTATACATCACCAACAAAACCCAACAGCAAGAGATACAAAGAGAAATTCCATTCAGAATAACTGGTGATAGCATAAAATATTTGGGAATCTATCTAACAAAGGAAAGTCAGGAATTATATGAGCAAAATTACAAAAAAAGTCTCCACACAAATAAAATCATACTTAAGTAATTGGAAAAATATTAAGTGCTCTTGGATAGGCCGAGCGAATATAATAAAGATGACAATGCTCCCTAAACTAATCTATTTATTTAGTGCTATACCAATCAGACTTCCAAAAAAATATTTTAATGATCTAGAAAAAATAACAACAAAATTCATATGGAACAATAAAATGTCGAGAATCTCAAGGGAATTAATGAAAAAAAAATCAAATGAAGGTGGCCTAGCTGTACCTGATCTAAAATTATATTATAAAGTAGCAGTCACCAAAACCATTTGGTATTGGTTAAAAAATAGATTAGTTGATCAGTGGAAAAGGTTAGGTTCACAAGATAGAATAGTCAACTATAGCAATCTAGTGTTTGACAAACCCAAAGATCTTAACTTTTGGGATAAGAATCCATTATTTGATAAAAACTGCTGAGATAACTGGAAATTAGTGTGGTAGAAATTAGGCATGGACCCACACTTAACACCATATACCAAGATAAGATCAAAATGGGTCCATGACCTAGGCATAAAGAACGAGATTATAAATAAATTAGAGGAACATAGGATAGTTTATCTCTCAGACTTGTGGAAGAGAAAGAAATTTGTGACCAAAGATGAACTAGAGACCATTACTGATCACAAAATTAAAAAAAAAATTGATTATATCAAATTAAAAAGCCTTTGTACAAACAAAACTAATGCAAACAAGATTAGAAAGGAAGCAACAAACTGGGAAAACATCTTCACAGTTAAAGGTTCTGATAAAGGCCTCATTTCAAAATATATAGAGAACTGACTCAAATTTATAAGAAATCAAGCCATTCTCCAATTGATAAATGGTCAAAGGCTATGAACAGACAATTTTCAGATGATGAAATTGAAACTATTACCACTCATATGAAAGAGTGTTCCAAATCACTATTGATCAGAGAAATGCAAACTAAGACATCTCTGAGATACCACTACACACCTGTTAGATTGGCTAAGATGACAGGAAAAAATAATGATGAATGTTAGAGGGGATGCGGGAAAATTGGGACAGTGATGCATTGTTGGTGGAGTTGTGAACAAATCCAACCATTCTGGAGAGCAATCTTCAATTATGCCCAAAAAGTTATTAAACCGTGCATACTCTTTGATCCAGCAGTGTTACTTCTGTGTTTATATCCCAAAGAAATACTAAAGAAGGGAAAGGGACCTGTATGTGCCAAAATGTTTGTGGCAGCCCTGTTTGTAGTGGCTAGAAACTGGAAACTGAATGCATGCCCATCAATTGGAGAATGGCTGGGTAAATTTTGGTATATGAAGGATATGGAATATTATTGTTCTGTAAGAAATGACCAGCAGGATGAATACAGAGAGGACTGGTGAGACTTACATGAACTGATGCTAAGTGAAATGAGCAGAACCAGGAGATCATTATATACTTCGACAACGATATTATATGAGGATATATTCTGATGGAAGTGGATTTCTTTGACAAAGAGACCTAACTCAATTTTAATTGATAAATGATGGACAGAAGCAGCTACATCCAAAGAAAGAACACTGGAAAATGAATGTGAACTATTTGCATTTTTGTTTTTCTTCCCGGGTTATTTTTTCCTTCTGAATCCAATTCTCTCTGTGCAACAAGAGCACTGTTCGGTTCTGCAAACATATATTGTATGTAGGATATACTGCAACATATCTAACATATATAGGACTGCTTGCTCTCTAGGGGAGGGGGCGGAAGGAGGGAGGGGATAAATTGGAACAGAAGTGAGTGCAAGGGATAATGTTTTTTAAAAATTACCCTGGCATGGATTCTGTCAACATAAAGTTATAAAATAAAAAAAAAGAAAAGAAAAGAAATGAAAATTTTGAAAAAGGCATATAACTCATAAAGAGAGAAATATGACAAAATGGAAAATGAAAACAACTCCCTGAAAAACAGAACTTGTGAAATTGAAAAGGTAAATAAATCCCAGGAAAACAGAATTTGTGAACTGGAAAAAAAAAGTCTGTCGAACAAAACAACTCATTTAAAAACCCATTTGGAGAAATATAAAAAGAAGTAAAAAAAGTAAATTAAGAAAATAATTCACTAAAAATCATAACTGAACAAATGGAAATGCATGACTCAAGGAGACATCAAGAATCAATCGAGAAAAAAAAAAAAAAAAAAAAACAAGAAAAGAAAAGAAAAACTCCAAGATACCTATTTGGGAAAACAACTGGCCTGGAAAATAGTTCCAGGAGAGATAATCTAAGGATTTTTGGAGTCGCTGAAAATCATGATGATAAAAAGACCCTAGGAACTATTTTTCAGAAAATTATCAAAGAGAACTACCCTGATGACATAGAAACAGAAGGTAATATAACCATTGAAAGAATTCACCTAACATCTCCTGGAAGATACCCCAGAATTAAAACTCTAAGGAATTCATGGATAAATTTATGAAAAACTATTACAAGCAGCAAGAAAAAAAGCAGTCAAACACCAAGGAGCCAAAATAAGGAGCATCATGGATCTAGCAACTTGCAATTTAAAGGATCAAAGGATCAATCTGATATTCTGAAAGGCAAAGGAACTTGGAATACATCCAGGAATAAACTACCCTGCTAAATTGAAAATCATCTTCCAAGGAAGGAAATGGCCATTCAACAAAACAGGTGAATTCCCTTTATTTCTGATGAAAAGACAAGAGTTAAATAAAAAAAAAAATTGACTTTCAAATATAAGAGTCAAGAAAAGCATAAAAAGGTAAAAAGAACCCTTGAGAACTGTAATTAGTTATGGGTATAAATGGAGAAAGCAAATATAATTTGGTTTTACTGGTATAATATAAAAAAGAAACTAGAGGTGGAAAGGGGATTGTACCAGAAAAAGTGGAAAGTGGGGGTAAAATGAGGAAAATTACATCTTACAAAGAGGCAAAGAAAACCTGTTTTAATTGAGGGAAAGAAGGGAGGAGGATGAACATTTTGTGAATCCTATTCTTATCAGATTTGTCTCAACGAGAAAATATTAGACTTATTTGATTTACAGTGAAACTTCTCTCACCTTATTGTACAGTGGGAATGGAAAGGGAAAAATTTAAGAGGTAGGCTGGATATAAAGGAAAACAGAAATAATAGGGGAAAGGTATAAGAAAAGAGGAGGAACTCTAAAGAGGTAGAGCTGCTCGAGGCAAGTGGTGCTGTTAAGTTAAATATAGGGGAGGAAGGAAAGGGGAAAAGGAAAGAAAAAAGTATAATCTGGGGATAATATGATGGCAGGAAATATAGAATTAGTAGTTTTAACCATAAGTGTGAATGGGGTGAACTCTCCCATAAAACAGAAGTGTATAACAGATAATAATGGATTAAAAGCCAAAATTCTCTAATATGTGGGGTTAAAAACACATTTAAAGCAGAGGAATACATACAGAGTAAGGGTAAAAAGCTGGAGCAGAATCTATCATGCTTCAGGTGAAGTAAAAACAAACAAACAAAAACAAACAAACAAACACACACACAAACAAAAACAGGAGTAGCTATCCTGATCTCAGATTAAACAAGAGCAAAAATTGATCTATTTAAAAGAGATAAGGAAGAAAACTATATATTGCTAAAGCGTACCGTAGTAATGAAGCAATATCAATATTAAACAAAAATGCACTAAGTGGTATAGCATCTAAATCTTTAAATGAGAAGTTGAGAATTGCAAGAAAAAAGAAATAGCAAAACTATAATAGTGGGAGATCTCACTCTTCCTTTCTGAGAACTAGATACATCAAACAACAAAATAAATAAGAAAGAAGTTAAAGAAAAGCTAGATATGATAGATCTTTGGAGAAAAGTTAATAGAGAAAGAAAGGAGTACACTTTCTTCTTGGAAGCCCATAGAACTTATACAAAAATTGATTATATATTAGGAAATAAAGACCTCAAAATAAAATGCAAAAAGGCAAAAATAGTAAATGCATTTTTTCAGATCATGATGTAATAAAAATTACATTCAATAAAGGGCCAGGAGAAGTAGACCAAAAAGAAATTGGAAACTAAATAACCTCATTCTAAAGAATGAATGGATGAAACAGCAGATAATAGACACAATCAATAATTTCATCCAAGAGAATGACAATAATGAGACAACATACCAAAATTTGTGGGATATAGCCAAAGTGATAAGGGGAAATTTTCTATCTCTAGATGCTTATTTGCATAAACTAGAGAAAGAGAAGATCAGTAAATTGGGCTTGCAATTCGAAAAAAAGAACAAATTTAAAACTGGCAATCAAATACCAAACTTGAAATTCTAAAAATAAAGAGAGATTAGTAAAATCAAAACTAAAAAAAAAATTAATTAATAAATAAAAATAAGAGTTGGTTTTATTAAAAAAAAACAAAATAGATAAAACTTTAGTTAATTTGATTAGAAAAAGGAAAGATGAAAATCAAATTGTTATTTGTTAATCAATACAGACAAGATTAGAAGGGAAGCAATAAATTGGGAAAACTTATTTACATACTGATGAAGTCCTCATTTCTAACATATATAGAGAATTGACTCAAATTTATAAGAAATCAAGTCATTTTCCAACTGATAAATGGTCAAAGAATATGAACAGACAATTTAAAGATAAAGAAATTGAAACTATTTCTAGTCTTATGAAAAGGTACTCCAAATTATTATTGATCAGAGGAATGCAAATTAAGACAACTCTGAGATACCACTACACACCTATCAGATTGGCTAAGATGACAGGAAAAGATAGTGAGGAATGTTGGAGGGGATGTGTGAAAACTGGGACACTGATACATTGTTGGTGGAGATGTGAATGGATCCAAGCATTCTGGAGAGCAGTTTGAAACTATGCTCAAAAAGTTATCAAACTGTGCATACATGTTGATCTAGCAGTGTTTCTTCTGGGATTATAACCAAAAGAGTTCCTAAAGGAGGGAAAGAGATCCACCCTGTGCAAAAATGTTTGTGTCAGCCCTCTTTGTTGTGACAAGAAACTGGAAACTGAGTGAATACCTATAAATTGGAAAATGGCTGAGTAAATAATGGTATATTAATGCTAGAATATAAATAAGAAATGACCAGCAGTATGACTTCAGAGAGGTTTGGAGAGACCTACTTGAATTGATGCTCGGTGAAATGAGCAAAAGCAGAAGATCATTATACATGGCAACAACAAGACTATACAATGATCATTTCTGATGGAAGTGGCTCTCTTAAATATTGAGATGATTCAAACTAGTTCCACATGTGCAGTGATGAAGAGAGTCATCTACACCCAGAGAGGGAACTTTGGGAACAAAGTATGGAACACAACATAACATTCTCACTCTCTCTATTGATATTTGCTTACATTGTGTTTTCTTTCTCAATTTTCCTTTTTCTTCCTTCGTAACCTGATTTTTCTTGCACAACAAAATAAATGTATAAATAAGTATACATATATCAGATCTAACATGTATTTCAACATATTCAACATATATTAGAATACCTGCTAGCAAGGGGAGGAGATGGGAGAAAGAAGAGGAAAATTTGAGACAAAAGATTATGCAAAGGTCAATGTTGGAAGAATTACCCATGTTTATGCTTTGTAAATAAAAAGTTTAAATTAAAAAAAAATAATAATGAATGGGTGAAATAGCAAATTATAGACACAATCAATAGCTTCATCCAAGAGAATGACAATAATGAGACAACATAACAAAAAGTATGGGATGCAGCCAAAAGCAGTAATATGGAAAAATTTTATATTTCTAGATACTTCCATAAAATAGAGAAAGAGGAGACCAATGAAGTTGGCTTACAACTAAAAAAAGCTAGAAAAAGAGCAAATTAACTCCCAATCAAATACCGAACTTGAAATTATATAAATAAATGGAGAAATTAATAAAATTGAAAGTAAAAAATATTATTGAATTAATAAATGAAACTAAGATTTGGTTTTATGAAAAAACAACAAAATAGATAAATATTTATTAAAATTTATTAGAAAAGGAAAAGAGTAAAATCAAATTGTTAGACTCAAAAATGAAAAGGGAGAATTTTCCACCAATGAAGAGGAAATTAGAACAATGATTAGGAATTATTTTGCCCAATTTATGCCAATAAATTTGATAACCTAAGTGAAATGGAGTAATACCAACAAAAATATAGATTGCCCAGATTAACAGGGAGGAAATAAATTACTTCAATAGTCCCATTTTAGAAAAAGAAATATAATAAGCTATTATGGATTAAGCCTAGATGGATTTACATATGAACTCTACCAATCATTTAAAGAAAAATTAACCCCAATAATATATAAACTATCTGAAAAAATAGGGAATGGAGCATACCTACCACATTCCTATTATGACACAGACATGGTACTGTTACCTATAAATAAGTAGGTTGAAAATAGAGAAAGAAAATTATAGACTAATCTCCCTAATGAATATTGATGCAAAAATCTTAAATAAAGTATTAGCAAAGAGATTACAGCAAGTTGTCTCCAGGATAATACACCATGGCCAAGTAGGATTTATACCAGGAATGCAGGGCTGGTTCAATATTAGGAAAACTATTAGCATAATTGAATATATCAATAACCAAATTAACAAAAATATATTATCTAAATAGATGTAAAAAAAATTGACAAAATCCAACCTCCATTCCTATTAAAAACACTAGAGTATGGGAATAAATGGATTTTTCCTTAAGATAGTCAGTAGCATCTATTTAAAAACAGTAGTAAACATCATATGTAATGGGGATAAACTGGAATCATTCCGAATAAAATCAGGGGTGAATCAAACCCAATATCACCATTACTATTCAACATTATATTAAAAATGCTAACTTTGGTTATAAGAGAAGAAAAAGTGATTAAAGGAGGTGGAGTTGATAATGAGGAAACCAAATTATTACTCTTTGCAGATGATATGATGGTATACTTAGAGAACCAGAGAGAATCAATTAAGTCTTTGTACAATCAAACCTAATGCAGACAAGTTTAGAAGGGAAGGAATAAACTGGGAAAATATTTTACATTCAAAGGTTCTAATAATGGCCTCATTTCTAAAATATATAGAGAATTGACTCAAATTTATAATAAACAAAGCATTCTCCAATTGATAAATTGTGAAAGAATATGAATAGATGTTTTTCAGCCAAAGAAACTGAAACTATTTCTAGTCATATGAAAAGGTGATCCAAATCACTATTGATCAGAGAAATACAAATTAAGACAACTCTGACATAACACTACACACCTATCAGATTGACTAAGATGACAGGAAAAGTTATTGATGAATGTTAGAGGGGATGTGGGAAAACTGGTACACTAATACATTATTGGTGGAATTATGAATAAATCAAACCATTCTGGAAAGCAATTTGGAACAATACTTAAAAAGTTATCAAACTCTGTATACATTTTGATCTAGCATTGTTTCTATTGGGCTTATACCCCAAATAAATCTTAAAGGAGGGAAAGGCAAATGTTTGTGGCAGCCCTCTTTGTAGTGGCTAGAAATTGGAAATTGAGTAGATGCCCATCAATTGGAGAATGGCTGAATACATTATGGTATACAAGCATTATGGAATATGATTGTTCTGTAAGAAACAACCAGAAGGATGATTTCAGAGAAGCCTATAGAGACTTACATGAACTAATGCTAAATAAAAAGAGCAGAACCAGGAGATTATTATACACGGCAACAAGACTATAAGATGATCATTTCTGATGGCTGTGGCTCTCTTCAACAATGTGATGATTCAAACCAATACCAGTTGTTCAGTGATGAAGAAAGCCATCTACACCAAGAGAGTGGACTATGGAAACTGAGTGTGGACCACAACATAGCATGTTCATTCTTTCTCTTATTGTTTTCTTGCATTTTGTTTTCCTTCTCAGTTTTTTCTTTCTTTCTAAATCCGATTTGTCTTGTACAGCAAAATAATTGTATAAATATGTGTACATATATTGGATTTAACATATATTTTCACATATTTAATATCTATTGGACTTCCTGCCATCTAGGGGAGGAATAGGGGGTAAGGAGGGAAAAACTTTGAACAGAAGGTTTTGCAAGAATCAATGTTTAAAAATTACCCATGCATATGTTTTGTAAATAACAAGCTATAATAAAATATATATTAAAAAAAAAAGAAAAGAAAATCAAGGCAACACCTTAAAGAATAGTGGAAGACAAAAAACAGCGTGACCTGACCTCAGATTTAATGATCTATTCACTTGATATTTTTAAGTATTCCCAGGATATTTTCTTAGAGTTCTTAGCTTGTTTTGCTATTTTTCCTATTTGTGTTTCTGTTAGATATAATGCCACCAGTAATTCAGAAGATGATGTATCTTGTGAAAAGGTTACATGCTGATAAATCAAGAATGAACCTGTTGCCTCTGAGAATGGCATGATAACAACTTTGGAGGTCACAACTTCTCTCTAAATGTACCATTTAACAGAAACTCTTGAATTATTACTTTCAGTCAAGTGTTTTAATGATTCTGAAATTGTGTTTTCAAATAAGTAACTTCTGCTGATATGATTCTTCATAGTAATTAAAGTACATTTGAAACATGATAAATGATTTCTCAAATAATGTAATGTAGAATAAAAATGAACTTTTTTAACCCTGATTTATGTTGGGTGCTAAATTATAAGGATGTTAGATCTCTTTTTATAGAAAGCTCTTGATGTATATGAAAAAAAAATTACTTAGGCTTAGGTAGTGACACATTACTCCTGTGCTTACAGTCAGCATAGCTCTACTATATTTTAGCAGTACCAGTTCTTCAACGCCTATCCAGCTGAATCTTTTTAAATCACACCCATTATGTACTAAGAAATAGTAATAGTATATAGCACTCTTTTTACTGTACAGTCCGTAAATCTGGAGAATGAAAGGCCATAAAGGTGGGGGAATGAAAGAGCAAATATTATTTCAGATAATCATGATGAAAAGTATTAAAAATACTTATGATCACCAGCTCACTATCCTCCCCAAAACATTTTTATTTCATTCTTACTTATCAGTGAAAAATTGCATGCTCTTCCATACTTCTCCCACAATCTTCATATTAACAAACCAGAAACAAATTTAGAAAATGTAAAGGGCAAAAACTCTTAAAAGGTGTGCTTGAATCAGACAACTGAGCCCTTAAAGCTAATTACCTATTGAACAATAAATCTATTAGTGTATGTTTGGATTTTTTCTTCTCTCAGTTAATTCTGGCTCAGTGTTTGGGGTTAAGATAATTATAGGTAAGGGTTAGGGGGTGGAGTGAGAGGGGAGAGAACTTCACTTAACCTCAGAATGAAGAGGAGAAAAGCATGGAGATTCTGGACTCCAGGGAGCTAGCCTGGAATTTACAAGAAAACAGCATCTCTCTCTTTTTTTTTTCTCTTCAACTCTTTATCTCTCTCTATCTCTCTTGATTTTGTTTCTATTTTTCCCTGCCTCTGTATGTCTGTCTCTATTTCTCTCTGTATCTGTCTTTGTCTCTCTGTCTCTGTCTCTCTTTCTTTCTCTGTGTGTCTCTCTATGTGTCTGTCTTTCTATCTCTATCCCTCTCTATGTGTGTCTCTCTGTCTTTCTCTCTGTGTGTGCCTCATCTATTTATTATTTACTATATAACTCATTTTAAATGTGAGTTGGTTTTCAGTAATCCCAACCCTCCATTCCATTCTAATGCCTTTTTATTGGTTCTTCCTCTCCATCTTGTTCCTAATACATAATGACTATTTTTATCTTTTTCTAACGTTTTTGCTTTTCCAAAAAATTTAAAAAAGTTTAATTTAATTTTTATCTTTTATTAAAGCTTTTTATTTACAAAACATGTGGATGGGTAATTTTTCAACATTGACCCTTGCAAAAATTGTTCAAAATTTCTCCCTACTTTCCCTCACCTCCTCCCCTAGATGGCAGATAATCCATGTTAATAAGTGAAAGTTTATGTTACATCCATATATATGTATACACATTTATACATTTATCTTGCTGCACAAGAAAACTCAGATCAAAAAGGAAACAAAACTGAGAAAGAAAACAAAATGCAAGCAAAATGCAAATGAAAGAGTGAAAATGCCATGTTATGGTCCACAATTAGTTCCCATGGTCAGCTCTCTGAGTGTAGATGGCTCTCTTCATCACAGAACAATTGGAATTGGTTTGAATCATCTCACTTTTGAAAAGAGCCACAACCAACAGAATTGATCATCATGTAGTCTTGTTGCCATGTATGATGATTTCCTGGTTCTGCTCATTTTACTTAGCATCAGTTCATGTAAGTCTCTCCAGGCCTCTCTTAAATCATCCTGCTGGTTGTTTCTTACAGAACAATAACATTCCATAATGCTTGTATACTATAATTTATTCAGCCACTCTCCAATTGATGGGCATCCACTCAGTTTCCAGTTTCTTGCCACTACAAAAAGGACTGCAACAAACATTTTTACAAATGTGGATGCCTTTCCCTCCTTTAAGATCTCTTTGGGATATAAGCCCCGAAGAAACTTTGCTGGGTCAAAGGATATGCAAATTTTGATAACTTTATGAGTATAGTTCCAAATTGTTCTCCAGAATGGATGGATTCTTTCACAGTCCCACCAACAAAGTACCAATGTCCCAGTTTTCCCACATCCCCTGCAACATTTATCATTATCTTTTTCTGTCATTTTAGCCAATCTGACAGGTATGTAATGATATCTCAGAGTTATCTTAATTTGCATTTATCTGATCAATAGTGATTTGGAACACCTTTTCATATGACTACAAATAGATTTCATTTCTTCATTGAAAATTGTTCATATCTTTGACCATTTATCTATTGGAGAATGGCTTTAATTCTTATATATTTGATATGTATATTTCATAAATGAGGCATTTATCAGAATTTTTTGGATGTAAAATGTTTTCCATGTTTATTGCTTCCCTTCTAATCTTGTCTGCATTAATTTTGTTTGTAGAAAACCTTTTTAACTTAATATAATCAAAATTATTTTTTTTGTGATCAATAATTATCTCTAATTCTATTTTGGTCATAAATTCCTTCCTCCTCCACAGATCTGAGGTAAACTATCCTATTTTCTTCTAATTTGTTTATAACATTGTTCTTTATGTCTAGATCATGAACCATTTTTACTTTATCTTGATATGTGGTGTTAAGTGTGGGTTAATGCATAGTTTCTGCCATACTAGTTTCCAATTTTCCCAGCAATTTTTCTCAAATAATGAAGTCTTTTTACGAAAGCTGGCATCTTTGGGCTTGTCAAACACTAGATTACTATAGTCATTGACTATTTTAACTATTTTGTCCTGTGAATCTAACCTATTCCACTGATCAATCAGTATGTTTCTTAGCCAGTACCAGATAGTTTTGGTGACTGCTGCTTTATAATATAGTTTTTGATGTGATATAGCTAGGCCACTTCTATTTGCTTTTTTTTTTTTTTCATTAATTCCCTTGAATCTTGACCTTTTGTTCTTCCAGATGAATTTTGTTGTTACTTTTTCTAGGTCAATAAAATAGTTTGTCAAGCATTAAATAACCAGATTAATTTAGGTAGCATTATCATTGTTATTATATTCGCTCAACCTATCTAAGAGCACTTTATATTTTTCCAACTGATTAGATTTGACTTTATTTGTCTGCAAAGTGTTTTGTAATTTTGCTTCAATAGTTCCTTACTTTCCCTTGTCAGATAGATTTCCCAATATTTTTATACTATCAACAGTTATTTTAAATGGACTGTCTTTTTTGTATCTCTTGCTGTTGGATTTTGTTAATGAGGTATAAAAGTACTGATGACTTATGTGGATTTATTTTGTATCCTGCAACTTTGCTAAAGTTGTGGATTATTTCTAATAGCTTTTTAATAGAATCTCTAGGATTCTGTAATAATACCATCATATCATCTGCAAACAGTGATAATTTGGTTTCTTCATTAACTATTGTAATTTCTTTAATCTGCTTTTCTTCTCTTGTTGCCAAAGCTAGCATTTCTAATACAATAATGAATAGTAACTATGATAGTGGGCAACCTTGTTTCACCCCTAATCTTATTGGGAATGCTTACAGTTTATCCTCGTTACATATGAAGCTTGCTGATAGTTTTAAATAGATGCCACTGACTATTTTAATGAAAAGTCCATTTATTGCTATACTCTCTAGTGATGTTTTAATAGGAATGCATGTTGGATTTAATCAAATGCATTTTCTGCATCTATTCAGATATTCATATGCTTTTTGTCAATGTGGTTATTGATATAGTCAATTATGATAATGGTTTTCATAATATTGAACCAGCCCTGCATTCCTGGTATAAATCCTACCTGATCATAATGAATTATCCTGTGGATGACTTTATGTAATGTTGATGCTAATATTTTATTTTATTTTTTATTTTTTTTTTATTTTGTATCAATATCCATTAGGGAGTTGGGTTTATAATTTTCTTTCTTTGTTTTGATTCTAACTAATTTAGGTATCAGCCCCATGTATGTGTCATAAAATGAATTTGGTGGGACTCCTTCTTTTCCTAATTTTTTCCAAATAGTTTATATAGTATTGGAGTTGATTGTACTTTTAATGTTTGATATAATTCACATGTAAATCCATCTGTTTTGGAGATATTTTCTTGGGAACTTGATTAATAGATTGTTCAATTTCTGTTACTAAAATGGCACTATTAAGTAATTTATTTCCTCTTCTATTAATTTGGGGAAGCTATATCTTTGTGGATATTCCTCCACTTCATTTAGGTTATCAAAATTTATTGGTATAAATTTGGGCAAAGTAACTCCTAATCCTAACTTTAATTTCCTCTTCATTGATGGAAACGTTTCCCTTTTCATTTTTGAGACTAGCAATTTTATTTTCTTTCACTTTTCAAATCAAATTAATTAAAGTTTATCTATTTTGTTTTTTTTTTTCAAATAAAACCAACACAGTTTTATTTATTAATTCAATAGTGCTTTTACTTTCAATTTTATTAATCTTTCCTTTCATTTTTAGAATTTCAAGTTTGCTATTTGATTGGTTTTTTTAATTTGTTCTTTTTCTAGGTTTTTTTTTTTTAGTTCAAGCCCAATTCATTGATTTTCTTATTCTCTGTTTTATTCAAGTAAGCCTCTAAAGATATGTTTTCCCCCTATTACTGCCTTGGCTTCATCCCACAAATTTTGGTATGTTGTCTCTTAATTGTCATTTTCTTGGATGAAATTATTAATTGTGTCTATTATTTACTGTTTCACCCATTCATTCATTAGAATGAAGTTGTTTACTTTCCAATTTCTCTTTGGTATATTTTCCCTGGCCTTTTATTGAATATAATTTTTTATTACATTGTGATCTGGAAAAAAAATGCTTTTACAATCTCTGCCTTTCTACATTTGCTTTTGAGGCCTTTATGTCCTAATATATGATCATTTTTATATCGGTTCCATGAACTGCCAAGAAGAAAGTGTACTCCTTTCTGTCTCTATCCAATTTTCTCCATAGATCTATTATACCTAACTTTTCTAGTTTAACTTCTTTCTTATTTATTTTGTGATTCCATGTAGACAGCAGGAACTCTGGAGAAATATACTTGAAACAAGGTGTTAACTCAGTGGAATTGATGAGATAATGGTTCTCTAGTTCATATATATACTTACTACTTAGTGTGGTAATAAAATGGTTCTCTAAGTTAATACATAATCAGTATGCTCTAAGGAAGTAATTACAATAAGGTATATAAGGGCTAAGAAGGACTGGAAGATAGACATTCTATCTTTGACCAGCCTCTTGGTGACTCTCAAGTCTCCTGCACTAAGATCGACTGGTCCAATTGGCACCTCTAAATACTTACAATCTGCACCTGTGTTTACCAACCCTTTCAGTGGTATATGATTTACATAGATAGTGAGCATAGGATGGTCAAGTGTAACAGCTGCAGTCCAGAATATTTTTGGATTCTGTTGTTGGGAGTCAAAATCTGGACAAATATCACCAAGTTGTCTATGTATCAATAGCCTGATGCTACTACTTCTCCTGATTGATAAGTCATACATTGTCTACTTGTATTAGTGATTGGGATATTAGCTACACATTCTCCAGTTTCTGAAATCAGTGTATGGATGGACACTGTTTTGTAAGCACTCTCAGGAGGTGAAATGGTCAAGCCTGCGGTGCCTGGAGACAAAGGATCCATAGAGTGGACAGAGATAGAATTCACCACTCCTGGGATATCTCTGTAGTCCCAGCTGCATGCAACTCTATTCTCCCCAATTGTAATCCCTTTCTTCCATCAGTTTGATTTATTTAGTTCAGAGAGAACAAAGTTGAAATCTCCCACTATTATAGTTTTGCTGTCTCTTCTTGCAATTCTTTTAACATCTCCTTTCAGAATTTCCATGCTATACCACTTGGTGCATATATGTTTAGTATTGATATTGCATCATTATCTATGGTACCCTTTAGCAAGACATAGTTTCCTCCCTTATACTTTTTAATTGGGTCAATTTTTGCTTTTGCTTAATCAGAGATCAGGATGGATACCCCTGCTTTTTTTTTTTTTTACTTCACCTGAACCATAATAGATTCTGCTTCAGGCTTTATTATTATATATGTAACTATTCCCAAAGTACTGTACAAATTTGCATACTCTTTGAGCCAGCAATACCACTACAAAGCCTGTAACCTAAAGAAGTTAAAAAAATAGGAAAAAAAGACCTATATGAAATAAACTATTTATTGCAGCTCTTTTAGTGGTGGAAAAGAATTAGAAATTGAAGAAAATCTCACCAATTGAGGAATGATTGAACAGGTTGTGACATGAATGAACTACTTTTGTTCTACAATAAATAATGAGGGGGATGCTTTCAAGCAAAATAACATGATAAGAATAATACTAACTGATGCTAAATGATATGAGAAGAATAAAGAGATTATTGTGCATAGTAGACTAGTAGATAGTAGATAGTAGATAGATGAGTCAATTAAATTATCCAGGATAATTCCAAAATTCCATATTGAAAAAAATGTTATACACATTCAGAAAGAACTAATGAAATATAGTGCAAATTAAAAATATATTTTTCCAATTTGTTTGATTTTGGTTTTTAAAAATAAAACATGATTTATTTGGAAATGTTTTGATTAATTTCTCATGTCTAATTTATATCATAGTGTATATCTTCTCAGTGGGTGGGGCATGTGTAAAATAAGGGAGGGAATTTGAAATTCAAAATTTAAAAGGAAAAGAACATTAAAAATAAAATACATATTTTAGGATATTATTATTTAAAAAGAAACACAAACAAAAGTAAAAGTGATCAATCTATCTGAATAGTTTATTTTTTTGGTCAAAATATATAATTTCATTAATCTAAGGACTGTCTCAGTGAGGAAACTTTCTACCAGGGCAGATAATTAACTCTTGTGTAGTTTAGAGTTTTAGAAAGTTGACTGAAACACTGAGATTTTAAGAGACTTTCCTATGATCATAATACCTGTGTGTCTTTAAGATGAAGTACCTCAGGTCATTCTGAGTAGCGCCCTTTATTATTCATTGCAATGTCATGCTGCCTCTAGAGGCATGTATCTGTCATACCTTGAAGCTTTAAGTAACCTTGGTATTGAAGTCTCTATAGCTTCTGTCTCAACTGCCAGTCATGATCTGTGCCTAGAGAATAATTTATGTGACTATCCTCTTTCCCAGCCTGCCTTGAAATAAGTAATTCCTCACTGATTACAGCTCCACTCAGCTCCCTGAGAAGATAATCCTCCTTTTTCCCCTGCAACTAGAAACATAAAAGTAAAAGGTATGATCATATATAGGTTGCTTTGAAATTGAAAGCATCAAGGAACCAGTTTTTCTTTGTCACAATTAAAACATTTTAAATTTTAATTATTTTTTATTTATTCTTTTCCCCACATGATTTACAATGTAAGGCATCGATTTAATTTGCTTTTAATAGTGCTGCTTCTAAGAAACTGTCTTCTGTAGTCTTCTTCATTCTTTATAACATGAGAAAAGATTTGTATTGGATTCAGAAAAGAAATTGAACAAAGATCTACCTGAATTAATCACATATTTTATATTAAAAACAATGTAGTTTAGAGGAAAGAATGCTGACCTGGGGTTCAAAAAGTAATGATCCTGATGCAGTTATCTCTTAGTTCTTTCATGAAGCCAGGAGGGGAAAAAACAGAAATTACATTCTGAAACAGGAGTGACTATAGTTCCAATTGTATCTCTGACAGTTATGAACTATGACTATAAGCAAGCATAACCTCTTTGTTCCATTACATGTTAAAGATTTTAAAAATTATCTCAGAGATTTATTAAAGACACTGGATGATAATGCATTCAAAGTATTTTGCAAAACTCAAAGTTATACATATAATTTACTTACATATATTATACAAAATGTAACTTGTTTGGATATTCCATTTACAACATCTTTAGATTATAATTTTAAATTGTTATATAAATGTAAAATATTATTACAAAATATTATTACAAAAATAGATAATCTAAAAACTCACCATTCCCCCTCTACCACATTTTTTGTTTTCTTGTTTGCTTTATCCTTCAAATGTACTTTTCAGTCTTATGTTATTTTTAAAACTATTTTGTTTTGATAAATAATTGTCCATGTCCAACCATTTTGTCCCATATAATGCTATTTTCTGTATCCCAGGAGTCATACCTTATTATCTTAGAATTTTTCTTGAAGGGGTGGGGAAAGTCAGCACAACTTATCCCTTTATTTAAAACCCTGAAAATATGTGTAAAATGTATTATCTGTCAAATCTCCCCCGCCAAGAAAGGGAAGGTTGGTAGTGGCTTCTCATGACTCTTCATTTGAGTTCTCTTTTGATTGTTATAATTTGCTACATATACTTTAGATTTTTTTGGTTCATCATTTCAATTTACATTTTTGTTGTGATAGTATATATTGTTCAACATTACTTCACTTTGCATCATCAATTCACAGAGATGTTGCTAGGCTTCAATATGTGTCAGTACTCTTTAGACTACATTATTTACATACCACTATCTTCAGCCATTCCTCAAGTGATGGATATCTGCTTTGTTTTTAATTCTAAACTATAACACAAAGTGGTACTGTATTTTGGAGTAAATGAGGGCTTTTTTAAAATTCTTATTTTTTCTATAATAAGTGGTTTTCTTGGAGCATAAGCTTAGTAGTGATGGATCTAGTTTAAAATATATAGACACTTTAATTACTTTATTCACAAAATCCCAAATTGCTTTCCAAAATGGATAGCTCCACTGACAATGTATTAGTATGTCTAACTTTCCACAACCCATCCAACATTGCAGCATTTTTTGGTCATTTTTGCCAATTGACTTGGAGTGAGGAAAAACTTCAAGTATGTTTTGTTTTAAATTTTTCACACTAATCATAAATTAGTGATTCCAATAATTTATTTTTCATATGGTTGTGAGTACTTTGCAGTTATTTTGAGGATTATTTGTTTATATCCTTTGACCATTTATCTATTGAAGATTGACTACTAGACACCGAGGTATGTACATAAATATATGTGTATGTACATGTGTATGATATATAAAGTTTATATATTTGGATATCAAACACCAGAGACATTTGATACAATGATATTTGACCTATTCACCCACTTCCCTTCCTTTGTTAGATACATTATTATTAATCTATGTGGAAGCTTTTCAAATTTATTATATATTTTGTATTTTAGTTAATTTACATAACTCTTTTTTAAAGGAGACCTGATTTTCATTGGCGCTTCTTTCCTCATTCCTGTTCCCATCTTATAATTTCACATTCTTCCTTGCTCTTTTTTTACTTCATTTAGTCTTTTTCCTCAACCTTTAAATTTATTTTTTACATCATACAAATATATATATATATATATATATATATATTTACTAACTTGCTATATTATCCTTTTTTTTTTTTTTTCCTGTTTACTCTGGACCCACACATTCTCTGATTTTATGAGTCCTATGATAATATGGACTCTCTTTTCTCTGTATTCTTAATGTAATAAAAGTTTCCAAACTTTGCATTCTAGGCTCTCCCCTCTGTCTTCTTTCTGCCACTTTACAGGATTTGCCTTATGGATTTTCCCTTTTTCTCATGACTCACTTCCAGAGTGATATCAATTGGTATGGTTGCAATAGAGAACACTTCCCTATAGTAGGTCCCTTCTTCCACCAAGCTCCTGAATGTGCAAACTCATTTTTGGTCTAAACTGACTCTTACTGACTTTCCCCCTGCACTTTTTTAGAGATTTCCTCCTTGATTCCATGCCTTTCCACTCTTCCAGTTGCCATTTGTCTACTCTCAAGTGTTCAAACTCCTTCTCCCAATAGAGGGCAAGAAGATTTTTCAAGCATGAAATCTTCCAAGTCTTATGTAATGCAATGTCCTTATCTTCCTTCAGTGACCATCCCTTTTTCACATTTAGGAACATTTATCAATAAAGCCCTCTCTCCCTTACCAAAAGATCTCTTTCCTTTCCACTATTTTTCAATCTTTCCCTCCCCCTCTTTGCTTACTCTCCTGAATATTCATCTCTGTCTGAGATCACAGACCAAATCTTCATTATTGGCCTTTATTTCAGCTTGGGCACATCACTCACTGCTTTCTTTCACATGCTTTCCCTACAACAATTCATCTACTCTGCTTACCACACACACACACACACACACACACACACACACACACACACTTACAGAGAGTAACCATGTTCTGTCCATTTTTCCCGGGGTCTCTTCAGTTGTACATATGCAAATTTTCACCTGCAATTGAGTATCCATGAATAAATTTAGAAACAAGTTTGTTTTTACTCTGTTGCTGTTAATCTTTTTATGGTGCATCTATATATTGCTTTGGCACTTCAGCATTTCATGGTATTTTTGATAAAAAAAAATTTCTTATATTTTGGTTTTCTTTACAAAAAGCACTTCAAATTCTCTCTATTATTCAATGTCTATATTTTGCCCAGTATGGGTAAGTTCATATTTCCAGAAGAAGTCACCCTGGTCTTCATCCTTTTGAATTAAATAAAGTATGCATGGAATTCCTCTATTTAACCAAATGTTTATTTTTTCCCCTGAGGAATTATATTTAGTTTTATTCTTGATTATTCTTGATTATAATCTTAGCTCCTTTGCATTTTGAAATATCACATTCCAAGTCCTCCATTCTTTTAACATGAAAGCTATTAAATATTGTGTAAAACTGACTGGCTCCACAATGTTTGATGGTTTCTTTCTGGCTACCTGAATATTTCTCTTTATTCTAGGAGCTCTGAAATTTGGATAAAATATTCCTGGAAGCTTTCATTTTGGAATCTCTTTGAAGAGGTTATTGGTAGTTTATTTTATTTCCTATTTTATCTTCTGAATCTAAAATATTATGCACTTTTCCTTTGAAAACTTTTGAAATATGGCATCTAGGCTTTTTTATTGTGGATTTTAGGTAATCCAACAATTTCTATGTTATTTTTTCTTGATCTTTCTTGAAGATAATCTTCTAAATAACCTTATAAAAATTTACCAAACCATAAAAATATCGGCACTCCACATGGCAAGTCCATATCAAGTAAGGCTTTAGACAAAATGTGATCTATAATTGTAAACAGCTTATAGTGCTATGATGTTAATATTAAATTATGACTACAATATAAGGAAATAAGCTTTGGAAAATTTAAAATATGTTTTTTTTCCAACCAAATTTTAAACTTTATAAAGTGAATACAATTTGTATTATTTATTGATTACAAACATATTGAGGAAAACAAAATAACACATTGAAGTGTCTTCTCAGAAAATTTCCAGGTTGATGTGAAAATCATCAAAGAATCTATGGCAGCTGTGACAGATATAATTGTTTAATGATCCACTGAGCATTATCATCAACTGTATCAAAATCAGGGAAACAGATGCTTATTTAAATTATTCACCAGTGCCTTGCAAAATACCATATGTAGAGTCCACAACTCATTCCTATCAATGGTGAGTTTCTCCAATATGGCTATGAACAGATGATATTGTATGGCTGTATTTTGAGCTCCATAATACAGTAGAGAATACTCCATGAATGTTATAGTTACTTAAGAGATTAGTTTTGTGAGACACATTGAAGGGGATAAAGTTTGGATTAAAATAAAAATTGTTTGATTTAAACATAGAACTAAAAGGACAGCTCATTGATTTAGTCAAATAATATATTGATTGATGTCAATTAAACATATATTCTGCAAGCTTCATTTTAAAGTCACTACTGGGTAGAAAGTAATGTGTTTCTTGTTAGGGAGTATAATGATTCTGGATAAAAGAAATTCTTGCTCTCATCAAGATTATTGTGTAACAGTAGGGAAAGAAAAAAAAAACAACATTAATTATAAAATAATATATTACATGGTGATTACTTTGTAAAACTTAAAAATGTGTTAGTACTTGAGAGAGAATAATTATTTGCTATTAGAATCCATCAAAACTTCATGGAAGAAGTGAGAAGAAAAATAAAGTAAGTCAAATAACATTTCTTTTAAAAATAAAGCATAAATAAGCAATAGGCACAAGTTCAGATTTTACTATGGAAACTGTTAGGCATTATAGAATAGTGCATAGAGCCTACTCTTTTTTTTTTCACCCCTCCATTATCTATTTTCAAATTTGTTTCTTTTCCTCTCAATTTTTTAAACATTTTTATTTCATTCTGAGTTCCAAATGTTATCTTTCCCTCCCTCTCTGGAATACCACTTACTGATATGGCAAGCAATCAGATATGTTGTGTATGTGCAATTATGTAAAACATGCCCAGATTAGTCATTTTGTACAAGAACATTTGATTTAAACAATGAAAGGAAGGGAAAATTAGCATGCTTTATTCTGTATTCAAACAACATCAATTCTTTCTCCTAAGCTAGATAGTATGCTTCATCAACACTCCTTATGGTTTTATCTTAGATCATTGTATTATTGAGAGAAGCTAAGTCATTCACAGTTCTTCAGTGAACAATATTATAGTATATAACATTCTCCTGACTCTGCACTTAATATGCATCAGTTAGTATAAATCTTTCCACTTTTTTTCTGAAATCACCCTGCTTGCTATTTATTTTTCTTTTTCTCCCTAGTTCCTTCCCTCTTTCCCTCCTTTTCTCTCTCCCTTTCCTTTTTCTTTTCTTTTATCCTCTTCGCTTCATCTTTTTCTTCTTCCTCCTTTCTCTTTCTCTTTCTTCTCTTTCTTTTCCTTCTCCTCTTCCACCTTTTTCTCCTCCTCCTCCTCTTCCTTCTTCTCCTCCTGTTCTTTCTCCTCATCTTCTCCTCCTCCTTCCCCATTCCTCCTTCTCTGTGAGAATATATGGTAGAGATGTTGAAATACATGGGAGCCAACTGATAGTGGCTGCTGGAGATCCAACCCACAATGGATCTCCTCTTGTGAGAGAATGGTACAAGGAGACTGAGAGGCAGTTGTCAATCTTTTACTTCTCTGATTGAGAGGCTGTTGCATTGTCTGACCTCTCTTCTCTTCCCTCTGCCTCCAATTTATCTCATTCCCAGTCTGCAACATCTGTGTCAGCAAAGGTTGCCTTGCCATTCCTTCAGATATTATGATTTATAGCTGTGGAGGCTCTCAGAGAATTGACCTGTCTCTTAACACTTTTCTTCCTCCTCCTCCTCTTCCTCCTTCTCCTCCTCTACCTCCTTTCCTTCTTCTTCTTCTTCTTCTTCTTCTTCTTCTTCTTCTTCTTCTTCTTCTTCTTCTTCCTCTTCTTTTTCTTCTTCTTCCTCTTGTTCCTCTTCTTCCTCTTGTTCCTCTTCCTCTTCTTCCTCTTCCTCTTTTTCTTCTTCTTCTTCTTCTTCTTCTTCTTCTTTTTCTTCTTCTTCTTCTTCTTCTTCTTCTTCTTCTTCTTCTTCTTCTTCTTCTTCCTCTTCTTTTTCTTCTTCTTCCTCTTGTTCCTCTTCTTCCTCTTCTTCTTCTTCTTCCTCTTCTTCTTCTTCTTCTTCTTCTTCTTCTTCTTCTTCTTCTTCTTCTTCTTCTTCTTCTTCTTCTTCTTCTTCTTCTTTCCTCTTCTTCCTTTCCTCCTTCCCCCTTTTTTCCTTCTCTTTCTTTGTGACTTGATCAGGATCACATAACTGGTAAATATATGATCTGGATTAGAACTCAGGTCCTTCTTTCTCCAAGACCAGTGCTCTATCTCCTATATTGCCCACCTGCTGCTGCTTCTCATTTTTAAAAACACAATAATATTCCACTGTGATCATATACAACAGTTTACTTAACCATTCCCCAATTGGTAGATATTTCTTTAATTTTCAATTTTTACCCACCAAAAAAAAAAGAGGTACTATCTATAATTTTTGTAAAATAGATCATTTTCTTCATTAAAAAATTGGAAGGATATAGACCAAAAGCAGTATGTACAAAACATATCCATTTTGAACTTATCTTGGAATACAGTTTGAGATGTTGGTCTATTTCTAGTTTCTCCCATAAGATTTTATAGATTTCCCAGAAGTTTTGTCAGATTATGACTTTTTGTTCCAAAGGCTTGGATCTTTGGATTTATCAAATATTAGATTACTAGATGGCTATTTTCTACAATATAGTTGGTACCCAATGTATTCTACTGATCAACCATTCTATTTCTTAATATGCAATTATGTCAGATTGATTTGATTACTATTGAAATATACAGTTTGTGATTTGGTATGACTAGACTCACATCTTTCAGATTTTTTTCCCCAATGATTCCCTTCATATCGCTGAGCTTTTGTCCTTCCAAATAAATTTTGTTATTTTTTCCTAGTTGATAAATCTGCTCTTAAAAATAAGAGACCTCAGTTTGCATTCTATTTCGGACTTATGTTGTTTATACACTCTATGTAACAAATCACTCACCAAATCACTTTACATTTCAATATCCTATGCAACCCTGATTTCCAATGATTGGCGGGGAGGAAGGAAGATAATTTCAATCTCATTTTTTAAATGAATGATTAAAATATTTACATGCAATTGGGAATATTTAATAAAATATATAAAATATTCTATGACTATCTTTCAAGAAGATTCAGACTTACATTTATAGAGATTGTTTACTCAACTAACAATTCTCTATACAATGAAGTTATAATTTTAGTCACTAGTCCTGAAGTGAGGAAGGAAGGGAGGGAAAAAGGGAAAAAGAGAAAAAGAAAGAAAAAAGAAATGACCAGCAGCATGATTTCAGGAACTAATAGGATGAGAAATAACTAAATTTAATCAATTAATAAGAATTTGTGAAACATTACCTTTATGACAATCTGTGGCAATGCAAAAGAAAAAAAGAGGAAAAAAAAAACTATTCCTAAAATAGATTACATCCTAATGGGGGTACCAATATTTATTTTAAGAACAAACAAATTATGAAATATACCTCCATCTTCATGATGTATATATATATATATAATTTATATGTTTCTGACTGTTTGAAATGAATACATTCACATACACATGTATATCTCTTTCTCTGTGTGTGTGTGTGTGTGTGTGTGTGTGTGTGTGTGTATGAAGGAGAGAGGGAAAATAAAGAGATAGGGATGGATATATTCATATTATATAAAGACATACACACATGTGTATTTATATACATATATATACTCTCTCACACACTCACATACATATACATATATACATAGATCATTCATCTGGAGTATGATTTTACTACTAATGAAACATTCAGCCTTATGGACACATAAGTTTGTAACCTTAGTCTCATCTTAAACATATCCTTCTCTTTTATTCATTCTACATCTTCAATTGACCAAATCTTGTCATTTATTTTACTTCACTACCTCTCAGATTTTCTTTACTCCTTTTCTTTACTCACTTAACAGCTATTCCAATTAAGTACCTCTTCATATCATTCTTGGAGTATTTCAAGGAAACACAGGACACTACATATCCCATTTTTATCTCTTCGCATTGCCTGTCCACCATGTCAGGATGCTCTCCTGCTTCCTAAAACATATGTTTTCTTTCACTTCAAAACATAACTTGGATATGAGCTATCACATGAAATAGATGTATCTCTCTATTTAAATAAATATAAGTATATATATATATATATATATATATATATATATGTGTGTGTGTGTGTGTGTGTGTGTGTGTGTGTGTGTGTGTGTGTATAATCAGCAAGGAATATGATCCAGAGCAGGCTTAATGCAGGAAAGATCAGAGCAGCTAAGTCAGTGAAGAGAATCTAGCAGGAGACTCAATCAAATTACAGCAGTGTTGGCTACTCTGTTCTGATTCAGAGGGTCAGTGAATCAAGTCCACTTTAAGATCTCTAATAGAACAACCAAAAATAAATTGTAAAGTCACAAACCTGTGTGTAGGAGGTGGGATTAGGTTAGGCCAACCCAGCACAGTAGAAAAGCCCACAGTATAGCTACTCCAAGTGCAATACAAATTCATTGAAAGACCCTAGTCTCCCTGAGGGTAAAACAGCAACTGTTGGAATCCTTACTAACTGCTAACTAATTAGAGTTGATCTAATCTTACAAGAAGATGTTTTGGCCAGAACCTGAAACTAGGTACTAAGTAGAACTAATCAATACAAGGCTTGTGTTCACACCTTTACTCATTGGAGTTCAATGAGTTCACACCTCCCTTGAAGCTCTTTGGGAGCATAAATAGAGCTTCAATGGGCCAGTCGAGGAGTTCTTCTGAGGAAGACGTTACAAGTCGAGATTTCACCGGAATGACATGAAGACTGGAGCTGGCTGGAGGCTGAAGAAAGCAGAGGCAGAGGCTGTAGGACCAGACCTTTGGATTTGGTGACATTTGGAGAGAGCTCTTGGAACCAAGCAGAGAGATAGGCCTCTAAGCTAACCGGGCTATATTGAAGATAATAAAAGATCTGAACTTTTATCACCTGGCTGTATTTTGAGAAGAAAAAGCTCACAACAAGCAACAACAACAACAACAACAACAACAACAAAAACCTTTTAAAAAATATCCTCTATGCCCTAGGAGTAGAGTTCAACTTTTAAAAATGAGGGGAAAAAAACTATTATAGTAACAGGGAAGATGAAAACACAAACTCAGAAGACAGAAGGGATAAATTGCTTAAGTATGAAAGCTGAAGGCTAGATATAAAATGGATCTCACATTCAAAAGATTTTCTTGGAAGAGCTCGAAAAGAATCTTCAAAGAAAGAAGAAAATGGTGGAAAGAAATGAGAGCAATTAATGAAAACTGTGAAAGGTTTTGTTTTGTTTTGTTCTTGTTTTTATTTTGTTTTTTTTTTTTTTTTTGGTGGTGGGGGGAGATGAGGGAGAATGAGGGAGAAAATCTATTGAACAAAACAATTCCTTGGAAAGTACAATTGGCCAAAAGCAAAATGAAATCTAAAAAAGCTAATTGAAGAAAATAATTCATTAAAATTAGAATTTCACAAAAGTGTATTAATAATAAAATAAGGCACCAAGAATCAGCCAAAGAAAAAATCTAAATAAAAATATAAAAGACACAATACTACATTGGTAAAATAACTGACATAGAAAATATATCTTGGAGCAACAAAGAATTATGGAACTACCTCCAAGTAACGATCAAAAGTAAATAAACAAATAAGCTTGAACATATTTCAAAAAATCATCAAAGAAAACCATCCTGATATTTTAAAACCAGAAGGTAAAATAGTCACTGAAAGAATCTTTCAATCACCTCCTGAAAGAGACAACAAAATGAAAACTACAGGATATAGGTAGCTAAATTACAGAATTATCAGACTGAGGAAAAATTATCACAAGTAGCCAGAAAGAAACAATTCAGATATTAAGGAGCCACAATCAGGGTTACTCAGGATCTAGCAGCTTCGACATTGAAAACTTGATCATTTTCCAGAAGGCAAAAGAGCTTGAACTACAACCAATAATCAACCAACTAACAAAATTAAGCATTATCTTTCAGGAGAAAATTGGATATGCAATGAAACTTGGGGTTTTTAGTCATTTCTGTTAAAAAGACTAAAACTAAAAAGAAAATATAATTTTTAAATACAGCAGAAACTTTACATTAAAATTAAATTAATAGTAAATTAATGATAAATTTAAAAGATCTCTAAATTCAAGATAAGCATAAAAGGATAAAGAAGGAAAAAATCCCAATGTTTTCTAAATGTTAAAATGATTACATCCTTGTAATTCTTGAGAACTGTATTTTTGTCAGGGCAATTATATGAGATGATTCTGGAGACCTTTTTCAATGTTTAAATCTAATTTTATAAAATGTCTCTTTTAAAATAACCCATTATTTTATATATAAATAAAATAAAATAAGCCAATAGCGAGAACCATCCTCCCAATCTTCAACATAAAACATGCTTCAACTTTTTACTTCAAGATCTGAATAGTCATGTAAAAAATTGAAGTAAATCAGTTTCTAGCCATCACTAAGGACCTTGTAATGCATGATGACAAAGTCTCCTTATTGCCTATAGAAATACTCTGTGGATATGTGGGAAAGTGGCCTACTTCTTTCAACCCTTCTTTTCAGATATTTAGCATTTAAAGCATTTGTCCTGATTAGGCAGACTGAATTTGAGTTTGGACTGTATCTTTTATTTTGTTTTTTATTGATCTTAGGCCAATGTGAATTTGAATTGTATAAGATCAGATTGGAGGTGGTATTGTAAATTCCTGAGATCCACAGGACCCGAGTCTCATTTTTTTTTTTTTTTTGCTTACTAGTGATATTGAGAATTTTTGCAAGAGAAAAAATAAGGCTTACACAAAAATTTACTAACAGTCAAGAATCAGAGGTTTTTTTTTTTTTTTTTTTTTTTTTTTTTAGAAAGCATGGTTTTAAGGTGAAATAAAAAAAAAGTTTGAATTATTATTTCTTAAAATTATTTCATTTTCTTATAAAGATTGGACATTCTCTGCAGTTTATTAGAGTAATCATAAGTTGTTAGCAAATCCCAGTCAATTAATACATACTTGAAAAATTTTTTATGATTAACATTCTCTAAGTATAAAGAATAAAAATATAATGTCTATTATGCACATTGAGTACTTTTTTAACCTATCCATATTTCTGCCTCATTTTTGAAGAAATTTTCAACAAAAAGAATCAGTAAAATCACCCTTGGCATATGGGAATGTGACACTCTATCGGCAAAATAATTTAAAGACTAGTCCCCCAATTACAAACAAGGTCCCCCAAACCTGACCATAATCTAAACAATATACTTGAAACTCCTTAGTAGAAAGCAGGTGTTATAACATTCCAACTAGGCTGTGTGTCAACATGGATCCTCCACACTGTGTTTTATGAATGAGGGAACTGAAACAGAGAGAAATTAAAGGCCATAATTGCTACAAACACAATGCAGAACCTTAATTCATTAAGAATATGAGGTAATTTGAAAGTAGTGCTTAATGTGAATTCTGAAATATTGTTGGTAACTTATTGTATGATCATGAATAAGCCACATAGACTCTCTAAGCCTACACTAAGCACTGTGAGATAGAGAAAACTGTATCTACATCAGAAGGTTATGAGACTCAGATAAGATTATAAACATTAAAATATTAATTAAATGCCACTTATGTTATTACCATCATTCTCTCTCTGCAAAAATTTTACTTTTCATAATCTTAATATCTTGCTTAGCCTCTACTTATTGGTTTCAAGATTAATATTCAAAAGAGATAGAATGCTTAGAAAAGTGTCAACTATCCAAATATTTGTAGCAATATCAAAAATATTCTGAAAATAAAGGGAAAATGGCTGTAATATTTGAACATGAGTTTATAAGAGTGGTATTAGTTTGTATTAAGTTAGATATAATATATTGTAATAATGTTATATTCATTATTATTTTTCTTGACTATTTACAATTCATGTGTACACAAAATTCACAATATTCTCATTAATTAGACCGAATGAAAACATATTATATGAAACACAAGATACCCTAAGTGTAAATTAAAGTTAAGTAATGAGCTGCATGTGATAACTGCTTCAGTCCACAAAATCCCTTGAAGTAGAACAGAGACACAATTCACAGATTGAAAGATATATGTAGAAAGCAAACATACTCTAAATAAAAATAAACTGCTTGAGAATTGTAAAAATGGGAATAATACTAATAATTTTCATAAATTTTAACATCTTTACTTCAATTCATGCTGAATCAGATTTAAATGGCCAAAATTTACACCATTTAATTGCAATATTTTCATTACATCCTCTTGCAAAATCACTTCATCTGTATTTCTCAGATCTCTAAATACCCAAAGCTCCAAGTCAAAACTAATTAGAGATGGGTTATAAAGCCACAGTTGAAATTGTTAGCTTAATTGGTTATTTGGGAATTAAAGCTTTTTTTAGAGAATATTTTCAAGTTTTCCTTTTCTAGGTTTGCAACAACACTGGAGTTTTAAGGGTTTTATTATATCCAAAATTGAAAGGATATTTTTTTCCATCATGTGTACTCTTAGGGATAATCTTAGGAAATGATATTTTCATCTAATTAACAGACTGTTTCATCTAGAAGGCAACTGCATCAAGCCAACAGAATTTAGTAGGAAGGTAAGGTCACATTTGATATTAATACCTTATAAAATCAAAAACTTCCATCTTCTGTTAGAAAAAGATGATTATTAGTTTGACTAAGACAAGTCTAATGATTATTAAAAAGCAAAGAAAAATCATAATTTGTTAAGAAACATTTATAGAAATATGTGCAATGTCATGTTAAATAGTTCATATTGTTGAATTTTTTTAAATGAAATATGAATTGAGAAGGAAAGTGTTTGTGCATTGAAAATTAAAGGGTGTATTCTGATGGAAGTCAATTTCTTTGAGAAAGAGAGCTAACTCAATTTCAATTGACCAATGATGGACAGAAGCAACTACACCCAAAGAAAGAACACTGGGAAATGAATGTAAACTGTTTGCAATTTTGTTTTTCTTCCCGGGTTATTTCTACCTTCTGAATCAAGTTCTTCCTGTGCAACAAGAGAACTGTTTGGTTCTGCATACATATATTGTATCTATACTGTGACATATTTAACATGTATAGGACTGCTTGCCATCTGGGGGAAGGGGTAGAGAGAGGGAGGGAAAAAATTGGAACAAAAATGAGTACAAGGGATAATATTGTAAAAAATTACCCAGGCATGGGTTCTGTCAATAAAAAGTTATTAAAAAAAAAGGAAGAAGAAGAAAATGTTTATATATACACCAACTAATATTAAGCATAAAAAAAAAAGAAAGAAAGAAATTAAAGGGAACCTGATACCTATGATTAGCTAAATAGGAAGTAAAAAAAACAGGTGAGTTCACTAAACAATAACTAAATAAACAAACAGCTGCAAACATTTTGACAACCAAAACTTTATAATTTACAGTTCAAAGAAAAATGTACATGAATTATGCAAGTAAGCAGATAATAAAAATGTAGGTTATAACTAGCAAACTTGTAGTTCAAGATGAATTGAACTTGCTGTGAGATAGTCTTTCCCACTATCTATGAAGATATGATAATATTTTGCAAAATGTACTGAAAACAAAAATGTATAGTGGAATATAAAGAATGTTTGCTGAACAGGATAAAGCCATGGGTAGTGAACTATGAAGTTATGAAGCCCAATTAGGACAATTAAAACCGGGTTGTATTTCACATGGTAGAGGCCCTGATGTATTGCACAGTAAGGAAAAAAAAAATTACAGTGTTAAGCAGTAAAAAATGTATAAATAAAACTTTAATTTAGCAATAAGTTAATAGGACAAACTTTAACAGAAACAAATAATGTGAAATTTAGCAATCTCCCACTTACTTCAATACTTCAACAAGAAGTTATTTAATCTTATGCCTAATCTCTCTACTGGTGTAGATTACAGCAGTTCTATGATTACCAAACTCATTTGGTAAAGTGTTTTTTTTATCCCTCATTAGTTACCATTTAATAATGAGTAATACTCTGATGATGATGCTTTCTAAGTTTTGCAAAGCTCGTCTATATGCTGGCTTGTAATTGAAACTATGAGACCATTTGTCTCATAGTCAAAAAATAGACTTGGAGATCTCAGGATCAGAAAAACCTAGGAAGCAGAGGAAGAATCAGAAGATAGTAAAGCTACTTCCAATAACTTCTAGAGAGAAAATAAAAGAGGAGATATTTTAGGAATCAGGATAGAATTTCTCAGCAAGCAATAAAAATATTATGACTGATCAGATTCGACAAATATACTTAGGTACTTATATAGAGAATAATTCCTACATGTGTACTTATTGTGTTAAATTCTAATCCATTTCTTCCCTAAAATTCTTATCACTATTTTAATATCTTTAAATTGTTCAAGTTTCAAAAAGTAGAGGATGATTTTATGAAAATATGTGCAAAGGCACAGAGATTGGAAATCGAATGTTTCTTACAAAAATAGTAATTAGTTTAGATACTCTTTAAAAAACACCAGAATCTAACAAGATCTGGCCATAACCACTCATAATGCAGACCCATAATGCAGCCCTGTAGCCACATTCTAAAATTTGGGGCTTTTGCTGGGGGCAGACACAAATCTGCATGGCAGGGAGTCACAACCTGGAGCAGGCTCTATCTGCACAGTGGAGAGCTCGGCCTAAAGCAATAGAACTTCCCCAGCAGGACGGTGCTTCCCGGGGCAGAGACACTTCTGGTCCCTTTAGGGCTATTTATTGCTCAGCCACTAGTACCCACAGCCCCAAGGCAAGATTTGGCTTGGGATAGTGAAACTTTCCTTGATCAGCGTCTATCCCCAGGGCAGTCCTTAACCCACACAGCAGGGTGATTTGCAGGGAAATTTCCCAGCTCAGCCATGCAGGTCTGAGTTACTTCCGGGTGGGAAACTCTTTCCGAGAGCACTCCTGTACCTTGCTGCTTTCTATAGCCAATTGGCAGGACAGCTATCTGTCCATACACCTATCATTGCTCTGCAAAGAAAGCTAGTAATCTCCTGGCCCTGAAGGCAAACCCTACAGGTTTTAACAAAATGAGTAAAAAAATCAAAAGGACTATAGATAGCTTCTATACAGAAAGAGAGCAACTTTTCAATCACAAGGAGACTAATAGCAGACAGTTTCCAGACAACTGCTGGTCCCCAATATAAAAGGCTCTCCTAAAAGGGACTATTAAAAACTTTAAAAGATAACTATAAGAAAAATGGGGAAAGGAAAAAGAAGTTATGCAAGAGAGCAACAACTTCCTGAAATGTGAATTGGAAAAGAAAAAAAATATCCCAAGAAGTGCAGGAAAACAGAATTTGTGAATTGGAAAAAGAAAATAACTCACTTAAAAAAATATGAAATGGAAAAAAAAAATCCATTGAGTAAAACAACTTATTTAAGAACTCAATGGGACATATACAAAGAGAAGTAAAAAAAAAAAAAAAAAAAAAAAAAAGCTAATGAAGAAAACCAGAACTGAACAAATAGAAATGACCCAGTCAATGAGACATTAAGAATCAGTCAAGCAAAACAAAAAACAAAAAAACAAAACAAACAAACAAAAAATAAAAAACTAGAAAAGAATGTTAAATATATACTTGGAAAAACAACAGACCTGGAAAATAGATCTAGGAGAGATAACCTAAGGGTCATTGGACTTCCCAAAAATTATGATGAAAAAAGAGGCTAGATACTGTTTTACAGGAAATCAAAAAAGAGAATTGCCCAGAAGTAATAGAACCAGAAGGTAAAATAGGTGTTGAAAGAATCCGTCGACACCTTCTAAAAAGACCTTAAAATAAAAATTCTAAGAAATATTGTGGCCAAATTTCAGAACTATCAGGCTAAGGTAAAAATATTACAAGCAGCTAGGGAAAAAAATTAAATACAGAGGTGCCACAATAAGGGTCACTCAAGATTTGGCTGCCTCCACATTAAAGAATCAATGGGCCTGGAATCTGACATTCCAAAAGGCAAAAGAACTAAGAATGCAGCCAAGAATAAATTATCCACCTAAGCTGAGCATTTTTCTTCCATGGAAGAAGATGGACATTTAATGAAACAGATGAATTCCATTTGTTTCTAAGGAAAAATCCAGTTCTAAACAAAAAATTTGCTCTCCTACCATAGAATGCAAGAGAAGCAGAAAAAGGTAAAAAGAACTCTTGAAAACTGTATTTCTGTTGTGGATATACATAAAGACCACATGTACAACTTGATTTTATTGATTTAACATAAAAAAGGGAAGTAGAAATGGAAAGGGGATCGTGTCAGAAAAAGGAGAAAGGGGAAATAAAAAGAGGGAAATTACATCCCATGATAAGGAAAGGAAACCTATCATATCTGAGGGAACTTAGAGAGGGGGAGGAACATTGTATGAATCTTACTCTCATCAGAGTTGGCTCAATGACAAAATAATTGACAGATTTGTTTTAGATTCTTCTCTCACTTCATTAAAAAGTGGGAGAGGAAAAGGGAAAAGGAAAAAGAATAATAATGGAAGGGTACAATAAAGGGGAATGGATTCAAAGAGAGGAGGTAGGGATCCTAAAGAGGGAGAGCTGCATGACACAAGTGGGACCCATAAGTTTAATATAAGGGAAAGGAGTAAGGGGGGGGAAGGGAAGAAAAGCATAATCCTGGGATATTTTGATGGCTGAAAATACAGAATTAGTCATTTTAACAGCAAATGTGAATGGAATGAACTCTCCCATAAAGTGAAAGTGGATAGCAGACTGGAACAAAGGTCAAAACCCTACAATATGTTGTTTATAGGAAACAAATTTAAAACAGGGAGATGCATGCAGAGTAAAGGTAAAAGGCTGAAGCAGAATCTATTGTTTCAGGGGAAATCAAAAAAGTGGGAGTAGCCACCATTACCTCAGATCAAGCAAAAGCAAAAATTGATCTAATCAAAAGAAATAAGGAAGGAAATTATATCTTGCTAAAGGGTATTATAGACAATGAAGCTATATCAATACTAAACATATATGCACCAAGTAGTATAGCATCTAACTTCCTAAAGGAGAAGTTAAGAGAGTTGCGAGAAAAAATAAACAGCAAAGCTATAATAGTAGGAGATTTCAATCTTGCACTCTCAGAATTAGATCAATCAAGCCACAAAATAAATAAGAAAGGCATTAACGAGGTAAATAGAATATAAGAAAAATTAAATATGATTGACCTTTGGAGAAAACTGAATGGTGACAAAAAGGAGTATACTTTCTTCTAAGGAATTCATGGAACCTATACAAAAATTGACCATATATTAGGACATAAAGATCTCAAAATTAAATGCAGGAAGGCAGAAATAGTAAATGCTTTCTTTTCAGATCATGATACAATAAAAACTACATTCAACAAAAAGTTAGGGGTAAACAGACCAAAAGGTAATTGGAAACTAAATAATCTTATCTTGAAGAATGATTGGATGAAAAAGCAAATTATAGACATGATTAATAATTTCACTCAAGATGATGACAACGATAAGACATCATACCAAAATTTGTGGGATGCAGCCAAAGTAGTAATAAGGAGAAATTTTATATCTTTAGAGGCTTACTTAAAAGAAATAGAGAAGAGAAGATCAATGAACTGTGCTTTAAACTTAAAAAAGCTAGAAAAAGCCAAATTAAAAACCCCCAATCAAATACTAAGTTTGAAATTCTAAAATTAAAAGGAGAAATTAATAATATAGAAAGTAAAAAAAAAAAAAACAATTGAATTAATAATTAAAACTAAAAGTTGGTTTTATGAAAGAAAACAATAAAATAGATAAATCTTTGGTAAATCTGTTTAGAAAAAGGAGAAAGGAAAATCAAATTAGTAGTCTTAAAAATGAAAAGGGAGAAGTTTCCACCAATGAAGAGGAAATTACAGCAATGATAAGGAGTTACTTTGCCCAACTTTTTGCCAATAAATTTGATAACCTAAGTGAAATGGATGACTACCTCCAAAAATATAGACTTCCCATATTAACAGAGGAGGAAATAAATTGCTGAAATCGTCCTATTTCAGAAAAAGAAATAGAACAAGCTCTTAATCAACTCCCTAAGAAAAATCCCAGGACCAAATGGATTTACACATGAATTCTACCAAACATTTAAAGAACAATTAACCCCAATGCTATATAAGCTATTTGAAAAAAATAGGGAATGAAGGAGTCCTAACAAATTCCTTTTATGACACAGACATGGTACTGATACCTAAACCAGGAAGGTTGAAAATAGAGAAAGAAAACTATAGACCGATCTCCCTAATGAATATTGATGCTAAAATCTTAAATAAAATATTAGCAAAAAGATTACAGAAAATCATTCCCAGGATAATACATTATGATCAAGTAGGATTTATACCAGGAATGCAGGGCTGGTTCAATATTAGGAAAACTATTAGCATAATTGTCTATATCAATAACCAAACAAATAAAAACCATATGATCATCTCAATAGATGCAGAAAAAGCATTTGATAAAATCCAACATCCATTCCTAATAAAAACACTTGAGAGCATAGGAATAAATGGACTTTTCCTTAAAATAGTCAGGAGCATATATTTAAAACCATCAGTAAGCGTCATATGCAATGGGGAAAAACTGGAACCTTTCCCAGTAAGATCTGGAGTGAAGCAAGGTTGCCCACTATCACCATTACTATTTAATATCGTATTAGAAACACTAGCCTTGGCAATAAGAGTTGAGAAAGATATTAAAGGAATTAGAGTAGGCAATGAGGAAACCAAACTATCACTCTTTGCAGATGATATGATGGTATACCTAGAGAACCCCAGAGATCCTACTAAAAAGCTATTGGAAATAATTCATAATTTTAGCAAAGTAGCTGGCTACAAAATAAATCCCCATAAATCCTCAGCATTTTTATACATCACCAACAAAACCCAACAGCAAGAGATACAAAGAGAAATTCCATTCAGAATAACTGTTGATACCATAAAATATTTGGGAATCTATCTACTAAAGGAAAGTCAGGAATTATATGAGCAAAATTATAAAAAAGTCTCCACACAAATAAAGTCAGACTTAAATAATTGGAAAAATATTAAGTGCTCTTGGATTGGCCGAGCGAACATAATAAAGATGACAATACTCCCTAAACTAATCTATTTATTTAGTGCTATACCAATCAGACTTCCAAGAAAATATTTTATTGATCTAGAAAAAATAACAACAAAATTCATATGGAACAATAAAAAGTCGAGAATCTCAAGGGAATTAATGAAAAAAAAAATCAAATGAAGGTGGCCTAGCTGTACCTGATCTAAAATTATATTATAAAGCAGCAGTCACCAAAACCATTTGGTATTGGCTAAGAAATAGATTAGTGGATCAGTGGAAAAGCCTAGGCTCACAAGACAGAATAGTCAATTATAGCAATCTAGTGTTTGACAAACCCAAATCCCCTAACTTCTGGGAAAAGAACTCATTATTTGATAAAAAACTGCTGGGATAATTGGAAATTAGTATGGCAGAAATTAGGCATGGACCCACACTTAACACCATATACCAAGATAAGATCAAAATGGGTCTATGACCTAGGCATAAAGAACGAGATTATAAATAAATTAGAGGAACATAGAATAGTTTATCTCTCAGACTTGTGGAGGAGAAAGAAATTTGTGACCAAAGATGAACTAGAGACCATTACTGATCACAAAATAGAAAATTTTGATTACATCAAATTAAAAAGCCTTTGTACAAATAAAACTAATACAAACAAGATTAGAAGGGAAGCAACAAACTGGGAAAACATTTTCACAGTTAAAGGTTCTGATAAAGGCCTCATTTCCAAAATATATAGAGAACTGACTCAAATTTATAAGAAATCAAGCCATTCTCCAATTGATAAATGGTCAAAGGATATGAACAGACAATTTTCAGAGGATGAAATTGAAACTATTACCACTCAAATGAAAGTGTTCCAAATCATTATTGATCAGAGAAATGCAAATTAAGACAACTCTGAGATACCACTACACACCTGTCAGATTGGCTAAGATGACAGGAAAAAATAATGAATGTTGGAGGGGATGCGGGAAAACTGGGACACTAATACATTGTTGGTGGAGTTGTGAACGAATCCAACCATTCTGGAGAGCAATCTGGAATTATGCCTAAAAAATTATCAAACTGTGCATACCCTTTGATCCAGCAGTGTTTCTATTGGGCTTATATCCCAAAGAAATACTAAAGAAGGGAAAGGGACCTGTATGTGCCAAAATGTTTGTAGCAGCCCTGTTTGTAGTGGCCAGTAACTGGAAAATGAATGGATGTCCATCAATTGGAGAATGGCTGGGTAAATTGTGGTATATGAATGTTATGGAATATTATTGTTCTGTAAGAAATGACCAGCAGGATGAATACAGAGAGGACTGGCGAGACTTACATGAACTGATGCTAAGTGAAATGAGCAGAACCAGGAGATCATTATACACTTAGACAACAATATTGTATGAGGACATATTTTGATGGAAGTGGATTTCTTTGACAAAGAGACCTGAGTTTCAATTGATAAATGACGGACAAAAGCAGCTCCACCCAAAGAAAGAACACTGGGAAACGAATGTGAACTATCTGCATTTTTGTTTTTCTTCCCGGGTTATTTATACCTTCTGAATCCAATTCTCCCTATGCAACAAGAGAACTGTTTGGTTCTGCAAACATATATTGTATCTAGGATATACTGCAACATATCCAACATATAAAGGACTGCTTGCCATCTAGGGGAGGGGGTGGAGGGAGGGAGGGGAAAAAAAATCGGAACAGAAACGAGTGTCAATATAAAGTAATTATTAAATAAAAAAAATTTTTAAAAAAGCTATTAGAAATAATCCACACCTTTAGCAAGGTTTCAGGATGCATAATAAACCCACATAAGTTATCAGGATTCTTATATATCACTAACACAATGCAACAGTTAGAGTTACAAAGAGAAATCGCATTTAAAGTAACTACTGACAGTATAAAATATTTAGGAATCTATCTGCCAAGGGAAAATCAGAAACTTTATGAGTAAAACTATAAAACTCTTTCCACACAAATAAAGTCAGATCTAACCAACTGGAAAAAAGTATTAATTGCTCTTGGAACAGGTGAGCAAATATAATAAAGATGACAATACTACCTAAACTAATCTATTTATTTAGTGCTATGATGTTGGAATCTTTACAAACTTCTAACTAGTTAGAGTTGATCTGATCTTGCAAGAAGATGTTATGGGCCAGAACCTGAAACAAGGTACTAAGTAGAACTAATTAGTACAATGCTTGTGTTTACACCTTTACTCATCGGAGTTCACAAGTATGCCAGATTCACAAAGTAAACTTTGTAACATTGTGAATTCACACCTCCCTTAAAGCTCTTAGGGCCAGAGAGCACTATGGGAGAAAGCCCATAATCCCATTCTCTCAGAAGAGTCAGATATAAGGCCAGTGAAGAGAGATCTATTCCAGAATATTTTCCACTTGGCTGGCTGGTGGCAGAAGAGAGTTCAGCTGGATTGGAGAGGAGCACTCTGGTGTAGAAACAGAGCACTTTGAGAGATTTTCAGCTGAATTACACCAGAAGCCCTTTCTCCGAGGCAAGAGTGATTCAGGAGAATATTTTCCACTTGGCTGGCTGGTGGTGGAAGAAGAGTTTTCAGAGGAAGAAGCTACAAGTCGAGAGTTCAGCGGACAACCAGATTCATCTTCATCTCACATCACTGTAGTTGGTGGCTGGGCTCCTGCACTTTCCCCACTGAGACCAAGCTGGTCTGAAAGACTCATCAGAAAGCTAGCCAAGCTCCAAGTGAAGGAGACAAGAGGTTCATTCCATCTTTGGGCTAGCTGGAGGCTGAAGGACAAAACCTTTGGATTTGGAGACGTTCGGAGGGCTCTAAACCAACTGGGCTATATTAGAGACAATAAAAATCTGAACTTTTATCACCTGGCTGAGTTTTGAGGTGATTATTACTTTCAATTGATACTAAAGCTGCCTCCAAGAAAATCTCCCTGAGAAACCTGCACCTCTGCCCCAGAGAGAACCATTCATCTTACTTATTTAAAAAGAAGATCACCCCACTATACCAGTCAAACTCCCAAAAAACTATTTTAATGACCTAGAAAAAATAATAACAAAATTCATATGGAAAAACAAAAGATCAAGAATTTCAAGGGAATTAATGAAAAAAAAAATCAAATGAAGATGGCCTAGCTGTACCAGCTTTATATTATATAGCAGCAGTTTCCAAAACTATTTGGTATTGACTAAGAAATAGACTAATTGATCAATGGAATAGTTTAGGTGCAAAGCACAAAACAGCAAAAAAACTTTAATAATTTTGTGTTTGACATACCCAAATACCCTAGCTTTGGGGATAAGAACTCACTGCTTCACAAAAACTGCTGGGAACATTGGAAATTAGTATGGCAGAAACTAGGTCTTGACACACACAACACCATTACACCAAGATAAGGTCAAAATAAGTTCATGATCAAGGCATAAAGAATGAGCTTGTAAATAAATTAGAAGAACATAGCATAGTTTACCATTCAGACCTGTGGAAGAGGAAGGAATTTATGACAAAAGAAGAACTTGAGATATTATTATTTTTTTTGGATACAATCACTTATTTTTTTTTCATAATTATAACTTCTTATTGACAGAACCCATGCCTGGGTAATTTTTTACAACATTATCCCTTGCACTCACTTCTGTTCTGACTTTTCCCTTCTCTCCCTCCACCCCTTCCCCCAGATGGCAAGCAGTCTTATACATGTTAAGCATGGCACAGTATATCCTAGATACAATATATGTGTGCAGAACTGAACAATTCTCTTGTTGAACAGGAAGAATTGGATTCAGAAGATGAAAATAACCCGGGAAAAAAAAACAAAAATGCAAACAGTACATTCATTTCCCAATGTTCTTTCTTTGGGTGTAGCTGCTTCTGTGCATCATTGATCAATTAAAACTGAGTTAGATCTCTTTATTGAAGAAATCCACTTCCAACAGAATACATCCCTACAGTATCATTGTTGAAGTATATAATGATTTCCTGGTTCTGCTCATTTCACTTAGCATCAGTTCATATAAGTTAGAGATATTATTGATCACAAAATAGAAAACTTTGATTACATCAAATTGGAAAGTTTTTGTACAAACAAAATTAATGCAGACAAGACTAGAAGGGAAGCAATAAACTGGGAAAACATTTTTACAGTCAAAGGTTCTGATAATGGCCTCATTTCCAAAATAAGTAGAGAACTGATTCTAATTTATAAGAAATCAAGCCATTCTCCAAATGATAAATGGGCAAAGAATATGAACAGCAAATTCTCAGGTGAAGAAATTGAAGCTATTTCTAGCCATATGAAAAGATGATCCAAGTCATTATTAATCAGAAAAATGCAAATTAAGACAATTCTGAGATACCACTACACACCTGTCAGATTGACTAGAATGATAGGGAAAGATAATGCGGAATGTTGGAGAGGATGTGGGAAAAGTGGGACACTGATAGATTGTTGGTGGAATTGTGAATATATCCAGCATTCTGGAGAGCAATTTGGAACTATGCATAAAAAGCTATCAAACTGTGCATATCCTTTGATCCAGCAGTGTCACCACTGGGCTTATATCCCAAAGAGATTTTAAAGAAGGAAAGAGGCCTGTAAGTGCAAGAATGTTTGTGGCTTCCTTCTTCGTAGAGGCCAGAAACTGGAAACTGGGTGAATGCCCATCAATTGGAGAATGGCTGAATAAATCGTGGTATATGAATATTATGGAATATTATTGTTCTGTAAGAAATTACCAACAGGATGATTTCAGAAAGGCCTGGAGAGACTTACATGAACTGATGCTGAGAAAAATGAGCAGGACCAGAAGATAATTATGTACTTCAACAAAAATAGTATATGGTGATCAAGTTTGATGGACATGGCCCACTTTAACAATGACATGAACTAAATCAGTTCCAATAGAGGAGTAATGAACTGAACCAGCTACAGCTAGGGAAAGAACTATGGGAGACGACTATGAACTACTACATAGAATTCCCTATCCCTCTATTTTTATCTGTCTGCATTTTTTATTTCTTTCATAGGCTAATTGTACATTATTTCAACGTTTGACTCTTTTTATATAGCAACATAACTGTTTGGATATGTATACATATATTTTATTTAACTTATACTTTAACATATTTAACATGTATTGGTTAACATGTATTGGGGGAAGGGGTGAGAGGAAAGAGGGAAAAAGTTGGAACAAAAAGATTTGCAACTGTTAATGCTGAAAAATTACCTATGCATATATTTGTAAATAAAAAGACATATATATGTATGTATATATGTATGTATATATATGAAATTTACTAAACAAGTAAAATAGTATAGTAGTGCCATTTTAAGTTTAATAAATACTTTAAGAAATCGTTAAAAATAAATAAATAAATGAAACTTTAATAGAATACACATGTAAATCCATCTGGTCCTGGGGATTTTTTCTTAGGAAGTTGATCAATAACTTTTATTTTTTCTTCTTTTCTAAAACAGAACTAATTAAACAATATACTGCTTCCTCTGTAATCTGGGCACCCTATATATTTGACGGTATTCATTCATTTAATTTATCAAATTTATTGGCATAAAGTTTGGCAAAGTAACTCATAATCATTGCTCTAATTTCCTCCTCATTAGTGGAAAGTTATTCCTTTTCATTTTTAAGACTAACAATTTGATTTTCCTTTTTCCAATCAAATTTTCCCACACTTTGTCTATTTTGTCATTTTTTTCATAGAACCAACTCTTAGTTTTATTTTTTTAATTCTTTTTTTTTTAACTTTCTGTGATGACTGCATATTTAAATTCAGCCAGAGTCAGGAATTCAGGTTAAGGGAAAAATCTTCAATCTTTATTCTCAGTAGAGGTGAAGAAGTATTGCTATAGCAATATAGGCAGCTGCAACAGGAAGCTAGCAGCAGAGGTGAAGAGGGATTGCAAGTGAAAGGGGGATCGGAGGTGAAGGACAGTCGTGATAGCAATGTGAGCAACTGTGTCAAGACTCCAGCCAGCAGTCTCCCTTTCCGGTTCCTTCTCCACTTCCCTGCCTCCACCCACCAAAAATGTCATTTCCTATACAACACATCAGGATTTGCACAAAGAGTGGGCGGGGGCCATTCTTTCTCAAAGCATACATATTAATAGAGTATGGTCTAATTACTATTTAGCCTCATGTGCTTGGGACCTCAGTGCATCAACTCAAGCCTCAGCCCATTACATCCCCTGTTTTCTTTTGTTTTAGAACACATGTGGTCATGTCATCCCTGACTTCTCAGGTATGGCAGAGCCCCCAAGGGGAGGTGATCACACCCTCCCTGATTTCTCAGGAAAGGAGGTGAAAGCACCAAAAAGCAACTGATCATAACACCCCTGACTTCTCAGGAGGGGAAGTGAAATCACTAAAAAAGGAAATAATCATGCCCTCCCTGACATCTCAGGAAGAGAGATGAAAAGTATCAAAGGGAAGTGGGGATTGCTAGCGGGTCTCTGGTCTGAAGGATCTTATTAGAAACAGGTATGCACAAACCCATCAGCATGGGAGGTATTACACAAGCACCTAGCAATAACACAGAGGCTATTAGTGATGACTTTCCCCATAGTCAGTGTAGGCTTGATGTGGTATAACAAACATGAATTGTACATGCAAGTAACAGTATAACAAACAATATAAATCAACATGATGTTGTAAAAAATTGCCAGAAGTCCTAGAAGGAGAGTATGTAAACAGCAGTCACACATATGCCTTCTTCAGCAGCCAAGATATAGTCCAAAACCAATCTATTGTCTATTGCTTCACATGTCAAGGAATCCAATGATCCCCCAAGTTTTTGAAGTCCTGCAAAAGTCTTTTTATGTGTTAGGGAATCCAATGATTCCAGCAGATTTTGAAGTCCTGTAAGAGTCTTATCATTTCTCAGAAAATCCAATGATTCCTGAGGGCTTTCAAGTCTTATATCTCAAAGAATCCAGGGGACTTGGAAACCCTACAACAATCTTATGTCTCAGAGAATCCAATGAGTCCTGAGGGTTTTGAAATCCAACAATTTTCTATGTCCATGAGTCAAACGCCATAACTGCCACACTCTTTCAGTGGTGAGCACAATCAGCAACAGGACCTACCCAATATTTCTTGGGTCTTCTCCTCCGTTTCAAGGGTCTGCTCCATTTCTCTGTGATGGATAAGGCGAATATACCTCGTTGGCACCCATTTGATTCCTTCTGCTCCTGTAAAAATACAAGCAAACTCTCTTTGGAACCAAGGACCCTACTTTCACTGAAGAAGTCTCCAGGAATTTAGGTGAGTATAATAGACAAACAGGGAACTTATTTTCTTAAAGACTAAACTAGTAACCTTTTTTGGCTGAAATGGGACAGATGCTAGCTAAAGATTCTCCATCCCCCACCCCCACCCAGGAGTGGTGCTATAGAAAGCCTGCTTAAGCTGATAGAAGATCAAGGGCTACTTATAACTTGGGAACAGATAGCTGGACTTATGAGTACATTAAAACACACCTCCCCTTGGTTCTTAGAGGAAGAGAAAATCTCTCCAGATAATTGGACATTAATTGGGCAACAGCTCTCTGCATATTACAACAAAAACAGTCCTCATTCAATTTCCATCGAGGCATTCTATTTATACAATATAATACAGTTGGCCTTAAGAAGCCATATAAGTTATAGAAGAAAGAATAGGAATAGCCAAATGGGAAAGCCTGAAATAAAGGAGGAAGACAATGAACAGATTAATGACCATATTCCCACAGGGCATGGAGACTTAAGTGAGGCTCAAGTGTGTGGTGAATCTGAGGCAACTTCAGCCCCACCTAAGGAGCAGGTAATTGACTCTCCTCCATCAACTCCACCCTCCGGGATGGAGGAAGGAGGGGTAGTGGGGGGAGCAATGACAGCACCAGCACCTCCCCGCCAGCATCCAGCTGCTTCTATGAGTAGATTGCAAAAGGAACTAATTAAGGCCAAAGCAGAAGGGAGGGATGTATTGGAATTTCAACACCACATTTTTCCTGTGATTTACAGTTTAATTCTTCAGGTCAAGAAAGTAGAAAATATGCTCTTTTTGATATAGAAATCCTCAAAGACCTGAAAAAGACTTGCACTCTTTATGGGGCTACATCAGCTTATGTTAAGATGTTATTACAGAATTTGGCTTTTGAAATCTTGACCCCTAATGACTGGAAATCTATAGCAAGGATATGCCTAGAACCTGGACAAAACTACTTGTGGCTTTCTGAATATAGTGAGCTCTATAGGATACAAGCCCAACAAAATAGTCAAAGTGGAGTTCATGCTGCAATTACCTGTGACCTACTAACAGGTGTAGGTTCCTATGCAGATGTCGCAGTACATATTAATTATTCCACAGCAGCATATGAGCAAATTGCTGCTAATGCTATCAAAGCATGGTCTTCTCTCCACAATAAAGACAACAAGGGTGAGGCCTTCACAAAAATAACACAAGGGCCAAACAAACTCTTTACTGACTTTGTGGGACATTTGCAGACAGCTATCACAAGAACTAATGGGGAAAATGCATTAACAGACATTCTGATAAGGCAACTTGCTAAGGAAAATGCTAATGAGGTTTGAAGAAGAATTATACTAGGACTGCACAAGGATGCTCCTTCAGAGGAGCTCACAAGATGCCAGCCAGCACTCTCCCTTTCCACTTCCCTCTCCACTCCCCTGCCTCCACCCACCAAAAACATAATTTCCTATACAACACATCAGGACTTGCACAAAGAGTGGGCAGGGGCCATTCTTTCTCCAAGCATATATATTAATAGAGTATGGTACAATTACTATTTAGCCTCACGTGCTTGGGACCTCAATGAATCAACTCAAGCCTCAGCCCATTACAACTTTCAATTTTGTTAATCTCTTTTTTTTATTTTTAGAATTTTAAGTTTAGTGTTTGATTAGTGGTTTTTAATTTACTTTTTTCTAGCTTTTTCAGTTGTAAACCTAATTCATTGATTTTCTGTTTCTCCATTTTATGCAAGTGGGCCTCTAGACATAGAAAATTTCCCTTATTACTGCTTATTTATGCTACCATTTAGCAAGATATAATGCTCGTCCTTATCTCTTTTAATTAGATCAATTTTTGCTTTTGCTTGATCTGAGATCAGGATGGCTACCCCTGCTTTTTTTTTTTTAATTTCACCTGAAGCATAGTAGATTTTACTCTAGCCTTTTACCTTTACTCTGTATGTATCATTCTACTTCAGGTTTGTTTCCTGTAAACAACATATTGTAGGATTCTGGCTTTTAATCTAGTCTGCTATCCACCTCAGCTTTATGGGGGAGTTTACCCCATTCACATTTATTGTTAATATTACTTATTCTGTATTTCTTGCCATCTTGTTAATGTCAGATTATGCTTTTCTCTTTCCTTTTCTCCTTACTTCCCTCCCCAGTATTAAACTTATAAGCACCACTTGCCTCATGTAGCCCTCCCTCTTTAAGATCTCTCCCTCTCCCTTAAAGTTTCTCCTTTTTTTTAAACCTTTCCTTTTCAATTTCTGTATTCCCTTCTATTTATCACATACCTTCCCTTTTTACTTTTCCCCTCTGACTTTTCAATGAGGTGGGAGAAGTTTCTCTGTAAACCAAATATGTGTAATATTTTCTCTTTGAGCTAATTCTGATGAGAGTCAATGCTGTACTAGAACACACTATGATCATCCTTCTCTCTTCTTTCCATTGGCTATAATAGATTCCCTTTGGCTCTTTGTGAGATGTAGTTTCCTTCTTTCTATCTCCACTTTTCCCTTTTTTCTGGTACAATTTCCTTTCCGCCTTGGTCTGATAATACTTGAATTTCTTGGAGTTTTAATTTTGGGATCTCTTTCTGTGGGTGATCAATGAATTCTTTCAATGTCTATTTTACCTTCTGTTTCTATGACATCTGGTCAATTCTCTTTGATGATTTCCTGAAAAATGTGTCTAGTCTCTTTTTTTCATCGTGTATTTCAGGGACTCCAATAATCTTTAGATTCTCTTTTCTAGATCTATTTTCCAGCTTGGATGTTTTCCCCATTAAATATCCTACGTTTTTTTTTTCTTTTTTTTCTTTTTTTCATTTTTTTGGTTTTGCTTGACTGATTCTTGTTGCTTTATTTAGTCATTCATTTCCATTTCTTCAATTCTGAATTTCAATGTGTTATTTTCTTCATTTTCTTTTTTACTTTTTTTTTGTATTTGTGCTATTGAACTTTTGAATGAGTTGTTTTGTTCTATCACTTTTTTTCATTTCATAAATTTTGTTTTAAAGAGTTTTCTTTTACCATTTCACAAATTTTGTTTTTTAAGAAATTATTTTCTTTTTTCTGTTTCACAAATTGTTTTTCTGGGAGTTGCTTTCTTTTCCCAGTTTATCAAATCTATCTTTTAATGAATTATATGCTTTTTCCATTTCATTGTGTCTATTTTGTGTTGTCCTTTCCAAACTCTCTTGAAAGGCTTTCATTTCCTTTCCGCATTTTGCTTCTAGCTCTCTTTTAAGATCTTTTCTAAGTTTTTCTAGGAGAGCCTTGTGTGATTTGGATCAGTTATTTCACCTTTTAGAGCTTTATCTGGAGACAATTTGCCTTTAGTCTCCTAAGGGTTTAAAATCTGTTTTTCTCCTTCCCATAAAAGCTGTTAATTGTTAGAGTCCTCTTTACTTTTTTGCTCATTTTTAAAAGTTAAGTAGAGGTCTGCCTTTAGGAGAGGATAAATTTTACAAACAAGGCAGCTGTGCTAGGCCAATGCTGATTTACTCCTGATGATGACTTTGCCTCAGGGCTCTGTGCTGTTTGCCCTGGTGTTTATAGTCACATTCTGCTCACTCTGAGACTGCACTGCTCCTGGATTCTGTGCTGTCTGTGCTGGCATTTGTGATCATCTCCTCAGGCCTTGCTGTCTCTCTCCCACTTCTGATTGAAACAAACCTTCTCTGGTCTGCTTCTTCATGCAAACTCTCTGCCTTGTGGAGCTCGTATTGCCACACTGAGACTGCTCTGCCCTTGGGTCCTGCTCTGTCTGTGCTGGCATTTGTGGTCAGCTTTTTGTCCTTTGCTGCCTCTCCCCTGCTTCTGACTGAAACAGATCTTTTCTGGTCTGTTTCCTCTTGTAAATTCTCTGCCTTGGATTACTGAGCTACCTGGGCTAATTTTTATACTGGTTGTCCCGTCTTCCTCCCTCCTGTTTCAAATTGAAACAGACCTTTTTTGGCTATTTTTGAAATTACCTTTTCCTGATAGTTTGTGGCACTTCCAATATTTGTGAGTTCTGCCCATCCAGAGCTAATTAAGTGGGTGGATTTCATAATTATTGTGAGGATTGTAAAGAAGGTTAGAGAAAAAATGTGCTGTTTCCACCATCTTGGCTTTGCCCCTGGAAGTCTTAGGGAGTTTTCTTAAATCAACAAGCTGTATCTATCTAAACCCAAAAGCAGGCATTTTTTGTCACAGAAAGAAGTTAGACACATTTTCAACAAGAGCAGGGTGAAACAAACTTGTCCATTTTCACCACTAATTTTCAACACTGCACTAGAATTGTTGGCATGAGGAATAAGAAAAGAAAAGGAAGTTAAAGGAATTAGAATAGGCAATGAGGAAATAAAACTGACAGTTTTTTTTTTTTTTTTTTTTTCAGATGATAAAATGATATACTTAGACAATCCTAAAAAGTTCATCTAAAATATACTTGAAAAAATTAACAATTTTAGCAAAGTTTTATTAAAATTTGCAGAAAAAACTGGAAAATAATGTCAGAAACTCAGCATAGACCTACATCTTATACCACATACTAATAAGTTCAAAATGGGTTCAAGATTTGCTTATAAAAGACAATGCTACCAACAATTAGGAGGTAAGGGATAATTTACTTCTCAAATCTTTGGAGAAAAGAATATTTTATGACCAAAGAAGAATAAGATAAGATTTTGTAAGGCAAAATGGACAACTTTGATAACATTAAATTGTAAAGTTTTGCATAAACAAAACCAACAGATACAAAATTAAAGGGGAAATACAAAGTTGTGAAAAAATCTTTACAGCCAATATTTCTGATAAAGGTTGTTTTTTCTATGAGATATAAAGAACTGTGTCAAATTTATAAGAAAATGAGTCATTTTCCAATTGATAAATGGTCAAAGAATATGAACAGGCAATTTTCACATGATGAAATTAAAACCACCTAAAGCCATATGAAAAATGCTTTAAATCACTTTTGATTAAAGAAATGCAAATTAAAACAACATTAAGGTAGTACCTCACATCTCTCAGATTGTCTATGATGACAGAAAAAAGATAATGACAAATGTTGGAGGGGATGTGGGAAAATTGGGACACTTGCATTGTTTTTAGTGTTTTGAAATCATCCGGCCATTCTGGAGAACAATATAGAACTATGCTCAAAGGGCTATGAAACTATGCATACCCTTTGACCTAGCGGGGTGATTACTGGGTCTGTATCCCAAGTAAATCATAAAGTAGGGAAAAGATCCCACATGTGGAAAAATGTTTGTAGTAGCTCTTTTTGTGGTAACAAACATTGCAAAATGAGAAGATGATCATCAATTGGTAGAATCACTGAATAAGCTGTGGAATATGAAGGTAATGGAATATTGTTTTTCTATAAAAATGATGTTCAAGCTGATTTTAAAAAAGCCTGAAAAGATTTACATGAAGTGATGCTGAGCAAAACAAGCATAACCAGGAATACATTGTACACAAAAACAGCAAGAATGTACAATGATCAACTATGAAAAGACTTGTTTTTTTTCAGTGGTTCAGTGCTCCAAAGAAATTCCAAGATACTTTGAACAGAAAATGCCATTTTCATAGAGAAAAAAGAACTATGAATATTGAATGTAAAATAACACATTATATGTTGACTTCTTTTTTCTATTTTCCCCCTCTCCCTTGACTGGTCCCTTTTGTTCTAATTTTTCTCTCCCAACAAAATGCATAAGGCAATGTGTATTAAAAGTAAATAAATAAAATTTCTAAAAAGTGGGTAGGAAAGAATTATACTTTAAAAATGTTGAATTTCAGACCAAGCTATTTCTGTTCCATTTATCTATAGAGACATTTTGCAGTCTTAATATATGCCTGGTGTGTGTGTGTGTGGGGGGGGGGGGGTTGGGGAGGGGAGGTGGCAATGTTTGAGGAATATCATTAAGGCTACATTTTATTATATCTAGTAAATGTTTATGTTTCTTCTTAAATAATTTTAACAAACAATAAACATAGTAAATTTTATTCTGTTTTTCAATGTGACTATGAATATATAATATTAGTCAATATAATTTTAAAAAATGCCCAAACTTTCTTAAATTTTTGTAAAGGAAATTCTTGATATATATCTGGATGACTTATAAAGATTTGTGCTTTGTATTATGATTTCTGTTAAAAAGATAATTTTAACAGCATAGATTTTTTTCTGATACTGCCATCTTTCTACTATATTTAAAAGTCATCCATCTGTCCTATAATAATACTATGGAGTATAAGATGGATTTCTTTTATGTATATTTTTTCTGGATTTTTTGACTTTTTTTTCTTCTTCATATACCACTTTAGATACCGATATTTTAGAATCTAGTTTCACCAGTTACTAAACTAAATTGTCTTAAAATCATGCAAATCCTTCTTATATTTTTAATCTGTTTTTCCAGTTTCATCTTTAAATATTCAGGATGTCTAGGGTCCGGTGTCACATTAGCCATTCTGCGAATTCATTTTGTCTTCCTTAGTCATTACTGACTCTTAAGATGATATTTTTTTCATCTTTCTCATAATAACATATTCCAAAGTACCTCAGTATGTTCAAGTAAAAATGTCCAGTGATAAGACTATAGAAACCTAGCAAACAGTTATTATCTTCAGCCTACACATTATTTTAGAATAGATATAACACATAAACTTACAAGTAGATATTGCTGAGTAATTGGGCACTAAAATCCAAAGGGATCTAGAAAGACTTATAGCTGATGAGACTTGAGTTAATCCTTACAGGAAGTTAAGGGATATCTACAAAAGAGAGGAGGTGAAAAAGAAACATAATATTCAGAGATAAGACCTAAATTTCTAGAACATAGAATGTCTGAAAGAATGTAAGAGGAGAAAAATATAAAAAAAAGCATGTGGAAATTGGAGTGTTAAGAAATTTATAGATCAATCTAAGGATTCTGCGTTTTAACCTAGAAGTAATGGGGTTCTCTTGAGTAAGAACTATGTTTTTGAAATGTCCCTTTAAATTATTTGTTAGTATGGAGAATATATTTGGAGGGAAGACATTAGATTTGATGTTAACAGTTGGGAAGATTTGCCACTTGTCACCTATGTTTTTAGATATTTTTAGTGTTTCCTCAGCTACAAAATGAGGATATTAACTACATAGTTTCCAGTTCTTCCTGTTATATGAAGCACACTTTGAATCTTTTCCTCTTTGTTCCTTTTTTATTTCAATCAACCAGTTATTCGTGCTCAAAACTTTGGGATTAGCTCTGATTTACTTATCTTATTCAATCATGAATAGATCATAGACAATCTGTAACTATAGTACACTCACATTCCTTCCTTCCTGTCTATACCCATAGACATCACAGGTTCTTAGTACCATCTGACTGGAATTTTGCTATTGTATACTAATAAACTTCTCTTTCTTCTCCCCCTCATATCTTTTCTATCCATTCTAGATTAATCCCCCATTGGAAAAGATATCATAATATTATGCACTTGTTTAAGTCCCTACAATGTTTCCCTATTCCCTATTAAGGCAGTGAAATGCCTTCATTTGTCATTCAAGTTCTTTCACAACTTGACACTGTAATGGATCACCATTATTTTAGCTTATCTAGAGGGAATACTTTCCTCCACTTATTCTATATTCCAGTCAAAATGGATCATTCTCCATTTCCCTGACCTTTTCTACTTCTATGCCTTTGTTGAATATCTCTCTAACATATAAAGTACAACTTAAATGTCATTTCACCCATGCAAATTTTTCCTTCCATACTACTAGTTTATCTTTATCCTTGTAGACTTTATGCCATTCAATCAATGAGTATTTATTAAGCACTTATTATATGTTTAAGTTAAAACACTATTTAATACAATATTTTATATAATAATAATTAATAATAATGATAATAATAATAAATTTGTGCAAAATGATGGGAACAAAATGAATAAAAACAACCCTTACCTTTGAAGATATTAAATTCCAACAGAGGGAAGACACAACACTTACATAGATACATAAAAGAAGAAAGAAAAAAAGGATCTAGAGCCAGAAAAGAAAAAGTAAAAGAAAACATTTCAAGTAAGTCTTGAAGGAATTCTAAAGAGCTGAAGTGAATGATGGAGAGTCTTTCAGCTCTATGAGATAACCACTGCTTAGGAGCAGTTTTAGGAAATGTAGTGTGGTAATATAGCTTGCCCATAGGATAGGAGAATAATATATACTAATGCTGACAATATATGTAGAGGTCGAGTTAGGAATGTTTTAGAAGTCAAACAAAGGAGTTTACATATGATTTGGAGTTACATGTTATTTAATTATGTTATATTTGACTACCTCTTGGATCCCATTATGAAATTTTAAGATTGGTAAAGCCTTCTTAGATCTCCAACATGTATCACTGCACTTTGTACATCATAAGATATAGTAAATGATTCAACAGTCACATTTATTTCTACAACCAGCAAACCGTATTTGTGATTTCCTTGTTCAGAAAGATTTTCTTTTATTTTTAACCAAGTTTTTGTTTTTAATATCTAGAAAAATATCTTTTCATATTTGTCATTCTACACTTTGGAATTATTTCCCATGGGGAATAAAGATAATACATATTAAAATAATCATTCTATCCTGCTATGCTTCATGCTAATCAATTTGGAACTAATGAGGCTTTTTTATATGCCAAATTCTTATGACATCAAAGATTCTGTACAAAACTAAGTGATCAGATTGTGATATCATTGCTCAAGGAAATATAATTATTACAAATATATTAATATATACTTTTAATCAACAACTGAATGGTGGCATGCTGTGCTAATTATATTTGGTAGATGAAGACTGATTGCAATTTCCTAATTAGTAATTTTTTTCTTAGAAAATTTCTTTACATTTACATATTTTCTGAATCATGACATTTATTGCCTTGATTCTTTCTCTTCATATTTTAAATTTGGAAAAGCAATTTACAGTCTTCTTCATAACCACAAACAGGAATAAGTGTTATCAGCTAATACTTGATTTCTCCTGCTCTTAAACTTTCCTGAATGGGAATACTTTATTCTAAAAGCATAAAACACAAAAGTAGACTTTAAAATGAAAACAAATGCACATATTTTCTATTTAAATATACAAATAAAATTCTGAGGGTTTCTGCAATACATAAGGTCATCTTCATAGCTTTTTCAAAACATTCTAAAGACTATATTCATGATATTCATGATAGATTCTATTAGAATGCATGAAGTTCTAGTTACATAAAGAAGAGCTGGGTTCACATCTCACCACAAGATGTTAATATATGACTGTGAGTACAGTCATACAGACAATTTTTATGTATCTTCATCTATTTCTAGGTGTCATGGTAGATAAACTGCCACGACTGGAGACAGGAAGACTCAGTTCTCTGAGTTTAATTGAAATTCACATACTCTATATGTGACTTCTCCATGCTTTCCCAGAAGTTTACCTCTACTCAAGGCTGCATTTTTCTACCAACATCGCAAGGGATTCTTTAGAAGATATTGATTTTTTACTTATCATTCTTCAACTTATCATCAATCATGTGACAGTTTTGCAGAGGATAATTAAATATGGGAGTGATTAGATACAAGTAGATGAATAATATGGTTATCATGATAATAATGATGGTCTGTGGTAGAATTATAGTCAGGTGAGTGGAGAGAATATGATTCATGCAGAAGATATGGTGGTAGCAGAAAAGATATGGATGTGTTGTGAAAGGCAATAGTGATTAATAAAAATTAATGAAAAGATTAAAAATGTGAGTTATTATATGAAAGCAGTTTCTCATGAAACAATTGAAGGATAGGTTTTTGCAGAAATATCATTATTTTAGATTTAAAAATCAAATGGTTTTAAAGGCTACTAAGTTTAACCCCATCATCATCCACTATAGCTACATCAATTCAACAAGCAAATGTGGTGTAACAATAAGTGAAGAGGGAGAGGAAAATAAAGCCCAGAACAAATATTTAAATGCCCAAATGATAACAAAAGATAATTTTCTAATAAATAAATCAAAGCTCTGTATAGTCAGATGAAAAAAATGTTCTAAATCACCATCAATTAGAGGAATACAAATTAAAACTACTCAAATATCCCTTTACATCTATAAGATTGGCTATTATGACAAAAATGAAAATACTTGATATTGGAAGGGATATGCTAAAAGTCAGACACTAATGCATTGTGGATTGATTTGTAAATTGATCCAAACATTCAATTTATACTATAGAACTGTGCTATAAATAGGGCTATAAAATTGTCCATATTCTTTGATCTAGCAATACCACTGCTATGCCGGAGATATCCAGAAAAAAAGGTGTGTGTGTGGGGAAGAATCTACTTATACAAAAATATATATAGCAGCTCTTTTTGTGGTGACTAAGAATTGGAAACTGAAGAAATGCCCATCAATCATGGAATAGCTAAGGATGCTGTGGTATAGGATTGTAATGAAATATTATTGTGCTATTAAAAATTGATAAGCAAAATGATCTCAGAAAAACATGAAAAGAAATCTGTGAACTGATGTGTATAATGAAGTGAAAAGAACTGGGAGAACACTGTAAATAGTAAAAACATTGTTTTGATTTGATTAATAACATGTATAATTTAGTTTTTGTAATAAAATAATCCAAAAAGGTCTAATGATGAAGCATCTTATCTGCCTCCAGAGAAAGAATGAATATTCATTGGATACAAAATAAAACATGATATTTTTCACTTTATTCCTTTCATTTTTATTTTTTTCTAGTTTTATACAAAATGCTTAATATGGAAATGTTTTACATAAATGTACATGTATAATCTCTATATGTTTATCATCTCAGGGAGTAAGGAAGGGGAAGCAGGAGGAAAGAATAGAATTGGAAACTCAAAACTTTAAATAAACATGTTAACACACATATTTGTGTGTGTGTGTGTGTGTGTGTGTGTGTGTGTATGTGTGTGTATTACTTATATGATGGGAAATTCACATTCAACAAAGGGAAACGAAGAGTAGTTATATAGGGAAGAACAAAACTAAAACTAAGTAATATTAAAATAGAGAAGAGAGAATATCTAAAGTAAGAGGGCAATTAAGAGAGTTAAATGCTTCAGAGAGGTCAAAAGAAAAGACAGGTCAATGAGACCTTTTCATGTAGTAATTAACTAAGATAATTTGAATAGAAATGTTTGACATCCCAATATTAAAATTTATCTTACAAGTAAGATAACATGTGTATTATCAGAGAGCAATAATCAAAGATATGTTGTTGGGGTAGAAGATAGACCTGGATTAGAAAAACATTTGGTTATCCCAGGGATTGGTAGGATTTTGTATCTTAACAAAAGAGCTATACAGAAGGGCTTTAGTGACTCAGAAGTATGTTTCTGGATTTTTATATCTTCTAGAAAACATTTCTTGCAGCATCACATTGGTAACATGCTTAGTCTATATTGCCGCATGTATAAATATTTATATTGCTTTTGGAAATGAAATGCAAAAATAATTGTTTCTAAATGTAATAATCACTGCTATTTCATATTTACAAATCATTTTTATACTTTTGTTGAATGAAGTCAAGAGTATTTTAAAGAGTTATGTTGGAACAATAACCCTCATTATAGGAATGGGAAAATGTAAGTTTTGGGAAACCTGGAAAGTTTAATTAATTTTCTCATAGTAAAACAGTTAAGAAATAAAAAAAGCAGTATTTTTTCATTCCTACACATCAAGCTTCATTGATGTGTTTTGCTTTTTCTATTACATTACATTTAGATGAGAGAAATAGGCAAATGTGGGCAAATCATAACTGGCCCTAAAAGGCAATTCTTGGTTATTATTTGATAGAAAATAGAAGCATGATTTCACATTGTTATTTTTATTAATCCTAATTGGCATGTTCAGTTGATCACTTAAACGCTTTAGAAATTTTTGGGCTCTGGGTAAGATATACAGTAAAGAAAGTTCTGTAAACTTTAGCTGTCATTACCATTCAAACAGAATTTTATGGTTATGATAAAAATCATTAATTAAATGAGATAATTTATTTAAAAGCTCTTTGTAAGCATTAAAATACCATTCAAAATGAGCTATTACCATTAATTCAGGCTCTGGAAAATATAACTCATGAGTTATTTTTGGAGACTATTTATTAAATAATCTTTATAATTATTATATGACATAGCTAGTATTCAGACATGTGATATATGACATTGTCTCCCAGAGATATGGTTTATTGTATCAATATCATAACATGACATCTATGAGAACATATGACAAATGAAAAAGAATGTTGAACTGGGAGGTTAGAAATCTAACTTCTTATCTTTGTTTTGTCACTATTAATGTACTCAAGGGATGGAGGAGGATAATTTATTAAAGAAATATTAAAATTAAGAGAATGAAAATTGAAGGAATCTAAAATATAAAAGGCTTGAATAAAAACAGAGCAGCTTTTTCAATACTACATCATGGATTTATGAAGGGTCCTTGAAGCCCATCTAACCTGAAAGACTGAGATTATAGTAAAGAAAACAGAGGCTCAGTGATTAAGCTCTTTGTTGAAGGTTACATAGTAAATGGCAAAATCAGGTTTTCTATTCAGGTACTTTGAATGCAGCTACAATGTTCTTTCCACCTTATCAAGCTTCCTCCCAAAACAATTGCTCCTGGGATATAGATTACAAACAAAAATTCTTAAAACTTCATTTTTTTTTCAATTCAAGAATAGGAACTAAACCTCTGCTTTCATTTATTTAGACAATTTTTAATAAATTCCCTTCACCAGTGAAGGCCAATCTTTTCTACTAAATTTCTAGCTGCAGTAGGTAGTCTAGGGCACTGAAAGACTATGGGAAGGTTATATAGCTCCTATGTGTCAGTTGATGAAGATTTAGGCAAATCCTTTTGCTTTCCATACTAAACTTTGCATCATGTTGTCTCTTTCTTCATCTTTAATTTCTCAGAATTGTCATGTGAATCAAGTAGTTTAATATTTTGATAAAGCTTTGAAAAAGTAAAATTTTTCCATTTCTCAAATAAATATGACAACATTTGGGCTGGTTCTTTTTTGATTGAATGAAAATGCAGATGCTCCATTCATTCTTTAATAGATTATGTAAGAATCCATTCATTGTATATAACCTAATACATACATACATACATTATATATATATATATATATATATATATATATAATCTAAAACAGTAACCATATCTTTCTATCCTTTGGCAATAAATTATTCCAAGTTTAAATGGTTGATAGATAATTCTCAAAGACCCTGCTTTCTATCTCTAATAGTACTTGCTAATATCAAGTTCATAGCAGGAAACTATAAGAAATTGACATCATTTTAATACCACAATACAACATTTTGAGGAGGATAAAAGTGAAGATATTATTGCTTATTGACTTTAAAGCATAACATTTTATAAATTATTTTCTATTAGAATATGAGACAGCTAGAAATTTCTGATGTTTTGATATTAAATAATTTCTTAAATTAATAGGAGATGTGATGGATTTCTGAACATCAAGAGGTTTAGTTCTGAAATATATTCTGAAGGTCATGAATTATTAAAGAAATAAAAAAAAATTAGGAGAACTAGGGACTTCAAAGATCAGAGAGGCTTGAATAAAAACAGTGGTGTTTTTTATAATAGATTAAAAATTTACTGGTAAAAATTATTTTAGAGGATGTTAAACATGATACTCTCATTTTTCAGAAGAGAAAACTGAGGCCCAGAGAAGTTGTCGCTTAACAAAAGTCATGACAGAAGTTTTAAAGCTTTATACCCAGTTTCTATGACTGCAATTTTATTTTTTCCCATCAGGACAGCTCCTCAAAACAATTAAAATGTGTGAGGAAAGCATTCTATTCTCAGAATTTAAAGGGATAAAGAGTTAATATTTTAATTGGTGATTTTTTTTCTAAATATAACAGAATATCCAAATTATTTTACAAGCTATCCTCAAAGAATTATTTTTTTTCTGAAAACAGTTAAATGAAACAAGATAACAGTAACTATAAGTTCATAGATTCCTTGAATTAAACTTACAAAAGACCTTAGAGTGCCTTACAAGTGAAGAAAGTGAGGCCTGAAGAGGTTATGTGATTTGTCAAAATTCACTTAATGTAACAGCAGAGATAGGATTAAAAATGAGTCTTTTGCACTCTAAAGTCAAGGATCATCTCACTAAATCACACAAAATTTGCATATTCCTAATAAACATTGCATGTATGAGTGATATGTCAATCACTCATACATGCAATGTTTATTATTATTAATAAATTAATATGCATTCAATAGTATAATATAAATATACAAGTGTAAATATCTATATCAATCACTCATACATGCAATGTTTATTATTATTATTAATAAATTAATATGCATTCAATAGTATAATATAAATATACAAGTGTAAATATCTATATCTATATGTAGATATAGATATTTACACTTGTATATGTAAATATCTATATCTACATGTAGATATAGATATTTACACTTGTATATTTATATTCAGTGTAAGGCTATGTAGTCAAGTGAGTATTTTATGGCTACTGATAGTGGTTATGCATGCGGGAGTGATTGAGGAATTGTCTCTGGATTCTGGATCAAATATTTTTTAATTTCTGTAATGTTGGAATCCTTACTAACTGCTAAGTAATTAGAGTTGATCTAATCTTACAAGAAGATGTTTTGGGCAGAACCTGAAACAAGGTACTAAGTAGAACTACCCATAATCCCTCTCTCTGGAAGGAGCATAAATAGGCCAATGGGCCAGCCGGAGAGTGCGGGGGAGAGTGAAGACGCTACAAGTCGAGATTTCAGCGGAATGACATGAAGAGTTGGAGCTGGCTGGAGGCTGAAGAAAGCAGAGGCAGAGGCTGAAGGACCAGACCTTTGGATTTGGTGACATTCGGAGAGAGCTCTTGGAACCAAGCAGAGAGATAGGCCTCTAAGCTAACCGGGCTATATTGGGATAATAAAAGATCTGAACTTTTATCACCTGGCTGCGTTTTGAGAAGAAAAAGATTACAACACTGTAACATCATAAATACTTATAAATCATTTGATGAAATAGCATACCTCATACTTCTCCAAGTAGCAAATTATTATAACTATTTTTCTATAGTTTATTGGTTGCTATCTTTATATGTTTTTTGGTTAAAGATGTTACCTATAATTGCTTTTCATTGTATTCCAACTAAAAAATCCTACTAAAATACTAAACTAAAAAAGTTTTTTTTTTTTCAGATAGTTAATGATAGTTTTAGTTTCATTCTTTAAAATTATGTTTATTTTTAAATCATTTCTTCCTTAAGTGATGAGTCACTCTTACAGGTCATTGAACATTTTGGATATCAAATTTATGTTGTTCAGGTTAAATGATTTCTCCCAACACAGATATTTTCTTCTTATCCTACCTGCATTGTTTTTAATTGTATAAAACGTCCCCCCATTTTATAGAGTAAACTTGAGTCACAAAATATGTTATTTTTTCCCTATTTAAAGTTAATAAAGTTAATAAAACTCATTATAACAGGAGACTGGAAGATGCACAGAACATCTCTGTTGCCCCTTGTCACATAGGTGGGGTATGAAAACCTCATTAATCCCAATATGGTTATGATGAGGTGTATTAGAAGTGCTTGGTTGAAACTTTAATTTTGTGTAGACATTTTGTATTTTATTCCATTCTGATATGTTTTTGCTAGAAAATAGGCTCTTTCTAGAAAGTCTTACATGAACTGATGCTGAATGAAATAAGCAAAACAGCGGATTATTGTACACAGTAAACACAAAATGATATAATGATCAACTATGAAATTATGATACTTAGCTCTATTCAGCAATAAATTGATCCAAGACAATAGACTTGGGATACAAAATGCCATCCATATTCAAAGAAAAAATATGGATACTGAATGCAAGTTGATGCATACTAATTTCACCTTCTTTGTTTGCTTTTTCTCTATATATATCTTCCTTTTTGTTCTGATATTTCTTTAACAACATTAGTAATGTAGAAATATGTATACATGTACATGTATGACCTATATCACATTGCTTGCTGTCTTGGGAAAGGGTAAGTAAGGGAGAGAGGTAAAAAATCAGAACTGAAAATCTTGCAACAATGAATGTTGGCAACTATCTTTACATCTAATTGGAAAAATAAAATACCATTGAAATAAAAACGTAGGCTCTTTGACTGGATATGGAAACTATTGTAAAAGGGCTTTAATCTTCCTTGGCATTTTTCCTATCCTCTCTCTCTCTCCCCTCCCTTTTAGTCTCTCAACTTAACTGAAGATATCGCGTGAAAAACAATAATGTAATGCAGGGAGTGTCCTTGGACCTTTTTCTTCTGAGATCAATACATGGACTGTTAAACTGGGTCTCAAGCACTATTTATTCTTCCATTGCAGATAGTGGAATTGAGGTAAAAGACATTGTAAGTATCAAAAATTCAATAACATGAGGAATCCAAATATCTAGGAGTTGAATGCATTCTTGTTTCTGTTACCAGTATATCCTGAGAAAGAAGAAATAACATTTCAGATCCAATTCATGGAACATGAGATACATCTAGTGTCAATGTATATTTGAAATTGCTGGGAACAATAGTATACACGTATAGATTAGTACTTGTTATATCTAGAATTCAATTTGATGTTAAAGATAACTGTTTACACCTAAGGTATTAAAAGAAAATAAAGGCATATTTAGTATGATTTTTTTCTTTGAAAAAGCAAAATAAGAGACTGCAAAGAAAGGCAATGCAAGAGGCAAAAAAATACTTGTTACATTTAAGGCTTTTGACTTGAGAAAAGTAAAAAATAATGATAACCAAATTTTAATTGCAATTCTTTTTTTTTTCCTTAAAATCTGAAATAGCTTTGAAAAAATAGAGAATGAAGGACTCCTACCAAATTCCTTTTATGACACAGACATGGTAGTGATATCCAAACCATGTAGGTTGAAAAGAGAGAAAGAAAATTATACACCAATCTCACTAATGAATATTGATGCTAAAATCTTAAATAAAATATTAACAATAAGATTACAGAAAAATCATCCCCAGGATAATACACCATGACCAAGTAGAATTTTTACCAGGAATGCAGGGATGGTTCAATATTAGGAAAACTATTAGCATAATTTACTATATCAATAACTAAATTAACAAAAACCATATGATCATCTCAATAGATGCAGAAAAAGCATTTTATCAAATGCAACATCCATTCCTATTAAAAACACTTGAGAGTGTAGAAATAAATGAACTTTTCCTTAAAATAATCAGTAGCATCTACTTAAAACTATCAGTAAGCATCATATGTAATAGAGATAAACTGGAATCATCTCCATGAAGATATGGAATGAAACAAAGTTGTCCACTATCACCATTACTATTCAATATTGTATTAGAAATGCTAGCTTTGGCAATAAGAGTTGAGAAAGAGATTAAAGGGATTAGGGTAGGTAATGAGGAAACTAAATTATCACTCTTTGCAGATGATATGATGGTATACTTAGAAAACCCCAGAGATCCTCCTAAAAAGCTATTAGAAATAATCCACACATTTAACAAGGATGCAGGATACAAAATAAATCCACATTAATCTGAAGTATTCTTATATATATATATATATATATATATATAACAAAATCCAACAATTAGAGATACAAAGAAAAATTCCATTTAAAATAACTGTCAAGGGAAAGTCAGGAATTATATGAGCAAAACTCCAAAACACTTTCTACACAAATAAAGTCAGATCTAACAAATTGGAAAAATAAGAAGTACTTTTGGATAGGATGAGCAAATATAATAAAGATGACAATACTACCTAAATTAATATATTTATTTACTACTATACCAATCAGACTCCCAAAAAACTATTTTGATGACCTAGAAAAAAAAAAAAAACAAAAACAAAATTCATCTGGAAGAACAAAAAGACTTTCAAGAGAACTAATGAAAAAAAAAATCAAATGAAGGTGGCCTAGCTGTATCAGATCTAAAATTTTATTATAAAGCAGTGGTCAACAAAACCATTTTATATTGGCTAAGAAATAGACTGCTTGATCAGTGGAATAGGTTAGGTTTGTAGGACAAAATACTCAATAACTTTAATAAACTAGTGTTTGACAAACTAAGGACCCAGGCTTTTGGGATAAGAAATCACTGTTTGACAAAAACTGCTGGGAAAATTGGAAATTAGTATGGCATAAACTAGGCATTGACTCACACTTAACACCAAGATGAAGTCAAAATGGGTTCATGGTCTAGGCATAAAGAATGAAATTATAAATAAATTAGAAGAACATAGGATAGTTTATCTCTCAGACCTCTGGAGGAGGAAGGAATTTGTGAACAAAGAAGAAGTAGAGATCATTATTGATCACAAAACAGAAAATTTTGGTTATATCAGGTTAAAAAAAATTTTGTACAAACAAAACTAATACAGACAAGATTAGAAGGGAAAAAATAAATGATGAAAACATTTTTACAGTCAAAGATTCTGATGAAGACCTCATTTCCAAAATATACAGAGACTCTAATTCATAAGAAATCAAGCCATTCTCCAATTGATAAATGGCAAAAGGATATGAAGAGAAAAAGGATATGACAGACATTTTTCAGATGAAGAAATTGAAACCATTTCTAGCCATATGAAAAGATGCTCCAAGTCATTATTAATCAGAGAAATGCAAATTAAGATAACTCTGAGATACCACTACACACCTTTCAGAATGGCTAGGCTGACAGGAAAAGATAATGCTGAATGTTGCAGGGGATGTAGGAAAACTGGGACACTGATATATTGTTGGTGGAATTGTGAATATATCCAGCAATTCTGGAGAACAATTTGGAACTATGCTCAAAAAGTTATCAAATTATTCATACCCTTTGATCTAGCAGTGCTACTTCTGGGCTTATATCCCAAAGAGATCTTAAAGAAGGGATAGGGACTTGCATGTGCAAAAATCTTTGTGGCAGCCTGTGGTGTTCTTGTTCTTCTTTAAAATAATATAATAATTCTCTCTGGGAGAGAGCAGGTTTCTAGGGGAGGTTTTCCTGGAGGCAGCCTTAGTTTCAGTTGAAAGTAATAATCACCCAAAATGCAGCCAGCTGGTAAAAATGCAAATGTTTATTTTCTCCTTCCAAAATAGCTGGGTTAGTTGAGTCCTATCTCTCTGCTTGATTATAAGAGCTCTTGCAGCTTTATTTTTTGCTTCTGCCTCTGCTTTCTTCAGCCTCCAATTCAGCTCCAAGTTGAATCTGTCTTGCCTCGGAGAGAGTGCTTCTGGCTCTCAATCTCCCAGAGTGTTCTGTGTTTGCACCAGAGTGCTCCTCTCCAATATAATTCAGCTGAACTCTCTTGACTGGGCTCACTGAAGCTCTATTTATGCTCCTTCAAGAGAGGGGGATTGTGGGATGCAAGAGAGAGGGATTATGGGTTTCTTCCCAGAGTGCTTTCTGGCCCTAAGAGCTTCAAGGGAGGTGTGAATTCACAAAGTTACACAGTTAACTTTGTGAATCTCCCATACTTGTGAATTCCAACTAGTACTTAAATACTTCTTGCTTATATGAGCTCCTAAAGGTGTGAACACAAGCATTATTATCTATCAGTTCTACTTGGTACCTTGTTTTTTCTGGCCCATAACATCTCCTTGTAGGAGCAGATCAATCATACTGAACCATGCTAAATTAGATAATTATTGTCTCTGTCAACTCTAATGACTTTACAACTTGTAAAGATTTCAACAGCAGCCTTCTTTGTAGTGGCTAGAAACTGGAAATTGAGTGGATGCCCATCAATTGGAGAATGAATGGCTGACTAAATTGTGTTATATGAATGTAGTGGAATAATGTTGTTCTGCAAGACATGGATGATTTCAGAAAGGTCTGGAGAGACTTACATGAACTGATGCTGAGGGAAATGAACAGGACCAGGAGATCATTATATACTTCAACAACAATACTATATGCTGATCAATTCTGATGGATGTGGCCCTCTTCAACAATGAGATGAACCAAATCAGTTTCAATAGTCCAGTAATTAATAGAACCAGGTACACCCAGTAAAAGAACTCTGGGAAAGGAGTGTTAACCACTATGTAGAATTCCCAATCCCTCTATTTTTGTTCACCTGCATTTTTGATTTACTTCACAGGTTAATTGTACATTATTTCAAAGTCCATTTCTTCTTGTGCAGCAAAATAACTGTATGGACATGTATACATATATTGCATTTAACATATACTTTAACAAATTTAACATGTATTGGTCTACCTACCATCTGGGGGAGGGGATGGAGAGGAGGGGGGGAAAGTTGGAACAAAAGGTTTTTCAAGGGTCAATGCTGAAAAATTAGCCATGCATATATCTTGTAAATAATAATTAAAAAACAAGGGGAAAATATTGAAATAGTTAATGAATGAATGAAGAAATGTTAAAATAGCAATTTTTTATGCTTCTATTATTGTGATAGTTCTAAACACTATGTATAAATGGCAGCAAGGCAGCCCAGTGGATAAAGCTCTTCCTCAAATCAGGAAGGCTTATTTTTATGACATCAAATCTGGCCTCAAATATTTATTGGTTGTGTGACAGTGGGCAAGTTATTTAATCAGTTTTGTCATCTAAAAAAATGAATCAAAGACAGAAATGGCAAAGCATTTTAATATTTTTGCCAAGAAAATCCTAAATGGACTCACAGAAAGGAGACATGACCAAAATGACTAAACAATAAAAATGCATAGAAATGAAAAAAAAATAACGGTTTCTAAGCTCAAATTGTCTATATTCTAATTGTGAGACAATTCATGTGGGAAAACTGTGTGTAAGAAACAGAGTTTTATCTTAGAAAATCACAGTAATGGTGCCTTGATCCATCGGCAAATTAATTAACAATCATTTGTTTAGTGCATGCTACTGAGCTCTTAATGAAAGGCTGTTGCAAGATGATGAAAACAAGTAGATTATTTGTTTATTGAACTTAAATAGAAAGGTCTACCGTCTTCCTGAATTATGTTTCTAGATTTTTACAGACCTGGCACACTTTGCGTAATTTATTCAGGGACAAATGTTATCTCAAGGACAAATGACTGAGGATTATTAACTCCTGTGCAATAACCTCAAAATTTGGAGGTCAAACCTATTATTTTCTTTTCTAATGATGTCTCAAAGTAAAGGTTAAAAAAAGAAAGACTAAATTAACAATCAACAAGTAAAGAATAAATAGCCTCAGAAAATAATGTAGATTATGTTCTATCTAGGACTGTGTTACAATGTAAAGAAGAATAACTTTGGAATAAGAAGGCCTGGATTCCAATATCACATGTGTCACATATACTGCCATTGTGACTTTTAATAAAATACAATCTTCTTATCTATTAAATAAATGTCTTAATTTTGATTACCTCTGTTAAAACTCATAAGCTGGGATGTATGATTTTGGACTTTGATTTAAAAACCTAAAGTATAAAAAAGAATGACTCTTGGAAAGAAATAGTGTGCACCTAATAAAATCCAGTAACAATATATTTGCATTAAAACATTGTCTTTTTTAAAAAAACTGGAATGATTTATGATTCCATTGATATGTGACTCAACAAGAAAACTCCTTCCTATAATAAAGTTAAAACCTTACTTTTGAACATATAGTTTAAGAAAGGTGGAAGAAAAAAAGAAAGGAAAGAAGGAAGGGAGGAAGGAAGGAAAGAAGGAACAAAGGATGGAAGGAAGGAGGGAAGGAAGGAGGGAACAAAGGAAGGAAGGGAGAAGGGAAGGAGGGAAGGAGGGAAGGAGGGGAGGAAGCAAGGAAGCAAGGAAGCAAGCAAGGAAGCAAGCAAGGAAGGAAGGAAGGAGGGAAGGAAGGAAGGAGGGAAGGAGAGCAGGAGGGAAGGAAGGAAGGAGGGAAAGAAGGAAGGAGGGAAGGAGGGCAGGAGAGAAAGAAGGAAGGAAGGAGGGAAGGAGGGCAGGAGAGAAAGAAGGAAGGAAGGAGGGAAGGAAGGAAAGAGGGAGGGAAGGAAGGAGGGAGGGAAGGAAGGAGGTAAGGAGAGAAGGAAGGAAGAAAATACTTTACTTTTACTATGTGACAGGCAAATGGAATGTGTATCATCAGCACTTAATACATTAAGAACTGGAATACAAATGCAAACAAAAAGCAAGACAGCTCATGTTTTCCATTCGCTTACATTCTAATGATAAAAAAGAATAACCAAAAGGAAATTGAAAAATTACAATGGACAAGGAGAAAGAGGAACTCTAAAGTCATGATTCTGAGTTTCAAAATTTTGGGATATTGCCTGCAGGAGAATGAAGGTCAACTAACTTAGAGTTTTCCATAAGATGGAGATATCTGGAAGAACTTAACAATTGGAGAATGGGAAATGCTTCTTATGGAGGAATAGTTCAGGATAAGGATGAATGTCTGTTCCAGTGAAAGGAATCTTTAGTCACTGAGGGAAGTTCCAACTTTAAGTAGCAGTAGAAAAAGAATGGTATTTTGGTCCAGAAATTAATACATCATCAAAGCCAATAAAATTTAAAAGCTATGCTTAAACTTATTCTTGACTCTGGGGTCACTTCTTTTTCCACTCTGTGATAGAGTCTCTAACCCCTCGTCTTATGAATCTAGAGGAGAAATACCCATACAAATAAAGAATTCAGGGTTTTTAACTTAGAAAAGTCAAAAAAAATTCTCACATAGTTCTAATACTTTATATACCAAGACTAAGAGATAAAACATAGAATAGAAGATGGAAAAAACATAATTCCTTGAAGAAATTATTCAAGAAGAAAGTACCAATGTGGTCACAAATAACAGAAAAGAATATGAATTAAATAATAAATTACAAATAGGAGCTGAGAGTCTTATAAATCACTGCAATATTTGGTTGGTTGTGACTTATTACTGAAATGTCCATGTGAGATTAAACCATATTCAAAAGTACCAAAAGAGATTAATAATAGAAATAACAGTGCATATTAATGATATATGCTTATAAAAGGAAATCCAGGAACTTGAGGGGACAACACAGTAAGAAACATTTGATTGAGGTGTATTTAAGGGAAGAAAAAAAAAAGATATTATGAGGCAGGAGGTACAAATCACTTGACCTCAAGAAGAAATTAGGAATTAGTATTTTAGTATTACAATACTAGGGGAACACTAGGGGGAAAAAGGTAAAAGAAGGGGAGAGAGGTGATAGGAGAAAAGGTGAGGTAGGTAAAACACAACTAAGGAGAGGGTAGAAAAAGAGAACAAAAGTATATATAGGAGAAAATAGGATGCAGGAAAATACAGAGCTGTTACTCATAACTGTGAATATAAATGGGATGAACTCTCTCATAAAAAAGAAATGAATAGCAGAGTGGATCAAAAACAGAATCCTACAAGAAACATATTTGAAATGGAGAGATACATAGAGTAATATACAAAAGGCTGGAAAAGAATTTATTATGCTTCAGGGGAAGTGTAAATAAAAGGGGGGGTAATAATTCTAATATCAGATAAAGCAAAGGTAAAAAATAGATCTTATTGAAAGAGATAAGGAAGAAAAGTAAATCTTAAATAAAGGGTACCATAAACAATGAACTAATAAAGATACTAAATGTGTATACACCAAGTGGGAGAGCAGCCAGATTCACAAAGAAGGTTTTAAGATAGTTACAGGAGAAAATAGAGATCAAAACTACATTAGTGGGGGACTTCAACCTTTCCCTCTCAGAATCAGATAAATCTAACCACCAAATAAAGAAGAAGGAAACTAGGGAGGTTAATGGAATCCTGGAAAACCTAGATATGACAGACTTCTGGGAAAAAATGAATGGGGATAGAACGGAATACAGGTTTTTCTCAGCAGTACATGGCACCTACACAAAATGTGACCATGAATTAGGGCATAAAAACCTCAAAATCAAGTGAAAAAAGGTAGAAATAGTATGTACATCCTTTTTAGGCCACATTGCATTATATTCAATAAAGGCAGGGAAAGATAGACTAAAAACCAATTGGAAATTAAATAATCTAATACTAAAAAATGAGTTGGTCAAACAACAAATCACAGAAACAATTCATTTCATCTAAGACAATGACAAGAATGAGACAACATACCAAATCCTATGGTATGCAGCCAAAGCAGTTCTTAAGGGAAATTTTAAAGCTCTGAATAGTCACATTAATAAAATAGAAAAAAAAATGGGCATGCAACATGAAAAGCTAGTAAAAGAACAAATTAAAAATTTCCAAATGAATATCAAATTAGAAATTCTGAAACTAAAGGAGAGGTTAATGAAATTGAAAGCAAGAAAACTATTGCAATAATTAATAAAACTTAGAGTTGGTTTTATGAAAAAAATAAATATTTGGTTAATTTAATCAGAAAAAGGAAAGACAAAAAATAAAAAATAAATCACCAGCATCAAAAATGAAATAGGTGAGCTTATCACCAATGAAAAAGAAATTCCAGCAATAATTAGGAGTTATTTCGACAAAATGTTTTTGGCATGTTTTGCTATTGAAAAATGCCAATCAGTAGGGGAATAGCTGATTAAGTTTTGTTATATGAATTTAATAGAATATTATTGTTCTATAAAAAATCATGAAAAAGCTGATTTTAGAAAGGCCTGGAATGATTTACATGAATGAATGCTGAGCAAAACTTGAAGAACTAGAATTACATTATATACAATAACCACAAGAATGTGGAATGCTCAACTATGAATGACTTGATTCTTCTTAGTGATTCAGTGATCCAAAGCAATCCTAATAGATTTTAGAAAGAAAATGTCATCTGAATCCAGAAAAAGAACTATGGGGATTTAATATAAATCAACACATGCTATGTTCCACTTCTTTTTTCTTTTTATATCTCTCCCATAGTTTTTCCCTTTTGCTCTGATTTTTGTCTCCCCTCATGATTCATAAAGCAATATATAGTAAACATAAATAACTTTGTTTGTTATATAAATTAATATATTTTGTATTTCTATTTAATAGTTATTGATTTATATTTATATAGTTTATATTACTGTATATTATATAAATTAATATATAATAATAAATGATATAAATTACATATAAAGAAAAAACAAAATTAGCCTAATGTGAAAGGAAAGTTCACTGAGAGTAATAATCCTTAAAAATTAAAATTGAATATGATATTCCAGAGAATAATAGTATCAGGATTACAAGCAAAAGTCAGGTAACCAGCAAATCAGAGTATAATTCCTCAAGGGAAATGGTGGAAATTCAATGAAACAGAGAACTTTCAAGCATTCATGATGAAAAGATGAGAACTGAATAGAAAATTTGATTATCAAATATGGGACCGGGAAATCATAAAAGGGTAATCAGGAAAGGGAAAACACAAGGCTTTAATAAGTTTTATCTGCCTACATTCTTACATGGGAAGATGGTACTTGTAACTCATAAGAACTTTCTTATTATTATGACAAAGTGAAATATACACTGCACAAACTAATAGCAATTTTATTGAATGATCAACTGTGAATACCTTTGCTATTCATAGCAATACAATGATCTATGATTACTCTGAAAGACTTATGATGAAAAATACCACCCATACCCAGAGAAAGAACTGATTGTTTCTGAATACAGATTGAAGCAGATTTTCTAACTTTATTTTTCTTAAGGTTTTTGGTGTTTTTTTTTTTTTTTTTTTTTTTTTTTTGAGGGAGGAGTAAGGCATGTTTCCTTTTGCAACATGACTTTTATGGGAATAGTTTGCATTACATCACATCTGCTTTCTCAAAATGGGGAATGAAGAAGGAAAATCTGGAAATCAAAAATTTAAAAACAAGTATAAAAATTTTTCATTTAACTGGAGGAAAAATTTAAATAAATCAAAACCAAAAAATAATAATAATAAATTTTGGAGCACCTGAAAGCTATGATTAAATATAAGGTGGTGGGAGAGGGGCTGGACAAACTCTTTCAAGAAATTAATAAGGAAAACTGCCCTGTTATTCTAGAACCATATGGTAAGATAGTTATTGAAAGAATCCACAAATAACTTCGTCAAAGATCTCAGATCAAGGAGAAAATACTCCAAGAAATCAGAAAGTAAGAAAACAAATATTAAGGACTAAGGTACAAAATTAAAAAGGACTTAGCAGTTTCTACATTAAAGGATCAGAAGGCTCTGGATAGCATATTCTGAAAGGAAAAGGAATTTGGATTATAAACAAGCATTCACTGCCCAGAAAATTGAGCATAATATTTGGGGGAAAAGATGGATATTTAATGAAACAAGGGACTTTTAATCATTTTTGATGAAAAAATCATAACTGAACAGAAAATTCAAGGAAAATGTAAAAAACATTTTTTAAAGATGAAATTGTTTATATCCCTACACAAAAAATGGTGCTTGTAACTCTTGAGTACTTTATTTTTATTAGGGTAGTTAGAAGGAGCATAGAAGTATAGATAGGCAGAAGTAGTGCTATGATATGAACTTAATGTGAGGATATAAAAAATTAAGTGCTGGAAAAAGAGTCATAATGGTAAAAGAGGAAAGAGAAGGCAGGATGGGGTAAATTATATCACAGGAAGAGATGCAGAATTCTTCTTACAACAGAGAAAAATAAGGGAGGTATATGATCATTGTTTGAACCTTAATCTAAATGATGGCATTTGACTTAAACAGGAAATAACATAAACATTCAATTAAGTATATAAATTTATTTTATCCCATAGAGAAGTAGGAGGAGAAAAATGAAGGGAAAGGGAGAGGACGTGAATAGAAGGACAGAAGTAGTAGAGAAAAGAGGAAAGGAAAGTTAGGGGAATAAGAAAGGGAAGAGCAGATTGAGGAAGTGATCAAAAGCAAAACACTGGTGAAAAGGGACAAGATAAAAAGAGAGAAAAAAGTCTAAATGGGGGAAAATAGGATGGAGGAAAATCCAAAGTGGTAATCATTACTGTGAATGTGAATGGAATTAACTCTCCCATAAAACAAAAGCAAATAGAAGAGTGGATTAAAATTTAATTCCAATATGTTGTTTACAAGAAATACATTTGGATCAGAGATATAACCATATCTCTATGTGAAACATTTTCAATTTTTCTATACTTATTTCCATAAATATTCTGCACAAGCAAAATCAGATCAAAAGAGGGAAAAAGAAAAAAAATTAAAAATGCAAGGAAAAAGAAACAAAAAAGGGAAAATACTATTTTCTGATCAAACTTAGTTCTCACAGTCCTCTATCTGGGTGCAGATGGTCTTTTTCAATAGAAGATTTTTGGAACTGGCTTGAATCATCTCATTGTTGAAGAGAGCCACATCCATCAGAATTGATCATTGTATACTAGGTATAATGATCTCCTGGTTCTACTCATTTCACTCATTTCAATTCATGTAAGTCTCCTCAGGTCTCTCTGAAATCATCCTGCTGGTAATTTCTTATAGAACAATAATAATCCATAACATGCACATACCATAATTTATTCAGCCATTTTCCAACTGATGGGCATCCACTCAGTTTTCAGTTACTTGCCACTATGAAAAAATCTGCCACAATCATTTTTTTGCACATGTGGATTCCTATCCTTCCTTTTATCTCTTTGGGATAAAAACCTAGTAGAAACATTGCTAAATCAAAGGGTATGGACAATTTGATGGCTCTTAGGCATCCACAATGGTTGAATCAGTTCACAACTCCACTAACAATGTATTAGTGTTCCAGTTATCCCACATCCTCTCCAACATTCATAATTATCTTTTTTGTCATCTTAGCCAATATAAAAGGTATATAGTGGTACCTCAGAGTTGTTTTAATTTACAAGACAACAATTTCTGTGATCAACAATGGTTTATGACACCATTTCATATGACTCATAATAGTTTTAATTTCATCATCTGAAAATTGTCTGTTCATATCCTTTGAGCATTTATCAATTGGAGAATGGCTTGATTTCTTATAAATTTGAGTCAGTTCTCTATATATTTTGGAAATGAGGCCTTTATCAGAACCTTTAACTGTGAAAATGTTTTCCCAGTTTGTTGCTTCCCTTCTAATCTTGTTTGCATTAGTTTTATTTGTACAAAGGCTTTTTAATTTGATGTAATCGAAATTTTCTATTCTGTGATCAGTAATGGTCTCTAGTTCATCTTTGGTCACAAATTTCTTTCTCCTCCACAAGTCTGAGAGATAAACTATTCTATGTTCCTCTAATTTATTTATAGTCTCATTCTTTATGCCTAGGTCATAGACCCATTTTGATCTTATCTTGGTATATGGTGTTAAGTGTGGGTCCATGCCTAATTTCTGCCATACTAATTTCCAATTATCCCAGCAGTTTTTATCAAATATTGAATTCTTTTCCCAGAAGTTAGGGGCTTTGGGTTTGTCAAACACTTGATTATTATAGTCATTGATTATTTTGTTCTGTGAACCTAACCTATTCCACTGATAAACCATTCTATTTCTTAGCCAGTACCAAATGGATTTGATGACCACTGTTTTATAATATAGTCTTAGATCTAGAGTAGCTAGTCCACCCTCATTAGTATTTTTTTCATTAATTCTCTTGTGATTCTTGATTATTTGTTCTTTCAGATGAACTTTCTTATTACTTTTTCTAGATCTGTAAAATAACATCTTGGGAGTTTGATTGGTATGGCACTGAATAAATAGATTAGTTTAGGGAGTATTGTCATCTTTATTATGTTCGCTCGGCCAATCCAAGAGCACTTAATATTTTTCCAATTATTTAAGTCTGACTTTATTTGTGTGGAGACTTTTTTATAATTTTGCTCATATAATTCCTGACTTTCCTTTGGTAGATAGATTCCCAAATATTTTATGGTATCAACAGTTATTCTGAATGGAATTTCTCTTTGTATCTCTTGCTGTTGGGTTTTGTTGGTGATGTATAAAAATGCTGAGGATTTATGGGGATTTATTTTGTAGCCAGCTACTTTGCTAAAATTATGAATTATTTCCAATAGCTTTTTGGTAGAATCTCTGGGGTTCTCTAGGTATACCATCATATCATCTGCAAAGAGTGATAGTTTGGTTTCCTCATTGCCTACTCTAATTCCTTTTGTATCTTTCTCGACTCTTATTGCCGAGGCTAGTGTTTCTAATACGATATTAAATAATAATGGTGATAGTGGGCAACCTTGCTTCACTCCAGATCTTACTGGGAAAGGTTCCAGTTTTTCCCCATTGCATATGATGCTTACTGATGGTTTTAAATATATGCTCCTGACTATTTTAAGGAAAAGTCCATTTATTCCTATGCTCTCAAGTGTTTTTATTAGGAATGGATGTTGGATTTTATCAAATGCTTTTTCTGCATCTATTGAGATGATCATGTGGTTTTTGTTTGTTTGGTTATTGATATAGTCAATTATGCTAATAGTTTTCCTAATATTGAACCAGCCCTGCATTCCTGGTATAAATCCTACTTGGTCATAGTGTATTATCCTGGTGACAATTTTCTGTAATCTTTTTGCTAATATTTTATTTAAGATTTTAGCATCAATATTCATTAGGGAGATTGGTCTATAATTTTCTTTCTCTGTTTTCAGCCTACCTGGTTTAGGTATCAGTACCATATCTGTGTCATAAAAGGAGTTTGGTAGGACTCCTTCAATCCCTATTTTTTCAAATAGTTTATATAACATTGGAGTTAATTGTTCTTTAAATGTTTGGTAGAATTCACATGTAAATCCATCTGGTCCTGGGGATTTTTTCTTAGGGAGTTGATTGATAGTTTGTTCTATTTCTTTTTCTGAGATGGGACTGTTTAGGATATTTACTTCTTCCTCTGTTAGTTTGGGCAAGCTGTATTTTTGGAGGTATTTTTCTATTTCATTTAAGTTGTCGAATTTATTGGCATAAAGTTGGGCAAAGTAACTCCTAATTATTGCTCTAATTTCCTCTTCGTTAGTGGCGAGTTCTCCCTTTTCATTTTTAAGACTAACAATTTGATTTTCCTCTTTCCTTTTTTTAATCAGATTTACTAAGGGTTTGTCTATTTTGTTGGTTTTTTCATAGAACCAACTCTTAGTTTTATTAATCAATTCAATAGTTTTTTTACTTTCAATTTTATTGATCTCACCTTTTACTTTTAGAATTTCAAGTTTAGTGTTTGACTGGGGGTTTTTAATTTGTTCCTTTTCTAGCATTTTTAATTGCAAACCCAATTCATTGACCTTCTCTTTCTCTATTTTATACAAATAGGCCTCTAGAGATATGAAATTTCCCCTTATTACCGCTTTGGCTGCATCCCATACATTTTGGTATGATGTCTCATTATTATCGTTTTCTTGGGTGAAGTTATTAATTATGTCTATGATTTGCTGTTTTACCCAATCATTCTTTAGTATGAGATTATTTAGTTTCCAATTATTTTTTGGTCTACTTCCCCCTGCTTTTTTGTTGAATGTAATTTTCATTGCATCGTGGTCTGAAAAGGATGCATTTACTATTTCTGCCTTACTACATTTGAGTTTGAGGTTTTTATGTCCTAATATATGGTCAATTTTTGTATAGGTTCCATGAACTGCTGAAAAGAAAGTGTATTCCTTTCTGTCTCCATTACATTTTCTCCAGAGATCTATCATATCTAGCTTTTCTAGTATTCTGTTTACCTCTTTAACTTCTTTCTTATTTATTTTCTGGTTTGATTTATCTAATTCTGAGAGTGCAAGGTTAAGATCTCCCACTATTATAGTTTTACTGTCTATTTCTTCTTGCAGCTCTCTTAGTTTCTCTTTTAAGAATTTAGATGCTACCCCACTTGGTGCATATATGTTTAATATAGATAGTGCTTCATTATCCATGCTACCCTTTAGCAAGATATAGTGTCCTTCCTTATCTCTTTTAATTAGGTCAATTTTTGCTTTAGCTTGATCTGAGATCAGGATGGCTACCCCTGCTTTTTTGACTTCACCTGAAGCATAGTAGATTTTGCTCCAACCTTTTACCTTTAACCTGCATGTATCTCCCCGCTTCAGGTGTGTTTCCTGTAAACAACATATTGTAGGATTCTGGCTTTTAATCCATTCTGCTAACCGCTTCCTCTTTATGGGGGAGTTTACCCCGTTCACATTTATGGTTAGAATGACCAATTCTGTATTACTTGCCATCTTGTTAACCCCGGTTTATGCTTTCCTCCCTTCTTTCCCCTTTCCCCCCCTTCCAAGTATTAAGCTTGTGAGCACCCCTTGTTTCTCACAGCCCTCCCTTTTTAGTGTCCCTCCCCCCGCCTTAGAGTTCCTCCCCCTATCTTACCCCTTTCCCTCCCAGTTCCCGTATTCCCTTCCGCTTAGCTTATTCCTTCCCTTTCCACTTTTCCCTTCTCACTTTTCAATGAGATGGGAGAAGTTTCACCATAGATTGAATATGTCTTAAGATTTTTCACTTAAAGCTAATTCTGAAGGCAGTAAGATACCCACTATATTCATCCCCCTCCATTCTTTCTCTCAGATATAATAGGTTTCCTATGCCTCTTCATGAGATGTACTACCCCCACTTTACCCTTTTTCTGGTACAATGTCCTTTCCACATCAATTTCTAGAACAAGGTATACATGTATTCTTTATGCATCTATATAGTCAAAATATAGTTCCCAAGATTAATCTTTACCTTTTTAGATTTCTCTTGAGTTCTATATTTGTAGATCAAACTTTTTGTTAAGTTCTGGTTTTTTCATCAGAAATAGATGAAATTCGCTTACTTCGTTGAATGTCCATCTTCTTCCCTGGAAAAAGATGCTCATTCTCGCTGGGTAAGTTATTTTTGGTTGCATACCAAGTTCCTTAGCCTTTCGGAATATCATATTCCAGGCCCTTCGATCTTTTAATGTGGATGCTGCCAGATCCTGGGTGATCCTTATTGTGGCTCCTTGATACTTGAATTGGGTTTTTCTAGCCGCTTGCAATATTTTTTCTTTCATCTGAGGGTTCTGGCATTTGGCCACTATATTCCTTGGTGTTTTGATTTTAGGATCCCTTTCAGTGGGTGATCGATGAATCCTTTCAATGTTTATTTTTTCCTCTGTTCCTATGACTTCTGGGCAGTTCTCTTTGATAATTTCCTGGAAGACAGTGTCCAGGCTCTTTTTTTCATCATGTTTTTCTGGGAGTCCAATGATTCTCAGATTGTCTCTCCTGGATCTGTTTTCCAGGTCTGTTGTCTTCCCCAGAAGGTATTTCACATTTTTCTCCATTGTTTGATTTTTTTGGATTTGCTTGACTGATTCTTCTTGTCTCCTCGAGTCATTCAATTCCACTTGTTCAATTCTGATTTTCAGTGAAGTATTCTCTTCACTCACTTTTTTAAAATCTTTCTCTAATTGTCCAATTGAGTTCTTTTGTTCTGTGGAATTTTTTTCCATTTCGCCAATTTTGTTTTCCAGTTCACTAATCCTATTTTTCAAGGATTTTACTTCTTTATCCACTCTCTCTTTAACTGACTTCTCCAGGCTCTTTTGCCAAGCCTCCCTCTCCTTTTCCCAAGCTTCCTTCTCCTTTTGCCAAGCCTCACTCTGCTTTCCCCATTTTTCTTCTAGCTCCCTTGTGAGAGCCTTTTTAATCACTTCTATGAGGTTCATCTGTGCTGAGGAACAGACGATCTCCTCCTTTGGGGAATCACCTGGGGACTGCCTGTTTTTAGTCTCCTCAGGATTTAGAGTCTGCTCTCTATCTGTGTAGAAGCTGTCAAGGGTTAAAGTCCTCTTCAGCTTCTTGCTCATTCTGTCTATTAATCAGAGACAAACTACCAAAGAAAAACAGAAAAAACTGGAGTCTTTCTTTGTGGGGGGGGCTGGGTGTGTTATCGAGCTTCCTCTACAGACTGCAGGTGGCAGCAGTGAGGCACTAGCAGGACTGTGCTGCGCCTGCGCTCTGAGATCCCAAAGCGTGCTGAGTCACTGAGGGGGGGGAAGGGGGGGGCGGCCAGGTCCTGAGAGACTCCAGCTGTTTGCGGTTGTGTTCTTCAGCCCCGGTGTTTTTAGCTTCTCTGCTGGGCTGTTGACTTGCTGCAGGTTCCAAACCTGTAGCGAAGCTCTCCCCGCAGAGACAGCTGCGATCACTCCCCACCCCCTCTCCAGTCTGCTCCCGTGCTCTCACTGCCGCTGCCCGCCGCCTGCGCCCGATCTAAAACCGCCCCAGCCCTCCAGTAAAGACAGACCTTTCTTGGCGGATCTCAAGGATGGCTTCTCTTGGTAACTATTTGTGGGTTTTTTTCAGTCAAGCATTGATTCAGAGGCTTGTAATGAAGTGGATAGTGAGAGAAAGCGCGGAGCTTATGCAACTGTGAGCCTCCTCTCCGCCATCTTAACCGGAAGTCCACAAATAGTTTTTAGAACAAGGTATACATGTATTCTTTATACATCTTTATAGCAGAAATATAGTTCCCAAGATTAATCTTAAAACCATTCCTTTCATGAATATTATTGATTCAAAGTTCATGGTCCTCAGAGTTTACAAAATAAGTCCTTTATTTTAAGTGATACATTCAAGGTAAAACAAAGAGTTGGTAATTATGCCAATATCCCCATTGAAGAAGTCTGTTGCAAATTGATTGCAATGTGCTGCTGATGACTCCAAAAACTATATTCAGCTAATCCTCAAAGAATGATTTTCAGGGCTCTTGTTTATTGCTGGATTGAGAGAGTAAATGTGGTATAATGAAAAGATCACTGATTGTATAGCCAGAGAACCAAAGATCAAAGTATTTTCCTAATTTGTCAGTCTTTCTAAATCTTAATCTCTTCATGTGTAGAATAACATGATTAGAATAAAGGTCAATTCTGATAATAGATGTAAAACACATTGCAAAATTCCCAGTGTTATGTAAATGTCATAAAATTTCTTTCATCATCATCTTAATCATCAATATCATCATAAGCATCATTAACCTTTGATCATAGGCCTCTAGTATATTCACAACAATTCTCGAGCTCTCTTTTGCGTTTTTGCTAAAACTTGATAAGTGTTTATACAACACCATAAAGATGTTCTGGCAAATGTTTAATGGAACAGGAAACAGTGAGAAGGGGGGGAAGAATATATTGTTAAATTTAATCAGCAGTATTAATTTTTTCTTGGGCCTAAGTAATCCACAAAAAATAAATCATATCATGATTTGTAGTGTTTGTCAAGTTGTTAGATGTAGATTCTCACAATGAAAAATTAACAATGAGTAGATAGTTAAAGCTGGTTCCAACACCATCCACCATGCACCTCAGGTCAAAAATTTAGATGTGATTATCTTCAATGGGATGTTCTGATATTAGCTTAATCTCAACTTGTACACAACAAAACTGATTTATTTTTTTCTTTTCTCTCCCACAAAGATTAACTTCATATATCTTTTAATGGATAAATCATTTTACCAATCATTCCGTGATTTTCTTTTTTTATTTCTTCTCCATAGCTAATCAGTACTCAAGGTTATTTTATTTTAATGCCTCAACAATCTATGTTCTTTCCACAACCTTAGTTATACTTTAGACATTCATCATATCTTGCCTGGACTTTTGTTATAAACTTCTAAGCAGTTTGTCTTGCTCTGAAATTTCTTATGTCTGAGTAATTCTGAACATTGATGCAGAATTCATAGTTGTATTAACTAGGTCTACCAAGCCATTCTCCTACTATAAATTCTTCAGTGACTTCAGTGATTTTTTTTTTCTTGCTCCCACTACTGCCTTAGGAAAAAAGTAAGTTGATATCTTTCTACTCAAAATGAGATTAAATAGATTAAATTACAGTATGTTTCTATAAATATCTACAACTCAGTAGGTCTCAAAATGTGATCCAGGGATTTCTGTAAATCTGTAAATATGGAGTAATAAAAATAGCCAGAAGTATTTTCATAAAAAAATTAAATGTTTTATTTTAGTACAGTAAATATTGATAGATATAATCAATAGAAACATAAGCTAGAGAAGCTGGAAAATGAATGGATGCCCATCAATTGGAGAATGGTTGAGTAAATTGTGGTATATGAATATTATGGAATATTATTTTTCTGTAAGGAATGACCAGCAGGATGAATACAGAGAGGACTGATGAGACTTACATAAAGTGATGCTAAGTGAAATGAGCAAAACCAGATCATTATATACCTCAACAACGATACTATTTGAGGTTGTATTCTGATGGAAGTGGATCTCTTCGATAAAGAGAGCTAATTCAGTTCCAATTGATCAAGGATGGACAGAAGCAGCTACACCCACAGAAAGAACACTGGGAAATGAATATAAACTGCTTGCATTTTTGTTTTTCTTCCCGGGTTATTTGTTATTTATACCTTCTAAATGCAATTCTCCCTGTGCAACAAGAAAACTGTTCGGTTCTGCACACATATATTATATCTAGGATATACTTTAACCTATTCAACATGTAAAGGACTGGTTGCCATCTGGGGGAGGGGGTGGAGGGAGGGAGGGTAAAAATCGGAACAGAAGTGAGTGCAAGGGATAATGCTGTAAAAAATCACCCTGGCATGGGTTCTGTCAATTAAAAGTTATTTAAAGAAAAAAAAGAAAGAAAGAAAGAAACATAAGCTAGGGGAACATAATAATTATTAAGAGTATAAAAAAGTTCCTGAGGAAAAAAAAAATTTGAGAACAACTGCTAGCCATCTTCAGATAGATAGTACACCCTGAATGAGTAGAGACACACACACACACTTCTTCGTGATGGGCCAATTCAATTATATATTTCTATTGTTTCCATATTTGTGATATTAGAAAATTTAACAATACCTGCATCCAAGTCATTGGTAAAATGTTGAACACAACCTAGCCAAGGATGGCAGCCTATTGAACATCATTAGAAACGCCTTGATAGCCCCAAATTTTCCTGATTTTCTCAGTTCAAGAAACCCTTAGTCTCTCAACAATTTTTTTTCATGATTTTTCCTTGACTGGCCACACACACACACACACACATACACACACACAAAAAGCCTAAAAGATGCTAATTAAGTAGTTATGTTTGTGAGTTTTCTTAAAGATCTGGTAGAATACTTTGAAAACCTGGGAACCTTGCTTAAAAGTATTCATTTTTTAAGCAGTCCTTAGGCTTTTCCATTTAAACATTGAACTTTATTATGATCCAACTGCCATAAATCGTTTATTCCTTTCTTTCTTCCTTCTTTCCTTCCTCTCTTCCTATCATTCTATGTATTAATCTACAATGTTTATCCTCAAGAAAATAAAACTGTAAAGAAAGGGAAGGAGACATAACTTTAGAACAAGAATACCAACAAAATAGTGAGTTGTAAAGAAATAAAGAGATGGAGATATAAACTTTTCAATATTGGCTTTATGAAGGCACATTTCATTTTCAATGTTGATAGGATTATGGAAAAACAAGAGAATATCATAGATAGTTAATATCTATATCTACATAGAGGTAAGCCACATATTTAAATATGTAGCTCCTTTTCTAATATATAGTTTATTCAATATAAAGATTGGCAAAATTTAATAAATCATGTCATCATATGTTATACATAGCACGTGAATGCATACATTCACATATGCATGTGAATGCATAGATAATTCATATCATAAAGATAGACATAATCTTTTCTAGATTCATGTCTTAAACTAAGGGATAATAATGTGTTTTTTTTATTATTCAAAAAAGATCTGTAGTATATTTCTTCATAATCTCTAACCACCTCCTGTGACTTAAGCAGCTTTGATTAGGAGATTTTTTAAAAATTAATATAATTTAGAAGACATTCTTGATAACAATTCAATGAGATAAAGGAGAAATCACAAGTGTTATCTAGCTTCTTGGTGAACTCCAATGACAGCATATTATTTTAATATTTAAATAATATTAAATACTTTCCTCTGCTGATGTGTTTAATAAAAATTATCAAATGTCTCAGTTAAGTTATCCTGAAAGTAAAATATATGTTGAAATCACAAGCAGAAAGAAATACAATAAAAAGGATTATGTAAGATTTCTCAAATATAATATATAATAAAGATTCTAGTATTTTGGCAATGTTCCTTATATTCAGAAAAGAGCTGAAAAGCATTGTAACATAATGCTTCTCTCTTCTTAACTTATTATTTATCAGGAATAAAACATTTTGGTAAATGATAATTAAAGAATGGGAATAGGAAGAAATCAGAAGAAATAAAAAAGCAAAAGCAACAAATCTTTTATTACTCAATGTCTTACATTACTAAGTCTTTCTTTTTTTGCTCCAATATTTATCTTTCCAAATCATTAACTTGTTACTTCAGACCAGCCTAGTAATTCAACTCAAGTGTAACTATACCTTAGGCTGGAAATTATTTATGCCAAATGGAAATGACTTTAGTTCAGAAAGAGTGATAGGAGTATGTTCAAGTGATGTAATAAGAACTTTCATTCTTCTTCACTCAATCTAGTCTTTCTGGAAATTTGCTTAATAACACATGATGCTGGTTTTGTCTCTGACACATATCTGAAAATTCAATTACTGCACTCATTATGCAAAGCACTTTTTAAATGTTCTATCCATTTGAAGAAACTCTTGTCTTTTGATTTCAAAAAACATACAAAGAAAAGCTTTTAAAAAAGGATTTCACAGAAACCAAGCTAAGAATAAAATCATTTTAAAAAAGGTTATGGTTGAAATGTGTATTACACTATACTACAATACATCATTGTCCTATTTATAAAGTCAAATGAACCAGCAAACATGCAGGTAACATTTAGTGATATCAAATTTCCTCATGATGCACAGTGGCTCTTTAGTCTTGAAAAAGTAGCCTGGCAGTAAGTTATTATTCCATATATATCAAGAAAGAAAGAGTGAGTGTGTTTAGTGAGATATTTTCTCACATTGTTTCATCACTAATGTTTTCAATATGATTATATTCCAAATGTTTCTATGAGATAGAGTTTATGGAAACCAGCCAATAACTCAATAAACAAACATAATGATCAATTGCATAGTCTATTTATTTGTTCCATAAGAATTATTTCCAAAATGCTTTGACATTGCACACTTTGAATCAAATCCACACAAATCACCAAAATAGCTCTACAAATTTCTACACACTTTTCACATTCATCAATCTAAAAAGATAACACTATAAAGATAACACTATAAACACCATAAACCATTATCTTATGCTCCATTTGTGAGTTGTATCCAAAAATGATCTTAACATGTTTCCTGAAGAAAACATATTATCATTAGGAGTTACATTGATGGTTGTGTGGTGGTAGTGGCAGTGTCGTACTTTTTGTAATATTGCTTAACAGAGATTAAGTGATTCTGACTGCACTTTGTCTAATTGTCTAATTGTCTAATAACACCAAAGGAGACACATACATTGCAGAAATAGAATCCACATGGTTAGCATCTTCATGAAATCAACCAAAAATATATCAATTAAGAAGTGTCCAAAAATAGATTAATCCTGCAGACTTATTTATGGAAACACAATTGATTATGTCAAGAGCTAAGTCTTCTATGAAAGCCTCTGTAATGGTTATCATTAAGTACCCCAAATGTATTGATCAATATAGATTGTGCAAAATGGAAAAAAATGTAATTCAATATTGCAAACTATTAAAAGTAATAAATGATAATCAATTAATTAGTTAATGCATATAAAATCTGGCAAGATAGACTGGTAGCATAGTTATGAGAATAAATTAACAAATATTTATATCTAATTGCATATAATTATACTTTCTGGGTTTGTGTTGACCAGTTGACTCAAATAGTTTATATTTTCTAAAGCATTTTTAAAGGAAATTTCCATTCCTATCTCTTAGTGATGGGTTTTCTTATTAATATATATAGATATGTAAGTGGTCTATGAAAGTTTATTTTACATCATGCAACTTTGCTGAAGTTGTTGTTTCAAGATTTTTTTTTTTAGTTCATTCTCTAGGATTCTCTAAGTACACCATCATATCATCTGCAAAGTATTATAGTGTTTTTTTTTTAAATTACCTATTCCAATTCCTACAATTCCTCTCATTCCTGAAGCTAACATTTCTAATACAATATTGAATAATTGTAGGGATAATTGGCATCCTTGTTTCATACCTGATCTTACTGAGAATGTTTTGGCTGGGGAAGGAACAGATCTCAACCCTTAAAAATGAATAAAAAAGCAAAAAGACATAGACAACATTTATGGAGAGAAAAATCAGACCTCAAGCCCTGAGATTCCCAAAGACCAATCAACTCCAGATGAAATCCCAAAAGGAGATATGAGCTGGTACCCATTTCATAAGGTTTTCTTGGAAAATTTCAAAAAGTATCTTAAAAGAAAGTTAGAAGAAAAATGGAGAAAAAAAGGAAATGAGATCTTTGCAAGAAGGTATGGAAAAGGAAAAAAAACAGAAATTAATGAAGAAAATTCCTCAAAATATGTTTCATGAAGTGGGAAAAACATATATCTCCTACAAAATAGATTTGATGAAATGAAAAAAGCACATAACTCCATACAAAATAGATATGAAAAAGATACCAACTCGTTGACAAATAAAATTTGTAAAATGGAAAAAAAATGCAATGAACAAAGCAATTTAATTGGCCAAATAAAAAAGGATCTAAAAAAGTAACTGAAGAAAATACTACCATATTTCCCTGATAATAAGACACTGTCTTATTAATTTTTTTTGGATAGAAAAACACCAGAGGACTTATTTTCAGGGGAGGGCTTATTTTAATGAACATTGACAGCTGGCTGAGTTCTTCTTTTATCCTCCATCATGCCCCTGAGTTCTTCTTTTATCCTCCATCATGCCCCCTCACTCCTGCTTACATACCGGGTTTTTATGTTGTCCTGCCTCAGCTCTCCTCCGCGGCACTGCTCTCAATGGCGCCAGCAAACAAATCACTGGAGAAGAACAGGATGACGCACTCATTGCTGCAGCTCTGATTGGATGCAGCTCAGAGTGCAGCGTGCGTTTCACCCGGGGGGGGGGGGGGGGGGGAGTGTCGGGAGGGACGGTGCATACAGAGGGTACTGTAATGTAGCATGTAGCACAGGGGATCACCTTCACTGCAGTAGCAATCTCAATAGGGCTTATTTTCGGGGGAGGGCTTATTTTAGAGGAATCTTACACAGTAAGGGGAGGGCTTATTTTTGGGATAGGTCTTATTATCAGGGAAACACGGTACAAAATTAGAATTGAAACAAGTGGGAGTGAATGACTCAAGACTTAATCAGTCAAACAAAAACAAAACAAATGAAAAAAAAATGGAAGAAAATGTGAAATACCTCCCGGGGGGGAAAAAAAAACTCAACTGAAAAATAGATTTAAGAGAGACAATCTTAGAATTATTGGACTTCCTGAAATCCATGATAAAAAAATGATCCTAGACATTATTCTACATGAAATCATAAAGAAAAACTGCCCTGATGTCCAAGAATCAGAAGGTAAAATAACCATGGAAAGAATTCACCAATCACATCCTGAAAGAAACCACAAAATGAAAACTCCAAGGAATATCATGATTAAATTTCAGAACTATCTCTCCTAGCAAAAAATATTGCAAGCGGTCAGAAAAAACAATTTAATTACCAAAGAGTCACAATCAGAATTACCCAGGAGTTACTAGCTTCCACCTTAATGGATGGAAGGGCATGGGATCTAATATTTTGAAAGGCAAAAGAACTTAGATTGCAGCCAAGAATAAGCTATCCAGCTAAAATGAGCATTATACTTCAGGGAAGAAGACGGACATTCAATGAATTTGGACTATGCTCAAAAAGTTATCAAACTGTGTATACCCTTTGATCCAGCAGTGTTTCTATTGGGCTTATACCCCAAAGAGATACTAAAGTAGGGAAAGAGAACTGTATGTGCCAAAATGTTTGTGGCAGCCCTGTTTGTAGTGGCTAAAAGCTGGAAAATGAATGGATACCCATCGACTGGAGAATGTCTGGGTAAATTGTGGTATATGAATGTTATGGGATATTATTGTTCTGTAAGAAATGACCAGCAGGATGAATATAGAGAGTCTTGGAGAGACTTACATGAACTGATGCTAAGTGAAATGAGCAGAACCAGGAGATCATTATGTACCTCAACAACGATACTATATGAAAATGTATTCTGATGGAAGTGGATTTCTTTGACAAAGAGACCTAAATGAGTTTCAATTGATAAATGATGGACAGAAGCATATATACCCAAAGAAAGAACACTGGTAAATGAATGTAAACTGTTTCCATTTTTGTTTTTCTTCCCCGGGTTATTTTTACCTTCTGAATCCAATTCTTCCTGTGCAACAAGAGAACTGTTTGGTTCTGCACACATATATTGTATCTAGGAAATGCTGTGACATATTTAACATGTATAGGACTGCTTGCCATCTGGGGGAGGGGGTGGAGGGAGGGAGGAGAAAAGTTGGAACAGAAGTGAGTGCAAGGGATAATGTTGTAAAAAATTACCCTGGCACCCTGTCAATAAAAAGTTATTTAAATATATATATATAGTGCATTAATATTATAAATGAAACAAGCCAGAGTACTATTTGGAAAATTAGCATCTTGGTGCAGGTAGGTGGCGCAATGGACAGAGCACCAACCCTGAAATCAGGAGGAATTGAGTTCAAATCTGATCAAGTCACTTAACCCGAATTGCCTTGGGGGGAAAAAAAAGAAAGACAATGAGAACCTGTAAAACATTTTTTTCAGTCATAGAGAATTGGACGGCAATATACATAGTGAACTCCTCAATCTTCAGTCTAGAGAAAAGGTAAATTTGAAAATAAGGCAGTATGTGTAATTATAGCCTCCACTATCTCACCAATTTAAGTAAGATATTGTCTGTAAAAACTGGGCAATGACATAGTAATATTCTGACTATCAACAATTTGAGAAATTTTACCTACATTAATGTATTATATTAAGTGAATATCAATATAAGAAGAATGTTGAAAGGGTCTAAAACAAAGACAGTAAACAATAGATTTTTGTGTCTAGTAAATTATTATGGCAAGTCAACACTAACCTCTATTTTGTATATGTTCTTATTTGAAAAACATAAAAAATAATGGTGTTATTTCAGACAATAATGAAAATCTATTAGACAGAAAACAAAACCTGACGAAAGATTAGCATGAACTCCAAAGGACATTTTATTTATAAAAATGGGATTAGTCCAACAAAAATACATAAAATAAAACAGATCTTCAAGTATTTCTAAAATAGTATGTTCCTATCAGGCCCAATAAGAACTCCCAAATTTGAATTCAGTAAATTGTGAGAATGATTTATGATCCTTGAAATGAATTTAGGAAAAACTGTAACTATTCTTCAAGTCAATTTTTATTCTTTCAGTGCTTAGTTTCTTTTCAGAATCAATGGAATCGTTTCTTTTACTTCTGAAATAATTAGCACCTTAAAATTTTGACAGAGCTTTTTTTTTTTTAATTTAATTGGTGTTGGACTGTAGAGTGGTTGTTTATTTTTTTCTTTCCTTATTTCCTCTTGTCTAATTAAAATTGTAACTAAACAGAGAACATGATAGATTTACTTCCTTTTTTTCTTCACATAACCTTATGCCCCAATATTGCTTATCGGTGGAAAGTTATTTAGTGATTGTCTTGTCCTTAAAACATTATAAACTATTTATCTTCCATATGAATATGACAATTACTGTCAAAATACTAGCACCCTTTACTTTAAGGTATTTTGATATTAGATTTTATGAACACATGTTAAAAAGATATTTAATAACTTTCTGATGATTGTAGCCATGAGATGCAAGTATATTTGCTATCTTGGTAGTTTGTAGTTAAATAAATATTTCAAAGGGGAAATATTAGATAAGTTTTATGTATGTAAAATATAAATAATTTAAATAAATGAATAATTGTAAGTTAAATGGCTATTGAATGTAAGTCAAACACATAAGTTTATATCTGTTTTCTTTTTGTGACTTCAAAGAGTTCAAGTCTATTTCTGAGTTATGATAACTATGTAACTGTGGATTTCAGAGCCTCTTTCTGATTTCTCAGTGTCCATATAAGACTATAAATTATAAAATAGTCAATAATCTGCAATGGTAGAAGAGAATTTCTTCAATAGTTATTTCCTAATGGATTATAGACACACATACACACATATATGATATTATATTATACTGTGTGAAGAAACATGCATATAGTAGTTATAGATGAGGATATATATATATATGCATATATATATATATGTATGTGTGTGTGTATATATAGAAAATATTAAGATATATGTTAATATATGTGTATAAACACATACAACAGATTTTTAAAAATTCCACAAATTTGGTTTTGAGGGAATTTTCATTTTCAAAAATCTCTAAACTCCTGTGTAATCTTATATATTTTATTTTACGCTTTTAAAAACATCATTTGAGAAATCTATAGTTTTCATTACACTGCCAAAGGGGTCTGTTAATTTTATATATGAATAAACTAAGCCTTGAATTTCATCTTATAAAGTCATGCCATAAGGTTTTCTTTTCCTTTCAGAATCCTATTCAATTCTCATAATGTAGTGTTTGATAAACCCAAAAATCCATGGCTTGAGGGCAAGAACTCACTATTTGAAAAAATAAATAAATTAGAAAACTAGAAAGAAGTTTACCAGAAGGTAGGGATTGTCTAACATCTCACAATGTTGCCCAAGACACAATCAAAATGGGTACATGAGTTAGAAATGAATGGTGATATAATAAGCAAATTAAGGCAGAAGGGAATATTTTAACCATCTTATCTTTTAAAAAGAAAATTTTATTAAGAAATAAAAGAAAAAGAGCATAATGGGAAGTAAAATTGATAATTATGATTGCATAAAATTAAGAAAAAAAGATTTTGGACAAATTAAACAAATATAGCCAAAATTAGAAAGAAAAAGAGAGAGAGAAAAAAAAAACAATTTTTTTTAAAAGAACCATTTAAAAATTAACAAATTCTAAAGAAGAGAAAGTTTCAAGGCAATTCCCAAAAGATTCATGATGAAAAATGCCTCCAGTGAGTGAATTGATGAATTCTGAATTCAACTTTTTTCACTTTCTTTCTTTCTTTTTTTTTTTTTGTAATGTACAAATTTTGTTTTAATTACTATACATGTGTAACTGATATATTATCTATGAACAGTTTATCAAAAGAGGTAATATGAAAATAAAAAGACTCTAAATCACTACCTATTGCTGGAATGCAAAATAAAAGAATTCTGAATTTTATTTCATACCTACCAGACTGACTAACATTTTAGAAGAGAAAAATGACAAATTTGGAAGAAGTAGAAAAAATTGAGACACTAATGTTCTTTTGGTAAAATTGTGAAATGATCCCTTCAAGAAATTTCTGAAAAACTATTCATAAATATGCACAAATGATTACACAACTGTGTATACTATTTGACTCAGCAATACCATTATCGATTTTGTATCCCAAAGGAAAAAAAAAAACAATTTGAAAAACTATTCATAAATATTCATAAATAAATTTTAAAAAATCAGAAATAAATGATTACACAACTGCGTATACTATTTGGTTCAGCAATACCATTATCAATTTTGTATCCCAAAGAGAAAAAAAAGGGGGAGAGGGAGACTTATAAAGACAAAAATATTCACTTTTGTGATCAAATAGAATTAGAAATTGTGATCAACAATTGGGAATGGCTAATATTTATGTTATATGATTATGATGTAATAATAGTTTGATATAAAAATGGTGAGCAGACATTCAGAAAAATCTGTGAATATCTACATAAATTGATGAATATGAAATGCAGCAGAATCAAGAGATCTGGTATATGATAAAAGCAATATTGCAATGATCAACTGTGCAAAACACAACTACTCTAAAGAAGAGAAAGTTTCAAGGCAATTCCCAAAAGATTCATGATGAAAAATGACTCCAGTGAGTGAATTGATGAATTCTGAATTAAAATTGATGTATAACATTTTTCACTTTCTTTCTTTCTTTCTTTTTTTTTTTTTAATGTACAAATTTTGTTTTAATTACTATACACGTGTAACTGATATATTATTTGTATTCTCAATTGTCGGAGAAGTGAAAAATGAGAAGTTGGAACACACACACAAAATAAACACTTTTTAAAAAATGTGTTTTTAGACTTTTGGATGTGCAGCCAAGATGGCAGAGTGAAACAAGGAAGCTACCAGTTTCCCATGAAAACCACATGAAACCAAGACTGAACAGAATTGAATAGAATGAAACCATTCTCCAGGTCAATATAAACTGGAACTTCAAGAAAGGTCAGTCTTACTGGGGAGAAAAGGACAGATAAAGGCTGAATCCTAAACATGGTAGATCTGCAACTAAGACCCCTGTTCCTGAATCAGTAGCAGAAAAAACAAGTGAGGCAACTCACAGTACCAGCTCAAAAGACAAATTCTGGGAAACCAGGATTTTCCTGGAAAGAGCAAGTAAAGCTACCTCTGCCGAGAGCAAAACACCAAACTGAAGGGATCTCTATCCTCAAAGCCATGTCACAGATCTGCATAAGAAGCTTGGGAGAGTGCCCCCTTTATCTCACAAGAGTGCTCAACCTTAAATTCACAAAGGAGGGAACACAAAAAAGAAAAGGAAAGAAAAAGAGCAAAATATAGAAAAGAACTTTGAAAACAGAAAGCTACTTTGGTGACAGGGAGGATAAAAACACTAACTCAGAGAAGAATAAAATGTCCACAGAGGAATTGGTCTCAAGTCCAAAGAGGTTTGTGGGAAATTTTCATAAAAGACTTTAAAAGGGAAACAAGAAAGGTGGGAAAAAATGAGAAAAGAAATGAGATGTATGAAAGAGAAAATCAGCAGCTTAGAAAAGGAAAGCAGTTCCTTAAAAAAATACAATTGACCAAATTGAAAAAAAAAATCCACTGAGGAAAGCAACACCTTCAAAAGTAGAGTTAATCAAATGGAAAAAGAATACCAAAGCTAACTGAAGAAAATCACACATTAAAAACTATAATGGGGCAAATGAAACCTAATGATTTGAGGAGACATCAAGAATCAGTCAAATGAACTAAAAAGAATGAAAAAATGAAAGAAAATGTAAAATACCTCATTGTAAAAATATCTAAATTGGAAAATAGATCCCAAGAGAGACAATTTAAAAATTATTTCTGTATCTGAAGGCATGATCAAAATATGTCCCTAGATAGTATTCTTCAAGAGATCAAGAATAACTGCCCTGGTATACTTGAAATGGAGGGGGAAATAGTAACTGAAAGATACTACAGAAAGAGATCCCACAAGGAAATCCCAAGGAAATTTATTGCAAAACTCCAGACCTATAATCTCAAGGAAAAAAAATTTCTGCAAGCTGCCAGACAAAAACAATTCAAGCAAGGAGCAACAGTCAGGATCACCCAGGATTCGGCAACATCTACAATAAAGGATCAGAGGACCTGTAATACTACATTCCACAAAACAAAGGACCTAGTTTTACAACCAAGAATTAACTACCCAGCAAGATCCAGTATCATATTTCAGGGAGGAGAAGATCTTCAATGAAGTAAAAGACTTTCAATCATTTCTATTGAAAAAAACAAACAAACAAACAAAAAAAAAAAACAAAAACAAAAACAAAAACAAAAACAAAAACAAAACAGATCTGTAACTCTTATGAACTGTACCTGTTTTGGGACAATGTTAGAGGGGACATCACACTGATGGAGGGTATGGTTGCTATTTGACACTGATGTGATGATACTGAAGAAAAAAAAACATTAAGGGGTGGAAAAAAGACTATACTGAGAGAAAAGGAAAGGGGAGGAATTATGGAACAAATTATGTAGTGTTCTATTTGGTTTTCTGGAAGTCTTGGGACCAGCCTTCATTTCAGCAGAGTTATCATCACAAGAATAGCCAGGAATAAAGTCCAAATTCTTTATGTCTCTTTGTCTAGGGCTGGGCTAGCTTTCTGGAGGCCCTTCAGATGGGCCTTGGTTTCAGTGGAGAAAAGTAGGAGGACACAGGCCAGTCACCACAAAGGTGGGAGATGGAATGAATGTCTCTCCTCCAATTCTTGTTGGTTCTTATATACGCTATTATAATTACATTATCATAGGTGTCAATCTTGTAGTACTATATTATGTCTAAGTATGTGTACTGAACTAGAGAACTATTAATCATCATGCTAAGCCAGATAACCATTTTCATATCAATTCCACTTTAACACTTTGCTGTAAGAATTTCTCCAGAATTCTGGCCCATTACATCTCTCACTTTCTTCGTTTTAGAACATAGGTGGTCACATTCTTCCTGACTTCACAGGGAGGTGAGAACCCCAAAAATGAGGTGATCATGCCCCTCCTGACTTCTCAGAAAGGAGGGTGAAAACACCAAAAAAGATGTGAGCCACATCTTTCCTGATGTCTAAGGAAGGGAGATGAAAACACCAAAGGAAAATAGGGAATCAAACCAGATTAGCAGGTTTCTGAAGGGTTTCACTTGAAATAGTTTTACATAAATTCATCAACATGGGAAGTATTCAGCAGGATGATTTCAGAAAGGCCTGGAGAGATTTACACGAACTGATGCTGAGTGAGATGAGCAGGACCAGAAGATCATTATATACATCAACAACAATACTATATGATGATCAATTCTGATGGGTGCAGCCCTCTTCAACAATTAGATGAACCAAATCAGTTCCAATAGAGGAGTAATAAATTGAATCAGTTACACCCAGTGAAATAACTTTGGGAGATGACTATGAACCACTACATAGAATTCCCAATTCCTCTATTTTTGTCTGCCTGCATTTTTGATTTCCTTCACAAGTTAATTGTACACTAATTCAAAGTCTGATTCTTTTTGTACAGCAAAATAACTGCATGGATATGTATACATATGCTGTATTTAACTTGTGTTTTAATATGTTTAACATGTGTTAGTCAACCTGCCATCTAGGGGAGGGGGTGGAGGGAAGAAAGGGAAAAATTGGAACAAAGGAAAAATTGCAATTGTCAATGCTGAAAAATTACCCACACATATATCTTGTAAATAAAAAGCTATAATAAAAAATAATATAATAAAATGCCATACAGAAAAAAAGAAAAGAAATATAAACATCAGAAATAAAGCTTTAATGTCATGCCATTAAAAAAAAATGGCGGGTATTACACAAGCACATAGTAACATAGGCTAGTAGTGATGTAACAAACAACATGAATCAACATAAGGAATTATATATGTCCATAAGTCCTAGAAATAATTCAAAACCAATGTATTGTCCATTACTTCATATGTGTCAGGGAATCCAATAATTCCTGCAAGTTTTGAAATCCTGCAATAGTCTCATCATGTGTCAGGGAATCCAATGATTTCTGCAAGTTTTGAAGTTCTGCAACAGTCTCAATACCAGCCATGCTCTTTCAGTGGCAGATATTTCTTGCGTCTTCTCCTTTGTTTTGAGATTTTTTTTTTCTGTCTGTCTCCAATGGACAAAGCAAATACGGCTTGTTGGCACCCATCTGATTCCTTCTCCATCTGTAGAGATACAAGCAAACCCTCTCTCCCAAGCAGTTAACCCATCTGGTCCTTTCCATTCAACATGTTCTGGATCTCTCCTCATCATCTGGCAATTATATTGGAACTACTCACACTGGACACTGCCCTTCTATTAGGTTATAAAACCTGTATTCTCCCCGATGTAATCCCTTTCTCCCATCTGATTGGTTTTTGGCTGATTGATCATATCAGAGTATTGAACTTCTAAAGCCTCTCTGGATGTAACCTTGGCTGCCATCATGCCCCACCTGTTTTTGGCCTGGGACCCTGGAGCTGGACCCTGGCTCTCATTTTCCTGAGTCAATCTATATTCTGAGGTCCACTGGGGCCTTGGGGCTGATTTTGCTTTCCATTTGCCTGAGTCAATCTACATTCTGATGCAAAGTGGAAACCTCTGTTACATTTTGGACAAGGGGCTTAGGGTCTTGTTGTCCCACCCTGTCTTCTCTGCCAACATTGAGCTTTCAGATGCCCTACTTCACTACATTGAAAGCAATGATGAGTCTCTTTCAAAGTCCTTGCCAAAAGGGACCTTGTCTTCCCATGTTCTGCATCATAGCCTGGTCATAAAAGGCATTTGTTTCCACTGTGTCACAGCATCTTATGATCTCCTCTAAAGGAGTATCTTTGAGTAGTCCTAGAATAATTCTTTTACAAACCTCACTAGCATTTCTCTAGCAAGTTGTTTTATCATTATTGCTGTTGCTGCATTTTCACCATTGGTTCCTATGACAGTTGTCTGCAGATGTCCCATGATATCTTCAAAGGATTCATTTAGACCTTGCTCTGTTTTTGTGAAGGCTTCCCCTCTATCTTGTTTTCCTGGGAGGGAGCCCTATGATTTGATAGCAGCAGGAGCAATCTGCTCAAATGCGTCTATAAAGCAATTAATCTGCACTAAAGTGTCTGTATAAGTACCTAAATCTGTTAGTTGATCAAAGGTGATTAGTATATTAACTCCAGGTTGCCGATTTCTTTGGGTTTGTATTCTACAAAGTTCACTATATTCAGAAAGCTACAACAAGTTTTGTCTAGGTTCTAAACATGTTCTTGATATAGATTTCCAATCATTAGGGTTAAAACTTCAAAAGCCAAATTCTCTAATACCATTTTAACATAAGATAATGTAGCCCCATAAAGAGTGCAATGCTTTTTCAAATTTTTAATAATTTCTAGATCAAAAGGAGTGTACCTTCTCCTTTCTTGACCTGAAGAGTCTAACTCTTGAATAACAGCGTATGCTTCTATCAAATCAGATATATCCTGTCCTTTTTTAGCTTTAACGAGAGCCTTTTGTATTCTTGTCATAGGGGGATGGACAAAGCTCCTGCATGGTTGGTACTGATAGTGTTACTGCCCCTCTACCTTGTCCTCCCTCCACCCAGGAAGGGTTAGTTGAGGAGGTAAGTTAGGGGATGAGGATGGGGAATGTCCTAATGGCTCTAGCTCTAATTCTGCTTCCTTAGAGAACCAAAGCAATGTATATTTTAATGTTTTGAAGAGTTCAATGATCTGCTTCTAAGTTACAATCAAATTTTGTTTTTTAATTAGTCTAACTACCCTTTCTACACACTTTCCTTGAGATAGAGAAGGCTGCTTTCTAAACATTTGTCCCATTTCAGCTGAAACACTAGTTTATCCCTTAATGTTTCCTTCTTATCTATTTTTGTACTCACCCTAATTTCTTGGTCATGAAGATTTTTCCACTGAACTCAGGATCCTGGCAGTCTAGATTGCTGAATATAAATCCTTAGCCCCACATTGATCACCAAAATGTAGTGTTCTGTTTGGTTTTCTGGAAGTCTTGGGACCAGTCTTCATTGCAGCAGTGTAATCACCATGTGAATAGTCAGGGATAAAGTCCAAATTCTTTATTTTCTCCTTGATGGGGCTGGGCTAGCTTTCTGGAGGCCCTTCAGATGGGCCTTAGTTTCAGTGAGAAAAGAAGGTGTTCTGGCCTGCGGAACAGAGTGTGGATAGGCCCTAAAAAGAGAGAGGAGAAAGGGCAGGACAAGAGAGGTGCAGAATGGAGACAAGACAGGCTTTCTGATCAAGTCTCGTTTATTGTGGGCAAAAGTACAAGTATTTATTTTGGTTTGTAAGGGAGTGGGGGTCGTGCAAACTCAGTACAGAGGGGACCCTAGACAAAGGATTTGTTTCCCACCGAAAGAGGAGTTGATCAGGGGCCTTTGATGATGTAGGAAGCTCCAGGAGGCGTCTAGATGTCTGTTTGTTCAAGGTTAGAGTAGTCTTAGGAATGTGGCTTTATCACCTGTAGATTAGTGCTGGCTCCCCACAGAAGGAGCACAGGCCAGTCACCACAAAGGTGGGAGATGGAATGAATGTCTCTCCTCCATTCCTTTCTGGTTCTTATATACTCTATTATAATTACATCATCATAGGTGTGACTCTTGTAGAATAGGGATCAATCATGTAGAACTATATTAAGTATTAAATACATGTACTGAACTAGAGAACTATTAATCACTATGTTAAACTAGATAACCATTGTATTATCAGTTGCACTGAGTTAACACCTTGTTGTAAGAATTTCTCCACAATTCTGTCCCATTACAAAATTAGATCACATGAAGAGGCATAAAAGACTTATTAAAATGGCAGGAAAGAGAGGGGGAATTTAATCTCATCAGTTTTGGCTCAAAGAGGGAATAACTCAATCATTCAGTTGGGTACAGAAATTTCTTGCCATATAAAAAAAGAGAAGAAAGGGAAAATGAAAGGAAGCGGCTAGAAGGCAGGGCATGTAGAGTGTGGGAGGGTCAAAAACAAAAAGCTATGAAGAAGAAACAGGATGGCAAGAGAGGATAATATACAGGGAAGAAAATAGGTTGGAGGGTAATACAGAGCTGGTAATAACAACTATGAATGGGAATGGGATGAACTCTTCCTTAACACTGGAGCAAATACCAGTGGGGATTAAAAAGGAGAATCCTACAATATGTTATTTACAAGAAACACTTTTGATACAAAGAGATACATACATACACAAAGGTAGAAGACTGGGGCACAATTTATTGTAAGATAGCCATTCTGATCTCAGATAAAGCAAAAGTTGTTAAAGGGAACCATAAATAATGAAGTAGTACTGATACTAAATGTATATGCACCAGTGGTACAACAAATTCTTAGAGAAGATAGTAAGCTAGTTAATTGAAGAAATAGACAGAAAAACTACATTAGTGGGGGCACCTCAGGATTCCCATCTCATAATCAGAGAAATCTGACCATAAAACATACAAGAAAGAAACTAGGGAGACTAGAATCCTAGAAAATTTAGAAACAGTAGACTTCTGGAGAAAAATGAATAGGACAGAGAGAAATACAACTTTTTCTTTGGCACTGACACAAAAATTGACCATATATTACGGCACAAAAAGCTCATAATGAAATGCAGAAAGAGTAAATGATTCCTTTTCAGACCATGATGTAATAAAATTTATATTCAATAAACCCCAGGGAAAGATAAACTAAAAGCCAATTTGAAATTAAATGATTTAATTCTAAACAATGAAAAACAAATCAAGAAATAATTCATAATCTAACTAAAGAGAATGAAAATAATGAGACAATTAAAAAAAAAAAAAAAACTATGTGATGCAGCCAAAGCAATTCTTATGGGGAATTTATGTCTGTAAATAGAGACACTAAAAAAAATAGAGAAAGAAGAAATTAAAGAATTGGGCATGCAACTAAAAAAGCTAAAAAATGAACAAAGTAAAACATCCAATTATCCAAATTACAAATTCTGAAACTTAAAGGAGACCTTAATAAAACTGAAACTAAGAAAATGATTGAACTAATTAATAAAACTAATAAATTAAAAAACCCAACAAAACAGATAAACTTTTAGTTAATTTGATTAGAAAAAGTAAATGAAAATCCAAATTAACAATATTAAAAATGAAAAGGAAATTAAAGCAGTAATTAGAAGCTGTTTTGAACAACTTTGTGGCAGCAAATCTGATAATCTAATGAAAATGGATGAATATTTCCAAAAATATAAATTGCCCAGATTAACAGAAGATGAAATAAATTACTTAAAAAAAGAAATTGAACGAGTCACCAATGAGCTCTCTTAGGAAAAATCTCCAGGGACAGATGCATTTACAAGTATATTCTAAAGAAGAATTTAAAGAAACATTTTAACATTAAAAAAAAAATCAATTCTAATGTTATGTAAACTATTTGGAAAAACAGGTAAAGAAGAAGTCTTGCCAAATTCCTTCTGTGACACAAATATCGTATTGATGCCTAAACCAAGAAGAGTCAAAGCATACACACACACACAAATTACAGACCAATCTCCCTAATGAATATTTATTTTAAAATTTTAAAGAAAATATTACAAAATTAATACAGTAATTTATCAGCAAAATAGTGCATCATTACCAAGTGGGATTTATACCAGGAATCCAAGTCTAATTCAATATCAGAAGAACTATTCCCTAAATCAACCTTATCAAAATGAAGCCAACAGAAATCATATGATAATCTCAATAGACACAGTAAAAACTTTTGAGGAAATACAACATCCATTCCTATTAAAAACACTAGAGAGTACAAGGATGCACATTATCATCAATATTATTCAACATTGTACTAGAAATTTTGACTTTAATAATAATAAAAAAGAAAAGATTAAAAAAAATTAAAGGAAACAAAATAGTGAATAAGGAAATAAAATTATCACTCTTTGCAGATGATATAATGATATATTTAGAAAATCGTAGGAATTCATCCAGAAATCTAGTGGAAACAAATTAGCAAAGTTGCAAATAAAATAAACCTACACAAATCATTAGCATCTCTATATATTACTGATAAAGCCACGCAGCAAGATAGAGAACTTTCACTTGAAATAACTGTAGATAAAATAAAATATTTGATGTCTGCCAAGACAAACCCAAGAACTACATGAACACAATTATAAAACATTCTCACATAAATAAATTCAGATCTAAACAATTGAAAAAATATCAATTGCTAATGGGAAAGCTGAGCTAAAATATTAAAAGTGACAAATCTACCTAAATCGATCTACTTGCTCAGTGCATACCAATCAAACTGCCAAAATTTATTTTATGGAGCTAGAAAAAATAATAACAAAATTCATCTTGAAGAATAAAAGGGCAAGAACATCAAAGGAATTAGTGAAAAAACTGGAAAATAATATGTCAGAAATTTGGAATAGACCTACATTTCACATTCCATATAAAATGACATCAGAGTGGGTACAAGATTTGGGTATAAAGGTTGATACCAGAAGCAAATTAGGCGACCAAACGATAATTTACCTACCAGATCTTTGGAGAAGAGAGGAATTTATGATCAAAGAAGAATTAAAGAACAAAATGAAATGCAAAATGGACAACTTTGGTTATATTAAATTAAAAAGGTTTTGCACAAACAAAACCAATACCAATGAGATTAAAAGGGAAGTGCAACGCTGGAAGAAAAATTTACAGCCAGTGTTTCTGAACAAAAGGTTTCATTTCTAAAATATATAAAGAACTTTATCAAATTATAAAAATAAAAGTCATCCTCCAATTCATAGTCAAAGCTTATGAACATACAGTTTTAGATGATGAAATAAGTCATCTATAATCATATGAAAAAATGTTCTAAATTACTATTGATTAGGGTGATGCAAATTAAAACAATTCTGAACTATCCCTATACATCTCTCAGATTGACTGAGATGACAAGGAAAAGATAATGGTAAATGTTGGAGGGAATGTGGAAAAATTGGGACATTAATGCATTGTTGGTGAAGTTGTAAAAGTATTCAACCATTCTAGTGAGCAATTTGGAACTATGTCTGAAGGACTATAAGCTGTTAATATCCTCTGACCCAACATTGTCACTACTGGGTCTGTATCTCAAGGAAATCATAAAGGGGAGTGGGGGGAAGGACTCACAGGTGCAAAAATATTTGAAGCAGCTTTGTGTGTGTGTGTGTGTGTGTGTGTGTGTGTTAGGATAGAATTGGAAAATGAGAAGGTGCCCTGCAGTTGGGAAAAGGCTGAATCATTGTGGTATATAAAGGAAATGGAATATTATTATTCTGTAAAAAAATGATGTATAAGCTGATTTTAGAAATGTTTTGAAAGATCCACATGAACTGATGCTGAGCAAAATAAGCAGAACTAGAAATATATTGTATACAGTAGTAGCAAGTAGGTATGATGATCAACTATGGAACACTTGGTTCTTCTCAGTGCTTCAGTAAGCCAAGGCAATCTCAATAATCTTTGGATAGAAAATGCTATCTGCATCCAGAAAAGATCTGGAGAGTGAATGTAAATCAACACATTCCATGTTTATTGCTTTTTTGTGTGTTTTTATTCTCTCCCATGGTTTTTCTCTATTGTTCCATTTTTTTTTTCCTCTCCAAATATGACTCCTAAAGAGATATGTTAAAAATAAAATAAAATAATAATTTTAAAAATAGCATTTAAAAATGAACATATTGAAGCATAAATTTCATATCTTTGAATGTGGAGACAAAATACCTTTATTCAAGTCCCATTTTTATTGTTGTTGAGTTATTTAAATTGTGTCTAGCTCTCTATGATTTCATTTGGAGTTTTACTGGCAAAATGGAACAATTTGCCATTTTCTATTTCAAATCTTACATTTCAATCAATTCACTTAATAGCCCGCTTAAGTAAATTGTAACATTAGTACACTAATTAAGTCACAAAATTATTATAATAAAATGAGTAACAGTGTTTAGCTTTAAATCTAGGCCTTCTAAATTTGTGTCCAAAGAAGAACTGGAACTCATAATTGAACAGCAAATAAATAATTTTGATTATATTAGTTAAAAAGTTTTTGTACAAATAAAACTAATACAGAAAAGATTAGAAGGGAAACAAAAAATTGGGAAAACATCTTTACATTTAACAGTTTTGATAAAGGTCTTATTTCTAAAATATACAGAGAATTGACTCAAATTAATAAGAATTCAAGACATTCTCCAATTGATAAAGGGTCAAATGATGTGAATAGACAATTATCAGATGAAGAAATTAAAACCATTCCGAATCATATGAAAGATTGCTTTAAATCATTATTGATCAGAGAAATGCAAATTAAGACAACTCTAATGTACCACTGTATACCTGTCAGATTGGCTAGGATGACAGGAAAAAAATAATGCTGAATGTTGGAGGGGATGTGGAAAAACTGGGACACTAATACATTGTTGGTAGAGTTGTGAACAGATCCAGGCATTCTGGAGAGCAATTTGGAACTATGCTCAAAAAGTTATCAAACTGTGCATACCCTTTGATTCAGCAGGGTTTCTATTAGGCCTGTATCCCAAAGAGATCTTAAAGGAGGCAAAGGGACCCACATGTGCAAAAGTGTTTGTGGCAGCCCTTTTCATAGTGGCAAGAAACTGGAAACTGAGTGGATGTCTATTAGTTGAAGAATTGCTGAATAAGTTATGGTATATGAATGTTATGGAATATTATTGTTGTATAAGAAATGATCAGGAGGATAATTTCAGAGAGGCCTGGAGAGGCTTACATGAACTGATGCTGAGTGAAATGAGCAAAACCAGGAGATTATTGTACATGGCAACAAAAAGTTTATATGATGATTAATTCTTATGGATGTGATTCTTTCCAACAACGAGATGACTGATGCTAACTCCATTGATCTTGTGATGAAGAGAGTCATCCACACCAAGAAAGAGGACTGTGGTAATGGAATGTGGATCACAGCATAACATTCTCACTCTTTTTATATTGTTGGCTTGCATTTTAATTTTTTACTCATTTTCTTTTCTTTTTGATCTGATTTTTCTTGCGCAGCAAGAAATTTGTATAAATATATTTACACATGTTGGATTTAACATATATTTAAACATGTATAACATATATTGGATTGCTTGCCATCTAGGGTAGAGAGTGGGGGGAAGAAAGGGGAAACCTGAAACACAAGTATTTGCAAAGGTCAATGATGAAAAATTATTCATGCATGTTCTGAAAATAAAAAGCTTTAATAAAAAAAAAAAAAAAAAAAAAAAAAAAAAAAAAAAAAGGTAAATCTAGGCCTTTTGAATTCCAACCTGGCTCTTTTTCCACTATATCACATGCATCTGAAATTATCTGCCAAGCATTGTGGTGCTTAGCACAAGGACTGCACATAGTAAACACTAAATAAATAAATACCACTAACTGACATTGATATCCACTTTACCAAAAGAATCTATAGTTTACAGCTGATAAATGAGAATTGCTTAGTGGATTTGAGAGACAATTTGCAACTGAAGAGTTCATATTAGTATGATTCTCCATTTTAATCGTCTCTAAAAGCTATGTTAATATAATTTTGATATCTGTTAATAAGGGACACAGTGAAAATACTGATAATCCAATCACTATCCCCTCTGTCATCATTGTCAATGATGTGTAATGGCAATGTAAACATGTAATGTACAAAATATTTTCTTTAATTAAACAGACTTAGCATATTGACTTTTCTGGAAGAACCATGCTCCTGAAGATAGCATTCTGGGGAACTATTAGTTAAAAATTATTGATCAGAGAAATTAATAGAGCCATTAAAAGAGTAAGTAAATACTTTGAACTAGCACCTAAGCTCTGTCTTTGTCATTGCCCAAATACTCTTTGTATCCAACAGTAGAAAAGGCCTTCCTTGCAGAATATTAAAGATGTACAGTTGCTCTAGGAGTAGTAATGGGCTATTCTATTCATTAAGCTTTTATCAAGTATGTACTATACATAAGACATTATGATAAGTTCTAAAGAATTCTGAGATGAATATGTGATTCTATCATTGTTGGTACTACTTTTACCAATGCAGCTTCTAAACATGTACACTTCTTAATACTACATTACTGCTGAGCATTTCTTCATAAAAATGCTCCATGGGGTGCACCAACATGATTCCTATATAGTCAGCTTTTTAATTTATAATAAGAATTGCATTTTGTTCTCCTCCCCCGTCTTTTATTCCTCCAGTGCTTAGCACAGTGACTAACAAAAACACTTAATAAATGTATATTGATTGTTATATTCTAGAGACAATCCTGGTAATTGAGGCTATGTTGATCATAGATTAAATTGAATATGGCACCAGAGACTTGCATATAAGGATTACTACAGGTTGTTACTGTTGCCCTTGGATCAGCCAAGAGAAATTTCCAGGTTGATGACTCTGATTGATCTTGATAATTCTATAAAAATAATGATGGCCAATCAATAATGATATTAACATATAAATGTAGAATTCTATGCTATTATTTTATTATTTATTTAATTAATAGATATTGATAAACATAATCATTTAATTTAATTTGTAACCAGGTGCATTCCTATAAATCTTTTTGTATGGAAACCATTGGAGAAAATGGGCAATGGATGTTAAAAAGACAAATTGAAGAATAGTTGCTTTACTTCTGCTCTAAACTTACTTTTTAACTCCTCTCTTATCATTCTAAAGTTTCCAAAGCTCAGTAATGTTTTCCTTGAATTTCATTTTACTTTAGAAGATTTACAGTAAATTCTACATATATCCCTAATAGAAAGAGAAAACAGATTTTGTTTTGCATATATTGTCTTGCTATCTGTATTCAATGAGTTATCCAAGCACATAAATAAAGATCAGATACAAAGGCCTCTATTGCCTCAGGTGCTCTGTTTCCTATTGTAAAATAGAATTTCTTGAGCTTGAAGAACAAGGACAGGGAGTTGAGAGCTTGCATCAAATTGCAAAGTCATTTTCATTTGCCCCTGAGGAGTTGTGTTTAAGCTTATCAGAAAATTTTCAGAAAGCATAGCTTGTCTATGTGGGTGGCTAGAGGCTCTTCTTCCAGGTTACAACCTCTGCTTCATCTCCTCTGGGCAGAGTTATCCAACTGGGTTGCTTGTCAACTCTGCATTTTAAAAACAGGAAATTTTGAGTACTTTGTTAACTCTTAAGGGTCTAAGGTTATTTAAAAAGGATAGTTCACTGCCTTTATTCAAATATTCCTTTCTTCAATTATTTATTAAGTTCAGGTTGTCTGGAGAACTCTAATATAAATTCTGAGAAAGCTTCAACTCTCTAAAATAATTTTCTAGTGCACTTATATAATACTTTCAATTATACTTATCTGCCTTTGTACCTGATTGTCTTACTCATTTTAATCTCTTTAAAGGCAGAGTCTTTGTTTTTAAGTCCTTAAAGTCTTATCTAAATTGTGTATCACCTCATTGCCTAGCACTATGATCCTCATAAATTAAAAGCTTAAATATTTTGGGTATTATATGTATATTCTAGGTGCTACTGCTTTGGAACTAATCTTTACAAAGAAATTTCCTTTGTTCAACTTGCACTTTCAGATTTTTTTTTAATTCATTCTTTGGACTTATTATTTCGTAAAAGTGGGGGATCCTAGGAAAACTCTCCTGCTAAGTGCAGTTTGTTATCTATTCTGCAACTTAATAGTTTTAAAAAGCTGCCTGAGAAATTACTTAGCCAAGAAACATGTAGTACTTTCTATGTGCCTATTATTATACTAAGGGCTGAAGATACAGAAAAGATGAAAAAGATAATACCTGGCCTCATGGAGCATACATTCTTGCTGGGACAAAAACTTGTAAATTATTACCTATATAACAGATATCTATCGAATAGAAGGGAGGTAATTTCCTAAAGAGAAACTTGATAGTTTCCCTGCAGAGTATGATTTGAGCTGGATCAGACAGTGACTCCTTATGCACTTATTAATACCTACTATGTGCCAGACACTGCATAAAATGCTAGGAATATAAAGAAATACAAAAAGGGAAAAAACAGCTCCTGTCCTCAAGGACAGCATAATTTAAACCAAGCAACAAGTATGATCTATAAATTGGATAAAAAATATCTTATTTATAGGATAAATAAGAAATAAATAAAAGATGGAAGGCACTAAAATTAAAAGAGGTTCTGAAAGACCTTTTCAGAAGATGGCATTTATTTGAGAAGTAGGAAGCCAGGGATGCCAGGAGGCAAAGATAATGAGGGAAAGCATTCTAGGCATGGAGAAATGTCAGAGAAAATATCTAATGCTGAGAGGTAGAAAAACATATTCATGAACAATAAGGCAGCCATTGTCACTAGATCCAAGAGCATGTAGCAAGGATAAGATATAAAAATATTGATAAGATAGGGCAGAGCAAGTTATAAAGAGCTTTGCAAGATGATTTTTGTATTTGATACTGAATATGACAGACAGCCATTAGAGTCTGAGAATGAAGGTGACATTTGCACCTGTAATTCAGGAAAATCATTTTGGTGTATAAATGGGAAAAGGACTATAATGTGGGAAGACTTTAGGGTAGCATACAAACCATTAGGACATTGGAATAGTGCAAGCATGAGATGCTGAGAACTTAGACTATTGTGGTATCAATATCAAAAGACAGATGAGGTAGAATTGACATGCCTCAGCAACTGAGTAGATGTAAGAGAGTCAGGAGTCAAAAATGCTATTTAGATAGCAAATCATTGAGACCTAGAAGATAATGTTGCTTTCTGCAGAAATAGGGGAAATGGGGAATGGGGAGTGCTTAGGGGCAAATATAATGAATTCACTTTTGAACCCCTTATGTTTCTAATTCATATTGAAGTTCAATTCAAAGTGTATGAAAGGCAGTTGGAGATATGAGAAATGAGGTTAGAACAGGTTACAGAGATTTGAGAATTTTTAGAAAAGAGATAATAAATAAATCCATAAAAGCTTATAAGAACATCAAATGAAGTAGTAAAGAAAGAAAAGAAAAGGTTCAAGACAAAACCCAAAAGGACATCCATGGTTAGAAGGAATGGCCTACATGAGATTTGTTTCTTTTTTAATAGAAAATTTTTTGTTTAATAGTCAATAAATATTTACTAAATATCTACTGTGTACCTAAGGTCTTAAAGGACTGTATAAAAAGAAATTGAAAACTGAGAGAAACAGGAAAAAGGGGTGATACTTGGTTATTTAGCTTCACTTTGAGGGACAGAGCCAAAATGTAGGGAGTAAAGGTAAGGATTCCCCTAAGTTTTCCCTAATTACATTGTAAATAATATAAAATAGTGTCTCAACTTGGATTCGGGAGGAGTAGAATCAATAAATGACACTGTAAAACTACTTTCTAACTCAAGGTATGGTGGGGCAAGATTGAAGGATAATATTGCACAGATCTTAGCTAGAAAGCCAACAGCAGGCCTTATGAACATCTGACTCAGTAGCAATAATAGTTTTCACTATTTTCACCAAAATTGGTAAGGTGATCAAGGCAACTGGTCAGAGAGAGGTTACAAAGCATCCATTGCAGATACTGTGAACAAGACTCTATTACATTCTCCATAAGTGGTTCTGGGTTTCAGTTCCAGTGCAATGAGGAGCACTAAAGAAGTAGAGATCCTGGTTATGATTCCAGGAAAGAAAGGAGACTTTGTGATCACTCACATACCAGAACAGAAGGCAGAAGTGTAGGAAACAATCTTTTCTTAGAACATGCCAGCATGGAGGAGTTGAACTCTTACAAACAATCTCAACCAGTTATGATAACAGCATCATAAAAATCCTGAATCTTAAAAAAGTTTCCCCCATCCCAGGAGCAGAATCAAAGTAAAACATTGTTAAAAATTGAGAAATAGGACAGAAAAATGAGAAACAAACCTGACAATAAGAGGGAAGATTAAAATATTAATTCAGATATGACAAATCAAGTCAACCATGAACATGACATCAAAGAAATATGTGAATGAGTCTCTCAGACCCGAGAAAAGCTCAAAAAAAAAATGAATAATCAAAGAAGAGAGCTAAGGGAAGAATTGGGAATATAAGTGAGAGAGATGCTGAATAATGAAGAAAAGATTCCCTAATTACTAAATTGTAATGGGGAATGAATTAGCAATTATATATATTGGCTAGAGAAATGAGAATTAAAAGAACTCTATGATACCTACTCATACTTATCAGATTAGCTTATATTACAAAAAAAGACAATGATAGATGTTGGAGAAGGTGTGAAAAAACTGGAGATATTAATACACTGTTGGTGAAATTGTGAACTTATTCAATCATTCTGAAGAGCAATTTAAAACTATGCTCAAAAGGCTATAAAACTGCCCGATTTTGAGCCAGAAATAACTCTATTAGGTCGCTATCCCAAAGAGATAATAAAAATGGAAAAAGAACCAACATATACAAAATTGTTCATAAAAGCTCTTATTGTGGAGGCAAGGAATTGGAAGCTTAAAGGAATGGCTGAACAAATTGTAGTATATCAATGTAATAGAATAATATTTTTTCTATAAGAAATAATGAGCAAGTGGATATTGGACAAAAAAAAAAAACTGGAAAATTGGAAAATTTTCACTAACTGCAGAAGAGTAAAGTGAGCAGAACCAAAAGAAATCTGTACACAGTAATTATAATGTTATGTAATGATCAGCCATGGTAGACTTTCAGCAATACCATGATCCAAAACATTTCCAATAGACTTTAGATGGAAAATGTTATTCATAACCAGAGAAAGAACTATGGAGACTGAATGAGAATTGAAGCAAACAATTTTCTTTCTTACTTTTTTTTTTTAATCTCTTATTCTTATTTTTTCTTTTACAGCATAAGTAATGTGGAAATACATTTAATGCTATAGCACATGTATTATCTACATCAGATTGATTGTCATCTAGGAGAGGTATGGAGTAGGGAGAGAAAAAATGTAAATCAGACTCTTAACAAAAGTAAAGGTCAAAACTAGAACATACACTTTTTAAAAGATATGCTGCAATAAAAGGAAAATCTAGATTTTAGAAAAAGCAAATCAAAAAAGTTAACACATTGGTAAAGAAAACAAAGTGATTGAAGAAACTATTACTTTAAAAATAGAACAGACAAAATATAAAGATGGCACAAAAATCTCAATAAAAATATTCCTTAAAATGTAAAATTCATCAAATAAGAAAAGTTATAAAAATTTCCTGAAGAAAATAACTTCTCAAAAAAAAAATTGCATTGCATAAGCAGAAGTTAACGACTCCATGAAATAATAAGAAACATTAAAAGAAGATCAAAAGAATGAAAAAAAAGTAAAATACATCATCAGGAAAATTGTTCAAAGGGAAAATACATTCAGGAAAGACAATTTAAGTTTTATTTGACCAAAAGAAAGCTATATTTTTTTGTTAAAGGGCCTAGACATGATATTCAAAGAAATGATCATGGAAAACTTCCTTGATATCCTAGAAAGAAGGTAAAAAACAAAAAATAAAAGAATCCATCAATCAACTTCTGAAAAAGATATCAAAATTAAATTGCCAGGTATATTATAGCTGCATTCTAGTACTCCCAATGTAGAGAGAAAATATTACAACCAGCCAGAAAAAAAAAATCAAATATCATGGAGTCAAAGTCAGATTAGAGAGCCTACAATATATTTCAAAAGACAAAGTAGCTAGGAATACACTAAAAATTACCTCTACAACTAACTTTAATGTAAATGTTTATGGGAAAATGAAAATGTTAATAAAATAGAAGCATTTCTAAAACAAAAAAAAAGCAGATCTAAATAGAAAATTTTGCTTTCATAATATAAGTTAAACAGGAAGAGAAATAGTAAATGTCTCAGTAAGATTAAACTGTTTGCATTCCTTGATGTGAAAATTATACTTGTTACAGATAGTAACTTCATCATGATTAGGACAATTAGGAATATCCATAGTCAGAGGGCAAAAGTATTAATTGCCTATGATGAAATAATTTTTAAAAGCACATTTAGGGATGAAAAATGGATGTCTTAGAGAAGAATGATGGGAGGGGTAAAATAGGGTAAACTATCTTACAACTTTTTACCTTGCCTCTGTTCACCTGACTCTTTGGCCATGCCCCTTGAAGGGGGGGAATTAATGTATCCTTCTCTGCAAACTAATAAATATACAGCCCTGTCCCCTAAAACAAACAAACAAACAAACAACAACAACAAGAAGAAAAACCTGAATGAGCTTTTATAGTGGAGAAGAAGATGGAGAAGGAGGCAATGTTTAAACCTTACTCTCAATGGAATTGGCTCAAAGATGAAATAACACACAAAAACAGATGGGATAGAAATTTATATTACCTTACAGAGACGTAGAAGAGGTAAGTAAGAGAAACAGTGATGAAGCAATTCTAAGAGTTAGGGCAGAGTTGGCAAGGCTATAGTAAGAAGCAAAACACTTGACAGTGTAAAAGAAGAGAGCAAAAAGGATAAATGGGGGAGGAGGGGCAGCAAAGCTGGATGGAGGGAAGTATATGTTTTGTAATGGTAACTATGAATGTTAATGGGGGGAACTCACACATAAAACAGAAGCAGATAGCAGAGTTGATCAAAAGATAGAATCCTATGTGTTGTTTACAAGAAAAAAATTAAAGCTGAGAGACAAAAATGGAATAAAATATTTGGCTGGAACAGAATAATAGGAAGTAGCAGTCATGATCACACACAAAGCAAAAGCAAAAACTAATCTAATTATTTAAAAAATGAACATAGGGAGGGAAACTATGTTTTACCAAAATGCATCATAGACAATGAAGAAATTTCAATATTAGACATATATGCACCAAATAGTCAACAACCATACTCTTTTTTTGTTTTTTTTTTAACATTTAAGATTTTAATTTTCAAAAGATATGCATGGATAATTTTTCACCATTAACCCTTGCAAAACCCTGCATAATAATTTCCACACCCCCTACCCTACAAAGCAAGTAATACAATATGTTAAACATTGTAAAAACAGATGTTAAATCCAATATATACATACATATTTATACGATTATATTGCTGCACAAGAAAAATCCAATTAAAAAGAAAAAAATGAGAAAGAAAATAAAATGCAAGCAAACAAAAACAAAGAATGAGAAGGCCATTTTGTGGTCCACCCTTAATTCCCATAGTCTTCTCTCTGAGTGTAGATGGCTCTCTTCATTACAAAATCATTGGAATTGGTCTGAATCATCTCATTGTTGAGAAGAGCCACATACATCAGAATTGATCATAGCATAATTTTGCTGTTGCTGTGTACAATGATCTCCTGGTTCTGCTCATTTACTTAGTATCAGTTCATGCAAATCTCTCCATACCTTTTCAAAATCATCTTCCTGAACATTTGAACAATAATATTCCATAATATTCACATACCACATCTTATTGATGGGCACGCACTCAGTTTCCAGTTTTTTGCCACTATAGAAAGGGCTGCCACAAACATTTTTGCCCATGTGGTGCCTTTCCCACATCTCTTAGGGACATAAGCCCAAAAGAAACATTGCTGGGTCAAAGGGCCTGCACAGTGATAAATTTTTGAGCATTGTTCCAAATTGCTCTCTAGAATTGTTGGATTCATTCACAATGTATCAATGTCCCAGTTTTCCCACATCTTCTCCAATATTTGTCATTATTTTTTTCTATCACCTTACCAATCTGAGAGCTTGTAGTACATTTCTCTTATCAATAGTGATTTAGAGCAACTTTTCATATGACTAAAAATGATTTTAATTTCTTCACCTGAAAATTGTTCACATCATGTCACCATTTATCAATTGGATTATGGCTTGAATTCTTATCAGTTTGAGTCAATTCTCCATATATTTTAGAAATAAGGTTTTTATCAGAATCTTTGAATGTAAAAAGGTTTTTCCAATTTATTGCTTCCCTTCTAATCTTCTCTGCATTTGTATTGTTTCTATAAAAACCTTTAACTTAATTGGAATAGAAAGGATTATAGCTTATTAGAGCAGTAGTACATGGAAACTACATAAAAACTTACCACTCAATAAAGCATAAATATCTCACAATTGAAACTTGAAAAGCAAAAATATTAAATGTACCCTTTTGTGATCATAAAATAATAAAACTCCATTCAATAAAAGGCAATAGAAATATGGAGGAAAAATTAATTTGAAATTGAATAAATTTGAATAAATTTGAAATTGAATAAATCAACCCTAAAAAAATTGATATGAAGAAAAAATATGAAGAACATAATTCCATTGAAGATAATTTCAGCAATGAGACAACATACAAAATATATTAAATACAGCTAAAACTATTTTTAAAGGAAAATTTATATCTTTAAAAATTAAAATAAAATTACCTCTACAAGTAAGTTTAATGTAAATTAACAAAAAGAAAAGCAAATCAATGAGTTAGGCATGCAACTAAAATAAAAAAAACACAGAAAAACAAAACAAATTAATTTTTTTCTAAATGAACACTGAATTGGAAATTCTTAAAATCAAAGGAAAATTACTAAAATTGAAACTAAGAAAATTATTAAACTAAAATAAAATGCAGAGCAGCCTTTATTTAAATAATAATAACAAATTAGAAGAATCATTTTATTTGATTAAAAATGAAATAAAATTACCAAATTACCAGTACCAAAAATGAAAGTGTGAATGGATCACTGGTAAAAGTTAGAGTAATTATTAGGAGATATTTTACATAAATATATGTCAGTAAAATTGGCATTTACAAAAATATAAATTACACACATTAACAGATAAGAAATAAAATACATAAATAAATATCTCTTAAAAATAAAAATAATAAAAAAACGAATAAGTTCCCTAAGAAAACATTTCTAGGACAAGATGGATTCCAAGTGCATTTTATAAAGTATTTTTAAAATTCAATTTCAATAGTATAGAATTTATTTGAAAACTTATTTTTACTATGCAACTGTCATGCTAATAACTAAACCAAGTAAACCAAAAGAAGACAAAGAAAATTATAGATCAATTTTTCTAATAAATACTAATGCAAAAATAAAAATACTAGAAAGGAGATTAAAGCCATATGTCACAAAGATTATTCATTTTGACCAAGTAAAATTTTTATTAGGTATGAAGAGTTGGTTCTATTCTAGAAAAAACTATCAGTAAAATTAATTATGTCAATAATAAAACCAGCAAGAATAATATGAGTTAATCAAGAAATTCAGAAAAAAAACTTTTCAAAAACCACAACACTCATTCCTATTAAAAATACTGGGAAGCTCTAAAACCAAGAGTAAGTATTTTCCATTATAGGGATAAACTTGAAGCCATTCCAGTCAGATCAGAGGTGAAGCCAGGATTTCCATTATGACTACCCTTATTTACTATTATACTAGAAATGATAGAGAAATAAGAAAAGCTAAAGCAGATGAAGAAAATAAATAGTTAATGAAAAAATGAAAAAAAAAAAACTGGCATTCTTTTCAGATGTTATGATGATATACTTGGAGAATCTTATAGAATCAACTAAAAAACTATTTGAAGCAATTGACGTCTTTAGCAAAGTTGCAGGTAAGGGAAAATTCTTTATATTAGCTCTTTAGCATTCTTTAATATTACTAACAATGTCCAGCAGAAAACAGAGGAAAAAAAAAATCCCTAAAAAGTATAGTAATTGATATAAAACCCTTGGGAGTCTATCTGACAGGACAAACCAAAGATCTATATAAACACTATTACAAAAGAATCAGACAGACAACTGGAAAAATAGTAATTGCTCACTTATAGGACAAATCAATAAAATAAAAATTATATGCTACCTAAATTAATTTATTCATTCAGTTCCATACTAAGGTACCAAAAATCTTTTTATAGAGCTGGAAAAATAATAAAATTAATCTAAAAGGACAAGAGATCAAAAATATAATTGAATTAATTTAAAAAAAAAAAAAGAAAGAGGGTGACTGAGCCAAGGTGGGAGAGAGTAGACAAGTCTTTTTCTGAGTTCTTCCTGGTTTTTCTCAGACAAGCACCTGATTAAGCTTCTGAATAGGTTTTGGAGTGACAGAACCCACCAGCAGAAGATATTTTGGAAAAACTTCATAAAAGGTCTGTTTTAATCAACAAGGGAGACATTGTAGGCCCACACAAGGTGTTTGCTATTCTATCCTGGTTCAGAAGCCAGTGGATCAACAGATTAGCTGTGAGATCTCTAACACAACTACAGAAAGCAAATAGTGAACCCCTGAACAACATCATAGTTTTTCCCTTTTGCTCTGATTTTTCTCTCCCAAAATGAATCATAAAGCAATATGTATTAAAAATAAATAATTTTACTACAGTATAAAAAGAAAACAAAATCATCAGAAATGCTGAAGATTTTGGATTTCTCAGCCTGGGGACACCAGGGAAAACTCAGAAAGTCAGTGGAGATAATCTGTGGTAATAGAGTGGGAGTCTGGTGTGCAGTCCTAGTACAGGTTTGGTAAGGAGAGCCCCAGTCCCTATCAGCACACTAGAACTTATAGCTGGAGTGGGGTTGAGACACACCTAATAGCTCCATGGCAGAAAAGAGTTCTCATGGTCTGATTCTTAGAAGGATTTCTTAGAAGTAACAGCTTACTGCCCAAAACACCTAAATATTGGGATAGTGCACCCTCCACCTTGGAAAAAGAGTACTATTTAAACGAACAGTTAAAAATCAAGTAATAGGCTAGGAAAATGAGCAGAAAATAGGGAAAAAAAAGGTTTTGACCACTGAAAGTTATTATGGTGACAAGTAGGATTAAAACATATACTACGAAGATTATAACAAAGTCAAAGCTCTTAAATCCACAGCCTCCATGAATAATAAAAGAATTGGACTCAGTCCATGGAAGAGCTCTAAAGGGTCTTTGAAAAGTAAATAAAAGAGATAGAGAAAAAAATTAAGAAAAGAAATGAGAGAGATGCAGAAGGTATACAAACAACTAATGAGGAGAAGAATATCTTAAAAAAGTAAAATTGGTCAAGTGAAAAACCTCATTGAAGACAATAATTCCTTACAAAAATAGAATTGACTTGATGAGAAATCACGATGCAATAAAGCAAAACCAAAAAAAGGAAAAAAATGTGAAAGATCTCATTGGAAAAACAATTGACCTGGAAAATAGATCCAGGAGAGAGAATTTAAAAATTGTTTGTCTACCTGAAAATCATGATGAAAACAAAGAGCCTGGACATCATCTTTGAAGAATATCTAGGAAAATATGTCATGTTATTCTAGAACCAGAGAGTAAAATAGAAGTTGAAAGATCACCTCCAGAAAGAGAACCCAAAATAAAAACTCCCAGGGTTATTACAGCCCTATTCTAAAACACCCAGTTCAAGGAGAAAATATTGTAAGCATACAGAAAGAAACAATTCAAGTATAATGGAACAACAGTTGGGATAACATAAGATTTAGCAGCTTCTAAATTTAAGGATTAAAGAGCTTGGAATATGATATTCTGGAGAACAATGAAGCTGGTATTGCAACCAAGAATCACCTACTCAGCAAAACTGAGTAGAATCTTTCAGAGGAAAAGATGGTCATTCAAGGAACCAAAGGATTTTCAAGGATTCATAATGAAAAGATCAGAGCTGAATGGAAAAATTTTATTTTCAAAAACAGGACTCCGGAGAAATAAAAGGAGTTAATCAGGAAAGTGTTATCATAAGGGACTTAATAAGGTTTATTTGTTTAGATTCCAACATGGGAGCATGAATTATGTAACTTATTAAGACCTTCTCATTATTATGGTAGTTAGAAGGAATACACACACACACACACACACACACACAGAGAGAGAGAGAGAGAGAGAGAGAGAGAGAGAGGACATGGGTGTGCATTGAATATGAAGGAATAAAAATATATTTTTTGCAAAAAATGATGAAATTAAAGGATAAGATGAAAATGTTCTGGAAGAAAGGGAAAGGAAGAAATGGTAAGATGCAAATTATCTGCCATAAAAAAAGAGGGCAAAACAAAAGCTTTTCCAGTAGAGGGAAAGAGAAGAAAGAGAAGATGAGTTAGTAAACCTTATTCTCATGAGAATTGGCTCACATAGGAAATAACATATATCCTCAGTAGAGCTATGGAAATACTCTAAGAAAATAGGAGGGAAGGGGCAGCTAGATGGCACAGTGGATAGAGCACTGACCCTGAAGCAGAAGGACCAGAGTCCAAATATGGCCTCAGACATACTTAGTCACATAGCTAAATGACCCTTGCAAGTTACTTAACCACAAATACCTCAGCAAAAAAAAAGAAAGACAATAGGAGAGGGATGGGATGTGGAAAATAGAGAGAATGGTTAAAAAAAAAAGGCATATTATTGGAGGAGGAAGTGGTTAGGAGCAAAACACTTTTAAGGAGCGACACAGTAAAAGAAGAAAGGGAGAGAGTAAATGGGGGGAATAAAACTAACAATGGTAATTGTAAAAAAAAAATCAAAGCACTCTGATGGAGTGCTATTTTTCTTTGAGAAATGATGAGCAGGATGCTCTCAGGGAAAAAAAAAATCTGTGAAGTCCTCTATGATGAAACATACTGTATAGAAATCAATAGCAATATTCTGGAATGACCAATTGTAAATAATATTTTTTATTCTCAGTAGAAAAATCATTCACAACTACTCTGAAACACTTATGATGAAAATTTCTATCCACTTCCAGAAAAGGAACTGATTGAGTTTGAATACAAATTGAAGCATTCTCTATTTCTCTCTCTCTCTCTTGAATTTTAACTTAATTTTTCTTCATTGTTTTTATTTTCATTATGATAGGAGATCTATATTTTCTTTCACAACTTAATTTTTGAGGAAATATACTTCACATGTGGATTCTTAATTGTGGATGGGGATAGGGGAGAGAACCTAGAACTCAAAAATCTTAAAAACAAATGTAAAAAAAAATTGTTTTGAATTTAACTGGGGAAATATTAAATAAATAAATGTTTTAAAAATCCATATAAAAATTGTCAAGTAAAATTATCCTGATATTCTGGAACTATAATGTAAAATAGAAATCAAAAGAATCCTTTAATCACTTTCTATAAAACATCCCAAAGTGAAAACTCCCAGGAATATTTTGACCAAATTCTGAAACTCCCAGGTCAACTACAGACAGAAAACGACAAAATATTTCAAAGACCCAGAAGGAAAAAAAATATCATGCAGCCAATTCAGAAAAATACATGACTTAATAGCTTCATTATTTAAAAAATTGTGGGGCTAGAAATATGATATTCCAGAAGCCAAAGAAACTAGGATTACAGCTAAGATTCACCTGCCCAGAAAAACTGAGTCCTATGCTTTGGAAGGGGTAATAAGTGGATAGACATTCAGTAAAATAAAGGATTTTCAAGTATTGTTGTTGAAATATCAGAGCTAAATATAAGACTCCAAACAAGCATTGAATGCATAACAGGCACAGGAAATCACAAGGGACTTAATAGGGTTAAACTTTTTACATTTTTACATGGGAAAATGATACTTGTTCCTCATAAGAACTTTCTCATTATTAGGCCCCTTAGAAGAAATATATATAGGCAGCAGACACAGATTTCAGTTGAATGTGAAGTGATAATATTTAAAGAAATAAAATTAAAGGATGAGGATACTGGGATATAATGGGAGAAAGGGGAAAGGATATGTAAAATAGGGTAACTTTATTATATATCAAAGAGGCAAAAAAAAGGTTTAATAGTGAAATAGAAGAGGGGGGAAAGTAAGGCATATGAATGCAAATTGAAGCATACATTTTTTCATCTTTCCTTTTTCTTGATGGTTTTGTTTTATGTTATTTATTTATTTTGGGGGGATCCATGCTTCCCACACACACACACACACACACAACTTGCCTGTTATGGAAATGATCTATCTATATGACTATATATATATAATCCACATTGAAGTATTTGCATTCTCAATGAAGAGAGTACAGAGGAAGAAAAAAAGAAACTGAAACTCAAAGATTTTTAAAATAGAATGTAGAAATGTTTTTACATGTAACTGTAAAAAACCCAAAATGTTAATTAAAGAGCTGTTTGGTTTGGGAATCCTTTTTAAATAGAGGCTTCAGGAGAAGTTCTTTTTCCTCCAACATTGTAATCAATTGGTCAGAAAGAATGAGGCTACTGATGAGAACTGGAGACCAAAAGTACTGCAATCTCAAAATGTTTCATGTAACATAAAATTTGTAGAGAGTTGACTCAATCAGAATATTGTAATTTATTTTCTCTATCTTGTTCAGTAATTTGTGTGTAGGAATAAAGTAAAATTTTATATAATGGGAATGATATAAGATTGTTGTGTTCCATGAAGCAATTGGTATTGTGATAAGGGAAACAGACTTAATAGAAAAGGACAAGATTGAGTTTTTCTGGTTCATGATGTTGGAAGGTGAAAGAGAAATGACTTTCTCAAGGTTAATGATCTTCAAGAGAAGTGAAGGTTTAAGGGATTAGAGGCTACCATGGGAAAAAAAAAAAAAAAAAAAAGTAAGGTTTGACATGAGAAGGGGGGAGGGGGCGGAAAAAAGCCAGCAGGTTATTTAAGAGAAAGGGGTTGTCAAGAGTTGTTGAGAGTGATGGAAATATCAAGGATATGATCTGCTTTGTATGTGATTGAGTTGGCTGAGCAACAAAAGTATTAGATCAAATATCTATATGTATGTAAAAATCCTGTAATATGAAGATAGAAATTAGTGAAAGGGAGGGGAAGAGTAAAATTTTTGAGGAAGAAACAGTGTCCTGAAATTCTCTTAAAAACAACTACTAGGATTTTGAATAGGTAGATATGAATTGTATAGATTTCAAGGAAGGAGAGGTCACTAAGTAATAAAAGTTTGGATGACGGAATCCTTATTGTTGCCTCGAACCCTAAATCCCACAAAATCACTATAACAACTATCAGGTCAGCATGCTCTGTAACCACATCACCTGGTTCATATACACCACAGAAATCACCCAATAAGAAAGTAGCCCAAACAAAATGTAAAAGAGAATGTTGGACTGCAAATCATTAAAGTGACTTTTCCTAATATGGCATCAGTACACTAGCATTATTTGCTGTACTTTAGGTCAGCAAATACAGTCAGACTAGTTATAATATCATTACCATACATTAACAACTCCCCTTGACATTTTTGTATATATGCTGGGTAATCTCCTGCACAATTCCAAGGCTTTAGGACTTCCTGATGTTAGCAAATCCCTCCTATAATCTCAGAATCTACATATCTTATGATATAACCAGAACTCTTTATTCTTGTTTTTATTGTCTTTGTTATCATCTTATTTTTCTGGGCTGTTGACTCCTTCAAGTAGTATAGCCCACCTTCTGGGTATGTAAGTCTCAATAAATGGCCTTTACTTCTTTTGGGGATGGATTGAATCCTGAATTCTTTCATATGACACTCAGAATCATTTGTCAAAACCCAATACAGGGAGAACCTGGAAGTGGTAATAAAAAATAAGAATTACTCCAAATCTACCACCTAGACCACTAAACAGAGACTTGAGCATAGGTAGTAGTAGAAAAAGGTGGCAAGGAAGTTGCAATGTCACAAACAAGTTAGGTCTTGATGATTGTTACATGTAAAGAATGGGAAAAAAAATTCCTAAAATGAAACAAAGTTATTTCCTAGGCATACTCATTCTGAATGGCACTGGAAAAGGGTAGGTAGCATTTTATTGGGACTTTGGAGCCAGATGATTGAAAGAAATGAGAATAAACAATTAGATGTTAATGAATGTGGAATGAAGCTTGATTTAGGAATTCCCTAATATATGTCAAGTATAGCCAGGTATAAATAATATGACTATTAAATGTCAGGTACATTTTCTAAGAAACTGGAATCAGGCAGGACATATACACAATATGAAAGGAAAATTATATGGTCAGATGAGATGCTCTCCCCATTTCTTACCATAGGTTAAAGAACAGGAAGTTGAATGACAGCAGCAGATAATAACTCAACTGCTTGCTGACTTTGCTCATATTCTATTTATTAGGGGACACATACAAAATAGGAGATGGTTAGATGGAAAGTGATGGGTTGTTTTTCCTCTTCAGACCTACCGCTGCATATAACACAGATACAGCAGGTGAATTTTTCTGTACAGTGGGAAATGAAATTCCTAATCGAACAGAAGAAACATATACCCTGCCCTTGTCACTATTTAAGGAAGTGAAGAAATTAAGAACTGGAGATCAGAGATCAGAATATCACAGACAAGGAGTATTGATAACCAGAGTAAAGGCACAGAAGTAAAAGATGGAGTATTATATTTAACAAAATTACAATATAGCTTGATTGGGGAGTTCATAGAAGTAGAGGAAAAGGCAGTTGAAAAGGTAGAAAGAGATCAGGTTATGAAAAATCTTGAAGACTAAATAGAGCAGTTTGCTTTTTAGAAAGTAGGGACCCAAGAGATCACAGAACCTATATGTGCCAAAGTATAAATTGAACTCAGGTCTTCTTAATTCTTTGCTTTCAACTAAGTTAAACCAACCAGACAAAGGAAAAAAAAATCATTTTAATCTATAATTCTAATTTCTTGGATTTTCAATTCTCTAGTGTCACAATATTCATAAGAAAATAGCATTCACCTATCCAAGTGATTAGGTTATTAAAGTGATAAAGTTATAATACATTTAATGTTATAGAATCATAGAGCTACAGAAAGAAGTTATCAGAGAGGCCATTTAGTTCAATCTCATTTTATAGATAAGGAAACTGAGGTCCAGGTAGATTAAGTGTCTTGTTCTTAGGTTATGGAGTTAACTTCTGAGGAAGGATTTGAACCCACACTTCCTACTTAGAGCATTACTTTCTTAAAGACCTTCATGAAGTGTAACCTCCCACAGTGAGGCTACTGATTGCCAGAGCCATACTATGGGGGATGTTAAACTGCCAAACAGCCTTTCTTTATTGGTAATCTCAGCAGAGTTTAGCAGGAAGCAAGAACAAGTATAAATGTATGTTTCTGTCTCTCTCTCTCTCTCTGCATTCCTGAATCTTTCTACACCTCTGCCTCTCTCTACTTCATCTCTGTGCATCCTTCTTCTTTGCCTATGGAAATGCTGGTCATTTATATTTACTCTCCTCTGTGATTACCCTGTGTCTAGCCCACTCAGCAGTGCATAGGTGGATCCGCAGAATCCTAAGAAAAGATCTAGCAAGAGGACACACCCCTTGCCTTTTCAAGAAACCTTTAACACCTGTAAGCTTAAAGCCCTTTTTGTTGTTGTTGCTGTTGTTGTTGTTGTTGTTGTTGTTGTTGTTGTTTTTTCCTCTATCCTGTAAGACTTTATCCACATCCAACCGTCTAGTTCTCTAACATATACTTGAGCTGCTTGCAAAGCTGTGTCAATGGGCATGATCACGGGTAAACTTATACCCTGATCCATTATGTATTCCTACCTTCCTGTCTCTCAGTGAGGCTGTTGAATCTTCCCTTGTGGGGCCTGGCTATCCTTACGTGTAACCTCTCCCTCAGAGATTACTGATTGCCAGCAAGCCTAATCCCAGATCTTTGGAAGTCTCTGGCCACTGCCTCATCAAGTAGTGGTTCTTGTTCAACCAAGCACCCGGACACAGGAGCTTACGAGCTCAAGTTTGAAAGACAGTGGAGCCAACATTCTCACATCTGTTTATCATCTCCTCAATGCCTGAAGTCTTATCTAAGGAGAACATGGCTTTCTGGCAATGGGCATTAGTGTTCTCTCTAGCTAATTTTTGGATAAGAAGAACAGCTGCTTCTTCTTTACCTACTAACCCCTCAACAGCCATCAGTAGGCAAGCCACAAAAGTATGGAAAGGTTATACTGCTGGAGGCTAGGAGAGTCTTAATCATATGGAGATTTAACACTGTAAGTGTTAACTACCACTTTCCTTCCACTCTAATGGGGCCCCATTCTTTCCTGGGGGATATCAAACTTGCTTCTGTGTTCCCTTCATTTGCTGTCTTAGGAACATACATCCTAATTCTCTCTGTAAATCTGTCTACTTGCTGCTCCTTTCCCCATTGCCTCTTCCTGTGATGTTACATCTAGTTTTGGCTTGCTTTATCAGTCTTGGGGTCTCGTCTTCCTTCCCATGATTCAACCACCCAAACTCGTGAGGTCCCTGCCCAATCCCGGCCCTGTTCTTCGGGAGCCATTTGTAACCTCCCACTCCAAGGCTACTGATTGCCAGGGCCTTACATACCAATCTTCCCCAGATAGACATGGATTCACTTTAAGTGATTTGTCCAAGGTCACACAGTGAATGAATAAAGCAGTACTTGAATTTAGATCCTTCTGCTTCCAGTAGTGTACTAACTGTACCACTTAGCAGCCTTTATAAACTACTACTAAGGATTATTAGCACAGAGAGAAACAGAAGAGCAACATATTCAGTTGTGATTAACAGCAATTTTTCTCTAAGAAAATATTAACAGAAAATATCTGCAATAAATTTCAATTACTTCGTTAAGGATTAAAAAAATAATAATAAAAATGTTATTGAAAATGAAGCAATAAGGGGCAGCTAGATGGTGCTATGGATAGAGCACCAGCACTGAAGTGAGGAAGACCTGAGTTCAAATGTGACCTCAGACACTTAATGCTTCCCAGCTGTGTGACCCTGGGCAAGGTATTTAACCCCAGTAATCTCAGAGGAAAAGAAAGAAAGAAAGAAAGAAAGAAAGAAAGAAAGAAAGAAAGAAAGAAAGAAAGAAAGAAAGAAAGAAAGAAAGAAAGAAAAAGAAAGAAAGAAAGAAAGAAAGAAAGAAAGAAGAAAGAAAGGAAGGAAGGAAGGAAGGAAAGAAGAAACGAAGGAAGGAAGGAAGGAAAAAGGAAGGAAGGAAGGAAGGAATAAAGAAAGAAAGAAAGGAAGGAAGGAAGGAAGGAAGGAAAAAGGAAGGAAGGAAGGAAGAAAGAAAAAGTCCTTTTAGTTGCAAACTTTGTTGAATACAATTTTCTGCATTAGTAAGCAGAGTGAACATAATTTACCATCTTTTGTGTTTTGGAATGTTATTTTGAACAGAAGTGATAATGTAACCCTTCCATAGATATTAAAGATAGGAGAAAATGAGTTACATTCATACTGATTCTAGAATGTGTCATGGAGCCAGATATATGTCTATTCATATGTATACATATGCATATTTAAATTCCTTTCTTTTTTCATTTTGAGTTTTAAAAAAAATTTTAAATGTCAATTAAGTATTCTATTGTTTAGGTTCTATTTGGATACAAGTCCACTGCTTTAAATAGTATGATTTCTGTGCAAGCAATTATTCCTCAAAGACTGAAAAGTCTCTATTGAATCAGAATTCCTGAATTTATTCTGGAGATTGAGTCAATGATTTGAAAAATGATAATTATAGATTAGAATGGGTACACCACAAATTCATACATTGGTATTTCTACAGTTTCTTTCTGTTATAGCCAGCTTATCCAAGTCATGCTTTCAGACTGATAATGAGGCGTTGACCCAATCCAATGAAAGCTTTGAAAGTCTCTCAAAAAATAAATCCATATATGAATATGGAATACAGTGATAATGGTATTATTTTTATTATCCCTATAATTAATAGCTGCTGAAATATACAGTTATTTAATTAAATTTGAACAACTTTCTCTCTAATCCAGTAAATAGAATAACATTACTATTTTGCCTTACTTTGTTATTCTGCTAGCTTGATGATTTACTACACATACATACAGAATGAGAAAGCTAGAAATTAACTTCTACTCCCAAGTGGAATGACTAAAATTAATTATACTAGTTTCATAAAGCAAAAAGGTAATTCTAAAAATAAAATGAAACTTCTATCTAGCAATAGAAATTCTATGATACTCTGAAAATGGATATATTTTCTCTTCTGTCAGAAGAAAGAGCAGAGTCAGCTTTCATTTTTTTTAAATTAGTCAATCAACCTCTTGATGCCTGTGATAAATTGGGCAATTATATCCTCCAACCTCTATGGAAAAATTAAGCAAAATGGATGTTTCATCTGGTCTTAATTTAATAACAAGCAAAATTATCAAATCCAATATGATTTCTACTAGAAACTATGTGTAACCTTATAGAAATTTGATGTTTACATTTAGCAGATTTATGTTACTAAACATCCAAATCTACATTTAAAAAAATGTGTGAAAATATTTGAGGACTATTATCTTTAAAATAAGATATTTGCAGATTCCTACAAAGATGTGTTTTAAATTTATCTTTGAATCTGCTTTATATTTATTTGCACATATATATTTTAGCTATTTTAATTTTTATACAGATATCTTTCAAATTATGTACTTTAATCTAGCAAAATATATTGAAATTATATTTTATGCATTATTGCATAATATAATTACTTAAAGTATGCAAAAATTATGCATTTTAATCAAACAGAACCATACAAAAGTAGAACTAATTTGCTTTGGAAGATAATGTAATATTTCTTATTGGTCAGATTCAAGAACAAGATATGTTATAGAAGAGAATATTGATTAATTATTCATTCATTAAATCATTACTAAATTTATTCATTTAATTAATCACTCATTTCTTTAGTGATTTACTTGTATTTATTTATAGTATTTGAACTGACTGACCTTAGAAGTCCCTTTCAAATTTGAGATTATCTGATCTTTGTAATGTGGAAGAAAATTATTAACATTTAGCATTTTGCTATAGGCTATTGGAGGAACCATTATTATTTTACAAACAATTTGCTTAAAAAATTCTGGTCAATGGTGTTCATCCTACTAATCATAATATTCTTTGCCTAGAAACAAATTTCAAACTCAAATTTATAGAAATTGTAAGACAAAAGATAATGACAATGCAGTAAATAGAGGACAAAAGTACTTAGTTTCCCATTATAGATTTTAGTTGGTGGGCAAAAGTAACAATGCTAATTTGGACACACCATTGGGGAAGATCTGACTTCTCCAGAACACTAAGATCATTCATTCCTTTGATTTGGTCAACCACTTCTGTAGAAAATTAAGTACACTTTTATCTTGATTTGTTCTGCAACTCAGAAAGGAGGACACTAAGAAAACATAGCTTGTCAATACTAATTCTGATTTTTGCAACACAACCCAGAAGTTAAGGGTATAGGCTTTCACAGTTTGAAAAACATTTGAAAAGAGACATATTGAATCTCTCTCTTTTTTTACCTTGCGTGCTATTCTCAGCTTCCTCCTTTCCCAACTGCATTGGAACTAAGTTACTCCAGATTTGGTTCACCAGATGGTATTGTACTGAAATTCCATTAACCATATTTCTAAAAAATCTATTTGCAACAGAGCTATGAGGTTCCTTAATAATCTCCTGAATTGCAGTATGAGGTATATAGCCTCTTAATTCTGACAAATATACAATCTTATTCACAAATTTTTTGAAAAGTGAAATAAATTTAGATGGCACCACAAGTAGATATGTGCTGAAAATTTAAGGACAATATACAACTTGAATTTGAGATGCCTCAGATAGAAAACTGCATGTACAGATATAACACCTTAAAGTTAGCATTCAATAATGAAAAATGCTCATTCACCTTATACATACTTGCATCATTCTTCTTCTTCTAGTTTCTCTTAATATATTTTCTTTTCCATTTCATAATATAATTTTTTCTAGATGAGGAACTGCCTTCTGTTATTATATTTGTAATCCCATCATTTAATCCAGTGGTGGCATATAATAAGTGTTTAACAACTTTCTCCAGTCCATTCATGCATTCTTGTGATGCTACATCTTTCATTAATATATCTGTGGCTTTTCAGATTACATGATAGTATAACTAAACTATCAATAACATTACTCAACCCCCAAAAAAACAAATTTGAAAAAAATTCCTCTCTTCTGTAAATGTTCCATTCTCTTCAACAGCATCACATATCTGAATATTTTTAAATGATATTTACAATCTATATGCCACTTTAAAAAATGGTAACTGAAAAAATGAAAAACAAATGATAAGAATGTTTTTTTAATTAAAAAGTTAGTAAATTTTAATATTTTTTTCTGAGTTATATTTTTCCTATGAGGATTTTCCCCTATGGTCAAAATAAGCATTTGGGGAATATGGTAAAGATTAAAATATTGTGTGCCCAAGAATATAAATAAAGAAAAATAAGCCAAAGTCAATTATAATTATTTTAAAATACTAGAGTTTTCTGCTCTTTTGTATAAAAAAAAGAGTTGAGTATTAGGATTAGGTTTAATAAACCAACTGAATGACAGCAGAGCTTCGAAACACTAGCTTATTTTTATTTGCATATAACAATTTGATGACCAGTGGAAACTTAAAACACTTTGTTCTAGAACTTTCCTCATTTCCCTAACATTGGCCTTCCTGGGGGGAAAAAAAGAAAGAAAGAAAGAAAATTTAAGAAATTAAGTTTAAGGAGTTGTAGAGAAGAAATAAGAAAAAAATCAATTATTTGTCATTTATATAAAAGTGAGGATTAAAGAATCATTTGTTCATGCAATGTATTTTTTTTAAATTAAAATCATGCAAATTTGAGGTAGCACATAATCTGCAAATGTGTATCACTTCTAAGATAGTGAATGTTTATAAACATGGCAAAAATTTCTATATAAATTCAAGACAAAGTATGTGAAAGCAACTATAGAGTTTAATTTAGGAGAAAATAGTTGTTGTTGTTGTTGTTGTTGTTTAATCAGTTTGTGTATCCTTTTTCCCTCCCTAATTCTGGACCATTTTCAATTCAAGTCTGCTAGTGTGTTTCCCAAAGAAATCTGCATTCTTCCTTGATTAGTTTGACATGAATTTAGCCATCTTTTATTGCATTAAGTACTCTGTTCTTCCTAAATTCGAAATTGCTTCTGAATCACCACCTTTTCTTACTATTTCTCTTTTTCCTCCCTCTCTGATATCTGATTCTTCTTTAGTATTGTTGTGTTACCTGGAGGAGAGAGTGTTCATTACTCAAGTGATCATGTGAGGCAGTAGACATTAATATAAATAGACAATATGACAGAATCAGCTCTAGCCATAAAGTAATAAATAAACACAAAATTCCTATATAAATATCTTGGAACTATTTTTTTAAATCTGTGACAAAAGAAATTTCCAAAAATGTATTTGTAATATTTATAATTAGCCATTTTTTTTTTGCCAATGAGGTATTTCACATCTTTTTTTTCTTTCTTATTTTGATTTTATTTTAAAGTATCTTGATTTCTCATTAGTAATTGCCTTTACCTTTACCAATTTTAATTTTGGGGGAATGATTATATTTGCTAGTCTTAATTTATTTTTTTTTTATTGAGGCAATTGTGGTTAAGTGACTTGTCCAGGGTCACACAGCTAAGTAGTGCTTAGTGTCTGAGGCTGCATTTGAACTCAGGCCCTTCTGATTTCAGGGCTAGTGCTATCTTCATTTTCCATCTAGTGTCCTGAGAATGATTTTTTTAAGTGAAATCCTTTTTCATTTGGGCAATTCTTTGTAAGGAGCTTGTTTCAGGGGATTTTTTAAATCTCTATTGCCATTTTGTTTATTCTGTTTTTAAAATGTTATTTTCTTCAGTATTTTCATGCTTTTTTTTAAACCAAACTGTTGCCTTTAAAAAATATTTTCTTACATGATTTTCTTTTCACAGTTTTTCCTTTATCTCACTTATTTGACTTTTAAATTTCTTTTTGAATTCTTCAAGGACTTGAAACCAATTCAATTATTTTTTCTTTGAGACTTATGTGCCCGTTTAATTTTGTTGTCTTCTGAATTCACATTTTTATCTTCCCATGTAACCATAGTAGCTTTTTATGGTTGATGTGCTCTCATTCTCCCTTCCTCCCTGACTGTCTCCCTCTCTCCCTTTCCCCCCCTCCTCTCTCTTCCTTTCTCTTTTTCTCCCCCCTTCCTCTCTCCTTTGCTCTTTTGTCATTTGTTCATATTTCAAGCTTACTTGTTAACTTTTATCTTTATGTTAGTTAGATTCTGTTCTAGGATTGTAAGGGACACTATTCCATGTTTCAGGTTTCTGTGCATCTATTTTCAGATCTCTCTTCAGAGATCTGCAAGCTCTCTCATCTTATAAGATAATATGATTCTAGGAGACATGTGTTAACTGCCCTCCTGTCTTATGTTTTTATTTGAGAGCCACCACAAGCATTCTTTTCCACTCTGGAATTGTGACAGGGGAATCTGCCCCTTATTGTGTTCCTTTTTCCTTCAAGACTGTTATTTAGAATCACATTTGGACATTGCAAGAGAGTCATGTTCTCAGTTCTGACATAAGAGCCCTATAATCTCCTCACCAGTTGTCTGACTCCCATACTCTGTAGGTTTAGAGTACTGGAAGCAAGTGCTGCTGTTGATTTGGTTGCTTCAATACTTGCTTCTGCTGGGTGAAGTCTGATTTGGTAGTCCTTCACTGGATTGTATTCTACTCCTCCCTTCCCCCCATATGCCCAGTCATACATTCTTGCCAACCTTCCAAGTTCTCTTGTGCTAAAAAATTGTTTTACTTCATATTTCGTGATTCTGTCACTCCAGAAATCATTTCTGAGCCATTATTTTAACATTATTTTGAAGGGAATTTGAGAGAGCTCTGGTGAGTTCTAGCCTTTACCCAGGACTTCTTGGCTTCCTGTGCACCTACACTCCTATTTCAATTAATTTAATTAAATCCCTGGGATTTTATAGGTATGCCTTTATATCATTTATAAATTATATATATATTTTTTTTCCTTGTTCTATAAATTATTTTTTTTATCCCTAAGCTATTTTGGAACTACTATTGTTATTAAAATTTCTCTAGTCATAGAGCACCAGCCCTGAAGTCAAGAGGACCTGAGTTTAAATCTGGTCTCAGACACTTAACTCTTCCTAGCTGTGGGACCGTGAGCAAAGCCACTCAGCAAAAATAATTAAATAAATAAATAGAATAAAATACAATTTCTCTAGTTTATTTTCATTATATTTAATGTTGGGCTTATATTTATAATATTGTATTAAGTAAATATTTATTCATATTTTATTAATGTTATTTTAACAGAAATGGGAATTGCATTTTGCCAAGAAGATTCTCTTCTTACATCATTGATGTAATTGTATATGTTTTTGTTCTTGTCATCTTATCTAGTATATCCATAACTTTCAAAATCTTAAACCAACTGTGCATTCTTGGTTCCAATCTAACCTGGCCACAGGACAAGTTTTAAAGATATGCCACATCATATTTTTATTAATATTTTGAAAGGTTTTACATCAGTATTGAAAAAAGAAATTAGTCCATAATTGTCTTTCTGGCTCTCCCTTATTCAGATGCTAGTATCTTGGAAAGAATTTGATGGGTTCCCTTCTGTTTTTATAAGCAATTTGTTTTTGTTTTCTTCAATTACTTTCCCCTCCAGAAATCAGCATATACTTTTAATGGCAAATTATCAAATGAGTAATTATGAATTTATTCATAATTATAAAATTTAATTGAACAAATAATAGAACCAGAACATCAATGAACATTTTTAAACATAGGAATTACACAGAATGTCACAAAGGTTATAGCGTATTACAAAGCAACAAATACACTACCATCTAAAAGGATCCTCTCCATATCCCTCTTAATTATATCTTCTCCCTGTTGTTCAGCTTGTTTGTACAAAGAAATTTGTATTCCCCCCACATAGATTATGAGTTCATCTAGAACAGGGACTTTCTACTTCTTGTTATCCCCAGAGTTTAATATAGTGCTTGGTTCATTAATAATAATAAATAATTTTATTTACTGCATGATCTTTTAAAAATAGTATTCATTAAATAAAGGGAAATAGATCAATGGAACAGTAGACAAAAAGAAATCTCAAAAAATAGATTTCAACAAACCATTATATGCACACCTTATTTTACTGAGGGTTCATCTTACTGTGCTTCATAAATATTGTCTTTTCCAAATTGATGGTTTGTGGCAACCTTATGTTAAGCAAGTTTATTAGCACCATTTTTTTTTCAACAGCATGAATCAAGTCTGTGTGTAATTTTTTTTTTTAGAAGGTGAAAAATAGCATGCTTTTGTTTGCATCCAAACTCCAGCAATTCTTTCTGTAGAGGTAGATAACATTTATTTTCACAGTGAGTAATTTGAAATTCTCTGGAATCATTGTATTGCTGAGAATAACTAAGTCATTATCTTCAGACAATGTTGCTTGTGATTGTGTACAGTGTTCTCCTGGTTCTGCTCAAGTCACTTTGTATCAATTCATGTAAATCCATATTTTTTAGATGATCTTTAAACTTGGATATTCTTTGTTTAAAGGTCTTTCAGCTCCTAAGTCTTATATCTTTATCTATTCAATTTAGAATTATTGTTTATTCATTGGAAAGAAACAAAATAAACTAACCAGAATCATATAGGCCAGAATTAACTTGAGCCACTTCTAGCACTGAAGATCTCTCAATAGTTTTTGAAGTTAAGGAAGGTACAAGAAAATAAATATTCACTACACACACACATACACACACACACACACACACACACACACAAAGAAAGTGATTTGCAATTTGCAGATGTGTGTGTGTGTGTGTGTGTGTGTGTGAGAGAGAGAGAGTATATCTATCTATGTCTATATATTTACATATCTCTCATATATTTTTTCCTAGACTTTAAGGATAGGATAATTTTTTCTGTCACAATAGACATTAATCCTAGCAAGGCCTTTCAATGGATCTTTTCTTGCTAAAGTTCATACACCCTGCCCTTGAGCCTGAATCCCAATGTAAATGATCCTTCTATCAGCCCTGTCCCTGAACTTCAGGATAACATTACATTTTTTTTCATCCTATCATTTGTCATAAATGCAATTAAATATTGATGTGCTGTGAGAAATGAAAAAAAATATCATGGCTGTTGAAAGAAACATGGAAAGATTTACATGATCTAATATAAAATGTATACACTGTCTGCAATAATGTAAATAGAATGAACAACTGCAAAACAATCAAAAGTGAGATGTGCAAAATTACAAAGAATAAGCATGACTACACAGAAGAAATATGAGAACATATCTCACTGCACTCCTTAGCGGGGGCGGGGGGGAACTTCTTTTTTTGTTTGTTTGTTTGCTTGTTTTTGTTTTTGTTTTCATTATAGCTTTTTATATACAAAACATATGCATGGATAATTTTTCAACACTGACCACTGCAAAAACTTCTGTTCCAATTTTTCCCCTCCTTCCCCCCACTCCCTCCCCTAGATGGGCAGGTAATCCCATACATGTTAAATATGTTGAAGTATATGTTAAATACTCTCTCTATATATATATATTTATATTTATATGCAGTTATCGTGTTGCACAAGAAAGATCAGTTTTAGAAAGAAGGTAAAAATAACATGAGAAGAAAAAACATAAATGCAAGCAAACAATAACAGAAAGAGTAGAAATGTTATGTTGTGATCCATATTCATTTCCCAGTGTTCTTTCTCTGGGTGTACCTGGTTATGTTTATTACCAATCAATTGGAACTGATTTGCACCCTCTCATTGTTGAAGAGAGCCACATCCATCAGAACTTATCATCATATAGTATTGCTGTTGAAGTGTATAATGATTTCCTGTTTCTGCTCATTTCACTCAGCATAAGTTCATGTATGTCTCTCCAAGACTCTCTGTATTCATCCTGCTGATCATTTCTTATAGAATAATAATATTCCACAATATTCATACACTGCAATTTATTCAGGCATTCTCCAATTGGTAGGCATGCCTTTAATTTCCAGTTTCTAGACACTACAAAAATAGCTGCCACAAACATGTTTGCATATACACGTCCCTTTCCCTTTTTTATTATCTCTTTGGGATTAGTAACACTGCTGGATCAAAGAGTATGCACAATTTGATAACTTTTTGAGCATAATTCCAAATTGCTCTCCAGAACAGTTGGATCAATTCACAACTCTACCAACAAATGCATCAGTGTCCCAATTTTCCCACATCAACTCCAACATTTTCATTTTCTTTTCCTATCATGTTAGCAAATCTGACAAGTGTGTAATGGCATCTCTAGAGTTGTCTTAATTTGCATTTCTCTGATCGATAATGATTTGGAACACCTTTTCATATGACTGGAAATAATTTCAATTTTTTCATCAGAAAATTGTCTGTTCATATCTTTTGATCATTAATTAATTAAAGAATGGCTTGTTTTCTTATAACAGAGTCAATCCTCTATATATTTTGGACATGCAATTTTTATCAGAACCTTTACTTGTAAAAATGTTGTCCCATTTTATTGCTTTCCTTCTAAACCTGTCTGCATTAATTTAATTTGTACAAAAGATTTTTTAACTCAATATAATTGAAATTTTCTATTTTCTGATCAATAATGACCTCTAGTTCTTCTTTGGTCACAAATACCTTCTTCCTCCACAGATCTGAAAGATAAACTATCCTATGTTCTTCTAATTTATTTATAATTTCATTGTTTATGCCTACATTATGAACCCATTTTGATCTTATCTTGGTGTACAGTGTTAAACATAGGTCAATACCTAGTTTCTGCCATACTAATTTCCAATTTTTCCAGCAATTTTTGTCAAATAGTGAATTCTTATCCTAAAATTTGGGGTCTTTGAGTATTGTCTATTTTGTTGGTTTTTTCATAGAACCAACTCTTAGTTTTATTAATTAATTCAATAGTTTTTTTTTTTACTTTTAATTTTATTGGTCTCTCCTTTTATTTTTAGAATTTCAAGTTTAGTGTTTGACTGAGGGTTTTTAATTTGTTCCTTTTCTAGCATTTTAGTTGCAAGCCCAAATCATTGACCTTCTCTTTCTCTATTTTATACAAATAGGCCTCGAGAGATATGAAATTTCCCCTTATTATTGCTTTGGCTGCATCCCATACATTTTGGTATGATGTCTCATTATTATCGTTTTTTTGGGTGAAGTTATTAATTATGTCTTTGATTTGCTGTTTCACCCAATCATTCTTCAGTATGAGATTCTTTAGTTTCCAATTATTTTTTGGTCTACTTTCCCCTGGCTTTTTGTTGAATGTAATTTTCATTGCATCATGGTCTGAAAAGGATGCCTTTGCTATTTCTGCCTTACTGCATTTGAGTTTGAGGTTTTTATGTCCTAATATATGGTCAATTTTTGTATAGGTTCCATGAACTGCTGAAAAGAAAGTGTACTCCTTTCTGTCTCCATTACATTTTCTCAAGAGATCTATCATATCTATTTTTTCTAGTATTCTATTTACCTCTTTAACATCTTTCTTATTTATTTTGTGGTTTGATTTATCTAATTCTGAGAGTGCAAGGTTGAGATCTCCCACTATTATAGTTTTACTGTCTCTTTCTTCTTGCAGCTCTCTTAATTTCTCTTTTAAGAATTTAGATGCTACACCACTTGGTGCATTTTCCTTAAAATAGTCAGGTGCACATATTTAAAACCATCAGTAAGCATCATACATAATGGGGATGAACTAGAACCTTTCCCAATAAGATCAGGAGTGAAACAAGGTTGCCCACTATCACCATTATTATTCAACACTGTATTAGAAACACAGTCCTTGGCAATAAGAGTCGAGGCAAAGAGTAAAGAAATTAAAGTATTTAATGAGGAAAGTAAATTATCACAATTGCAGATGATATAATGGTATAATTAGGGAACACCAGAGATTCTACTAAAAAGCTAATAGAAATAATCCACATCTTTAGCAAAGTTGCAGGATACAAAATAAATCCACAAAAATCCTAAGCATTTTTATACATTGCCAAAAAAAATCCAACAGCCAAAGATACAATGAGAAATTCCATTCAAAATAACTGCTGATAGCATAAAATATTTGGGAATCTATCTACCAAAGGAAAGTCAGGAATTCTATGAGCAAAATTACAAAACACTTTCCACACAAATAAATTCAGTTTTAAATAATTGGAAAAATATTAAGTGCTCTTGGATAGGCCGACCAAATATAATAATGATGACAATACTACCTAAACTAATCTATTTATTTAGTGCTATAGCAATCAAACACCCAAGAAACTATTTTAAAGACCTAGAAAAAATAACAATAAAATTCATATGGAAGAACAAAAGGTCAAGAATTTCAAGGGAATTAATGAAAAAAAAATCAAATGAAGGTGGCCTAGCTGTACCAGATCTAAAACTATATTATAAAGCAGCAGTCACCAATACCATTTGTTATTGGCTAAGAAATACATTAATTGATTAGTGGAATAGGTTAGGTTCACAAGACAAAATAGTCAATAACTATAGCAAGCTAGTGTTTGACAAACCCAAAGATCCCAACTTTTGGGATAAGAATTCACTCTTTGACAAAAATTGCTGGGAAAACTGGAAATTAGTATGGCAGATATTAGGCATGACCCTACACTTAACACCATATACCAAGATAAGATCAAAATGGGTCCATGATTTAGGCATAAAGAATGAAATCACAAAAAAAAATTAGAGGAACATAGGATAGTTTACCTCTCAGACTTGTGGAGGAGGATGGAATTTGTGACCAAAGAAGAACTATAGATCATTATTGATCACAAAAGAAAAAAATTGTATTACATCAAATTAAAAAGCCTTTGTACAAACAAAACTAATGCAAACAAAATTAGAAAGAAAGCCACAAACTGTGAAAACATTTTTTTACAGTTAAATGTTCTGATAAAGGCCTCAGTTCCAAAATGTATAGAGAATTGCCTGTAATCTATAAGAACTCAAGCCATTCTCCAATTGATAAATGGTCAAAGGATATGAACAATTTTCAGATGATGAAATTTAAAAAATTTCCACTCATATAAAAGAGTGTTCCAAATCACTATTGATCAGAGAAATACAAATTAAGCCAACTCTGAGATACCACTACACACTTGTCAGATTGGCTAGGATGACAGGAAAAAAACAATGCTGAATATTAGAGGGGATGTGGGAAAACTGGGACATTGATGCATTGTTGGTGGAGTTGTGAATGAATCCAACCATTCTGGAGAGCAATTTAGAATTATGCCCCCAAAATTATTAAACTGTGCATAACCTTTGATCCAACAGTGTTACTACTGGGCTTATATCCCAAAGAGATACTAAAGAAGGGAAAGGGACCTGCATGTGCCAAAATGTTTGTGGTAGCCCTTTTTGTGGTGGCTTCTAGAAAATGATGCTCATCAATTGGAGAATGGTTGGGTAAATTGTGGTATATGAATATTGTAGAATATTATTGTTCTGTAAGAAATGACCAGCAGGATGAATACAGAAAGGCTTGGAAAGACTTACATGAACTGATACTGAGTGAAATGAGCAGAACCAGGAGATCATTATACACTTCAACAACAATATCTTAAGAGGATATATTCTTATGGAAGTGAATATCTTCAACAAAGAGAAGAACTAATTCAATTCCAATTGATCAATGATGGACAGAATCATTTACACCCAAATAAGGAACACTGGGAAAGGAGTTTAAACTCTTTGCATTTTTGTTTTTCTTCCCTTCTGGTATTTTTACCTTCTGAATCTGTTCTTTCTGTGTAACAAGAGAACTGTTCTTTTCTGCACACAGTATCTAGGATATAGTGTAACATATTTAACATTTACAAGACTCCCTGCCATTTAGGGGCAGGGGTGGAGGGAGGGAAGGGAAAATTCGGAACAGAAGTGAGTGCAAGGGATAATGTTGTAAAAAATTACCCATGCACATGTACTGTCAATAAAAAGTTATAATTTAAAAAAAATGTCACTAGACTACAACTAGATCAGTATCATGGGATGTTATGAAATGCTTAAACCTCCCCATTGCCCCTCCATCCTGCCATCTGAATTGGGAAGAAGATAGACATTGGTACAGAGAATGCATAGATGGTTGCAGGTTTTAGAGTCAAGGTAATAGGGCTCCTTTTTGAGTTATGGAGCCTTGTGCTACCATGGAGAACCTGATAAGAAAAAAAAAAAGAATAAAAAAAAAAAAGATGGTGCTTAGGGTAAGAAGGCCAGGCAGGTATCCTACCAGACTATGTGGTGTCCTGAGTAAGAGTCCTCCTAGACCACTACATACCCCTCAGATTGGCTAAGATGATTGCAAAAAATAATGATGGATATTGGAGGAGATGTGGGAGAACTGGGACACTAATACATTGTTTGTGGACTTGTTAACTGATCCAACCATTCTGGAAAGTAGCTTAGATCTTTGAATACCCTGTGATCTAGCAGTGTTTCTACTGGACTTATATCCCTGAGAGATCTTAAAGGAGGGAAAAGGACCTACATGTGCAAAAATGTCTACAGTGGCTCTTTTTGTAGTGGCAAGAAACTGAAAACTGAGTGGCTGCCCATCAGTTAGAGAATGGCTGAATAAGTTATTGTATATGAATAGTATTGTTTTATAAGAAATGAGCAGAAGGCCAGGATAATACACTATGACCAAGTAGGATTTATACCAGGAATGCAGGGCTGGTTCAATATTAGGAAAACTATTAGCATAATTGACTATATCAATAACCAAACAAACAAAAACCATATAATCATCTCAATAGATGCAGAAAAAGCATTTGATAAAATCCAACATCCATTCCTAATAAAAATACTTGAGAGCATAGGAATAAATGGACTTTTCCTTAAAATAGTCAGGAGCATATATTTAAAACCATCAGTAAGCATCATATGCAATGGGGAAAAACTAGAACCTTTCCCAGTAAGATCTGGAGTGAAGCAAGGTTGCCCACTATCACCATTATTATTTAATATCGTATTAGAAACACTAGCCTCGGCAATAAGAGTCGAGAAAGATATTAAAGGAATTAGAGTAGGCAATGAGGAAACCAAACTATCACTCTTTGCAGATGATATGATGGTATACCTAGAGAACCCCAGAGATTCTACCAAAAAGCTATTGGAAATAATTCATAATTTTAGCAAAGTAGCTGGCTACAAAATAAATCCCCATAAATCCTCAGCATTTTTATACATCACCAACAAAACCCAACAGCAAGAGATACAAAGAGAAATTCCATTCAGAATAACTGTTGATACTATAAAATATTTGGGAATCTATCTACCAAAGGAAAATCAGGAATTATATGAGCAAAATTATAAAAAAGTCTCCACACAAATAAAGTCAGACTTAAATAATTGGAAAAATATTAAGTGCTCTTGGATCGGCCGAGCGAACATAATAAAGATGACAATACTCCCTAAACTAATCTATTTATTTAGTGCTATACCAATCAGACTTCCAAGAAAATATTTTATTGATCTAGAAAAAATAACAACAAAATTCATATGGAACAATAAAAAGTCGAGAATCTCAAGGGAATTAATGAAAAAAAAAATCAAATGAAGGTGGCCTAGCTGTACCTGATCTAAAATTATATTATAAAGCAGCAGTCACCAAAACCATTTGGTATTGGCTAAGAAATAGATTAGTGGATCAGTGGAAAAGGCTAGGCTCACAAGACAGAATAGTCAATTATAGCAATCTAGTGTTTGACAAACCCAAAGCCCCTAACTTCTGGGAAAAGAATTCATTATTTGATAAAAACTGCTGGGATAATTGGAAATTAGTATGGCAGAAATTAGGCATGGACCCACACTTAACACCATATATCAAGATAAGATCAAAATGGGTCTATGACCTAGACATAAAGAACGAGATTATAAATAAATTAGAGGAACATAGAATAGTTTATCTCTCAGACTTGTGGAGGAGAAAGAAATTTGTGACCAAAGATGAACTAGAGACCATTACTGATCACAGAATAGAAAATTTTGATTATATCAAATTAAAAAGCCTTTGTACAAATAAAACTAATGCAAACAAGATTAGAAGGAAGCAACAAACTGGGAAAACATTTTCACAGTTAAAGGTTCTGATAAAGGCCTCATTTCCAAAATATATAGAGAACTGACTCAAATTTATAAGAAATCAAGCCATTCTCCAATTGATAAATGGTCAAAGGATATGAACAGACAATTTTCAGAGGATGAAATTGAAACTATTACCACTCATATGAAAGAGTGTTCCAAATCATTATTGATCAGAGAAATGCAAATTAAGACAACTCTGAGATACCACTACACACCTGTCAGATTGGCTAAGATGACAGGAAAAAATAATGATGAATGTTAGAGGGGATGCGGGAAAACTGGGACACTAATGCATTGTTGGTGGAGCTGTGAACGAATCCAACCATTCTGGAGAGCAATCTGGAATTATGCCCAAAAAATTATCAAACTGTGCATACCCTTTGATCCAGCAGTGTTTCTATTGGGCTTATATCCCAAAGAAATACTAAAGAAGGGAAAGGGACCTGTATGTGCCAAAATGTTTGTAGCAGCCCTGTTTGTAGTGGCCAGAAACTGGAAAATGAATGGATGCCCATCAACTGGAGAATGGCTGGGTAAATTGTGGTATATGAATGTTATGGAATATTATTGTTCTGTAAGAAATGACCAGCAGGATGAATACAGAGAGGACTGGCGAGACTTACATGAACTGATGCTAAGTGAAATGAGCAGAATCAGGAGATCATTATACACTTCGACAACAATATTGTATGAGGACATATTTTGATGGAAGTGAATTTCTTTGACAAAGAGATCTAGTTTCAATTGATAAATGACGGACAAAAGCAGCTACACCCAAAGAAAGAACACTGGGAAACGAATGTGAACTATCTGCATTTTTGTTTTTCTTCCCGGGTCATTTATACCTTCTGAATCCAATTCTCCCTAGGCAACAAGAGAACTGTTCGGTTCTGCAAACATATATTGTATCTAGGATATACTGCAACATATCCAACATATAAAGGACTGCTTGCCATCTAGGGGAGGGTTGGAGGGAGGGAGGGGAAAAAAAAATCGGAACAGAAACGAGTGTCAATATAAAGTAATTATTAAATAAAAAATTTAATAAAAAAAAGAAAAAAAGAAATGAGCAGAAGGATGATTTCAGAGAGGCCTGGAGAGACTTACATGAACTTATGCTAAATAAAGTAGAATCAGGAGATCATTGTACATAGCAACAGCAAAATTATGTAATGATCTGATGGACATGACTATTCTCAACAATGAGATGATTCAGACCAGTTCCAATGACCTTGTGATGAAGAGAGCCATTTACACCCAGAGAGAGTACTGAAGGAACTGAGGGTAAATCACAACATAGCATTCTCAGTGTTTTGCTTGTTGTTTACTTGTACTTTATTTTCTTTCTCATTTTTTTTTCCTTTTTGATTTGATTTTTCTTGTATAGCAAATTAATTCCATAAATATGTATGCATATATTGAATTTAATGTATTTTTTAGCCTTGTTAAACAAATTTGGATTTGTTAAATCTAGAGCAGGAGGCGGGAAAAGGGGGGAAAATTGGAACACAGGGTTTTACAAGGGTTAATGTTAAAAAAAAAAAAATTATCCAGCCATATCTTTCGAAAATTAAAAAGGTTTAATTAAAAAAAAAAAAAAAAAAAAAAAAAAAAAAGGAGTCCTCTTAGGAGAGTTCAGGTTGCATGAACATTTTCCAAAGAGGAATGCATTAATCTTTCCAGAGTTTGGGGACCTCCCCAAGGCTAAGAGTTACATCTAGTTTTCAATAGTCTGAGTCTGACCCAGTAAAGAAAGAAGCCATGAATTCTGAGAAGGGTTACAAGGTTGACTCCCTTAGCCCTACAGGACAAAGGCCGTTTCCATAAAGCCAAGTAGATGCTAGATTCTCTGCAAGGAGGGTAGGTTGGTCCTGTTTTTCCCCTCTACTTCATCTTCTCCCTCCTTTTCTTCTACTTTTTTTACCTCCTCCTCCTTTCTTTCCCCCACTTTTTCTCACTTTTCTTCCTCCTTATATCTTGTCCTATTTATCTTCTCCTCATTCCCTACTCCTACACTTTCTCTCTCTTTTTCTTCCCCCATAGTTATTTCCATAGTTCCTCGGGTTAAACATTAAATTTCTGTTCCTATGGAAAAAGATAAAGCTTGTCACTTAAATTTTGCTATTATTATTACATAATAGAATCCCCATTGTTCTTAAATTCCATCATCAAAATCTCATTTTCCCATTCCCCACAATTAATAAATCTATACAATAAATCTTGAGATGATGGCAATCACTTTTTACCAGTCTCCTCAACACACCATCTAAAGACTCTCCTTACTTTTCATTTTATGTGTATACTTCTAGATTAGGATTAATAAAATACAGATCAGTTTATATTAGTCCCTATATTAACTACTTTCATTGTTTCACATCACTCATACTATAAAATACAAACTCTTAGACGTCTCTGTCACAGTCTTCACAGTCTTCAAATTTACCCCAACATAATTTGGCCATCTTAAGTTTCACTACACTAGTAATGCATTTTATGTTTCAAATATTATGTCGAATGTCATTACATATTTCACACTCTCTTCCAAGGTTTTTCTTAAGCCATTTGCTCTTTTAAAAAGACTCTTGAAACATTTTATCCTCTTAGCTTACATATGCTTCAACTCAAAAGTTAACTCCTAAATTGATCCTTAATTTCTGTAGCCAACAGCAACAACAACAACAACAACAACAACAACAACAAAAACAGTTCTAAAAACCTTTGAAACTTTTTAAAACATCTTTTTGTAGTTGGTATCAAAATCTTTCCTCTATTATATTGTTTCCAAGTTTTGTCCTCTACTAAACTGTATAATCTATATTGACAAAAACTGTATTTTATTCATCCCTATCACATCAAAAACAGAATGAATAGCTAGAATTTGGATTAATAGTTAGGAAGATTTGAGTAAACATTTACCCTCAGACACTCCCATGTGAATTTGGGAACATAGACTTTCTCTTGTCCACTGAAGTTTTTCAGCTATAAAATTGGGATAATAATTAGCAACAACCAGATGATATGATGGTATACCTAGAGAACCCCAGAGATTCTACTAAAAAGCTATTAGAAATAATTCATAATTTTAGCAAAGTAGCTGGCTACAAAATAAATCCCCATAAATCCTCAGCATTTTTATACATCTCCAACAAAACTCAACAGCAAGAGATACAAAGAGAAATTCCATTCAGAATAACTGTTGATACCATAAAATATTTGGGAATCTATCTACCAAAGGAAAGTCAGGAATTATATGAGCAAAATTATAAAAAAAAAGTCTCCACACAAATAAAGTCAGACTTAAATAATTGGAAAAATATTAAGTGCTCTTGGATCGGCCGAGTGAACATAATAAAGATGACAATACTCCCTAAACTAATCTATTTATTTAGTGCTATACCAATCAGACTTCCAAGAAAATATTTTAATGATCTAGAAAAAATAACAACAAAATTCATATGGAACAATAAAAAGTCGAGAATCTCAAGGGAATTAATGAAAAAAAAAAATCAAATGAAGGTGGCCTACCTGTACCTGATCTAAAATTATATTATAAAGCAACAGTCACCAAAACCATTTGGTATTGGCTAAGAAATAGATTAATGGATCAGTGGAAAAGGTTAGGTTCACAAGACAGAATAGTCAACTATAGCAATCTAGTGTTTGACAAACCCAAAGCCCCTAACTTCTGGGAAAAGAATTCATTATTTGATAAAAACTGCTGGGATAATTGGAAATTAGTATGGCAGAAATTAGGCATGGACCCACACCTAACACCATATACCAAGATAAGATCAAAATGGGTCCATGACCTAGGCATAAAGAACGAGATTATAAATAAATTAGAGGAACATAGAATAGTTTATCTCTCAGACTTGTGGAGGAGAAAGAAATTTGTGACCAAAGATGAACTAGAGACCATTACTGATCACAAAATAGAAAATTTTGATTACATCAAATTAAAAAGCCTTTGTACAAAGAAAACTAATGCAAACAAGATTAGAAGGGAAGCAACAAACTGGGAAAACATCTTCACAGTTAAAGGTTCTGATAAAGGCCTCATTTATAAAATATATAGAGAACTGACTCAAATTTATAAGAAATCAAGCCATTCTCTAATTGATAAATGGTCAAAGGATATGAACAGACAATTTTCAGAGGATGAAATTGAAACTATTACCACTCATATGAAAGAGTGTTCCAAATCATTATTGATCAGAGAAATGCAAATTAAGACAACTCTGAGATACCATTACACACCTGTCAGATTGGCTAAGATGACAGGAAAAAATAATGATGAATGTTGGAGGGGATGCGGGAAAACTGGGACACTAATGCATTGTTGGTGGAGTTGTGAACGAATCCAACCATTCTGGAGAGCAATCTGGAATTATGCCCAAAAAATTATCAAATTGTGCATACCCTTTGATCCAGCAGTGTTTCTATTGGGCTTATATCCCAAAGAAATACTAAAGAAGGGAAAGGGACCTGTATGTGCCAAAATGTTTGTAGCAGCCCTGTTTGTAGTGGCTAGAAACTGGAAAATGAATGGATGCCCATCAATTGGAGAATGGCTGGGTAAATTGTGGTATATGAATGTTATGGAATATTATTGTTCTGTAAGAAATGACCAGCAGGATGAATACAGAGAGGATTGGCGAGAGTTACATGAACTGATGCTAAATGAAATGAGCAGAACCAGGAGATCATTATACACTTCGACAACGATATTGTATGAGGACATATTTTGATGGAAGTGGATTTCTTTGACAAAGAGACCTAACTAAGTTTCAATTGATAAATGATGGACATAAGCAGCTACACCCAAAGAATGAACACTGGGAAACAAATGTGAACTATCTGCATTTCAGTTTTTCTTCCCGGGTTATTTATACCTTCTGAATCCAATTCTCCCTATGCAACAAGAGAACTGTTCGGTTCTGCAAACATATATTGTATCTAGGATATACTGCAACATATCCAACATATAAAGGACTGCTTGCCATCTAGGGGAGGGGGTGGAGGGAGGGAGGGGGAAAAAATTGGAAAAGAAACGAGTGCAAGGAATAATGTTGTCATTATAAAGTAATCATTAAATTAAAAAAAATAAAATAAAAAAAAATAAATAAAATAAAAAATAATTAGCAACAACCTCCCATGGATAGTACAAGGATTAAAGAGATAGTATTTGTAAAATACAGTACCTGGCATATAGTTAGTACTTTATAAATACTTATTCCATTTTATTATTGTAATAGTATCAGTAAGGGAATGTACATGAAACAATGTTTTGCAAAAATATTGTATCATTCCTTAATTCATGGAATTAGACATAATTATCATTCAACTCTGTGATACAAATATGAAAACTGATGCAGAGAGGGGCTAAATAACTTAGTAAGTGTCCTTCAGCTAATTAAAGTCTGAAGCTGAATTTGTATTAAAATATTTTTGATTCTATGTTTGACCCTCTACTTCTGTGACAGCTGTTAGTAAATGTTTTGTTCTGAATAAAGTATAGAATCAATAAATACTATTTGGAAAAGTGAAGCTTTTTTTTTTTAAAGGGCTGGAGTCTTTATGTACTCAGTTATCTGAAAAAATTAGCTATCCTAAATATTTCAGTCCACAAAGCTTCTGGATAGCACAGACTTTATTTGATTAATGTCTTCAAAGAAAACTTGAAAGATTTGTAACTCATTCAGTGAACTCAAAATAGTTCCCAGAGTTCAGATAAAATGGATGAAGCCTCTTATGTTTCTGCTATTCAAATCCTAAATAGTTTGTCATTTATCTGGGTGTATTCCAGGAATGATGAACAGAAGGATTTGATTTGCTCTGAGTCAACAAAGCATTTGCATAATTTTTATAGATTATGCTTTCTTCTTCCTTCTTTCTTTTTATTCACTTGTGTTTGGTCTCCTTCATTTGAGCACTGAATTTGTATATTATACTTGATCACCTGCCATTCACTATTGCAAATGAAGTGTCAGTTTGTGTGACTTTTGCCAAGCAGATGGCTTTTGTGTTTACTTAAGAGTACAGAAGGAAGAACCAGCAATGAGCACATCACCCAGATGCTGTACCATGTGACCCATGGTTTAATTTGTTTCTCAAATGGAAGGCAGCATTTTCATTCTGAAGAGGTTTCAAGTTCTAAGCACTTCACCTGTTTCCACTCTTATTTTCTTTTTCCTTCCCTAATTCTGCTTTAGTTACATTATGCAAATGGGGACCAGTATCATTTTTAAATTAACATTTATGTAGAGAAAAATTAAATGTGAAATTAGGTACTGGTGCTAAACAGATGTGATCACATAAAAATATAACTCTATATGCTCGTATTAAAAGCAAGGTAGTGGGGAAAGAAAGATAGTAAACATATGCATGCTGATATTTCGATCAGATCCCTGTTGATTTGATTGAAATGAGATTTAATTATTGAATAAATGATTATAGGTCATCTACATTGAAGTAAAAAAAAAAAAAAAGACACAATACTTCCATCTAAACATAAGTTGATGACTTTTCAAAGCTTCCATGTGAGACTGATACTTCCAAACCCTTTTTTTATTCTACCAGTGCTTATAGAAGTTTACCTTTAAAAAGTGATAATCCAGAAGCCAAAAATGTCTTTCAAAAGCATTTCTTTTAAGGAGATTATAGAACCAAAAGATGTAAATAGTGACAATTTAGATGGCTAATTTTAATTTTAATTTATACTAAGTATATACTTCACCAAAAATGAATGTTCTACTACTTAATGATTTAAAGGCATATAAATGAATTTTCATGCCAAAAATCACAATCTTAGAGATGACTTTTAAGGATGTGAGAGATAAGAGTACATTGGGGACAGAAGAAATCAGAGATTTCTAAAGTTGTAGTCAAGGCATAATAATCAATGACTATTATAATCTACTATTTGACAAACCCAAAGATTCCAACTTATGGAATAAGAACTCACTCTTTGGGGAAAAAATGCTGGGAACACTGGAAAATATCATGCCAGAAGCTAGGCATAAACCAATTAAGATAAATCATATTAAGATAAAGTCAATATGGATACATTATTTAAATATAAAGGGATAGTTCACCTATCTGATAGAAAAGGGAGGGATTTATGACTAAACAAGAAATAGAGAACATTGCAAAATGGAAAATTTTGATTATGTTAAAAAGGTTTTGCACAAACAAAACCAATACAGCCAATTTTAGTAAAAAGGTAGAAAATTAATAAATAATTTTTACAGCTAGTGTTTCTGATAAAGGCTTTATTTCTATATATAGAGAGCTGAATCAAATTTATAGGAATGCAAGTCATTCCCCAATTGATAAATGGTTAAAGGATATGAAAAAAAAAACAATTTTCAGATGAAGAAATGAAAGTCATCTATAGTCACATGAAAAAATGCTTTAAATCACTATTTATTGGAGAAATGTATAAAAAACCAACACCTTCCACCTATCAGATTGGCTAAGATGACAGGAAAAGATAATGAAAAATGTTGGAAAGAATGCAGGAAAATTGGAACAATAATGGATTGTTGGAGTTCTGAACTGATCTAAACATTCTAGTGAGCAATCTGGAATTATTACCAAAGGGATATAAAATTGGGCTTATGCTTTGATCCAGCAATGCCATTCTAGACTCATTATCCCAACGAAATCATAAAGAAGGGAGAAGAAGTCAAATGTGCAAAAATGCTCATAATGGCAAAGAATTGGAAATTGAATGGATGTCCATCAATTGAGGAGTGGATGAATAAAATAGTTTATGAAAGTAATGGAATATTTTTGTTTTTTAAGAAATATTGTGCAGGCTGATTTCACAAAAACCTTGAAAGACTTTATGGAAGTGATGCTGAGTCAAGTGAGCAGAATGAGAAAAACAATGTACCCAATAATAACAAAACTTTGTGATGATAAACTAAGATAGATTTAATTGTTCTCAGGAATACAGTAATCCTAGATAATTACAATAGACTTCTGATGAAAAATGCCATGTACATCTAGAGAAAGAATGGAGGCTGAATGAAGATTGTAACAAGTTATTTTCACTTTTTCTGTTTTGCTTTGCTATTTTATTGTCTTTTTTTCTTCATTTTTCTTTCTCAACATGACTCATATTGGAAATATGTTAAACATAAGTGTTCACATATAATCCATATCAGATTTCCTGATGTCTTGGAGAAGGAGGAGGGAAGGGAAATAGAAAGGAAAAAAATAAAAATGTAAAAGCTTACAAAATGTATGTTGAAAACAATCTTTACAATGTAAATGGAAGAAATTACATACTATTAAAACAAAACTTAAAAATATTTATTTGTAAAACTTCATTGAAATGGAAATATGATGTTACATGCCTTGAGGTAATAGACCGATTTGCTTTGATCATCCTTATTAGTTGTGTAGGTATGGATATGAAAAAGATAAAAAGCAAACCTCAAACCCCATATCAAAATAAAGTCAAAATGAGTACATGTTTGGGAAATAAGGGATAATACCATAAACAAATTAGGAGAATAAGGGATAATTTATCTATCATTGAGGAAGGGAGGAATTTATTACTAAAGAAGAACTAGAGAACATCATGAAAGGCAAAGTGGACAACTTTGATTACATTAAATTAAAAAGTTTTGCATAAAAACAACAGAAACAAGATTAAAAGGGAAGTACAAAGCTGGGAAAAATTCTTTACATCCAGTGTTTCTGATAAAGATCTCCTTTCTTAAATGTAGAAAGAACTTCGTCAAATTTATAAGAATATAATTCATTCCCCAATTGATAAATGGTCAAAGGATATGAACAGACAATTTTCAGATGATGAAATTATAGTCGTCTATGGTTATATTAAAAAATGCCTTAAATCACTATTGATTAGAGAAATGCAAATTAAAACAACTCTGAGATACCAACCCCTTCACATTTCTCACAGTGGTTAAGATTACAGAAAAAGATAATTATAAATGTTGGAGGGAATGTGGGAATTTAGGGTTAGGGTAAAGATTTACATGAACTGATGCTGAATGAACCAAGTGGAACTAGGAATACACTGTATACAACAGCAGCAAATATGAGCAATGATTTGCTATGAAAGATTTGGTTGTTCTCAGTGGTTCAGGGATCCAAAGTAATCTCAATAGTTTTTTGGACAGAATGCTATCAGCATTCAGAAAAAGAACTAAAGAAAATGAATGTAAATCAACACATGCTGTGTTCACTTCTTTTTTTTTTTTTTCCTCTCTCATGGTTTTTCCTGTTTGCTCTGATTTTTCTCTCTAAAGATGAATCATAAGGCAATGTGTATTAAAAATAAACACATTTACTAGAAAAAAAAAGGAACTCAAAAAGAGTATTAATATACATGTACTATTCTTTCTTTTCTGTCAGTTACTCTGTCTCTCAGGGAGCATGAATTTAGGGGGAACAAAGAATTTCTGTTTCCCTGCATGCATGCTGTCATGATTAAACTTTGGGGGAATGGAGAAGGGCATACAAATCAATCCTTCACATATAACCAAATAACAATTCATTGAAAGTGTTAGAGAATGTTTGGATTGTGATACTATAGATGAAAAGTTAAAGGACAGTCAGAAGCCTTCTAGTCCAGCTCCTTCATTTCATGGATGAAAATACTAGGGTTTAAGGAAGTTAATTGAATTTTTAGTGTTCACACAGGTGGTAAGAGTGGGAGATTCCCTATTTTTTTTTAAATAAAAACTTTTATTGGTGTCTATCAAATAGTCAAAGAACACTTAATTTGAAAATTGCTGTTTATGTTAATAAAAAAGCAACTTTCTCATTCCTTTTGCAGAAATATATATATTAAAAAAAATAATAAACAAGGACTTCTGGCCAAGATGGCGGAGAGGAAATACACTGCTGTGTAACCTCCGTGTTTTTCTCTCACTATCCATTTCATTTCATGCCTCTGAATTAATGCTCGACTGAAAAAAAAACATACAATTACTTACCAAGAGAAACCATTCTTGAGACTCATCAAGAAAGGTCTGTTTTTGCGCGAGGGTGGGGATGGTATTTAAATCGGAAGCAGTCTGCGGGCAGCAGGTGCAGCGAGAGCACAGAAAGCAGCTCAGAGCAGAGCAGAGCGGAGAGGGGGTGGGGCGTGATCACAGCCGTCTCTGCGGGGAGAGCTTTGCTACAGGATTAGATACTTTGCTCCGGCAGCAAGTCAGCAGCCCAGCAGAGAAGCTAAAAACACCGAGGGTGAAGAATACAACCCCAAACAGCTGGAGTCTTTCGGGATCTGGCCACCCCTCCCCCACAGTGTCTCAGGGCGCTCGGATTTCAGAGCACAGGCGCCATAGCACAGTAGGACCCGTGCCTCACGACTACCCTGCCCCTCCCCCAAAGAAAGCAGCCTCCATTCAAGGGTTTTTTTTCCTTCTGTTTCTTTGATAGTTTGTCTTTGATCATTAGACAGAATGAGCAAGAAGCTGAAAAATAATTTAACCCTTGACAGCTTCTATACAGATAAAGAGCAGACTCCAAATCCTGAGGAGACTAAAAACAAACAGTCCCCAGGTGAATCCCCAAAGGAGGAGAACATATGTTCCTCAGCACAGATGAATCTCATGGAGGAAATTAAAAAGGCTCTCACAAGGGAGCTAGAAGAAAAATGGGAAAAGGAGAGGGAGGCTTTGCAAAAGGGGAAGGAGGCTTGGCAAAAGGAGAAGGAGGCTTTGCAAAAGGAGAGGGAGTCTTGGCAAAAGCAGAGTGAGGCTCTGCAAAAGGAGAGGGAGGCTTGGCAAAAGAGCCTGGAGAAGTCAGTTAAAGAGAGAGTGGATAAAGAAACCAAATCCTTGAAAAATAGGATTGGTGAACTGGAAAACAAAATTGACGAAATGGAAAAAAATTCCACAGAACAAAAGAACTCAATTGGACAATTAGAAAATGATCTTAAAAAAGTGAGGGAAGAAAATACCTCACTGAAAATCAGGGTTGAACAATTGGAATTGAACTACTCGAGGAGACAAGAAGAATCAGTCAAGCAAATCCAAAAAAATCAAACAATGGAAAAGAATGTGAAATACCTTCTGGGGAAGACAACAGACCTGGAAAACAGATCCAGGAGAGACAACCTGAGAATCATCGGACTTCCAGAAAAGTATGATGAAAAAAAGAGCCTGGACACTATTTTCCAGGAAATTATCAAAGAGAACTGCCCAGAAGTCATAGAAACAGAAGGTAAAATAGACATTGAAAGAATTCATCGATCCCCTACTGAAAGGGATCCTAAAATCAAAACACCAAGGAATATAGTGGCCAAATGCCAGAACCCTCAGGTGAAGGAAAAAATACTGCAAGCGGCTAGAAAAACCCAATTCAAGTATCAAGGAGCCACAATAAGGATCACCCAAGATCTGGCAGCATCCACATTAAAGGATCGAAGGGCCTGGAATATGATATTCCGAAAGGCTAAGGAACTTGGTATGCAACCAAAAATAACTTACCCAACGAGAATGAGCATCTTTTTCCAGGGAAGAAGATGGACATTCAACGAAGTAAGCGAATTTCATCTATTTCTGATGAAAAAACCAGAACTTAAAAAAAAATTGATCTACAAGCACAGAACTCAAGAGAAATCTAAAAAGGTAAAGATTAATCTTGGGAACTATATTTCGGCTCTAAAGATGTATAAAGAATACATGTATACCTTGTTCTAGAAACTAGATGTGGAAAGGACATTGTACCAGTAAAAAGGGAAAGTGGAGGTACTACATTTCATGAAGAGGCAAAGAAAACCTAGTATATCTGAGAGAAAGAATGGAGAGGGATGAATATAGTGAGTATTTTACTGCTTTCAGAATTGGCATTAAGAGAAGAATTTTAGACCTATTCAATCTATGGTGAAACTTCTCCCACCTCATTGAAAAGTGAGAAGGGAAAAGTGAAAAGGGAAGGAATAAGCTAAGTGGAAGGGAATATGGTAACTGGGAGGAAAAAGGGTAAGTTGGGGGGGGAACTTTAAGGGGGAGGAGGGATACTAAAAAAGGGAGGGCTGTGAGAAGCAAGTGGTGCTCACAAGCTTAATACTGGGAAGGGGGGTAAGGGAGTAAGAAGGGAGAAAAGCATAAACCAGGGTTAACAAGATGGCAAGTAATACAGAATTGGTCATTTTAACCATAAATATGAACGGGGTAAACTCCTCTATAAAGAGGAAGCGGTTAGCAGAATGGATTAAAAGCCAGAATCCTACAATATGTTGTTTACAGGAAACATACCTGAAGCGGGGTGATACATGCAGGTTAAAGGTAAAAGGTTGGAGCAAAACCTACTATGCTTCAGGTGAAGCCAAAAAAGCAGGGGTAGCCATCCTGATCTCAGATCAAGCTAAAGCAAAAATTGATCTAATCAAAAGAGATAAGGAAGGGCACTATATCTTGCTAAAGGGTAGAATGAATAATGAAGCAGTATCTATATTAAACATATATGCACCAAGTAGTGTAGCATCTAAATTCTTAAAAGAGAAATTAAGAGAGCTGCAAGAAGAAATAGACAGTAAAACTATAATAGTGGGAGATCTCAACCTTGCACTCTCAGAATTAGATAAATCAAACCACAAAATAAATAAGAAAGAAGTCAAAGAGATAAATAGAATACTAGAAAAAATTAGATATGCTAGATCTCTGGAGAAAATGTAATGGGGACAGAAAGGAGTACACCTTCTTTTCAGCAGTTCATGGAACTTATACAAAAATTGACCATATATTAGGACATAAAAACCTCAAATTCAAATGCAGTAAGGCAGAAATAGTAAATGCATCCTTTTCAGACCACGATGCAATGAAAATGACATTCAACAAAAAACCAGGGGGAAGTAGACCAAAAAATAATTGGAAACTAAATAATTTCATACTGAAGAATGATTGGGTGAAACAGCAAATCATAGACAGAATTAATAACTTCACCCAAGAAAACGATAATAATGAGACATCATACCAAAATGTATGGGATGCAGCCAAAGTGGTAATAAGGGGAAATTTCATATCTCTAGAGGCCTATTTGTATAAAATAGAGAAAGAGAAGGTCAATGAATTGGGTTTGCAACTAAAAATGTTAGAAAAGGAACAAATTAAAAACTCCCAGTCAAACACTAAACTTGAAATTCTAAAAATAAAAGGTGAGATCAATAAAATTGAAAGTAAAAAAACTATTGAATTGATTAATAAAACTAAGAGTTGGTTCTATGAAAAAACCAACAAAATAGACAAACCCTTAGTAAATCTGATTAAAAAAAGGAAAGAGGAAAATCAAATTGTTAGTCTTAAAAATGAAAAGGGAGAACTCACCACTAACGAAGAGGAAATTAGAGCAATAATTAGGAGTTACTTTGCCCAACTTTATGCCAATAAATTCGACAACTTAAATGAAATAGAAAAATACCTCCAAAAATATAGCTTGCCCAAACTAACAGAGGAAGAAGTAAATATCCTAAACAGTCCCATCTCAGAAAAAGAAATAGAACAAACTATCAATCAGCTCCCTAAGAAAAAATCCCCAGGAACAGATGGATTTACATGTGAATTCTACCAAACATTTAAAGAACAATTAACTCTAATGTTATATAAACTATTCGAAAAAATAGGGATTGAAGGAGTCCTACCAAACTCCTTTTATGACACAGACATGGTACTGATACCTAAACCAGGTAGGCTGAAAACAGAGAAAGAAAATTATAGACCAATCTCCCTAATGAATATTGATGCTAAAATCTTAAATAAAATATTAGCAAAAATATTACAGAAAATCGTCACTAGGATAATACACTGTGACCAAGTAGGATTTATACCAGGAATGCAGGGCTTGTTCAATATTAGGAAAACTATTAGAATAATTGACTATATCAATAACCATACAAACAAAAACCATATGATCATCTCAATAGATGCAGAAAAAGCATTTGATAAAATCCAACATCCATTCCTAATAAAAACACTTGAGAGCATAGGAATAAATGGACTTTTCCTTAAAGTAGTCAGGAGCATATATTTAAAACCATCAGTAAGCATCATATGCAATGGGGAAAAACTGGAACCTTTCCCAGTAAGATCTGGAGTGAAGCAAGGTTGCCCACTATCACCATTATTATTTAATATCGTATTAGAAACACTAGCCTCGGCAATAAGAGTCGAGAAAGATATTAAAGGAATTAGAGTAGGCAATGAGGAAACCAAACTATCACTCTTTGCAGATGATATGATGGTATACCTAGAGAACCCCAAAGATTCTACTAAAAAGCTATTGGAAATAATTCATAATTTTAGCAAAGTAGCTGGCTACAAAATAAATCCCCATAAATCCTCAGCATTTTTATACATCACCAACAAAACCCAACAGCAAGAGATACAAAGAGAAATTCCATTCAGAATAACTGTTGATACTATAAAATATTTGGGAATCTATCTACCAAAGGAAAGTCAGGAATTATATGAGCAAAATTATAAAAAAGTCTTCACACAAATAAAGTCAAACTTAAATAATTGGAAAAATATTAAGTGCTCTTGGATCGGCCGAGCGAACATAATAAAGATGACAATACTCCCTAAACTAATCTATTTATTTAGTGCTATACCAATCAGACTTCCAAGAAAATATTTTATTGATCTAGAAAAAATAACAACAAAATTCATATGGAACAATAAAAAGTCGAGAATCTCAAGGGAATTAATGAAAAAAAAAATCAAATGAAGGTGGCCTAGCTGTACCTGATCTAAAATTATATTATAAAGCAGCAGTCACCAAAACCATTTGGTATTGGCTAAGAAATAGATTAGTGGATCAGTGGAAAAGATAGTTCACAAGACAGAATAGTCAACTATAGCAATCAAGTGTTTGACAAACCCAAAGCCCCTAACTTCTGGGAAAATAATTCATTATTTGATAAAAACTGCTGGGATAATTGGAAATTAGTATGGCAGAAATTAGGCATGGACCCACACTTAACACCATATACCAAGATAAGATCAAAATGGGTCTATGACCTAGGCATAAAGAACGAGATTATAAATAAATTAGAGTAACATAGAATAGTTTATCTCTCAGACTTGTGGAGGAGAAAGAAATTTGTGTCCAAAGATGAGCTAGAGACCATTACTGATCACAAAATAGAAAATTTTGATTACATCAAATTAAAAAGCCTTTGTACAAATAAAACTAATGCAAACAAGATTAGAAGGGAAGCAACAAACTGGGAAAACATTTTCACAGTTAAAGGTTCTGATAAAGGCCTCATTTCCAAAATATATAGAGAACTGACTCAAATTTATAAGAAATCAAGCCATTCTCCAATTGATAAATGGTCAAAGGATATGAACTGACAATTTTCAGAAGATGAAATTGAAACTATTACCACTCACATGAAAGAGTGTTCCAAATCATTATTGATCAGAGAAATGCAAATTAAGACAACTCTGAGATACCACTACATACCTGTCAGATTGGCTAAGATGACAGGAAAAAAAAATGATGAATGTTGGAGGGGATGCGGGAAAACTGGGACACTAATGCATTATTGGTGGAGTTGTGAACGAATCCAACCGTTCTGGAGAGCAATCTGGAATTATGCCCAAAAAATTATCAAATTGTGCATACCCTTTGATCCAGCAGTGTTTCTATTGGGCTTATATCCCAAAGAAATACTAAAGAAGGGAAAGGGACCTGTATGTGCCAAAATGTTTGTAGCAGCCCTGTTTGTAGTGGCTAGAAACTGGAAAATGAATGGATGCCCATCAATTGGAGAATGGCTGGGTAAATTGTGGTATATGAATGTTATGGAATATTATTGTTCTGTAAGAATTGACCAGCAGGATAAATACAGAGAGGACTGGCGAGACTTACATGAACTGATGCTAAGTGAAATGAGCAGAACCAGGAGATCATTATACACCTCGACAACGATATTGTATGAGGACATATTTTGATGGAAGTGGATTTCTTTGACAAAGAGACCTGAGTTTCAATTGATAAATGACGGACAAAAGCAGCTACACCCAAAGAAAGAACACTGGGAAACGAATGTGAACTATCTGCATTTTTGTTTTTCTTCCTGGGTTATTTATACCTTCTGAATCCAATTCTCCCTATGCAACAAGAGAACTGTTCGGTTCTGCAAACATATATTGTATCTAGGATATACTGCAACATATCCAACATATAAAGGACTGCTTGCCATCTAGGGGAGGGGGTGGAGGGAGGGAGGGGAAAAAAAAATCGGAACAGAAACGAGTGTCAATATAAAGTAATTATTAAATAAATATTAAATTAAAAAAAAAAAACAATATGAATTCCCAAATTTGCAAATGTATTTTCTTTTCACTTGGACACATAGTCTCCCATAGAAATAATATGGTCATTTTCTAGGAACGAGTTCACATAGGACTATCACCCATGTAATTCTTCTGAAATTAATTTTATATTTTCCCTTGGAAAATGAGGAAGAACCTAGATAACAACTTTTGAGTTCCCTCAAGACTACAAATATATATATGCACACATATATATATACACATATATACGTATATATACGTATACATATATATATATATTTAATAATCCACTTGTATTTCAAAAATGAATGTATGTTTTTAGACTATTCACCAATTGCTCTTGCTTGACAAAACAGCAATAATAACAACTAATTGTACATAGCATTTAATGTTTTCTGGGCACTATGCTAAATGTTTTAAAGTTGTCATTTCTTGTGATCTTCAAAAAAAAAAAAAAAACCCTGAGAGATATGTTATTATCACCTCTGTTTTATAGGTAAGAAAACATGTTGTAACTTGCCTAAAATCATACTTCTAATAAGTTTCTGTGGTCAGGCTTGAACATAGTTCTTCCTGACTACAGACCTGACAATCTATCCACCACACTCTCTTGCTACTATGTGAAATATAATAACTCTTGTATATGACAGTCCTTCAAATACCTGAACAGAACTATGTTATGTGAGTTTTATATTTCTTCCAGGCCAAACATTAATAGTTCCTTTAGTTGATGCCTTTTGTATCATGGACCTAAATTTCTTCACCAAATTGTTTTATTTTCTTCATTTATTTCATTCATTCTTCATTTATCATTCTTTGTCACCAGCTAATTGAAGCCAAAATACTTAGAACTAAATTTTCCACTTTGTCATTATCATTTGATTAATTCTGAAATCTCAGCACTACAAAGATTTTTGGATCTAAAAATACAAAAAAAAATAAGCTTTCATGATTTTGATCATGTCCAGATTTCTAGATGACATTTGAAGTAGTAAGGGAGCAATTCTAGTAGTATGTGTCAGAGATGATAAAATTAGAGGTAAATTTGTACTTGCTATCAAAGGGGAAAAGGTGAACAGAACTGTCAACACATGTGTCATGTATGAACAGTTTCTGTAAGAAGTAACTGAACCACTGAAACACAGATACTGCATCATACACATAAGAAAGAATATAGTTTTGGTAACAGTGTTGACATTTTCCATCTCTGAGAGGAGTCTATCTCTATCCAAATTGCTTTTATATATAATAGATATAAGAGGTGAATGGGTAAATCTGTAGTATAGTGGAATAAGTAATGGGATGTCATCTTTGAATTCAGGATGAATAGGATTCCCATATTTCCTCTGACACAAATGGGCTTTATGAATCTACCTAAGTCATTCCCTAAGTAATCCAATCATTTAATTTCATAATTTGCAGAGAAAGTGCTGACTTGTTTTGGTAGGTATGTTTCTTCTTACAGGAGTAATTTTTTTTAAATTAAATCATTGAGCTGGTTCCTATTACTCTTTATTTTACTTCTATTCCCCAATTAGCCAGACCTTGTTCAAATCACTTAGTTTTATATCATTTTTTCCCAATAAAATATTATGGTGAGTATTATGTAAAATTGAAAGTGTTATACAAATCTATTACTAATAAAATATGCAACTTTGATTACATTTTAGACTGAAGTAAAGGTTTTTATCTCAATTATCTGAGAGCTGCTGTGATTAGGTGAGAGAAGGTGCCAAAAGCAATGCCTGAATTGTCTAGCAACCTCACAGAGATGTAAATTGGTTATTCTGAGTAAGAGAAATAATGCTTCAAATACTTCCACTTTATAAACAAATGTTTACTTATTTATGAATATGTTAAATATTTATGTTCTATAAAGAAAATACAATGGAATTGACAATACTAAAATATCAATTCCCATCATACTTCAAAATGAATATAAATGAATCCAGTAATATACATTCATCAAATAGCTACCTAATACATGAAAGCAGCTATTTTTACAAAAATAATAAAATTTTAAAAAAAATCCCTGCTTTACAGAACTTACACTCTAAACATGAGTGGGAGACACATGTTTAATAAACAAACAAAAAAGCCTTGGTAGGATTACAGGATTCTAGGTGGATCACGAAAACTACATGCAAAAGCCATTATTTTTAATGAGTCCTGAAAAACAACAACAACAACAACAACAACTTAAAAGAGTATATGAAGAGGAGGGAGAACATTATCAGAGTGGAGGGCAGACAAGGTAAATGCAAAGGGTCATGACAGAAGAGTCAAATATAAGGAACAGCAAAGAAGTGAGATTGGCTTGACTATAGAGTAGAAGAGCAGTAATGAGGAATAGATAGGGTGAAGACATACTTTGAAGAGCTTTCCATGACAGATTTTATATGTCATCATCAATACAGTGTGAAATACTAGAATTTTTTTGTGTGAGATATGATGTGACATCAAATTTACATATTAAGTCAAAATTACATATTAAGAAATCACTATGGTAGATATATAGGATGGATTGGACTATGAAAAGACATGAATAAAGGAAACCAATTACAAAGCTATTGCAGGAGGCTAGGTAAGAAGCCTAAGAATTGAGGGAGTAAAGTAGGGTATGAATATGAACAGGTACTGTCAACAAGATTTGTGAACTAATTGCATAAAGAAAAGTGAGCGAGAATATTGAATTTAGGATAACACCAAGGTTGCAAAAAAGAGTGACTAGAATTATGGTGATTATGTTTATCATTTTCGAAATTCAGACAACTTTCTGAATGTAAAATGATTGTTAGGTAAATGGCTATTTTCCTTCTTAATCTAGAGTTGATATTTGATACTATAATGAAGGGCATAGATAATCTGGGATAGAAAAGCATTTGAGGATATTGAGAAGTAGCTACATTACACATTTGGCACATCTTAGCACTGTGCCAAATTTGGTCTCAGACACTTAACATTTCCTATCTGTGTGAATTTGGGAAAGTCACTTAACTGCAACTACCTAATCAAAAAAAAAAAAAAAAGACAGAGAGAGTGGGGGTTGGAGAAAGTGGAGAAATCTACTGTAGATAGGCACTTAAATGAATTTAGCTACAAGAAGAGATTTAGGGTGAAAGGGGAGATGAAAGGATCAAATTTAGAATTACTGGATTATTGCAGCTTTTTTTTTTTTTTTTTTTGGTTTGAGGGGTGTGTGTGTGTGTGTGTGTGTGTGTGTGTGTGTGTGTGTGTGTTTAGGATGGGAGGAAAATGCAGGTTTATAGGTAGGAAAGGAGTCATAGATATAGAATGTAAATATGTAATAGCATTGGTATCACAGAGTGGGTAATTTTTTTTTTTTGAGGAGATGGGATAGAATGGGATTGCTTGAATTGATAGAAGGATTATATTTAGTAAGAAAATAAGGCCATTTTGTCATGTGAAACAGGTGAAAGGAAAGTTAGTGACAGAAGGGAAAAGGGAGAAGATAGAGTTCCCAGTAAATGGTTTCAATTATTTTTTTGGAAAACATGATGAAATATTCACAACTGAGAAAAGGAAAGCCTTAATCTAAGAGTGAGAAGAGATGAAAAGACACTTGGAGAGTAGGAAAATAAATTCATAGGAAAATATAGTGGAATTGCTTATCAGCTGTGAAAGCCCTGTTGATTTTATGTAATGTAAATTTATAATGGATTTAGAGATAATGAATGTGTGATTTTCTCCATTTTTATTTAGCACTATATATGGAGGAACAAAGGCAATGAATGATGGGATGTTACAAGACAAAAGTAACCAAGGTTTAATTAATGAAGTTACGAGGACTTAAGAAGGGCAATGAAGAGCTGAATTTGTTCACCATGGAATGAAGATAAGAAGAGGAGAGAAAGACTAATGATGGCAAGATAACCTGTTAGAGAAATGATTCTTTGATTGGAGGTTGCAGTATAGACAAAGTGCAGGAGTTTGTAAAATAAAGAAGATGGCTAAGAGACAAGGGAAAAAAAAGTATATATATATATATATATATATATATATATATATATATATATATAATCAGATAAACGGATTGGGGAATTCTTAAATACAGAGATGGTAACATTTGTGAGTATTACAAAAATAAGAGCATTACCATATTTATATGTAAAGGGGAAACTGCATGATTAATGGTGTTTGAGGACAAACCAATAGGCATTTGGATCCTCTCTTACTCTCTTGCTCTCGTATGAGAACAAGATTTGAAGAAGAAAGGGGAAAAAAAAGTGACCCATAGAGAAAAGAAGCAGAGTGATCTGGGTATCAGTACATAAAAAAAAAAAAAATAGGTATTAAATGGGTAATAGGGTTAAGTAAACATAAATGTCAAAGGAAAAATGGGTCCTAAGTAACAGAAAAGAGAGAAAATGTGGAAGTGGCAATGAAAGTATTCCAATTCCCCTACTTCTGCTACTACTACTACTACCAAAGATAAATTATTACATTATTAAATATTAATGTTATAATATTTTAAATCATTATCATAAATATAATTTTAATAATCATTACTATCATTACCATTATCATTGTTAAGGCCTTCAAAATCATGTCTCAATCATTTTGAATGTTTACCTTAGGGATAGGGACACTTAGGAGACATATAATACCACTTTTATAGTTTTTGAAGAATTCCCATATGAAAATTTTAATTTTGTTTTTGCTTGAGACCAGAGGGAAATACTAGGAGCTATGGCTGTAAATCACAAAGAGAAATGTTTTCCATTGATTTAAAAGAACAGACATTTAAAAAATTCAACAAGTTAAGCTACCTAAGAGTTGAAGTTTTCTTAGGAAAGCCTCTTCTTTTGAAATATTCAAGCAAAACCTACTTAATTAGTTGGAAAATGTGTAGAATGGAATCTTGTTCACATATACCACTGAAAGCTCTTCTGATTGCTATATTTTGTGAATCTAAAATCATTTTCTTGCTGTTGCTTCATTTCTAGCATTTGTAGATGCCAACTTTGGAAGGAGGACAAAACTTTTAGTAATGGAAGAATAAGAAAGAGGAGAAAAAAAAGGAGGAAAAAGGAATAGCACCAATATCAGTAGCAGAAGCAGAAGAAGAAAATGATGATGATGATGATGAATGGCACCAACAGCAGGACTAGCAATAATACAGTTTTAAGGAGTAAATGTCAAATGTGTTTAGAGGAAAATTATTTTCACGATTATTTTATTTTTCTTAGAGCAAAAGTTCAAATGTATTTACTATACATTTTTGATTCTTTTTAAATTATTGCAATACAAATATAGAATTGTGCTTCATAATCTTGAAAATTTATCTATTATTAAAAATTTCCAGTAAATATTTTAAGCCAGTTAAATTATTGCTACATTCTCTAGTTCAAGTTATCACATATTTTAAGAATCATTCTTATAGGCTGCTTGGTGACAGTTGCAATTATTTTTTTTATTAAAAAAAGTATACATAAAAACATTCACAGTGAATATTTCAAACTTACTTCAACTAAAATTCACAGAATTATTAACTCACCATTAGAATGAAGGATTGCTAAATTAATAGTGTTGTCTTCTGGAATTTTAAAGTATGATTTTCTTTTCTTTGTCTCTAGTCTTTGGTATTTTCATTAAAAGCCCATAGAGTCTTTTTGGCTGTGCCATTGATAACTGAATCCTATTAACAGAGCAATCTCAATAGCAAAGCTCTCAAGTTGAAAGTGCCTTTTTTTGTATTCTTACCTAACATCTATAAAATGTGCCATGATCAGGTGAGCAGAAAAGATGGGTATGGAAATATTGCCTTTTCTTGTTTGCCCCCATGTCTAATAACCCTTGTTTGGAAATATCAGCTGGAAAAGGCTCGATTCACTAGGCTGCATACTTACTGCACTGGGTATTAGGAACATGTCTGACTGAAGAGATGCATAGCAATATTTCCTCCTGTTAGTGAGTTTTTGAAATGCCACATGATGAAACAGGCAAGAAAGATAAACCTATTGCTGCATATAATGAAGTTCTGTCTGCCACCCCTGACTGTCTTTGTTATCAAGGGTTTCTCAATAACTTTGATAACATTATTATTATTCTACCTTAGATACATTTTTCATAAATAATTCTTAACAACTTAATTTTTAACAAGAGGGGCAGAACAGCCTAACCATACTGCAGACATTTTGTTAGCATAATTATATATGTGTGACTTAATGAGTTTCCATGCCAGACCTACCTTTCTATATTTTAAGAATGTGATTAGAATTTTTACTTTTATATTTCCCCCAAGGCCTTTCTGACACCTAATAGGTTAGCAATCTCATTTTCTTTTGCACACTCATTATAAATTTATGTACGCTAAGCTCGTTTTTCAGATTGACTTCAGGAATCATCCAACTGATAAGCATGTTAAACTAATGCACACAGAACTAGTCTGCTGAATACAGTAGTAGTTGTTTACTAAGATTTTCTGTCCATATTTATGCACATATAAACTGTGCTAGTGTACCTATCTATCTCTTTAATTGCTAAAATGCTATGTAGTTAGTCTAATGCTTCATGGCTACATGGAAAGTTTTGCTTGGTTACACAATTGTGGCTGGTTTATTCTTTCACCCCCAAAATCAAATGTAACACTTTCCCAAAATGTCAGATGGAAGCCTAATTATATATAGAACAAACACTGCTGTAGCTAGAATAGTACCTTCCCTGTTGGTACATCTTATCCTGGCTTACAGGAATATACATAAAGGGAAAAGCCAAATCTAATTTTTTCATGTCTAGTTTGTCTTCTCAGGTGGTCAATAAGGATGCCACTTTCAAAGAAAGTTCAGATGTATTTTTCTTTGAAATAATTTAACAAGGAAGTTACAAAAGGAAAAGTATGTAGAAATGCAGACTGAAACATAACCTGGGAGTTTAAAAAAAAGCAATAATATATCATCTAGGAAAGGCATGATAAGAGTAAAAGAGGGGCTAATCATATGGCAAATATGAAATATGACAGGTGAAAAAAGGAAGTGTTAACTAATGCCTTCACAAGGTCAGAAGAAAACTAGGTAGTTGTATATAATATCAGGTAGACTCTCCATATTAAATTTATTTGTGGACATGGAGAAGAGACTCACATTCTCTTAATTATCTGCACTCTCTTCCTCTCTTGGATGTTTTCACACTGATTCCAAACTTGTTCAATGTTTCCTTTATTCTCAAAAAAGATTCCCAAAACAAAACAGAAAAATACTCACTTAATCCCTGTTATATGTTATAATTTATTTTTCTCTTTTTTGTAGGTAAACTCGGAAAGATAAACATTTACATTCAGTACCTGTTTCCTTTTATCTTACTTCTTAACTTTCCAAACTGCTGATCTCATCATTCAACAAAGTCAATCTATAATTGCCATATCTAATGGTCTTTTCTTTTTTTTAATAATAAATTTTCATTTTCATATATATATGCAAAGATAGCTTTCAACATTAATCCTTGAAAAACCTTGGATTTCAAATTTTTCTTCTTTTCTTCTTTGACTCCATTCCCTAGACAGTAAATAATACAAAATAGGTTAAACATGAGCAATTCTTTTGTATATATTTCCAAATTTATCCTGATATCCAAGAAAAATGAGAAATAAAAGGAAAGTAATAAGAACAAAAAGCAAGTAAACAACAACAAAAAAGGGAAATTATTATGCTGTAATCAATCCACATTCAGGCTCACAATCCACACAGGATGCAGATGGCTCTCTCCTTCACATGGCTGTTGGAACTGACCTGAATCACCTAACTGTTGAAAAGAGACATGTCTGTCAGAATTGATCATTGCATAATCTTATTGTTGCTGTGTTAAATGTGATCTTAGTTCTGCTCATTTTGCTTAGCATCAGTTCAAATAAGAAACTCCAGAACTTTCTGAAATCATCTTGCTGGTCGGTTTTTTTTTTTTTTTATAGCTTTTTATTTAGAAGTTATATGCATGGGGAATTTTATAACTTTGACAATTGCCAAATCTTTTGTTCAAATTTTTCCCCTCCTTCCTCCTACTCCCTCCCCCAGATGGCAGATTGACAATACAAATAACATATTTGTTAAATATGTTAAAGTATAAATTAAATAAAAAATAAGTATACATGTCCAAACAGTTATTTTGCTTTTCCAAAAAGAATTGGACTCTGAAATATTGTACAATTAGCCTGTAAAGGCAATAAAAAATGCAGGTACAAAAATAAAAGGAGTGGAAATTCTATGTTATGGTTCTTAGTAATTTCTCAGAGTTCTTTCATTGGGTATAGCTGGTTCAATTCTTTCCTGCTCCATTGGAACTGGTTTAGTTCATCTCATAGCTGAAGATGGCCAGGTCCATCAGAATTGATCATCAGATAGTATTGTTGTTGAAGTATATCATGATCTCCTGGTGCTGCTCATTTCACTCAGCATCAGTTCATGTAAGTCTCTCCAGGCCTTTCTGAAATCATCCTGTGGGTCATTTCTTACAGAACAATAATATTCCATAATATTCATATACCACAATTTATTCAGTCATTCTCCAACTGATGGGCATTTACTCAGTTTACAGTTTCTGGCCACTACAAAGAGGGCTGCCACAAACATTCTTGCACATAGGTCTCTTTTTTCTTCTTTAAAATCTCTTTGGGATATAAGCCCAGTAGTAATACTGCTGGACCAAAGGGTCTGCAAAGTTTGATAACTTTTTGAGCATAGTTTCAAATTGTTCTCCAGAATGGCTGGATGTATTCACAATTTCACCAACAATGTATTAGGGTCCCTGTTTTCCCACATCTCCTCGAAGATTCCACATTATCTTTCCCTGTCATTCTAGCCAGTCTGACAGGTGTGTAGTGGTATCTCAGAGTTGTCTTAATTTGCATTTCTATGATTAATAATGACTTGGAACATCTTTTCATATGGCTAAAAATAGTTTCAATTTCTTCATCTGAGAATTGTCTGTTCATATCCTTTGACCATTCATCAGATGGAGAATGGCTTCATTTCATATAAATTAGAAACAATTCACTATATATTTTGGAAATGAAGCCTTTATCAGAAAGTTTTGACTGTAAAAAAAGTTTTCCTAATGTATTGCTTCCCTTCTAATCTTGTCTGCATTAGTTTTGTTCGTACAAAGACTTTTCAATTTGACATAGCCAAATTTTTCTATTTTGTGATCAGTAATGATCTCTAGTCCTTCTTTAGTCATAAACTCCTTCCTCTTCCACAGGTCTGAGAGGTAAACTATCCTATGTTCCTCTAATTTATTTATAATCTCATTCTTTATATCTAGGTCATGAACCCATTTTGACCTTATCTTGGTGTATAGTGTTAAGTGTGAGCCAACTCCAATGAGAGTAAGATTCACACAATGTTCATCCCCTCTCTAAATTCTCTCAGATATGATAAGTTTCCTTTGCCTCTTTGTGGGATGTAGTTTCCCGCTTTTTATCACCCTTTCCCCTCTTTTCTGACACGATCCCCTTTCCAGTTCTACTTCCCTTTTTTATGTTATATCAGTAAAATCAAGTTATTCATGTCATCTTTTTGTATATCTACAACAGAAATACAAGTTCTCAAGAGTTCCTTTTACCTTTTTCTGTTTCTCTTGAGTGCTATGGTTAAAGATCAAATATTTTGTTTAGTTCTGTTTTTTTTTTCTTTAGAAACAAATGGAATTCATCTGTTTCATTAAATGGTCATCTCCTTCCCTGGAAGAAAATGCTCAGCTTGGCTGAGAAGTTTATTCTTGGCTGCATTTCAAGTTCTTTTGCCTTTCAGAATATCAGATTCCAGGCCCTTCGATCCTTTAAGGTGGAGGCAGCCAGATCTTGAGTGATCGTTTTTGTGGCACCTTGGTATTTGAATTATTGTTTTTTTTTTATTTGTTTGTTTGTTTTTCTGGCTGATTGTAATTTTTTTTTCCTTAATCTGAAATTTGGCCACAATATTCCTTGGAGTTTTTATTTTAGGGTCTTTTTCAGAAGGTGTTCGATGAATTCTTTCAATGCCTATTTTACCTTCTGATTCTATTATATCTGGACAGTTCTCTTTGATGATTTCCTGTAAAATAGTATCTAGGCTCTTTTTTCATCATAATTTTTGGAAAGTCCAATAATCGTCACATTATCTCTCCTAGATCTATTTTCCATGCCTGTCATTTTTCAAAGTAGATATTTGATGCTTTTCTCTAATTTTTCATTTTTTTTTTTTGTTCTTGCTTGACTGATTCTTGATGTCTCAATGAATCATTGATTTCTATTTGTTCAGTTCTGATTTTTAATGAGTTATTTACTTCATTAGCTTTTTTTTTACTTCTTTTTGTATGTGTCCAATTGAGTATTTAAATGAGTTGTTTTGCTCTATGGAATTTTTTTCCCATTTCACTATTTTTTTTAAAGTGAATTATGTTCTTTTTCCAATTATCAAATCCTAATTTTTTTTGCAAATTCTTTATATTTTCTAATTCACAAATCCTACTTTCCTGGGATTTTTTTTTTTTTTTTACCTTTTTCAATTCACAAATTCTGGAAGTTGTTACTTTCTTGCATAGCTTCTCTTTCCTTTCCCCATTTTTCTTCTAACTCTCTTTTGAGACTTTTTATGGTCTCTTCTAGGAGAGCGTTATGTGAAGGAGGGGCCAGGTAACATTCCCCTTTATCTGGAGACTGATATTTTTACTCAGTTTTAAAGTCTTTAGGGTCTGCCTTCAGAGTCAGGAGGTTACCAGCTTCCTCTATAAAGCAGGGAAAGATGTAAACATACTTCAGGCAGCGAGGTATGGTATGCTCTGGGCAAAAGTTCCTCCCCCCCCAAACTGGAAGTGATTCAGCATGGCCAAGCTATGGAAGTGCCCAGTGGAGAACCCCACTGTGTGGTTTAGTGACTACCTTAAGGCTAGAGACTAAGCAGTGAATGTGTCACTACCACAGGCCAAAGCCCAGGGTTGGGGAGAGGGGGATATGGGTATTAGCAGCTGACCAGTAAATAACCTTGCACAGACAGTAACTGTCTTTGCCCCAGAAGCAAGTTGTACTGAGGAAGTTCTATTGCCCCAGGCCAAGCCCCCTACTGTGCAGATTAGAGGCTGCCCCAGGCTGTGCCCCCTGCCATTCAGGTTTGCAACTGCCCCAAGGAAAAGCCCCATACTGTGGATTGGGGCTGCACAATTGTGCTGTTATCTGTGTTGAGTCACACTTGCTGTTTTGGGTGGGTATAGCCAGATCCTGTTAGGTTCTAACATTTTATTAAAGTTTTTTTAAGAGTTTTTTTTTTTTTTTTTTTTTTTTTTTTTGCTGATCTACTGTTTTGCAAGGCAGAGCAGAGCAATCAGCCTATGACAGAGTCATCTCTGTAATTTATCTAACCACAGAGACCACTCCTGCCTGGTCTGCACAATATGCTAGCCTCTAGTTCTCTCCCTGCTTGCGCTGATCTTCTCTGGCTCCTCAGGACAAACCTTTTCTGATGAAATTCCAGATTATCTTCAGCTGGTAAATTGTTGTACTTCTAATCTTCGTGGGTTTTACCAGTCAAGCACTATTTTTGAGGCTAAATTTAATAATTGCTCGTGAGGGTATGAGAGAGCTTTGAAAGTCATGTGTGCCTTCTCCACCATCTTGGCTCTGCCTCCCCGCTGATCATTGTTATAGAACAATAATATTTCATAATAGTTATATAACTTATTCATAACATTTAGTCATTCTCCAACTTATGGTTATCCACTCAAGTTTGATTTAATTGCCACTACAAAAAGGGCTTCTACAAGCATTTTTCCACATGTGTATGATCCCTTTTGTATGATATCTTTATGATATAGATTTATTGCAGACACTGCTAGATCAAAGAGTATGCTTACTTTGATAGTCCTATGGACATAGATCCAAATTGCTCTCTAGATGGTTGAATCAATTCACAACTGCACCAAAATTTTATTAATGTCTCAGTTTTCATACATCCCCTCCAACATTTATCATTATCTTTTCTAGCTAATCTGACAGTTATATATTGGTACTTCAGAGTTGTCTTCATTTGCATTTATCTAATCAGTAGTGATTTAGAGCATGTTTTCATATGACTAGAAATGGTTTTAATTTCTTCATCAGAAAATTGTCTGTTCATATTTTTGACTATTTATTGATTGGAGAATGATTTAATTTTTTATAAATTTGAGTCAGTTCTCTATATTTTTTATCATAACTTTATCATAACTCTTGAATGTAAAATAAATATCCAAATTTTTTGCTTCCTCTCTAATGTTGTCTGCATTGATTTTGTTTGGACAAAAACTTTTAAATTTCATATAATAAAAAATGTCCATTTTGCATTTCATATATTCTATTCATGTATTCATATTTTATATATCCATATTCATATATTATTACATAAATTCCTTCTTTTTCACAAATCTGGGAGACAAACTATCCCTTATTCTCCTAATTTGTTTATAGTATCAGAATTTATGTCTAAATTATGAATCCCTTTCAACTTTATCTTAGTACAAAGTGTTAGGTGTTGGTCAGTGACTTTAATTTTTTTCTTTTCTTTTTTTTTTAATTTTTATTTAATAATTACTTTATATTGACAGAATCCATGCCAGGGTAATTTTTTTACAACATTATCCCTTGCACTCGTTTCTGTTCCAATTTTTCCCCTTCCCCCCTTCACCCCCTCCCCAGATGGCAAGCAGTCCTATATATGTTAGATATGTTGCAGTATATCCTAGATACAATATATGTTTGCAGAACCGAACAGTTCTCTTGTTGCACAGGGAGAATTGGATTCAGAAGGTATAAATAACCCCGGAAGAAAAACAAAAATGTAGATAGTTCACATTCGTTTCCCAGTGTTCTTTCTTTGGGTGTAGCTGCTTCTGTCCATCATTTATCAATTGAAACTCAGTTAGGTCTCTTTGTCAAAGAAATCCACTTCCATCAAAATATGTCCTCATACAATATCATTGTCGAAGTGTATAATGATCTGGTTCTGCTCATTTCACTTAGCATCAATTCATGTAAGTCTCGCCAGTCCTCTCTGTATTCATCCTGCTGGAGTGACTTTAATTTCTAATTTTTCCATCATTTTTTGTCAAATACTAAGTTCTTATCCTAGAAGCTGAAGTCTTTGGGTTTATCAAACTAGATGACTATAATCATTGACTATTGAATCTTGGGGGCCTAACCTATTCCGCTGATCAACTACTCTATTTCTTAGCCTGTACAAAATGGTTTTGTTGACCATTGCTTTATAATATAATTTTAGGTCTAGTACATTTTCATTTACATCTTTTTTTCATTGATTCTTTTGAAATTATTGATCTTTTGCTCTTCCAGATGGACTTTTTTTTTTTTATATTTGTAAACTAATTCTTTGGCAGTTTGATTGATATGGTACTAAATAAGATTAAATAGAATTGTCATTTCTATTATATTAACTCAGCTTACTCATGAGCACTTGATAATTTTCTCATTGTTTAGATTTAACTTTATTTGTGTGGAAAGTGTTGTATAATTGTGTCTTATATATAATATAATCCCTGACTTTACCTTGGTGGGTAGACTCCAAATATTTTATATTATTGGTGGTTATTTTCAATAGAATTTCCTTGTGTATCTCTTGCTGATTGACTTTGTGGGTAACATATAGAGATGCTAATTATTTATGTGGATTTATTTTTTTATCCTGAAACTTTGCTAAGGTTGTTAATTGTTTCTTTTAGCTTTTTAGTTAATTCTTTAGGATTTTCTAAGTATACTATTATATCATTTTCAAAAAATGATAATTTTATTTCTTTATTACCTAGTCTAATTCCTTTAATTTATTTTTCTTCTCTTATTGTATTTTATCTAATACAATATTGAATAATAATGGTGATATTGAACATCTTATTTCATTCCTCATCTTATTGGGCATGCTTTTACTTTATTTCTATTACATATGATGTTTTAGATTTTAGATAGAAGCTACTAATCATTTAAAGGAAAACTCCATTAATGTTTTCTAATGTTTAATAGGAATTGATGTCTGTTAGTTTGGTTATTGATAGAGTAAATTGTGCTAATAATTTTTCTTATTTTGAACCAGCCCTGCATTCCTTTTAGAAATCCTATTTGGTCATAGAGTGTGTAATGATAATTATTCCTTTTTTGTAACTCCTCTGCAGCTAATTAATCAGCTTTGCCTTGATACTGTCTTCTTTCTGTGTTTTCATGACATTCTCTCCTGGTTTTTCTCATAACTGATGACCATATTCAGTCAGGTTTGATGGAGATGATTTGCAAAGAGTGATAATTTCACTTCCTCATTGCCTATTTTAATTCCTTTCATTGCTTTTTTTTTTTTTGTTTTCTATTGCTAAAATCAAAATTTCTAGTAAAATGTTGAGTGATAGTTATGATAATGGGCCTGCTTTTTTAACCTCTCATTTTCTTGGGAACATGTTCAGCTTCTCTCTATTAAAAATAATGTTTGCTATTGGTTTTAGAGAGATACTGCTTATTGTTTTAAAGAAAGCCCCTTTTATTCCTTTGCTATCTGGTGTTTTTAATAGGAATCAATGTTTTATTTTTATCAAAAGTTTTTCTTTATCTATTTGGATTTCATATGATTTCTGTTGGTTTTGTTATTTATATAGTTGATCATGGGAATAGTTTTCCTGATATTGAACCAGTTGTACATTCCTGGTATAAATTTCACTTCATCATAGTGTTATAAGTTGCTGTAATCACTTTGCTAATGCTCATCCCCCTCCCTTCTTTCCCTTGATTATAACAAATCTTTTGCATCTCTTCATGTGAACTAATTGTTCCATTATAATTCCCCTTTCCTCTTTTTCTAGTACAGACTTTCTTCCACTTCTTAATGTATTTTTTTGATGTCATTACATGAGTCCATTCACAACCTTACTCTTCGTACTTGTGATGTCCCTCTTTGTCTACCCCAGTGACAGATACTATTCCAAGAGTTACAGATATCATTTTCCCATCTAGTAAAGTAAACAATTTAACCTTTAAATCATACACACACACACACACACACACACACACACACACACACACACAAATGCAACTTCAGTACTTTTTTCTTGACATTGTAGTTGTGAAGTTTGCAACAATGGTCCTACAAGTTTTCCTTGTGGGATCTCTTTCAAGAAGTAATTCGATAGATCTTTTCAATGAGTATTTCCCTCTGTTTCTAAACTACTGGGGCAGTTTTCCTTAATGATCTCTTGTAGAATTCTATCCACACTCATTTTTTGGTCTGGTCTTCAGGTAGGCCAATGATTTTTAAATTGTTTTTTCTGGATCTATTTCCTAAGTGGGCTGTATTTTTTTTTAATAAGATCTTTTACATTTTCTTTTATTTTGTATTTTTTTTTTGGTTATTTGACTGATCCTTCATTTCTCACAGAATCATTGACTTTCATTTGCCCCTTTCTAGTTTTTAATGTATCATTTTTTTTCAATTAGCTTTTGTATCCCTTTATTTCATTTGGTTAATTCTACTTTTTAAAGAGTTGTTTTCTTCTGTCAACTTTTTCCTTCCTTTTCCAAATTATTGACTCTCACATGCATACCTCTCACTTAATTTTTTTTCTGTCTCTCTTAACTGCCTTTTAAAATCTTTTCTGAACATTGCCAAGAAGCCTCTTTGGACTTCAGTTAAATTTATATTACTCTTTGGTATTTCTTCATTGGACATTTTCTTCCTACTCTGAGGTGGTATTTTGGTCTGCTCTGTCAACAAAGCAGCTTTCTATGGTCAAGGTTCTTTTCTGTTTCTTGGTCATTTTCTGTCCTTTTCTATTGATATGTCCTCTTTTTTATTTTCATGATTGAGCTCTGCTTCTCAGGTAAAGGTGACCCTGTCACAAACTTCTTGTGCAGCTCTGAGCCTTAGTTTTAAGTACGGGGGCCCATTGTGTTTTTTCATGGGTAGCTTGGCTGCTCTTTCCAATAAAGCCTCATTTTTCAAAGTTTGCCTTCTGAGTTAGGACTGGAATGAAGCTGCCCCATAGACTGTTCAGAGGCTTGTTTTCATGTGCTAGAGCAGTTTCCTGGCTTTACTCTGTTATCTTGGTCCCACCCACAAACATTTCAGATAACTTTCAAGATCAAATATGAAATGCTATTTATTTATTTATTTATTTTGGGGCAGCTTCTAGTTCTTCATAATTTGTTCCCCCTCCAGCTTTTCCATTCTTGTTATACCTTTTTCACATTCATATAATCTGGGATTCACTTACACTAACTTTCTTGTTGCTTCTTGCTGAAGCAATATAGTCCTTTATCTCAAAGACTTCTGAAGTCCTTTTTGGTTCTTAGACTCTAAGATACTAAACTGTGTCATGATTCTGGGGTATGACCCATGACTGAATGATTTTGGCTGCCTTGCTTAACAATGATGTATAAAAATCAACAGTGTGTGGTCCCATTGACATATATTTGAGAGAGAGAGAGAGAGAGAGAGAGAGAGAGAGAGAGAGAGAGAGAGAGAGAAAGAGAGAGAGAGAGACAGATATCAAGGAAAATTTTCATGACTTAACAACGTGATTAAGAATTGTGTCTGATATACATATGCAACATACACACCAAACATTGAAATATCCCTAATTGCTTTATTTCTTTTTAGGCACACTATGCTAATGACATGAAATCTCCCTAATAGACTAGGTATTTTTATGTGACATTGAAATTTTGCCATTATACTGATACATTGTTGGTAGAATTGTGAACACATCCAGCCATTCTGGAGAGCAATTTGGAATTATGCTCAAAAAGTTGTCAAACTGCATACTCTTTGATCCAGCAGTGTTTCTACTGGGCTTATACTCCAAAGAGATACTAAAGAAGATAAAGGGACCTGTATGTGCCAAAATGTTTGTGGCAGCCCTGTTTGTAGTGGCTAGAAGCTGGAAAATGAATAGATGCAATTGGAGAATGGTTGAATAAATCTGGTATATGGATGTTATGGAATATTATTGTTCTGTAAAAAATGACCAGCAGGATGAATACAGAGAAGACTGGTGAGACTTACATGAACTGATGCTAAGTGAAATGAGCAGAATTAGGAGATCATTATATACCTCAACAATGATACTGTATGAGGATGTATTCTGATGGAAGTGGATTTCTTCGACAAAGAGATCTAACTCAGTTTCAATTGATCAATGATGGACAGAAGCAGCTACACCCAAAGAAAGAACACTGAGAAATGAATGTAAACTGCTTGCATTTTTGTTTTTCTTCCCAGGTTATTTATAGCTTCAGAATCCAATTCTCCCTGTGCAACAAGAGAACTGTTCGATTCTGCACACATATATTGTATCTAGGATATACTGTAACCTATTTAACATGTATAGGACTGCTTGTCATCTGGGGAAGGGGATGGAGGAAGGGAGGGGAAAAATCGGAACAGAAGTGAGTGCAAGGGATAATGTTGTAAAAAATTGCCCTAGCATGGGTTCTGTCAATAAAAAATTATTAAAAAAAAAAAAAGAAAGAAAAAAAAAAAGAAATTTTGCCATTAAAATTATTAAAAAAAAAAAAAGCTTTATATCTCTTCTTCTTAAATCAAAGAGGCAACATCCATTTTAATTTGCCCTGGGGAAGTTCTGCTGACTGACTTCCAACTCTGGCTAAGTGTGGCCAAGTTCCATGTTCTTCTGAGGCTCAGCAGCTCATAATTTACCTTTTGCATTTGATTTTGGCTGTCTTACAGCAAATATGCTTAAGCACCAGCTTGCAACCAGGACAGAGTAGCCTAAGACCCTCACAGTAGATTCCCTGATGTGAGGATGCTGCAGTACCCTGGCTCCCTACCCCAGTCTCATTGTGCTGTGATCTGCCTCAGTGTCCTCTCCCCCTGCCCAACTGAAATATACCTTTTCTGAAGTTCTTCCTAAGTATCTTCTTATGGAAATTTGTTGTACTCCAAACATTGGTGGTTTCTGTCACTCCAAAACCAGTTGAGAGTCTTAATCTGCTCTTAATCTAAGGAAAGCTCAGAGGAAATCACACAGATACTTGTCTGGTCTCCACCATCTTGGCTCTGCTCCTAACAGATAGCATGTTATTTGGATCATATCTTCTGAGTCCATTTTATTTCTCAGACTGATGGTATATAACAAGGTGTGTAAATACTAATTAGCATAATTATAGTTATTGTTTTTTTTTGTTTGTTTATAATCCATTCATTCATACAAAATGTGTTAGGAAAGCAATACACATATTTTATAAAGGAAAGTATTTCCTAAAGGAAATATTTGAAATGACACTTGTCAAGTAAGTTTATAATTTAGCCAGGGTAATGACTCTGATTTACTCTCTTAGCTATTGTGCTTGGGGGAGATAACCACAGCATATAAAATTCTTGATCTAGTATTTGTTTTGTGTCATCTTGGACAAAATTTTCATGTGATTATATATGACTCAAAAATAATTCATATTCTGTTGTTTAATCTTCATTGGGAGCCTAGAATATGATTAATTCATTTATCATTGTCAGGGAATAAGAAGCAAATAAACATCATCCACCTGTTGATCGGTTTTATATTTTGGTTTTTCTTTAGAACTTTTTAAAAAATGTTTCTCCTTTCTTTACATATTTAGAATTCTCTCAAGAATATATAAGTATAAAATTATTTTCTTCCTTCTACACATAAATGGAAAAAAAAATTAAATCCAGTGCTTTTCATATCATCCTGATTTATATCATATGCCATGAATGTGGTGATTAAATATAGAATTGGAAAGAAACTTAATCAATGTCCTTATTATATCAATGAGGAAAATGAGGCTCAGAGCAAAGACTTGCTCAGAGTGACACAGTAATTGTGACAAATCCAGGACCAGAATTCAAGTCTCCTGGTTTATTATTCTATCCATATAATAGTATGCATTTGGAAGTCTTGTAGATTTTCTAGAAAATTTGAATTTTATGAAACAAATTTAAAAGTCTAGCTTCATCAAGGATTTGCTAAAAGGAAAAGCCTTTGTCACTGTGTTACATTTAATGTCAATATTATGATCATTTCTCTCTCATTCTTCTTTCCTTCATGTATACACACATACATATATACATATGTATATACATAATACATATATACTCATACATGTATGTGCAAATATGTATTATGTATAGCCTACATTAAAGTTTGTCTGACATACAGAAATATTTTCATTTGATTTTTTTTCAAAAATGTTATCTTTTTAAATAAATCAAAATTGGTGCTAAGTAAGAAAAATGGAATAACTGATATTTTGGGTATATATTCTATGTCTAGAAATTCTGATTGTCATACATAATTAAAATTTTATTGTGCTTTTTGATTAATTAAAATCAAAAGAACTTATCCCTTAGTGATCACTAATCTGCTCATGAATCTCTATGCATTTAGAAAGGTTTGTCCTTGAACATTACATGAATTCAATTTCTCACTATTCAGTTAAGAAACATTTATTAAGCACCTACTATATATCACACACAGTACTAAAAGTTGGGTATATAAATGGTGTTGGGGGAAGTACAGATGCTGCCCTCAATAAATTTATAATCTAATGGGAAAAGACAACACAGAACAAAAATGAAAAAGGGAGGAAGAAAGGAAAGATATCCTATGCAGATAGAATACAAAATGAAATCAAAGTATTGGGGACACTGATACTAAATACTACATTTAGTAATTAATAGAACTAAGTAATTGAATTCCTTTGTTTATTTGGTAACTGAGTAGCATAGTAAAGAGATATTTGTTCTTGGAATCTAAGAGACATGAGCTCAAATCTTGCCTTTGAAACTACACATAAAGCTGGACATGTCATTAAACCTTTTTCACCATCAATATCTTCATCCTTAAAATGAGATAATAGCCCCTTTCCCAATGAATTATTAAAGGGATGAAATGAAAAATATATAATTAAAGATCTTTGCAAAACTTTAAATAGTATTTCAATATTAATGCTCATTTTTGCTACCTCTTACTGAATATTCTATCTATGTATTCATAGAAGTGACCATTTATATGTATTCCAAAAGTTTATCTTATTAAAATATTCTTTCTGGATAAACAGAAAAATGGGTTTAATTTTTGTGTCTAACATATATTGACTGTATAACATAGAAGAAGTAACTTTATCTCTTAATGTCCCAGTCAGCTCTGGAAAACTACAATATGAGCTATGAAGAAGGTTAATCTGTACACCGATAGACACTATATTGACATGAGGAACTCCACACATGAATGGAATTATATAACTTGTTCTAAAAATAAAATAAGTGTCTGCCCAAAAGAGTATAAAATATCATCTTAAAAAAAATTATAGTGGATAAATACATCTATTAAAAAAAAACGCACTATTTGGATAATTAAACTATTAATACCACTGGAAAAGTAGACATATGTAAAACAATGATTACACAAATGAATGGATTCATCATACAGTACAGATTTATCATATAGTGAAACTAGTCCAATCTAGTCCATTCTCCATTATATGACCTTGTAGTATTTAATGGTTACTTCATTTGTTAATTATCTGCTGCCTATGCTTCAGTAATTTCCCACTTCTTCCTCTTTCACCTTCTCCTACTTCCTCCATTAATTATAAGCTTTGAGAGAAAGGGTGTGGCCCCCACCTTGAAAATTCAAACCAAAGAATTCAAAGAACACAGAGGCCTGGAGGACTGCAAAGATAACAAGAAATGTTGGTTGGAGAATGAATACAAAACCTGATGGATGGGAATGAACCTCAATTCAGTCAATTTAAAATCATTATGGATAGAGAAATATTAAGAAAGCTATAGTTTGATGCAAAGTCTCTTCCACAGACAATATAGTCCTTCAAAAGACTTAGAGCATCAGTGAGATAAGACTTAAATTAGATGCATAGAATCTTTGGGATGGAAGAGATTTAAGTCCCTTAACATTAACATACACTACATTTACACACACACACACACACACACACACACACACACAGCACAAAATATTTCTACAATATTTTTTATATGTGCACATCACACCTGTGCTTAAAGGTACCACATGAGGAAAATGTCATTTTTTTTTTCTTAAGGCATCTATCCCATTTGGCTTTTACCTAGTAGTAAATATCAGGAAGTTGTTTTTGTTTTTGTTTTATTTACATTGAATCTAATTTTGTCTCTTTGAAATTTTTATCCATTGCTCCCAGTTCTTTCTTTTGGGTTCAAGCATAGCCAGTCAAATTTCAATTATAAAAATAAATAAGAAAATAACTAACATGTACATATTCTTTTCTTTTCCAATCTATGTACAGTTATTTCAACTAATAAACATGGTTTAAATCCTTCACCATATTCTTAATCTCCTCAGAATGTTAATTTTATTAATTTTGGTCCTAAAACGAGCCACCTTGAATTAAATGAAATATGTTGTGACCCTGAGAGAGTACAGCATCTGTACCAAGCTAAGGGAACATAACTCTGACCAATTATTTCTTAAAATTCTTTTGGCTATCACAAACTATTGTTTACTTATATTAAGCTTTCAGTCTATTAAGTTCTTCGAATAGTTTTCAAATGAACTTAATCATGTATTCCTTTTCTTTAACTTATAAAACTGTTTTTTTTTGAATCCAAATCTGTGATTTTACATTTATTTCTGTTGAATTTCATTTTATATTAGATTCAACCCACACCTTCAGTCTAGGAAGAATTGTTTTGGATTCTTGCTATATTTGTGGAATGTTATATATTCTTCCCACTTTTGCTAGTTTTTATTTTTTACAATTTGTAACAATTTAGGTATGGGTAGTAATGACCTTTCCATCTGTTTATGCTTCATCCTCTAACTATATGGTAGGCTGCTTGAAGGCAGAGACTCTGCATGTTTTTTGTTTTTTTTTTTTCTTTCTAGCCTTCAGAACAACACCTGGTCTTATTCATAGTGGGAACTCAATAAGTGCAGATTTAGTATCTGCCAGTAAGTAAAATGTGTCAGTGTATTTGCTTTGGAGCTTTGGCAGTACTTCCTGGAGAAATAAGAAATGAGATGGAAATCATTAATACATTTTGAAAACAACAGCTGTTAATGTTTATATACACTACAAACAGCATGAATAGGAACCTACACAGTAGTTATTTAAACTCAATTTCAATCTGTTAAACATTCATTAAGACTACAGTGCCCCTCAATATACATATAAAAGCTTAATAAAATACATTTTGGTTCAAATATTTTTATATATAAATAAAACAGTAAGTAAATAATGATAATGATAATGATAAATATATATATATACACACACACATAGATATACATATATATACACACATATATACATATATATACACACATATATGTATACATACATATATATATAATATAAAGAGAAGAAGGGAGTATTATTATTCTCATTTTACACATGAGGAATTGAGGCAGATGGAACATACATTCTTTTCTCAGTGTCACAGGTTGTGTTTTAATTCAGATTTTCCAGATTAAAGATCTCTAGCTATGTTATTCACTCACTATACTACCTCATTCCCTAGCTATCCAAGACTTTTCATATGTCAAGATTTAACCATGAGTTACAGAATTGCCTGTGGTATTTTTCACAAAACTCAGATAATCAAAACCTCACAGATTAAAATTACTAACAAAAATTAATTTGACTGCTCTTAAAAATAACTAATACAAGATTTTTTCTACTAAATTTTATGTGTTTCTTATACACAACTAATGATATATTTTTAATTCAGTGTGTAATTGTAGGAGAAATAGAACTTATTTGTGGCAAGAACTCTAGAAAAATTGGAAAATGATTAAAAATAACATTTTTTCCAGAAGTTGATACATCGAATTTAATCTTCATATTCTGTTTCTTGATTTGGTACTATGATTTCATCCATCTGGACATCCCTTATAGTGGTTCAATCATAATACATCCATTCTTTCTCCCTCTATTGGATTCTTGTCTTTCATTCAAAAATAAAATAAGAATGAGCATGATGATGATGATGATGATGATGATGACAATAATGTTCTACTTATCATTGACTTTCTTGATAATATATTTCATCTCTCCCTTCTTAATTATTAATTTCCCTGTACTCACAAGCTTAGAAGGGATGATCAATGAAAAATACATGGATAGGGCTTATAATAGAAATTAAAGAAAATAAAGCATTCAGCAGTTAGGAAAGTATAATTGAAAAACTTGACCACATTTTCAAGAGAGTGAAGGGAGCAAGGCACCATTTTCCATATAAAGAAATGGAGTCTGTGATGGTTTAAGTTGGGTTAAGGTTACACACTTAAGGACACAAGTAAGTGGCTAAAATAAAGTTAAATTCAGGTCTTTGCAATTCCAAGTACGAGTGGGACTTTTCATGTTATAAAAGCAAATAGAAAAGAAAAGAAATCGTGTAATGTTCTTCTTTTTTATAATATATGATAGTTCTCTGGGAGCAGGTTTCTTGGGGAGTTTTCTGGAGGCAGCCTTAGTTTCGGTTCAAAGTAATAATCACTACAAATACAGCCAGCTGATTTATTTGGATAAATCCAAACGTTTATTTCTTATCTCTTTCTTTGGGCCTGGTTAGCTTTCTTAGAGGCCTCTTTCTCTGTTTGGTTCCAAGAGCTCTTGCAGCTTGTGCTTTGCCTCTGCTTTCTTCAGCCTCCAGCCAGTACAAAAGTGGAAGATGTAATGAATCTGACTCCGCCTCCGAGAGTGGATTTCTGTTTCTCCCAGAGTGCTCTGTGTCTGGTCCTGAGAGCTTCTTGCTTATATGCTGTTAACTGAGTACATACCAATCATTATATCACTGGGAAACCATTATTTGTTGTAGGATTGAATCAATTCTAAACTAGATTTAAACATTGTCTCCTCAATTCCACTTAGTACCATGTTTCAAGTTCTGGCCCATAGCATCTCTTTGTAGGATCAGCTCAATCATACTGAACCATGCTAAATTAGAAAATTATTATCTCTATCAACTCTAATGAGTTAACACTTTGTAAGGATTCCAACAAAATGGCATTATAGAGGTAGAAGAATGAGATTATTCAGATAATTATCATTATTCAGAATTTAAGAGCTCCAGATCTTAACATTTCAATACTGTTAAGTGACAGTGTTGCCTCAAGTATGAACTCCTTAGTATAAACCTAATATAGAGAGAATATGAAGTTCATAAGACTTCAAGGAAGAAACTTAGAGTCAGTTTTCCTGGCTCTGAGATCATCTCTCAGCTCACTATATAATACTTCTTTTTTTTAGAAGTGTGGCTGAAGTAATTATTTAAGTATTGAAAATATTAAAGTAGAGAGGATTATAAAAGAGGATCCTAAAAGAGAGAATTGTAACCCAGGAGTTAAGTCATTGGTAAAAAATGCCTGGGATTTGGCACTTGATAGTAACATGAATTGGCAAAGAGCTGAAAATAAACTGATTGGATTTCAAAGAGAAAAGAAATTCCTGAGTGTCTGGAAGGCACAATCGAGAAAATGTATGCTGGGTACTCTTTATGAATCTGTGAGTTGGAAATATGATAGGATAAATAAAGTGTCCAGGTGGCTTCCTTAGGAGAAACACAAGTTTCATTTTTCATCATTAAGATAGTTATCATGATCATCATTATTAATAACAAAAAGCTAAAATGACCATTAATAATTATATCTATCACTTTACAATTTACAAATGTGTATATATTCAAATTTGATCCTAAAAGAAATTTGGGAAATGTAGGTGCTATCATGATGCTCTTTTAACAGATGAAAAAAACTGAAATAGAAATCAAGTGACTTTCTCCGTGTGGCTAACATGTTTTTAAGCTGGAATTATATCAAAGTCTTCCTAAACCTTAGTTTCCTAGTAACAATAAAAGAGTATAATGATTTTGTGAAGGAAAGGTCAGTTTGGTGTGTTTGTTGAATACATAAAGAAAAAAAAAAGGAAAAAAAAATCAGTGAATCAGTGAAAGGAAAAAAGATCTTCCAATGAGATAGATGAGGACATGTTTTCATTCCCAGTTTTCTGTTTTTGTTTTTTTTTTTTTTTTTTTGTTTGTTTGTTTGTTTGTTTATGAGGGAAGTAACTGTTAAATCCTAAAACATTATATAAAAGAATCAAAAAGTGTTTAAAAGTACCTACTATATGTCAGATACTCCATAGGTATTAAAGAGAAAACAATAAAAATAAAACTGCCCAAAAGGAGCATACATTCTCAGATAGATACAATAAATACATATAAAATACATACTGCATAAATCAGTAAGTTAATAAATACAAATATATGCAAAGAAGTTAAGTATAAGGCATTTTGGAAGAGATGGAAGAGTATTTCATGGAATCAGAAAAAGACTTCTTGCAAATCTGGTGTTGGAATTATATGAAAAAATTAAGGATAGGAAATTAGATTTGTCAGATTATTATTTTATTTCTGTTTTTTCAGTAAGAAAAAATAATAATAATCTTTATACTGGAAATAATGAAAGAAAAACGAGTATCAAGCAGTTGATGGATGCCCAAAGTAAAGGAAAGATATAATAAGAAAATACCAAAGTCAGCCCAATGAATTTAAGTCACATGAACCAGAACTGGGTGTCCACATCATGGAAGTGCTGATGGATGTGATTTTTAAGGCTCTGTCAATGATATTTAAAATATTTTGGAAATTAATAGAGGATAGTCTACAAGATCGGATACAGTAAATATTTAGAATTTTTTTTAAAGGAAACAATGGATTCTAAAAGCATTAGGGCAGGAAGTTTGACTTTAATTCCTGGAAAAAGTCGAGGAATGACTTCTTTAAAGGATAATTAGGAAACCTAGAAAAATTTAGAAAAAACATTTTAGAAATTTAGCAAAATTTCAAAACACTTTCACCAATAAACAGATAATTGTTTAAAATTTCTTTTTTTTTTTTGAAAATATTACTAACTTAATACATAAGGGAGATGCCACATATGTAATTTTATTGGATACTAGTAAAATTGTTAAAATATTCCATGCTATTTCTGTAGAAAAGAGGGGGAAACTGGGTATTCCAGAAAATAATATAAAAATAAGAATGTAAAACTGGTCAGAGGGTGGAGCCAAGAAGCAAAGAGCAGACACATCTCTATGTGACCTCCTCTAAGCTTTCCTCAAATAAACACCAGATTAAGTCTCTGAACTGTTTTTGAAGTGACAAAATCCATAAATATTTAGAGTATAACAAATTTCCATATCAATTTGGAAGAACTATAGAAAAGGTCTGTTTCAATCAGGCAGAGTGTTGAGTCCAGACCACAGAACAAGGATCCCAGGGTAAGGAGCCAGGGCAGGGAGGCAGAGTATTACAGTATCTATGCAATGGGGAATCTACTGTGAGACTCTTAGGCTACTCTGTCCTTTGTTACTAGCTAGTGCTTCAGCAGATATGCTCCGAGACACCCAAATTAAATACAAAAGACAAACTGTAATCCTTTAAACCCAAGAACCCCAGACAAACAAAATGTGGCCAGGCCCACCCAGAACCAGAAATCAGTCAACAACATTGGCCCCAGGCAAACTAAAGCAGCTGTTGCTCCTTTATTTTAAAAGAAGACCTCAACTCTTAAAAAATGAGCAAAAGAGCAACAAGAACTCTGACTATAGACAGCTTTTATGGAGAAAGAGAAAAATAGACCTTAAACGCTGAGGATACTAAAGGCAAGTCAGCTCCAGATGAAGTCCTAAAGAGTGAGATGAGATGGTCCCCATTTCACAAAGAAGAATTCATAAACTATCTTAAAAGAGAGTTAGAAGAATAACGAAGAAAGGAAATTAGATCTTTGCAAGAAGATAAGGAAAACAAAAAACAAATTATGTGAAGAAAACTACCTTAAAATGGATTGATGAAATGGAAAAAGAATGTAATTCCAACTTCTGGCCAAGATGGCATAGAGGAAGCACACATCTACTTAAGTTCCATGTTTTCTCTCAGAATTTATTTCATGACAAGCTTCAGAATTAATGCTTGACTGAAAAAAAAACAACACACAAATAATTACCAAGAGAAGATAGCCTTGAAATTTGCCAAAAAAGGTCTGTTCTTGCTCATTGATGGGGATGGATAGATCAGGCATAAACTGAAAACAGGAAGCAGCAGCACAGCAGACAAAATAATACAGGCAGCTCAGAGCTGAGCAGACTGGAGGAAGGTGGGGTATGCTCTCAGCCATTTCTGTGAAGAAAGCTTTAACACAGTATTGGCTACTTTGCCCTGGCAGCAAGCCAGTAGACAAGCAGAAAAGCTAAATACACAGGGGATGAAAACCATAATCCCAAAAATCTAAGGACTCTTGGGACCTGGCCACACTCAAACACAGTGTCTCAGGATGCTCTCAGACTCTCAGAATGCAAACACATCACAGCCATTGCTATCCTGCTAGTGCCTTGCTGCTGCCCCTGTAGTCTGTAGAGGCAACTCAGTAATACCATCTACCCCCATCCCCGACCAAAAAAAAAAAAAAAAAAAAAAAAAAAAAAAAGGCAGACCATTTGTTTTTCTTGTTAGTTTGCTTTCTTTGACTCTTCTTTGACAAAATGAGCAAAAAATTAAAGTACACTCTAACTATTGATAGCTTCCATATGGTTAGAGTGCAGACTTAAAACCCTGAGGAGACTAAAAACATTGTCTCCAGATGAATCCCCAAAAGGGGATATGATCTGGTCCTCAATACATAAGACTCTCAAAGAAGAAATTAAAAAGGCTCTCAAAAGAGAGCAAGAAGAAAAATGGGAAAAGGAAAGGGAAGCTTGGCAAAAGAGTCTGGATAAGTCATCCCACTCATTTAAAGATAGAGTGAATAAAGAAATCAAATCCCTGAAAAACAGATTTAGTGAGTTGGAAAAAGAAAATAGCTCTCTAAAAATAAAATAGGCAAAATGGAAAAAAAAATTCCTTAGAACAAAACAACTTACTTAAAAAATCAATTGGACAATTAGCAAAAGATATAAAACAGTGAATGAAGAAAATACTTCATTGAAAATCAGAATTGAACAAATGGAATTGAATGACTCGAGGAGACAACAAGAATCAGTCAAGCAAAACCAATAAAATGAAACAATGAAAAAAAATGTCAAGTACCTTCTTGGGAAAACAACAGACTTGAAAAATAGATCTAGGAGAGACAATCTGAGAATTATTGGACTCCCAGAAAAATATGATGAAAAAAAAAGAGCTGTGACACTATTTTCCAGGAAATTATCAAAAAGAACTGCCCAGAAGTTATAGAAACAGAGGGTAAAATAGAAAGTGAAAGAATTCATCAATCACCTACAGAAAGGGACCCTAAAATCAAAACACCAAGAAATATAGTGGCCAAATTCCAGAACTATCAGACTAATGAAAAATACTGCAAGCTGCTAGAAAAAATCAATTCAAATATAGAGGAGCCACAATAAGGCTTATCCAGGTTCTAGCAGTGATGACATTAAAGGATGGAAGGGCCTGGAATATGATATTCTGAAAGGCTAAGGAACTTGGTATGCAACCAAAAATAACTTACCCAGCCAAAATGAGCATCTTTTTTTCCAGGGAAGAAGATGGACATTCAAAGAAATAGGTGAATTTTACCTATTTTTGATGAAAAAAACAGAACTAAACAAAAACATTTGATCTACAAATATAGAACTCAAGAGAAACCTAAAAAGGTAAAAAGAAATCTTGGGAACTATATTTATGCTATAAATATATATAAAGGATACATGTATACGTTGTGCTAGAAACTAGAGGTAGAAAGGAAATTGTATCCGGAAAAGGGTAAAATGTGTGTACTACATCTCATGAGGAGGCAAAGGAAACCTATTATATCTGAGAGAAAGAATGGAGGGGAATGAACATAGTGTGTATCTTACTGCCATCAGAATTGGCTTAATGAGAAAAATTTAAGATATATTCGATTTATGATAAAACTTCTCCCACCTCATTAAAAAGCGGGAGGTGAAAAGTGAAAAGGGAAGGAATAAGCTAAGCGAAGATAAACAGAAATGGTGAGGAAAAGGAATAAGATAGCAGGAGTAACTATAAAGTGGGGGGAGGGATACTAAAAAGGGAGAGCTGTGAGAAGCAAGTGATGCTTACAAATTTAATACTGGGGAGGGGGATAAGGGGAAAGCAAAGGAGAAAATTATAAGCAGGGGTTAACAAGATGGCAAGTAATACAGAATTGGTAATTTTAAGCATAAATGTGAATGGGGTAAACTCCTCCATAAAGAGGAAGTGGTTAGCAAAATGGATTAAAAGCCAGAATCCTACAATATGTTGTTTACAGGAAACACACCTAAAGCAGGGAGAGACATACAGAGTCAAGGTAAAAGGTTGGAGCAGAATATACTATGCTTTGGGTGAAGTAAAAAAAGCAGGGGTAGCCATCCTGATCTCAGATCAAGCTGTGATGATCGCGTATTTAAAATCAGCTGGAGTCAGGAATTCAGGTTAAAGGGAAAATCTTCAATCTTTATTCTCAGTAGAGGTGAAGAAGGATTGTGATAGCAATATGGGCAGATGCAACAGGAAGCCAGCTAGCAGAGGTGAAGGAGGATGGCAGGTGAAAAGGGGATTGGAGGTGAAGGGCGGTTGCAATAGCAATGTGAGCAGCCATGACAAGACACCAACCAGCAGTCTCTCTTTCTGCTTCCCTTTTCCCTCCCCTCCCTCCATCCACCAAAATCATCATTTCCTATACAACACATCAGGACTTGCACAAAGAGTGGGTGGGGGCCATTCTTTCTCTAAGCATATATATTAATAGAGTATGGTCCAATTACTATTTAGCCTCACGTGCTTGGGACCTCAGTGTCTCAACTCGAGCTTCAGCCCACTCCATCTCCTGCTTTCTTTTGTTTTAGAACACAGTTGGTCATGCCATCCCTGACTCCTCAGGGAAGTCAGGGACACCAAGGGGAGGTTCACCCTCCCTGACTTCTCAGGAAAGGAGGTGAAAGCACCAAAAAAGATGTGATCATACCCTCCCTGACATCTCAGGAAGGGAGATGAAAAGCACCAAAGGGAAGTAAGGATTGCTAGCGCATTTCTGGGCTCAAGGGTCTTATTATACAGAAACCCATCAGCATGGGAGATATTACACAAGCACATAGCAATAACACAGAGGCTATTAGTGATGACCCTCCCCACAGTCAGTGCAGGCTTGATGTGGTATAACAAACATGAATTGTACATGCAAGGAACAGTATAACAAACAATATAAATCAACATAGTGTTGTAAAAGATTGCAAGAAGTCCTAGAAGGAGAGTATGCAAACAGCAGTCACACATATGCCTTCTTCAGCAGCCAAAAGACAGTCCAAAGCCAATCTATTGTCCATTGCTTCACATGTCAGGGAATCCAAGAATGACCCCAAGTTTTTGAAGTCCTGTAAAAGTCTTTTTATATGTTAGGGAATCCAATGATTCAAGCAGATTTTGAAGTCCTGTAACAGTCTTATCATTTCTCAGAAAATCCAATGATAAGGCTTTCAAGTCTTATAAGTCAAGCAAAAGCAAAAATTGATCTAATTAAAAGAGATAAAGAAGGGCACTATATCTTGCTAAAGGGTAGCATAGGTAATGAAGTAATATCAATATTAAACATATATGCATCAAGTGGTGTAGCATTTAAATTCTTAAAAAAAGAAATTAAGAGAGCTGCAATAAGAAATAGACAGGAAAACTATAATAGTGGCAGATCTCAAAATTACACTCTCAGAATTAGATAAATCATACCACAAAATAAATAAGAAAGAAGTCAAAGAGGTAAACATAATACTAGAAAAGTTAGATATGATAGAGGTTTGAAAAAAAACTAAATTCAGAAAGAAAGGATTACACTTTTTTCTCAGCAGTTCATGGAACCTATACAAAAATTGACCATATGTTAGGACAAAAAAATCTCAAAATGAAATGCAGTAAAGCAGAAATAGTAAATGCATCCTTTTCAGACCACTATGCAATGAAAATTATATCCAATAAAAAGCCAGGGGAAAGCAGACCAAAAAATAATTGGAAACTAAATAATCTAACACTAAAGAATGATTGCATGAAACAGCATATCATAGACATAATTAATAACTTCACCTAAGAAAATGACAATAATGTGACATCATATCAAAATGTGTGGGATGCAGCCAAAGTTGCAATAAAGGGGAATTTCATATCTCTAGAAGCCTATTTGCATAAAGTAGAGAAAGAGAAGGTTAATGAATTGGGCTTGCAACTAAAAATGCTAGAAAATGAACACATTAAAAACCCCCAGTCAAACACCACACTTAAAATTCTAAAAATAAAAGGAGAGATCAATAAAATTGAAAATAAAAAAGGTATTGAATTAATTGAATTAATTAATTGAAACAATGACTTGGTTCTATGAAAAAAACAACAAAATAGACAAACCCTTAGTAAATCTGATTTAAAAAAGGAAAGATGAAAATTAAATTGTTAGTCTTAAAAATGAAAAGGGAGAACAGGCCACTAATGAAGAGGAAATTAGAATAATAAAAAGGGGTTACTTTGCCCAACTCTATGCCAATAATTTCAAAAACTTAAATAAAATAGAAGAATAACTTAAAAAATATAGCTTTTCCAGATTAACAGAGAAGAAGTAAATAGTCTAAACAGTCTAGAAAAAGAAATTTTAGAATCATTTTAGAATTTTTTTTTTAGAAAAATAATTGCAATAAGCTATTAACCAACTCCCTAAGAAAAAATCTCTAGGACCAGATGGATTTACATGTGAGTTCTACCAAACACTTAAAGAAAACTTACTCCAATGCTATATAAACTATTAGAAAAAATAGGGATTGAAGAGTCCTACCAAATTTGTTTTATGACACAGACATGGTACTGACACCTAAACCAGGTAGATTGAAAACAGAGAAAGAAACCTATAGACCAATCTCCCTAATGAATATTGATGCTAAAAATCTTAAATAAAATATTAGCAAAAAATTACAGAAAATCATCCCCAGGTTAATACATTATGATCAAGTAGGATTTATACCAGGAATGCAGGGCTGGTTCAATATTAGGAAAACTATTAGCATAATTGACTATATCAATAACCAACCAAACAAAAACCATATGATCATCTCAATAGATGCAGAAAAAGCATTTGATAAAATCCAACATCGATTCCTAATAAAAATACTTCAGAGCATAGGAATAAATGGACTTTTCTTTAAAATAGTCAGGAGCATATATTTTAAACCGTCAGTAAGCATCATATGTAATGGGGGAAAACTGGAATCTTTCCCAGTAAGATCAGGAGTAAAACAAGGTTGCCCACTATCACCATTATTATTCAATATTGTATTAGAAACACTAGCCACGGCAATAAGAGTCGAGAAAGAGGTTAAAGGAATTAGAGTAGGCAATGAGGAAACCAAACTATCACTCTTTGCAGATGATATGATGGTATACTTATATGAGCAAAATTGTAAAACACTTTCCACACAAATAAAGTCAGATTTAAATAATTGGAAAAAAATTAAATGCTCTTGGATTAGCCAAATGAATATAATAAAAATGACAATACTCCCTAAATCAATCTATTTATTTAGCTCCATATCAATCAGGCTCCCAATAAATTATTTTAATGACCTAGAAAAAATTACAACAAAATTCATATGGAAGAATAAAAGGTCAAGAATTTCAAGGAATTAATGAAAAAAAATATCAAATGAAGGTGGCCTAGCTGTACCTAATCTAAAACTATATCATAAAGAACCAGTCACCAAAACCATTTGGTATTGGCTAAAAAACAGATTAGTTGATCAGTTTGATAGGTTAGGTTCACAAGACAACATAGTCAATAACTATAGCAATCTAGTGTTTGACAAACCCAAAGATCCCAACTTGGTGGATAAGAATTCATTATTTGACAAAAACTGCTGGGAAAACTGGAAATTAGTATGGCAGAAATTAGGCATGGACCCACATTCAACAACATATACCAAGATAAGATTAAAATGCGTCCATGATTTAGGCATAAAGAATGAGATCACAAATAAATTAGAGAAACATAGGATAGTTTACCTCTCAGACTTGTGGAAGAGGAAGGAATTTGTGTACAAAGAAGAACTAGAGATCATTATTGATCGCAAAATAGAAAATTTTGATTACATCAAATTAAAAAACCTTTGTACAAACAAAACTAATGGAACCAAGCTTAGAAGAGAAAGAACAAACTGGGAAAACATTTTTACAGTTAAAAATTCTGATAAAGGCCTTGTTTCCAAAATATATAGAGTATTGACTCTAATTTATAAGAAATCAAGCTATTCTCCAATTGATAAACGGTCAAAGGATATGAATAACAATTTTCAGATGATGAAATTTAAATTATTTCCACTCATATGAAAGACTGTTCCAAATCACTATTGATCAGAGAAATGCAAATTAAGACAACTCTGAGATACCACTACACACCTATCAGATTGGCTAAGATGGCAGGAAAAAAAATAATGATGAATGTTGGAGGGGATGCGGGAAAACTGGGACACTGATGCCTTGTTGGTGGAATTGTGAATTAATCCAACCATTCTGGAGAGCCATCTGTAATTATGCCCCAAAAGTAATCAAACTGTGCATATCCTTTGATCCAGCAGTGTTACTACTGGGCTTATACCCCAAAGAGATACTAAAGAAGGGAAAGGCATCTGTATGTGCCAAAATGTTTGTGGCAGTCCTTTTTATAGTTCCTAAAAACTGGAAAATGAATGAATGCCCATCAATCGGAGAATGGTTGGGTAAATTGTGGTACATTAATGTTATTGAATATTATTGTTCTGTAAGAAATAACTAGCAGGATGAAAACAGAGAGACTTGGAGAGACTTACAGGAGCCAATGCAAAGTGAAATGAGCAGAATCAGGAGATCATTATATACTTCGTCAATGATACCTTATGAAGATGTTTTCTGATGGAAGTGGATATCTTTGACAAATAGAAGACCTAACTCATTTCTAATTGATCATTGATGGATAGATGCAACCACACCCAGAGAAGGAACACTGGGAAATGAGTGTAAACTGTTTGTATTTTTTGTTTCTTCCCAGGTTATGTTTATCTTCTGGATCCAATTCTCCCTGTGCACCAAGAGGACTGCTCAGTTCTGCACACATATATTGTAACTGGGATATACTGTAACATATTTAACTTGGATAAGATTGCTTGTCATCTAAGGGAGGAGATGGAAGGAGGGAAGGGAAAAGTTGGAACAGAAGGGAGTGCAAGGGATAATGTTGTAAAAAATTTCCCAGGCATATGTTCTGTCAATAAAAAGTTATTTTAAAATGTAATTCCTTAAAAATTAGATATAAAAAAGAAACTAATTCATTGAAAAACAGAATTTGTGAAATGGAAAACAATGCAATGAACAAAACATCTACATTGGCCAAATGCAAAAGGAGGTAAAAAACAAAAACAAAAACAAAAACAAACTGAAGAAAAAATTCACCAAAAATTAGAAATAATCAAAGGGAAGTGAATGACTGAATGGGATTTCAAGAATCAGTTAAAGAAAACCAAAAAAATGAAAAAAAAACTTATTGAAAAAGCAACTGACCTAGAAAATAGATCTAGCAGAGATAATAAGAATTATTGTACTTGCTGAAAACCATGATGAAAAAAAGAGCCTAGATATCATTTTATGGAAACCATGAAAGAAAACTTCCCTAATGCCATACAACCATAGGGTAAAATAGCCTTTGCAAGCATTCACCGATCACCTCTTGAAGGAGACCCCAAATGAAAATTCCACAGAACATTATAAATAAGTATTAGAATTATCAGATCAAGGAGAAAATATTACAAGCAGCTAGAAAGAAACAATTCAAATATCAAGGTGTCACTATCAGGATTACCCAAAACCTAGCAGCTTTCACTTTAAAAGATTAAAAGACATGGAATCTGATATTCTGGAAAGGCAAAGGAACTTGGATTATAAGCAAGATTCAACTATCCAGTAAAAATGAACATAATCTATCAGGGGAAAAGATAGAATTTCAATGAAACAGGTGAATTCTGTCTATTTCTGATGAAAAGACCAGAGCTAAATAGAAAATTTGATCTTCAAAAACAGGATCAAGAGAAGCATAAAAAAGTTTTTTTTTAAACTTTTAAAAGTTATATCCCTATATGGGAAGATATGTTTATTTATTTATTTTAATATTTTATTTTATTTTATAATAACTTTATATTGACAGAATCCATGCCAGGGTAATTTTTTTTTACAACATTATCTCTTGCACTTGCTTCTGTTGGGAAGATATGTTTATGCTGATGATTAAGAGTTTATGTTTAACTCTTGAGATCTGTGTCTCTATTATGGGTATATTTAGAGGGTGCAGGTATAATTCCAGACATATATCAACATGATCCTTTTCACTTTGGTATTGTATTTTCCACCTAACTCCTAGAGACCTCCTTTAAGAACCATGGTATATAGAAAATTAAGGAGTTATATTAAATCTAGCTACTTTCTGGAGATGTGGCCTAACTAGATTTAGTAGAACACCTTAAATGCCACCATCTACAATTACTCAGTTCATTGCCTAGGATCTTTTTATGCTAGCTTTTTTTGAGAGAATAAAGAGTTAATGCAATAGCCTTGCAAAATTTTTACTTTCCAGAAAATCATCAGGCTTTCTTCATGCTACAGAGGTTGCAGGTAGTAAAATAAGCCACCATTTTCTTTTAAAACTTGCTCAACATAAATCAGAACTTCACGTTTGTGCTTTTAAGTTATATTTTTCTTCCTTTAGGAATAAAGCAATGTTCAAATCACCTTCAAAATTGCCAGCCAAAGAAGAAATTTCTAGAAATCCCTATTCTCATCTTTTTCAAATTGTTATATTTGGATAGAGTGCCACTGGCTATTAAATAATTCAATTTTATTAATTCTTATCTGAGATTAGCTTCTAAAATGTATCCTTTAAAACTTTCATAGTGTATAGATTAAACATATGAACAACTTTTTTTTTTAATGTATGCCTAATCTAATACTATGTTATGACTTTCAGCTCAACAAGAATTTCCAATTATACTGCAAAGAATTAACTAGCAATCATTATATTACACCCCTTTTAGGCCATATATTTTATATATTATTCTAAAATTATGATACAAAATCAAATGAATCTAACTTCTTGCTGATGTGCCCCATACTAGAATTGTTAACTGTTTCTATTTTCATATACATTTCCTTATTTACAACACAGGGCTTGAAATAATGCATCATTTTCAACATGTCAAAAAGCAGAGATTGAACCTTTTGTTTCAGAGCCACAGAACTGTGAAGAAAATTTCACACTTTATAGGAAATAGGTGGAAGAGGAGAATCTATTTGCTTTGCTGAAAGATACAATATGTCTAACTCTCCTGACAAACAGACATAAAGCTATGTAATAATCATTTATATTTCTATGGTGCTTTGTAGTAACAAAACACTTAAATGTATGAACTGCAAGGAAGGAAGAAGAGAGAGGCCAATTTGAAGGAGAAGGGAAGGAAGGAAGGGACAAAGGAAGGAAGAATCAAATAATGGCAGGAAAGAAGGAAGAAAAGGAGGAAGAAATAAAGGAAAGAAGTATTTCTATTAAGCACTCACCATGTCAAAGGAACTATGCTAAACATTAGCAGTTCAAATATAACCTTCTTACTTCTACCTTCAAGGTGTTTACATAATAATGGAGAAATGAAGTATATTTGTGGATGTGATAGCCATGTAAAGGAATTTTGGCTTAAATAGTCGTTTGATAATGAATTAATCTGTACTTTGGTTGATTGACATGATATGCTCAAAATCAGATACAGAGAGAGAATGAAGGATATGGATATGTTAGAAAGGCAAATGGCAAAATGGCTGTGAATCCAATGGCCCTTTCTAATGTTCATTCCCCCTTTTTTTGCAGCCTTTGCTACTGATGTTTAATCTTTCTTCCTTGTTACTTCCTTATTTCTTTTTTTTTAAATAACTTTTTATTGACAGAACCCATGGCAGAGTAATTTTTTTTACATCATCCCTTGCACTAACTTCTGTTCCGATTTTTCCCCTCTCTCCCTCCACCCCCTCCCCCAGATGGCAAGCAGTCCTATACATGTTAAATATGTCACAGTATATCTTAGATACAGAAGGTAGAAATAACCCGGGAAGAAAAACAAAAATGGAAACAGTATACATTCATTTCTTAGTGTTCTTTCTTTGGGTGTAGCTGCTTCTGTCCATCATTGATCAATTAAAACTGAGTTAGATCTCTTTGTCAAAGAAATCCACTTTCATCAGAATACATCCTAAAACAGTATCGTTGTTGAAGTATATAATGATCTCCTGATTCTGCTCATTTCACTTAACATCAGTTCATGAAAGTCTCTCCATGCCTTTCTGTACTCATCCTGCTGGTCATTTCTTACAGAACAATAATATTCCATAACATTCATATACCATAATTTACCCAACCATTCTCCAATTGATGGCCATCCATTCATTTTCCAGCTTCTAGCCACTACAAACAGGGTTGCCACAAACATTTTGGCACATACAGGTCCCTTTTCCATCTTTAGTATCTCTTTGGGGTATAGGCCCAGTAGTAACACTGCTGGATCAAAGAGTATGCACCGTTTGATAACTTTGGGGGCATAATTCCAGATGGCTCTCCAGAATAGTTGGATTCATTCACAACTCCACCAACAATGCATCAGTGTCCCAGTTTTCCTGCAATCCCTCCAACATTCATCATTATTTTTTCCTGTCATCTTAGCCAATCTGACAGGTATGTAGTGGTATCTCAGAGTTGTCTTAATTTGCATTTCTCTGATCAATAGTGATTTGGAACACTTTCATATGAGTGGAAATAGTTTCAATTTCATCATCTGAAAATTGTCTGTTCATATCCTTTGACCATTTATCAATTGGAGAATGGCTTGATTTCTTATAAATTAGAGTCAATTCTCTATATATTTTGGAAATGAGGCCTTCATCAGAACCTTTAATTGTGACAGAACACTTTTTTGCTTTCCCACTTTGTTGCTTTCCTTCTAATCTTGTTTGTATTAGTTCTGTTTGTACAAAGGCTTATTAATTTGATGTAATCAAAATTTTCTATTTTGTGATCAATAATGGTCTCTAGTTCATCTGTGGTCAAAAATTTCTTCCTCTTCCACAAGTCTGAGAGATAAACTATCCTATATTCCTCTAATTTATTTATAATCTTGTTCTTTATGTCTAAATCATGGACTCATTTTGATCTTATCTTGGTATACAGTATTGAGTATGGGTCCATGCATAATTTCTGTCAGACTAATTTCCAGTTATCCCAGCAATTTTTGTCAGATAATGACTTTTTATCCCAAAAGTTAGAATCTTTGGATTTGTCAAATACTAGATTGTTATTGTTGACTATTTTGTCTTGTGAACCTAACCTATTCCCTTTCTTATTTCTTTTACTGGATTCTCATTCAGATCATATCTGCTAATAAAAGGTACCCATTAGGATGCTGTGCTGATTCCTCTTTTCTTGTTCCCCTATATTATTTTACTGAAGATCTCATCAATTCCCATAGGTTTATTTGCCATCTCTAAGCTGATGATTCTCAATCTGTCTTTCTTGTATTAAACTATCTGTTGACCTCAAATTTCATATCCTTATCTGCCTTTCAGACACCATGAACTAGTTGCACAATAAATATCTTAAACTCAAAATATTCAAAATTGAACTAATTATTTTTCCTCCTATACCCTGCCACCTACTATCTTCCTTTTTTCCCAAAAAGTTGAAAAGTTTCTCTCAGTTCCTACTATCCTGCCACCTACATGCTTCCTTTTTTCTCAAAAAGTTGAAAACTTTTCTCTTAGTTCCTACTATCCTGCCACTCACTATTCTTCTTTTCTCCCCCAAAAGGTGAAAACTTTCTCTCAGTTCCTAAGGCTTATAACCTAGAAAATTTCCTGCATGTCTCACTCTCTCATCACTCCCCCCTCCAAAGTATTCACATAGGTCACCAGTTTCACTTTTATAACATCTTAATCCACTAAATTCTCTACTCTGATGATGCTAAACCTGTACTATGAGTACTAATTAACACATGCCTTTATGATTATAACAATTAGCTGCTTGCTCAAGTTTCTATTATAATGACTAGCTGCCTGCCCAAGTTTCCTCCACTCATCCATTATTCAATCACGAAAGGAATTATTCCAAAATGGATGTCTGATTTTCTCTGTTTCTGTTTCTCTCTCTCTCTGTCGTTGCCTCTCTCTGCCTCTCTGTCTCTGTCTGTCTGTCTTCCTCCTTCTCCTTCTCCCTCTCTTTTTCTAACTCTGTGTATCTATCTCCTATTTCTGTCTCTCTGTCTCTCTCTCTAACACACACACACCCTATCTAATAAAATCCAGTTGTTTCCTATTGTCTCAAGAAACTTACAAAATTCTATTTTTCATTTCAAACCCTTCATATCATATCCTCCCCCCTCCCAGCCTTCTTACACCTTAATCTCTAACGTGTATTTTTTAATGTAATGAAATTGACCTCCTATAAGTTCTACAAACAAGAGAGTCCATCTTTCTTAGACTTGGAAATTCTTACACTGTCCCCCATGTCTGCAATGGTCTTTCTTTTCACATCTACTTATTTATCTCTCTAATTTCCTTTAAATTCATTAAATTCTCACTTTCTACAGTAAATTTTCCCTAACTCCTCTTAATTGCAGTACTTTTCCTCTTAAAATTACTTTCCACTTATCCTATATGTCACTTGCTTTGTATGTTTTCCAATGTGCTTTCTCTCCCCTTAGATTATCATTTCCTTGAGGTAGGTTGTTACTAGGTTTTATTTTTCTTTACATAGACCTGTTCCTGACATATAGTAGATTTTTGATACATATTGATTAAGGGGAAGATGGTGGAGAAGGTCAGAAAATCCCAAGCTCTTCAGTCTCTTCACAAACAAAACAATATTATATTTCAAGGACAATATACACCAGTAAAAAACAAATAAGACTTAGAGCAGAATATGAGTCCTCCTTAGAAAATCAGAGAAGCTCCTAAGAAAGACATCAGGATAAAGAATTAACCAATGTAAAGTATAAAAACCTCCAGACTGACTCCACAGAGTTGGATTTGAAAGTAGTCTCAGCCCAAACCATAGGAACTTTCACTGCCCAGAAAGTATTATAAGTTTAGGATCTGAGTCTGAGAAGGATGAGGGAACATTTGCTGATAAGAAATGGCAGACTCAGCTATGCTTCTGTAATGTGGCCCTGGATGAGAAGGAAACAGTACACCTTGTAAGTACAAAAATAGTTGATCATGGTAGCTGCTGGGTGTGGGCAATTATAGGATAGAGAAGGTCTTGGTTTTGGGAGCCAAGTTAGAACTGAAGGAAGAAGCAAGAGGCACCATTCTCCCCACTCCAGGATTAGAAGTGATTAAGCTATTAAATTTTTATTTTAAAAAGATAATGAGCTGGCAAAGGTGAAAGTTCCCAACCATAGAAAGTTACTATGGGAATAGGAAAGATTAGGATTCATCTTCAGAGGAAGATATTGAGGTAACAAAAAAGGGTACTTTATCTCAAAAAACATTAAATGATCCCCTGCCCAGGAAGAATTAATAGAAAAACTCAAAAAAAAATCTTTAAAAAAACAAATGAAATTTAGGAAAAACTGAAGGGAAAAAAAAAAAATAATCCAAGAAAAAACCAGATGACTATGGAAAGAAATTCAAGCAAGCAGATCTAAAGTTTTCAAGAAGAAAACAACTCTTTGAAAATAGAAGTTAGGCAAGGGGAAGGAAGTAAATTTATAAGACCAAAATATAACAAAACAAAATATAAAAAATAAAAACAGAAGAAAATGTGAAACATCTTTTAAGGGGAAAAAAGAGATCTGGGCTTGATATCAAAGAAAGAAAACAGGATAATTGGACTATCTGAAAGCTATGACCAAAAAACAAGGACCTTGACATAATTTGTAAAGGAAAAGAAGCACGGAGACTGAGTGCAGATTAAAGCATACAATTTTTACTTTTTTGTTGCTTTTTTTTTCAAGTTTCTCCCCCTTTTGTTTTGAGTTTTCTTTCACAACATGACTAATAAGGAAATATGTTTAACATGATGTCACATGTATAAAGTATATTATAAAGTACATTATATTGCTTGGAACCTTGGAGATGGGAAAGGGAAGACAGGAGGTGATAATAAATTTTGAAGTCAAAATCTGAGAAAAAGGAATATTGAAAACCACCTTTACATTTACTAACTATTAAATGGGAAAAGAAAAACAAATAGTTATTTTTCCTCTTTTCTGAATGTCTTTGAGAAATTGAGTTAGTAGTATTATTATTAGATCAAAGGCTATACACAGTTTCACAACCCTTTCAGCATAGTTGCAAATTGTTCTCCAGAATGGCTGAGTTAGTTCACAACACCAAAAGTGTCTCGTGTCTCAGTTTTCCAACATCCCCTCCAATATCTAAAATTTGTCTTTTTTTGTCATATTAGCCACTCTGATATGTGTGACTTGATACCCAGGATTGTTTTCATTGGCTTTTCTCTGATTAATTGTAATTAAAAGCAATCAAAACAAATTATTTTTACTGTTGTTATTAATTATCCTATCATCATCATCATCATGGCTGTCTTTTAGTCTATATATCTTCAGCTGTCTCCTTTATTTCTAAATTTATATTTAAGATAATGTACAATGTTAAGTGATGTTCATGATTTTAAAACATTGCAAAACTCTAAAATGGCTTTTGCATCACAAGATTAAATTTTATTGAATAGAATTTTAGGGTTAAGTGCATTCTACTATATTTTAATTATCTGAAAGCTTAATGATCTTTTGATGTTATGTAATAATGAAAAAGATTAGGTAGAGCATTTATTTTTTTTTTTACCTTTAAATACATTCATATACATATATATAATCTTAGGTGAGAAAAATAACTCATTTTCTTATGTCAACTTGGTAATCCCTACAAAAGTTGTATTTTTGCCCAGACAACTATTATCTTCCTAGTTACTTGGGTTTAAAAAGATCTTAGAATACCTATTCTCTCCCTCAAAACCTATTTTCATGTTGTGAATGAAGGCTGATTCAATATCCATGATATATTGCATTTATTCTTTCCTTTCCAGTCAAATGACAGTCAACTTAAACTGTAGCCTCATAATGTCTGTACTATAATATTGCAAAAGAATCTCATGCCTATAATGTGTCCTCTACTCTGATGTAAAAAAAGTCCTGAAAGCAGAATAATATATTTTCATATTTATTGTGTTTATAATAATTCAATTTAGCAAAATATTAAATTAATCAAAGCACTCTGTTACATAATGAATAAACATTTTCTTTATATTTTTATTGTTCTTTATCATAAATAATGCTTTGTTGAAACATTCCCTTTTTTATAATTAGTATACACACTGAATTTAACATGTATTAGCAACTGGTGAACAAAGCTTCTGGAACTTGCCATGTAATAAGAAACAAGTAAAAATTAATATTTATTTGAAAAATTAGAGAAATAACATTTTAGTTGTAGTATTTTCTCATTTAAAACAGTTAATATTTTAAATCTTTGTATATTTTACATGATAAATGTCCCATAACCAATAATAGGAGATAAATATTGGTATGAAAAGATTAGCAACAGTCTTTTTCTCTCTCTCTAAAGCTATCTAAATGATAAGCAAACAGGACCAGAATTTCATTCAGACAATTGTTCTGTCTCATGCTATAATGGTACTTAATTCTTTTAAAATGATGAGTGGTAGGAAGAAGAATGAGCTTATTATTAAAACAGCAATTATCATTCAGGTGCCACCTCAAAAATATCTAAGAAAATCTTTGTTTTTTTTTTCTTTTCAATTAATAAATTGGAGATTATAGTTGTAAATAAATCAAAATATGCAATTTTATGCAAAAATCCATTAAAGGGTTTTATCCCAGTGCAACCTTGGAAGGATTTGTTTTACCCTGAGAGAACTTCAAAAATATCCTTCTTCTGAAAATAATGTCACTTATGATACTATTTGTAATTCTAATAAACACTTGTTATAATAGTTCCATTTGATTTAACAACATGCAAATCATGCATAGAATTCTAATGAGCTATGAAGAGGGAAAGCAAAAAAAAATACAAGAACATCTGAAATGATAATGATTATCAGCATCTATATGTTGAAGATTGAATTAAATTATCTCTAAAATTTATTATAATTCTAAGATTCAATGAATCTGACATCCCTTTGCAAAGGATGATTTTTATCTTGCTTTTTTATATATAACATACATACACATATATATGTATGTATATATAATGAACTCTTAATTTGTAGGTAAATATTTTTAGCTTCCTAAGAAGGTGAGCTTTCAATGAATGATTTCATTTTTCCCCAAGGCAATTTGAAGCAGCAGATCAAGCTTCATGTTTAGAGAAATTTAGAGAAAGTTGATTCTCACTTTTAACTATTTCTTTGCTATGAAACCTTCATCCATAAATTGGGGATATTAAAGATTATCATGATATATCACTGTACTCTCCTTGCTAATATTTAATTTAGATTTTTGCATCAATATTTATTAGAGAAATTAGGTTAATTTCCAACACTTTTCCTTTTATTTTTGCTTTTCCAGGTTTAGATATTAGCAAGATATTTGTGGTATAAAAGTAATTTGGTAGGATTACTTATTCACCTATTTTTTTTTACTAATAGTTTTTGTAATATTTTAATAGATTGTTCTTTAAATGTTTGATAAAATAACTTGTACATTCATCTGACCATGGGAATTTTTCTTAGGGAGTTCATTGGTGGCTTGTTCATTTTCTTTCTTTCTTTCTTTCTTTCTTTCTTTCTTTCTTTCTTTCTTTCTTTCTTTCTTTCTTATTTTCTTTCTTTTTTCAGGATGAGGTTATCTAAGTATTCTGTTTCCTATTCTGTTAATCTGCAAACATTTTAGTTTTGTAAATTTCATTTGGATTATCAGATTTATTTTTATATAGCAAAATAACTCCTAATAATTGCTTTCATTTTATCTTTATTGGTGGTGAATACACACTTTATACTTTTGATAAGGGAAATTTTGTTTTCTTCTTTTTATAAGCAAATTAAACAATGATTTTTCTAGATTATTGTTTGTTTGTTTCATAAAATTAGCTCCTAGTTTTATTTATTAGTTCAATGATTTTCTTACAGTTTTTTTTTTTATCTCCTTTATTTTTCAAAATGTCCAATTTGTTGTTTCTTTGGGGATTTTTTTTTCTTTTTTAAAACATTTTTATTTAAAAATTTAAATGACAAATTCTACTCTTCCATTCTTCTCCTTGATATGGTAAGCAATCAAACATCGGTCATACATGTACAAATAGGTAAAAAAAAATCCATGTTCTTCATGTTGTATGACTTGAAAAAAAAAAGGAAAGTGAAAAATAATGTTTCAATGTATATCCAATGAATACCAGTTCTTTCTCTGGAGGTAGATAATATGTTTCATCTTTAGTCCATTGGGATTGTTTTAGATTACTGTATTGTTGGGAATAGATGACAGTTTTCATCGAACTGCATAACTCTTTTAGTTGTAGAGGGCTACTACTCTGAAAAGGTGTACTTAAGATTCAGTATAGTTGATGAGATAATAATTCTCTAGCTATTGATGTATTCACTCTAGTCAAGTAATGACTTTAGAAAATACAATGAAGTGGCAGCTTCAGGCTCCAGACTCCAAAGGCAAGATTCCATCTTTGACCAGCCATATGGCCTTCTTACCTCCTTCACTTCCCTCCCCCATTAAGCCCAAGCCCTCAGACTGATCCCAAGACCCACCAGAGAGCTAGCCCAGACACTACATATACTGTACAATATTCTCCTGGTTCTATTCACTATACTATGCATCAGTTCATATCTGTCTTTCCAGGTTTTTCTGAATTTCTTAAAACAAAATGATAATCATTATAATTATATACCTCAAATTATTTAGACATTCTCCATTAGGGATGTTTAATTTGTTCAATGTACAATTTTCTTAGATGCCTATCCAATTCATCAATCTGCTTTTTCTCTATTTAATTAATGTAATAATTTGAAGATACAATTTTTAACTCAGTACTGCTTTGACTACATATTATAAATTTTGAATCTCATTATTGTCATTCTTGTTAATGAAATTTTTAATTATTTCTATAGTTTGTTCTTATACACATTCATTTGTTGGGATTAGATTATTTAGTTTGTGATTTATTTTCAATCTCTCCATGGTGCTATAATAATTATAATTTTATTGTTTTTATGATCTTAAAAGCTTGATTTAAATATTTCTGCCCTTTTGCATTTGATTTGGCATATTCATGTCTTAATACATGTTTAGGTGCCATGTTCTGTTGAGAAAAAAAGATCTCTCTCTCTTTCTCTCTCTCTCTCTCTCTCTCTCTCTCTCTCTCTCTCTCTTTCTCTCTCTCTCTCTTTCTCTCTCTCTCTTTCTCTCTCTCTCCTTTCTCTCTCTCTCTCACACACACACACACACACACGTGTACATCTTAGTCCCATTCATTTTTCTCCTGAGATCTATCATATTTACTTTTTTAGAAAAGGTAGGGGCATAATCAAGGTGGTGGAGAGGTGACATGTCATTTTCTGAGTTTTCCCTATATCCTTCAAATTGACAACAAATTAAGTTTCTGAACCAGTGAAGTGACAAAACCCATAAATATTAGAAGTGCAACAAATTTCCAAGAGAAGATATTTTGGAAGGTCTTCAGAAAAGGTCTGTTCCAATCAGGGATATGGGAAGGCAGACCAAACACAGGAAAGCTAGCACAGGTTTCTAAGAACAGGCAGTACAGAGAGCCAGAGTGATGTGGGTTTCACAGGCTGGGGAATCTAGCAAGAGGAATGTATGGCAGTATTAGCTACTCTGTCCTGATTTCAAGCCAATACATCAGCAGATTAGCTATAAAATATTCAACACAAATACAAAAGACAAATAGTGAATCCCTAAAATCCAGAATATCAGGAACTGACCATGCCACCTAGCACCAGAAGTTAGTCAGCACTGACCCCAGCATAGCCACTGTCACTTGTAGAGAAACCTTGAATAATTTCACCTTTGCCCTAAAAGCAGACCTCAAACTTTTAAAAAATTGAACAAAAAAGCAAAAATAACTCTGGTTATATATAGCTTTTACACAGAAAAAGAAGCTCAGATTTCAAACCCTGAGGACATTAAAAGCAGATAGTCTCCAGCTGAAACTTCAAAGAATGATATAAATTGGTCCCCATCTCACAAGGCTCTCTTGGAAAAATTAAAAAGGGATCTTAAAAAAGGAATTAGAATAAAAATGGGGAAAAGAAATGAGAACTTTGCAAGAGGGCTTGGGAAAAGGAAACAGAAATTATCTGAAGAAAGCTCCTTACAAAATAGATTTACTGAAATCAAAAAAGCATAAAACTTTTTACAAAATAGATTATTTTTGTTATATTACTACATAAATAACTATATAACTGTATAATAAAATGGAAAATTTTGAAATGGAAAAAAAGTCCAAAAAATACTCTAAAAAATAATTCCTAAATATTGGAACTGAATAAATGGAAGTGAATGACTCAATGAGATATTAAGAATCAAACCAAACACAATAAAAATATAGAAGAAAATGTAAAATAATTCACTGGAAAAACAACTGACCTAGAAAACAGATCTAGGGGAGACAATATTGAGATTATTAGATTTTCTGGAAACCATGATGGGGAAAAAAAAAAAAAAATCCTAGACATTATCTTTCAGGAAATCATCAAGGAAAACTACCCTGATGTCCTAGAATCAGAAGGTAAAATAGCCATTGAATTAATACAGAATACTTTCCAAAAGAGACACCAAAATGAAAACTCCAACCTAAATTTCAGAATTATTGGACCAATATAAAAATATTACAAGCAGCCAAAAAGAAAAAATTAAATATCAAGAACCCACAATCAGAATTACCCAAGACCTAGCAGCTTCCATCTTAAAGGAATGAAGGGGCTGGAATTTGATATTCTAAAATGCAACTGATATTCTGAAATGCAAAGGAACTTAGATTGCCACCAAGAGTCACTTAAGCAGTGAAAATGAGCATTATCTTTCAAGGAAGAAGATAGGTATTCAATGATACAGTTAGTTTCATTCATTCGTGATGAAAAGACCAGAGCTAAAAAGAAAAATTATCTCCAGATACAGAACCCAAGGGAAGCATAAAAAGATTAAAAGGGAAGAACTCTTAAGAATAATATTTCTGTTATGCGTATACTTAGAGAGTGCAGGTATAATTTGATTTTACTATGATAATATTAAAAAAAAACTAGAGGTAGGGGATCATACTGGAAAAAGAAGAAAAAGGAAGTAAAATAAGGGAAATTACATCTCATGAAGAGGTAAAGAAGATCTATTATAATTGAGGGAAAGAAAGGAGGAGGGTGAACATTGGATAAATCTTAATCTCATCAGAATTAGTTGAAAGAGAATATTAGACATATGTGGTTTCACAGAGGAACTTGTCTCAAATTATTAGGAAGTGGGAGAGGAAAGAGAAAAAGGAAAAGGGGAGCTAATAAAAGGGAAAACTGAAGTAGGAGGGAGAAGGTATAAGAAAGGTAAAAAGCTGAAGCTGAAATTATTCTGCTTCAGGTGAAGTTAAAAAGCAGGAGTAGTAATACTGATATCATATCAAGCAAAAACAAAAATAGATCTAATAAAAAGTGATAAGGAAGGAAACTATATCTTGCTAAAAGGTACCATAAATAATGAAATAATATCATTACAAAACATATATGCACCAAGTGGTATAACGTTCAAATTCCTAGAGGAGAAGTTGAGAGCTGCAAGAAGAAATAAACAACAAAACTGGACTAGTGGGAAATCTCAACATTGGTCTCTCAGAACTAAATAAATCAAACCACAAAATAAGTAAGAAAGAAGTTAAGAAGGTAAATAGAATTCTAGAACAATTACATCTGATAGTCTTTGGAGAACACTGAATAGAGACAGAAAGGAGTATAGTTTTTCTCAGCAGTTCATGGAATCTATACCAAAATTGATCAAGGCATAAAGATCTCAAATCAAATGCAAAAAGGTCCAGATTGTAAATATATTTCTTCAGATGTAATGCCAAAAAAATTACACACAATAAAAGGCTATGGGAAAATAGATCAAAAATTAATTGGAAACTAAATAATCTAATCTTTAACAATGAATGGGTGAAACAATGGATCATACACAAAATCAATATATTTTTTTTTCCAAGAGAATGAAAATAATGAGACAACATACCAAAATTTGCAGGCTACAGCCAAAGTATTTATTAGGAGAAATTATAAATTTCTAGATGCTTACATGCATAAAAGAGAGAATAAGAAGATCAATGAAATGGGCTTGCAACTAATAAAGCTAGAGAAACAACAAATTTAAAACCCCCGATAATAAACAAATTTGAAATTCTAAAAATAGATTAGAAAATTGAAAGTAAGAAAATTATTGAATTAATACATAAAATTAAGAGTTGTTTTATGAAAAAAAAACAAAATATATAAAACTTTTGTTAATTTGATTAGAAAAAGGAAAGAATAGTCAAATTGTTAATCTCAAAAATGAAAAGAAAAGAATTTCCACCAATGAGGAGGATATTAGAACAATAATTGGCCATTATTTTGCCCAATTATATATCAATAAATTGGATAATCTAAGTAAAATGGAAGGATGTATAGAAAAAGATGATTAACCAGATTAACAGAGGAAGAAATAAATTATTTAAATAGTCCAATTTTAGAAAAAGACATAAAGCAAGCTATTAACAAGTCCCTAAGAAAAAATCTCCAAGGCTAGATGAATTTATATGTGAATTCGGCCAAATATTTAAAGAATAATTAATTATTTTTAAAAATAGGGAAAAGAGTCCTATCGAATTCCTATTATTACACAGATATGGTGCTGATACCATGACCAGGTAGGATGAAAACAGATAAAGAAAATTATAGACCAATTTCCCCAAAGAATATTGATGCAAAAATCTTAAATAAAATATTAGCAAAGAGATGACTGAAAGTCATCCACAGGATAATACACTGTGCCCATTTAGGATTCATATCAGAGATTCAGCCCTGTTTCAATATTAGGAAAATTATAAGCATAATTGAATACATCAATAATCACTCTAACAAAAATCATATGATTATCTCAATAAAACTATAAATGCATTTGATAAAATCCAACACCCATTTCTATTAAAAACGCTGGAAAGTCTAGAAATAAATGGAGTTTCTGTTAAAATAATCAGTATCATTTATCTAAAAACATCAACAAGCATTATATGTAATGGGGACAAAGTAGAACCATTCCCAATAAGATCAGGGGTTAAACAAGGTTGCCTATTATAATCACTCTTTGGAGATGGTTTTTTCTGATTATTACCTCCCACCAGTCTGCCCAGCTTTTTATTACCCCCTTCTCATTTTTCCATATCCCCATCTTCTACTATTTCTCTATAGAGTAAGAGAAATTTCTACAACCAACTTAATGTGTATTATGCACTATTTAAGCCTATCCCATGAGAGTAAAGCTTAAGTGCCACTTCTTCTATCCATCTTTCCCTTGATATGGAACTTTTGCACCTCTTCATGTAAGATGATTTACCCCATTCTACTTCTCCTTTCTCTCTTTTCCCCATGCAATCCACTTTCTCTCCTTATTGCTTTTGTATATTATTGTTTTAAAGTCAAGTTATGTTTACACCTTTCACTAACCCAGTAGTGATACTATTCTTAAAGTACAATTATCATCTTTCCAAGTAGGGATATAAATATTTTAAGCTTATGGAATCTCCACACAGTTTATGTTTTTATGCTGTGCTTGAATCTTATTTTTGAAAGTCAGTTCTTCTCTTTACTGCTGGTCTTTTATTAGTAATGCTTGCTTATAACTCCTCCATTACATTGAATACCCATTTTTCTTCTAATGCATTATGCTCACTTTTACCAAGTAGGTTATTTTTAGTTGTAAATCTATCTCCTTTGCCTCGCACGATATTATGATCCATTTCTAAGACACTTTGATGTAGATGGTATTAAAATCTGTAATCTTGACTTTTGTTTTACAATATTTGAATTGTTTTTTTTTTTTTTTAACTTGCTTGTAATATATTTTTCTTGATATGGGATTTCTAAAATCTGATTATAATATTTGTGAGCATTCTTATTTTGGGATCTCTTTGAACAATTGTTTGCTGTATTCTTGAATCTAGTTTTAAGATATCAGGTATCTTTTTTCTGATCATGACTTTCTTCTTTCTGAATTGTTATATATTACCTTACTAAATATATGTGTGTATTTTATTTTTCCTTTGCTGTATTTCACATTTTCTTTTATTTTTTTCATTTTTTAAAATTTTTCTTGATTGCCCCTTAATTTTCAATGGAGTCATTAGCTTCCAGTTCTCTAATTGTCATTTTTAAGAAATCATTTTCTTCAGTGAGCTTTTGTACCTTCTTTTCCATTTGTCCTATTATAATTTTTAAAGAGTTGTTTTCTTTTTCCAAGCTGTTGATTCTGTTTTCATGATTCTCTTGCATGAATTTCATCTCTTTTTCACAATTTTTTTCTACCACTCTTATTTGTTTACTTTTGGTCATCCTTATTAAATACTTCCATGAGTAATCTCTATGCCTAACACCTGTAGTGTGCTTTCTAGAGTCCTACTTTGGGATTCCAAATTCTGCTGTGCTTTCTAGAGCCCCAGGTTGGGCTCCCAAAATGTACCATCTGGACTAGCTCTCTGGAGCTTGGTCTTAGAAGAGGAATGATGAGGCAGGAACTCAGGTGGATGGTCAAATATGGAGTCCATTTATTTCAAGTTCTCTCAACCTTAAATACCTTAGTATAATTACATCACCAGAGCACACTGAGCATGTGCTAACATAAGCACCCTGCTATTATTATGTAAATACATCTTTACTTCAACTGTCTCTGCTTCAAGTAGAACACAGGTTGTCACCACCCCCTGATTTCTCAGGAAGGCTAAGACACCCCCAAGGGTAGATGAGAGTCTAACCAGACATTGTTAGCAGGTTCCCTCTGGCTGAAGGGTTTTATACCAAACTCAGACTCCCCCCACTTTCTGTGACCCTCTACAAACACCAATTCATATTTATAATTGAGGCTCCATATTTGGGTATTTTGATATTATTATCCTCTTCTGCATTTTTTTCCTTTCCTTTCATTGTAATGTTTTAGTAACAAGTTCCTTTTTTTTAATGTTTCATATATTTCAGGACTTTTAAATTTGGGCAGTGTTCCTCAGGTGTAAAGGACAGTGTCCCAATGTTCTTTTTCCAGGAATGTGATCTTACATCAGTCTTACATCTCTAGACATGAGACTCATCTGTGGGCTTGCTGTGCTGGACTCTGGAGGACTTGGTACTGACTGTGCCAATAGGTATGTGGTTTCTTTACTGGCCTGCTATTTTCAGAGTGCATGACCTAGTTTCTGACCTGCTATTCCATTCCTGAGAGCCCTCGATGCTGAACCATTCTGGGCTTTGACATCTCTCAGATAGCTAATGAATATAGAGAAGTATGAAGAGATTTTTAGAATTGATGCAAAGAGAAGTAAGCAGAGCCAAGACAATATTATGCATTATTGCTATAATAACTTAAATGAAATAAAACAGAAACAGCAAAAAATTAAAAGTAAATGATTTAGAATGATAAAAATCAAATAGAATCCAAAGGAAGACATATAAGAAAACATTTCTAATCTATATTATGCGAAGGTAGAAATTTCACAGGTATTACACATTGCCTATTTTTAAACTTTCTCAATGTCTATCAATTGTCCTGACTAATTTCCTCCTCTCTTAAACAGTGACTCTTGGAGATGAGGGGAAGGGGGGAGTATACATTGAATACCATGATGATGTAATAAACACTAATAAAAATTAAAAAAAAAAAAAACCTTACCTGAAGTGCAGATCAAAAAGAATAATTTAAGTATCATTAATTGCCTGGAAATTATCATAAAAATTACAGAAAATTTAGGTATTTCTTTACAAAAATGATGAAAGTAAATTGTCTAGATCTCTTAGAAAGTAATGGGGAAAATGAAAACAGAATTAATCTACCTGCCACTTGCTGAAAGAAATCACCCAATAACAACTCTGAGAAGCATAATAGATGAAAGCAAGAACTTGCAGATCAGAGAAAATGTGCTGCTAGCAACTAGGGGAAAAAAACACATTAATATACTAAGAAACCACAGTCAGGATCACACAAAATTTGACATCTACCACTATACAATGAAGAGTATGGAATACATACAAACCTGACAGAAATCTACAAGAAAGAATAATTGATCCAGCAAAGTTGTGTAATTCTGTGGGAGGTTAAAATGAGTCTTTAATGAAATAGAGGGTTTTCAATTAATCCTAAGGAAAAGAACAGAGCTAAATAGAAACTTTGAAAACAGTGCATAAGAATAAAGGGAAACATAAAAGAATTAAATGCAAGTGAACACACAAGAAGGACTTTATAAGGATAAATTATTTGCATTCTAATGGATAATGAAGGTGATACAATTTATCCCCAAGAACTGCAATGTCATCATAGGTATGTATGTTTGATTTAGATTGTTGCCTACCTCCTGACTGAGGGGGTGAATAGGTGGGTATTCTATATATGCAGAGAGATGAAAACATTTTTGCCACAGGGCAAATATGTAGTGATATATTATTTGATTATGCTTATGTTTTTTTTTTTTTCCTAGTGTTTTGCTTTTTTTTTTTTCTCTTTTTTCACAGAGGGAAGGGATTGAGAGTAAATGAGTACATATACTTGTTAAAAATAGTTTAAAAACTTGATTATCTCAATAAATCTAATTTTATTCACCAATGGGGGTGGGATGGGAACTGCTGAACAGGTCAGTAAAAAAAAAAATTATTTGTTTTTAGCCTGAATCAATCTATCTTGCTCACACTGGAAGTGCAGCAGCCTTTTGTGTCCAATCAAAGTACAATCACACTGCCACTCAGTGGAAAAGCTTTGGCCTAATTCATTTCTGACCTTTGCCAGTTTGGTTCTCTTCAAAGGACTGGAGCTTAGCATATTGGTTGCAAACTTATTGGGATATTTGATTGATTTAGCCCACTACAACTCTGAATACAGCCTTTCAATTAACAGGGATTACAAGAATGAATCATCATATTTGGCTGAGAAAATATTTTATAACTGGACACAAAGAATATCAAAGTCAATTAAGAAACATGGCTTCAGGAAAGTGATACAAGGACCTCTGTTCAAATTGGTATAGTTTAATGTGTTTAAGTTATTTTGATGACAACATAAGTGTCATGAACATGTCATTTCCAAGTAGTGAAAATTTGAGAGGTACAGTTAGGGGATAGAAAGTTTTATATTTAATATATTTTGTATGTATATTATTATATTTTGTATGAAATATCTCTTTTTATGCATTATAGTCCTGTGAATTCCCAGTGAATAAATGCTTTTTACTAATCTTGAGTTCAATTTTAGAAACTTGAAAGAATAAGGACTTCAAAATATATTGATAGGATGAGATACTGATTCAAATCTAAAATAATTAAATTTCATAGCAATAAATGTAGACTCTTCTAGATCTTCAGAAATAAAAGATGGAAGTGACATGTTTAATACCAATGTGATAGATAAGCTTTAAAATAAATTCAATTTTATTTTGAATTGAAAATCACTATATCCAATAATGAAGAAGGGATTATGGAATTGAATTAGATTGCCAATGTTTTTCTTCTTATTATTGTGTTTGCATTTTTGGTGTCACATATTATGAAGAAGATTAAACAACATCCCTAAGTTGGCTAGAAATTTAAGTAGGGGCCTTAAGTCCATTCATATCAATACTGGGTTGAAGGGGAATTTCTCAGATAAATAAATTTTTTGAAACATGGTAGGATGTAAGAGGAGATCATGACATGTAATTGTGGGAAATATTCGTCATCTCAAATGAATTTTATGACTTGCAAGGAGTGTGTTTCCAGAAAAATGGGAGAAAAGTAAAGATAGTTTTTTTAAAGTCAAATTCTACTTTGTAATTTATTCATATAGCTCTATTGGAGGTCTTTGTTAGTCACAAAAACATGAAATGTCAGGACTTCTCAGTTATCAGACAAAAAATGAGAAGGAAAAATGTAGAAAAATGAATATGCTTTCGGACTTTCTAAGCTACAATGAAGAAAAGTAAAATAAAACATAAAATCACTTTTCAAATATAAGAAAAAACAATAAGGAAGATAAGACAAAAAGATCAAAATATAAGCACTCTAGCATATGCATATTATTTTCAAGCAAGATAATTTATATCAACCATTATAACTATTTCTCTCATAAGAATGCCAGCTATCTATCATCTATTCATCTCTTTGTTATTGTTGTATTCTGTTTTTGGCTCATGGGGCCAATATTTGTTTCTCCTCTACAAAGAGACAATCAATAGTTGTGCAAAAGATCACTATCGAAAATTTATTCTGTTATCTTCTTCAAGGATTGGCTAAATTTATTGTGAGGGAAATTCTGTTCATAAATCGTTTCCTGCCAAATTTTGGACTGGTAATTAAAAGCAAACTTGATATGAACTCTATCCTTCTACCCAGGTATAGTTTCATTCCAGAACTTTTGATTTTGATAAGTGTTTGGATTTTCTAAAACTTGAATAAATATTAAGGCCATCCAGGTAAGATATTCCCTTTTCAGGAAAAGTTACAACATAGTCTCTAGAAAAAACTTACATCTATCTTTATTAGGTTACTTTTCAGACCTTCCCATTCTTCTTATTATCTCACCTGGGACAGATTAAATATTTGTTATGTGTCAGAAGAAACTGACCTGTGTCTATGAGCACGCCAGCTATCTTGCTAATATAGAAGTCACATGTATGATTTTAACAGCATCCTAAACTTGGCCACTAGAGATCTGTTGTGAAGAATAATGAGTTGGCTTTCCTTCTGTTCTTGCTATTCTTGACTTGTTTCTTATATTTTCCTCCTAGAAGGGACAGAAAGCTGAGTAAAACACATGTACTATGGAAGTAACCTATAACCTCTAAGAAATTAGAAACTTAGAAAACTGAATACAAGATCATTTTTCAAACAGAAATGTATTTGAGGACAGCAATAGTCTGTAGAAAATACTTATTTCTATAAGGTGACTTTAAAATTGGTGTGTTCTCATCAATATATTTTTCAGGGAGTCAAAGGAAATCAACAGGAGAAAAGAAACACCAAAACACTTTTGACTGAGTGTTTTAAAAAATATAAACAATGAGAAGAAGAAAGTGATTCCCATCTGAGAAAGAAGATGGACTTTCACTTGTCTCAGAAGCACAAAGGGAAAGATAATCAAGCTCCACTAAGCCTGGTTCTAATTTAAAATTTTTAGTTTTGGAAATTGGAACACTATGCATTCAAAACTATTTGGTCATTATTCACCCAAACATATTTAGAATCAGACATCCTAACAGACCTTCTTTTTTAAAGGAGATAAAATTTGTCAATTAAAAATTTATCTACATTTTTATGCATTATAAAAGCTTAAGTTTCTGTCTTGCCTTCTCCATTTTCTGTAGAAATATGCAGATTTTATACACACACACACACACACACACACACACATATTATGCTGAGTTGACTCTCATCAAGGATGGTTTTATATTTAAGTTTTCGATCAGTGCACAAACACTACATTGTGAGGCAAGCAGGGTTTTTCCAAAGTTTCATCTTAACTTCAGAAGCAAAATAGCTTAAGTGATTTGTTTTTTGCCACCTTTATTTTTATAGGAAAAACTATATAATCAATTGTCTTCTCCTGACATTTAGATTTCATTTCAGGTCTGAGTGCTGAAAACCACATATTATTGCAGTTGAATGATGTGGTATTTAATTGGCTGTTAGCTGAGTGACTTTTTTTAGAAATTGAATACTTTCCAAGAACTGTAGTTTATTATTTATTCCCGGTTAATATTGGCATATGGTTAATAAGGTACTGAGCTAATTACATTTCTCCTTTCTCTTATTTCAGCTGCTAAAATAATTAATAAGCAGTTCTTTCTAATCAACAATTTGCCTCAGCAGAAGTAATGGCTCATTTAAATAAGTTATGTGTTCCCTACAGGACTTTTGTAGGCTACTGTGAATGTTGGTCTACTGTAGACTGCTAGAAAAAAAAAAGAAAGAAGGGGAAAAATCCAATTAAAACAAACATTTCAGGACTTGTACTTTGCTGTAATTAAGACTACAACTCAAGTAATATGGGGTAATGCAAAATTGATGTTCTACTCCAGGGTAAGTTCTTCATTGCTTTATAAAATGAAATCTAATAACAAATATGAAAAATTATAAAGATAATTAACTTTATAAGTATTAAATATAAATATTTATATTTTATTCCCATTATTCTGAATAACATATACACATATGTGATAATAAGAATGAGAGAAAGAGAGAGAAGGAGGGAAGAAGGAAGGGATAGGGAGGGAAGAAGGAGGGAGGGAGAGACAAAATAGAGAAGGCAATAGCAGTTTACTTGGCTTCATTCTTGTTCTTAATTCTCTGTTGTAAGATGATAACAATGAAAGGAAATAACTTTGACTAAGAACAAGCACACTAATCTAAATGTCTGCATTGAGTACTGCCTTCATTACTAATTGGTTTTGATATTGGCCAATCCTCTTAATATCTGTGAATCATACTTTCTTCATCTGTCAAATGAGAATTATGAAACCTGTCCTGTCACCTTTATAAGACTTTTTTAATTTAATATTTTATTTTCCCTAGTTACATATAAAACTTTTTTGTTTATATACGGTTATAAAAGTTGGAATTTTAAATTATCTCTCCTCCTCCCCACCCCCAGGCTCCATTGAGGAGGCATATGTGAAGTTATGCAGAACATTTCCATAAAAGTCATGCTACAAAAACAAAACAAAACATTGATTTCTCCCCCAAAAAATACCCTCAAGAAAGATAACATTTTTACAAAGTATATTTCAGTCTGTATTGAAGCATAATCAAGTCTTTTTCTGGGCATAAATAACATTTTTCATTATAATTTCTTCAGAGTAGTCTTGGATCATTGAACTGCTGAGAACAGGAAAGTTATTGACAGCTGATCATCCCACAACATTGCTATAACTTTGTATACAGTAGATTTTATTTTGCTTCAGTTCTTGAAGGACTTTCTAATTCTTCTGAGAGCATCCTGGTCATCATTTCCCATAAGATTCCATCATAATCATATACCATAATTTATTCATACATTTCCCAATAGTTGGGCATTCCCTCAACTTGTAATTCTTTGCACAGAGGAAAGCTACTATTAGTAATTTAATAAATATGGGATTTTTTTTCTTTTTTAAGTCACTTTGTAATTCATACTTAATAGAGGTATGATTAGGTAAAAGGATATGCATGGTTATAGCCCTTTGAGCATAGATCATATATTTTGCTCTTTTATCCAATAGGGAAAGGCTCTTATTTTTTTATCCAAATTTGACTCAGTTCCTTATTCATTTAGGAAATGAGACCTTCATCAGAGAAACTTGCATCAAAATTATTTTCACAATTATTACTATTTCCTGTAGAGCAAATACCCATATTGAGTGTGTATATTTTTTCTTCTTTGAGACAATTCTAATGAGAGTAAGGTTCACTCATTCCCAATCCCCTCCCCCTCTTCCCTTCCATAGTAACAGTTTTTATTTTTTCTTTTATGATAGATAATTTATACTATTTCTCATCTCCCTCATTTTCCCAGCATATGTTTCTCTTACCCCTTAATTTTGTTTTTCAGATATTATCTTTTCATATTCAATTCACATCTGTGCCCCCCCCCTCTCTATATATACACACACACCTTCTAACTACCATAATAATATTCTTATAAATTACGAATATCATCTTCCCATATAGGACTGTAAACAGCTAAATCTTATTAAGTCTCTTATAATTTCCATTTCCTGAGTACCTTCTTATGATACTTCTGAGTTCTAGATCTGAAAATCAAATTTTATATTTATCTCTGTTTTTTTCCATCGCAAATGGTTGAAAGTTCTCTATTTCACTGAATTCCATCTTTTTTTTTTCATGAAGAATTATTTGCAGTTTTGCTGGGTAGGTGACTATTGGTTTTATTCCTAGCTCATTACATTCTGAAATATCATATTCTAAGTGCTCCCAAGTTGATTTCAGGGTTGGTGCTCTATCCATTACACTAACTAACTACCCCATCAATTTTGCTTTGTAAAGCATTTTTTCTCATTAGATTTTTGTATTTTCTTTTGTATCTCTCTCAATTCAATTCACAATTTTTCCACTGTACCTCTTGATTTTTAAAATTCCTTTTCAGCTCTTCCATGGCCTGACAACAGTTCTTATTTTTCTTGAAGGCTTTGGATATATCATCTTTGACCTAAGAGAAATTAGTTTGCAAATGCAAAATTCAGTTTGACTAAGGTATTGTCTTTAAAATACCATTTATTAATTTTCTTATTTATTGAAGATAAATAATAAAAATACACACAACTAAATGAATTTCCAGAGTATGAATAGATAGTTTAGGATTATCACCAAAAAAACTGAGACATGGAAAATTTACAAACATCAAATAGTTCTGGAAATGCAGTAGTGAGCAACTGCATTCTATGTGGAAAGTTCTGGTTTCAGAAGCTTGAGGCACGATAATGAAAAAAAAAAAAAAGTAGAGAAAATGTGAGATTTTTTGAGGTGGACTGAATGGAAAGCAATAACCACAGTAGGATTAAGGACAGTTATGTCCTGGACCTCCTGAAGCTATAATTTGATAATAGTCTGAAGAAAGTGAGAGAAAAGAATAATAGACTTGGGACATTTGGAAAAACTCTGTTTACAATTAACTTTCTCAGAAAAAAAAAAAAAAGGGTTGTATGAGCCAGCTGTAAATTGCTGTAACTCTCCCATATTCCTTCCAAACAACCATAACATAATACACTCATACACATCCTGAAACAAGAGAACAAAACAGAGTGAAATAATTCTTTACCCCAAGAAACTTAGAAGATTGGCAAGAAAGAGTTGTCTCACTTAGGTAAAAAGGGAACACAGTCAAGTTCAGGAAACCTCAGTAAAACAGTAGCAGTTCCTGAGTCTCAGTGCACTGGAAAAAGAAAATGCCAACATCAGTATCACAGATATGCTTCAGCATATCCAGGGGAATATACAGATTGTCTCTGAGAACCGCCACTTAATTGTTTGTTCACTTGTTGCCAACATAGCCTTGGACAAGTTAGCAATCTCCAGGGCCAGACCAAAATTTGTTTTAGTATGACTTTGGAAAATGCTGAAACTCCTCACGGCTTTCAGTATATATGTCATATGTCAGCATTAGGATTTTAACTCATCACCAGGGTAAGTGCCAAATACCTATTGCATCCATCAACTCCAGCTACCCTCAGCCTCAATCCATTAGTGCAGCATCAGACATAAGTGTCCCCTCTGGGCCTCAGGGCAACATTGGTAGAGCAACATCAAGATCCTCTTGTACAAGAAGACTAAGACATTGCCACTTATACCTTGGAAGCAGAACTCAAATCTAAAAGAAAAGAATAAGGGCAAAAGAGATGAGTAAAAAAGAACAGGAAAGAATCTAATCAGAGAAAGTTATGGTGACAGGGAATAGCTTGATCTGAGTTTTTATAAACTCAGAAAAGAACAAAAAAGCAAAACCTCTTTGGGCAAAATCCTTTTTATACAACAGGAAATTTCAAGCCCCGAAAGAACCAATGGAAAATCTCAAAAAAAAAAAAAAATCTTAAGGATATATGATGGCAGTAAAAGAAAACCTAGGGAACCAACTCAGAATGATCCAAGAGAATTATGAGGGGAAAAAAGTCAATAGCTGAGGGAAAAAACAAACAAACATACAAACAAACAAACAAACAACAACAACAACAACAACAACAACAACAACAAAACAGTTGTTTAAAAAGTACAATTGGAAAAATGGAATGGATGATACAAAAGCTAACTGATGGAATCAATGTCTTAAAAGTTAGAATTGAGAAAGTTGAAGCTAATGATTTTATGAGATATCACAAAGCAATCAAATTCAAATGAATGAAAAAATAGAATTGTAAAATAACTTGTTAGAAAAACAACTGGCATGGAAAATAGATCCAGAAGAAACAATATTAGAATAATTATAGAAAGTCATAATCTAAAGAAGAAGCTATACAGCATCTTTATTTTTTTTTATTATAGCTTTTTATTGACAGAACATATGCATGGGTAATTTTTCAACATTGACCCTTGTAAACACTTCTGTTCCAACTTTTCCCTTCCTTCCCTTCACTCCCTCCTGCTGCTAATGCTATCAAAGAGTGGGCTTCTCTCCACAATAAAAACGACAAGGGTGAGGCCTTCACAAAAATAACACAAGGGCCAAATGAACCCTTTGCTGACTTTGTGGAACGTTTGCAGAAAGCTATCACAAAAACAAATGGAGAAAATCCAATAACAGACATTTTGATAAGGCAACTTGCTAAGGAAAATGCTGAGGTTTGCAGAAGAATTATTCTAGGACTGCGCAAGGATGCTCCTTTAGAGGAGATCATAAGACGCTGTGCCACAGTGGGCACAGATGCCTTTTATAGACAGGCTATGATGCAGACTTCCCAAAATCCAAACATGGGAAGACAGAGTCCCTCCTGGCAAGGGACTTCTAGAGAGACTCATAGATGCTGTCAGTGTGGAAAAATAGGGCATCTGAAATTTCAATGTTGGTATAGAGATAGAATGGGAAAACAGAGTGGGAGAACAAGACCCAATACCTTATGTCCAAAATGCAACAGAGGCTTCCATTGGGCCTCTGAATGTAGACAGATTCAGGGAAACAGGATGAGGGGCCCAGCCCCAGGACCCAAGGCAAAAAACACTTGGGGCATGATGGCAGCCAATGGTGCACCCAGAGAGTGCCTACAAGTTCAGTACCCAGACATGACCAATCAGCCAGAAAGCCATATGATGGGAGAAGGGGATTACACAGTCAACCAGCCAGGAAGCAACCTGATGACAGAAAGGAATTACAATTGGGGAGAATAGAGCTGTATGCAGCTGGGATAATTGAGATACCCCCTGGAGAGGTGAAATCTGTTCCTCTCCAGTCTATGGATCCCTTACCTCCAGGCACAGTACTCGACCATTTCACCTCCTTTTTGTACATACAAAACAGTGTCCATCCACACATTTATGTGGGAAACTGGGGAATGTGTAGATAATATCCCAGTCACTAATACAGGTAGACAATGTGTGACTTATCACCCAGGAGAAGTAGTAGCATCAGGTTTATTCATACAGAATCCTAATAAGCAACCTGGTGATAGTCACCCAGATTCTGACTCCAGACCACAAAATCCAGAAATATACTGGACAGCAGCTGTAACAGCTGACCAACCTATGCTCACGATCTATATAAATGGCCTACCATTGGAAGGATTGCAGATCATACAGTCATTAGAGGTGCCAGTTGGCCCAGTCACTGGCCAAAGATTAAAGCAGATACCTATATGTCTGGAGTAGGAGGATCAATAGCAGCTGAAGTTAGTGCTGCCCCTATGAGATGGACTTTTGAAGGCAAAACAGGAGTTTTTACTCCTTTTATAGTTGAAAAACTCCCCATCAATCTGTGGGGAAGAGACGTTTTACAACAATTAGGGTTAAAAATGAGTACTTCGGTTTTTTAAGCAGGGCTGCTGTTGAAGGCCTGCCAACACTTTCACCTGTTCCTATCCAATGGAAAACTGATACACCAGTGTGGATAGAACAGTGGCCCTTAGGTAGTGATAAAATTCAGACCTTATTAGATATAGTACAGGAGCAGCTTGGACAAGGGCATTTACAATCTTCTCTAAGTCCTTGGAATTCCCCAGTGTTCATTGTAAAAAAGAAATCAGGAAAATGGAGGATGCTCACTGATTTAAGAAAAGTAAATGAACAGATGGAAAATATGGGAACTCTTCATCCTGGACTTCCATCTCCTACTCAATTGCCTAGAGAATGGCCTCTTTGAGTCATCAATATTAAGGATTGTTTCTATTCTATCCCTCTGAATAAGGAGGATATGAAAAGATTTGCCTTTTCAGTGCCCAGCGTTAACTTAGCTGAGCCTTATAAAAGATATGAATGGACAGTTTTGCCATAGGGAATGAAAAACAGCCCCACTATGTGTCAAATGTATGTTGTTGCTGCTCTTGCTCCAATAAGAAAAGCATTTCCAAAAGATGCTATTACATTATATGAATGATATATTGGGATGTGCACCTGAGGAACAAATGCTAGAAGCATGTCTACAAAAGACCATAGAAACACTAAGATACTACAAATTATACATAGCTAAAGAAAAAATTCAAAGGCTGGGGGTGGGGGGGTGGGGGTAGGGGATGAAGAATGTTTAGCTAGGATCTGTCCCATTTGGTCTTTAAGAAAATAAGTTCCCTGTTTGTCTTATACTCACCTAAGTTCCTGGTCACTGGAGACTTCTTCAGTGAAAATAGGGTTCTTGGTTCCCACACTTGGGCACCAAATGTAATGACTGTGTATTTAAAATCAACTGGAGTCAGGAATTCAGGTAAAGGGAAAAATCTTCAATCTTTATTGAAGTGAAGAGGTGACTAAGGATTGCGATAGCAATATGGGCAAGAAGGATTGCAATAGCAACATGGGCAGGTGAGACAGGAAGCCAGCTAGCAGAGAGAGAACTGAGCTGAAAAGCTGTGGCAATCGCAATGCCAGCCGTGTGTCCTTCCCCTTCCTTTTCTATTCCCTTGCCTTCACCCACCAAAATTGTCATTTTCTATACAACACATCAGGACTTGCACAAAGAGTGGGCAGGGGCCATTCTTTCTCCAAGCTTATATATTAATAGAGTATAATCCAATTACTATTTAGCCTCATGTGCTTGGGACCTCAGTGCATCAACTCAGGCCTCAGCCCATTACACCCTCCCTTAGATGACAGATAGTCTCATACATGTTAAACATGTTAAAGTATATTTTAAATACAATATATGTTGTACAGTATCTTTAAAGAAATTTCCAAGGAAGACTGAACTGATATCCTAGAATCAAAAGGATTTTTTTAGGGATTGAAAAAAAAATTACTGATCATCTCAGGAAAAAGATCCCAAAATAGAAACTCCAAGGATCATTGTAGCCAAAATACAAAACTATCAAGTCAAGGAAAAAATTCTGCAAGTAGTCAGAAATAAACAATTCAACATCAGGTTGCCAATCTGGCTACACAGGATTTAGCAGCTGCAATAGTAAAGTAATGGAGATCATGAAACATGATATCCTGGAAGGAAAAAGAATTAGAACTACAACTAAGAATCACCTAGCATAGCACAATATTTTAAGGGTAAGAAATGAAATGAGGGATGAAATAAAAAGATATTTTATAAATAGAAGTCTAGAATTGAAAATAAATTATCTCCAATTTTGAGAACCAACAGAAGCCTCAAAAGATAAAAAGGGAAAAGAAACCATAAGAGATTCCACAGAGCTGAAATGATTACAGTCTAACATGAAAAAATGCTTTTTGTTTTCTTAAAAATTGTACCACTAATAGTGCAACTGGAAGGAATATACATGAACAAACAGTATGATATAAGATGAAATAAGATTAATGGAATGAGATAAAAAATTATTAAGGAATGAGAAATAAATGCTCACTGAGTATAAAAGGGAGGGAGGATAGCATGTTGTAAAATATTTCACATGAAAAGGCATAAAAACCCATTATGTTACAGGTAAAATGGTAGAGGGGACAATGGGCATCATTTGAGCCTTACTCTCATTATTATATAATCAAATGAGAAATAACACAAAAATAATCTATATTGACAGGAAAGTAGAAGGGGAGGAGATTAAGTTAAGATGGAGGCCAGATAGAAGAGAAGGCAGGTTGTGGAAGGTGGCAGACAGAAGCAAACATCTTTGAGAAGAAAAAAAGTTGAAAAGAGAGAGAAAGAGAAAGCAAACAGAAGGAAAAATTGGATGGAGGGAAATGCACAGTTGGAAATCATAAATGTAATCTAACCATTCTAGAAAGCAATTTGGAAATAAGTCCAAAGAGCTATAAAACTGTGCATATATCTTGATCTAAAAATACCATGAGTAGGTCTGTATCCTGATAAGATCATAAAAATGACAAAAGATTCACAGGCAGAAAACTATTTATAGCAGTTCTGTCTTTGTGATGGGAAAGAAATGGAAATCAAGAGGATTCTCATCAATTGTAGAATGAATGCACAAATTGCAGTAGATGAAAGTAATGGGATATTATTTTCCTTAAGAAATGATAAGCAGGCAGATTTCTAAAAAAAAACCTGAAAAAAAAAACTTATATAAAGTGATCCTGAGTGAAGTGAGCAAAAGCAGAAGACTGTATACAGTAACAACAAGCTTGTTCATTGTTCAATTTTGAGAGACTTTGCTCTTTTTAAGAATACAATGATTTAATACAATTTCAAAAGTTTCATGATAGAAAATGCTATCCACAACCATAGAAAGAACTCTAGAATCTGAATGCAGATAAAATCATAATATTTTCATGTTTTTATTGTTGGTTTGTTTTCTCTTTCTCATTTCCCCCTTTTGTTCTGGTTCTTCTGCCTTGTAAAAGAATTCTACTAATATGGAAATATGTGTAATATGATTGTACATGTCCATAATATATATCAGATTGCCATCTTGGGGAGGGGGGAGAAAAAGGGAAAGGGAGAAAAAATGGAAATTAACATATTATAAAAATAAATGTCAAAAACTATCAATTTTTTTAATCATACCTGCAAATGTGAATGGGATGAACGCTTCCATAAAACAAGTCGATAGTAGAGTGGATCAAAAACCAGAATCTTATAATATAATATTTACAAGAAAGACACTTGTAGTAGAGACATACACTAGATAAAACACACTAGAACAAAATGTGTTGTGCTGCTTCTGAAGTAAAAGAAAAAAGAAACCAAGTGTAGCAATCCAGATCACAGAAAACACATCTAATTAAAGAATATAAAGGGACTTCCGGTTAAGATGGCGGAGAGGTGGCTCACAGCTGCATAAGCTCCACGCTTTCTCTCACTATCCATTTCATTACAAGGCTCTGAATCAATGCTTGACTGAAAATAACCCACAAATAGTTACCAAGAGAAGCCATCCTTGAGATCCGCCAAGAAAGGTCTGTCTTTACTGGAGGGCTGGGGCGGTTTTAGATCGGGCGCAGGCGGCAGGCAGCGGCAGTGAGGGCACAGGAGCAGACTGGAGAGGGGGTGGAGAGTGATCGTAGCCGTCTCTGCGGGGAGAGCTTCGCTACAGGTTTGGATACTTTCCTCCGGCAGCAAGTCAACAGCCCAGCAGAGAAGCTAAAAACACCGGGGCTGAAGAATACAACCCGAAAGAGCTGGAGTCTCTCAGGACCTGGCCGCCCCCCCCTTCCCCTCCTCAGTGACTCAGCACGCTTTGGGATCTCAGAGCGCAGGCGCAGCACAGTCCTGCTAGTGCCTCACTGCTGCCCCCGGCAGTCTGTAGAGGAAGCTCGATAACACACCAAGCCCCCCCCCCCAAAGAAAGACTCCAGTTTTTTCTGTTTTTCTTTGGTAGTTTGTCTCTGATTAATAGACAGAATGAGCAAGAAGCTGAAGAGGACTTTAACCCTTGATAGCTTCTACACAGATAGAGAGCAGACTCTAAATCCTGAGGAGACTAAAAACAGGCAGTCCCCAGGTGAATCCCCAAAGGAGGAGATTGTCTGCTCCTCAGCACAGATGAACCTCATAGAAGTGATTAAAAAGGCTCTCACAAGGGAGCTAGAAGAAAAATGGGAAAAGGAGAGAGAGGCTTGGCAAAAGAGCCTGGAGAAGTCAGTTAAAGAGAGAGTGGATAAAGAAGTAAAATCCTTGAAAAATAGGATTAGTGAACTGGAAACAGAAAACAGCTCTCTAAAAAACAAAATTGGCGAAATGGAAAAAAATTCCACAGAACAAAAGAACTCAATTGGACAATTAGAGAAAGATTTTAAAAAAGTGAGTGAAGAGAATACTTCACTGAAAATCAGAATTGAACAAGTGGAATTGAATGACTCGAGGAGACAAGAAGAATCAGTCAAGCAAATCCAAAAAAATCAAACAATGGAGAAAAATGTGAAATACCTTCTGGGGAAGACAACAGACCTGGAAAACAGATCCAGGAGAGACAATCTGAGAATCATTGGACTCCCAGAAAAACATGATGAAAAAAAGAGCCTGGACACTGTCTTCCAGGAAATTATCAAAGAGAACTGCCCAGAAGTCATAGGAACAGAGGAAAAAATAAACATTGAAAGGATTCATCGATCACCCACTGAAAGGGATCCTAAAATCAAAACACCAAGGAATATAGTGGCCAAATGCCAGAACCCTCAGACGAAGGAAAAAATATTGCAAGCGGCTAGAAAAACCCAATTCAAGTATCAAGGAGCCACAATAGGGATCACCCAGGATCTGGTAGCATCCACATTAAAAGATCGAAGGGCCTGGAATATGATATTCTGAAAGGCTAAGGAACTTGGTATGCAACCAAAAATAACTTACCCAGCGAGAATGAGCATCTTTTTCCAGAGAAGAAGATGGACATTCAACGAAGTAAGCGAATTTCATCTATTTCTGATGAAAAAACCAGAACTTAACAAAAAGTTTGATCTACAAATATAGAACTCAAGAGAAATCTAAAAAGGTAAAGATTAATCTTGGGATCTATATTTTGACTATATAGATGTATAAAGAATACATGTATACCTTGTTCTAGAAATTGATGTGGAAAGGACATTGTACCAGAAAAAGGGTAAAGTGGGGGTAGTACATCTCATGAAGAGGCATAAGAAACCTATTATATCTGAGAGAAAGAATGGAGGGGGATGAATATAGTGGGTATCTTACTGCCTGCAGAATTGGCTTTAAGTGAAAAATCTTAAGACATATTCAATCTATGGTGAAACTTCTCCCATCTCATTGAAAAGTGAGAAGGGAAAAGTGGAAAGGGAAGGAATAAGCTAAGCGGAAGGGAATACGGGAACTGGAAGGGAAAGGGGTAAGATAGGGGGAGGAACTCTAAGGCGGGGGGAGGGATACTAAAAAGGGAGGGCTGTGAGAAGCAAGGGGTGCTCACAAGCTTAATACTTGGAAGGGGGGGAAAGGGGAAAGAAGGGAGGAAAGCATAAACCGGGGTTAACAAGATGGCAAGTAATACAGAATTGGTCATTCTAACCATAAACGTGAACGGGGTAAACTCCCCCATAAAGAGGAAGCGGTTAGCAGAATGGATTAAAAGCCAGAATCCTACAATATGTTGTTTACAGGAAACACACCTGAAGCGGGGAGATACATGCAGGTTAAAGGTAAAAGGTTGGAGCAAAATCTACTATGCTTCAGGTGAAGTCAAAAAAGCAGGGGTAGCCATCCTGATCTCAGATCAAGCTAAAGCAAAAATTGACCTAATTAAAAGAGATAAGGAAGGATACTATATCTTGCTAAAGGGTAGCATGGATAATGAAGCACTATCTATATTAAACATATATGCACCAAGTGGGGTAGCATCTAAATTCTTAAAAGAGAAACTAAGAGAGCTGCAAGAAGAAATAGACAGTAAAACTATAATAGTGGGAGACCTTAACCTTGCACTCTCAGAATTAGATAAATCAAACCACAAAATAAATAAGAAAGAAGTCAAAGAGGTAAATAGAATACTAGAAAAGTTAGATATGATAGATCTCTGGAGAAAATGTAATGGAGACAGAAAGGAATACACTTTCTTTTCAGCAGTGCATGGAACCTATACAAAAATTGACCATATATTAGGACATAAAAACCTCAAACTCAAATGCAGTAAGGCAGAAATAATAAACGCATCATTTTCAGACCACAATGCAATGAAAATTACATTCAACAAAAAACCAGGGGGAAGTAGACCAAAAAATAATTGGAAACTAAATAATCTCATACTAAAGAATGATTGGGTGAAACAGCAAATCATAGACATAATTAATAACTTCACCCAAGAAAACGATAATAATGAGACATCATACCAAAATGTATGGGATGCAGCCAAAGCGGTAATAAGGGGAAATTTCATATCTCTAGAGGCCTATTTGTATAAAATAGAGAAAGAGAAGGTCAATGAATTGGGTTTGCAATTAAAAATGCTAGAAAAGGAACAAATTAAAAACCCCCAGTCAAACACTAAACTTGAAATTCTAAAAGTAAAAGGTGAGATCAATAAAATTGAAAGTAAAAAAACTATTGAATTGATTAATAAAACTAAGAGTTGGTTCTATGAAAAAACCAACAAAATAGACAAACCCTTAGTAAATCTGATTAAAAAAAGGAAAGAGGAAAATCAAATTGTTAGTCTTAAAAATGAAAAGGGAGAACTCACCACTAACGAAGAGGAAATTAGAGCAATAATTAGGAGTTACTTTGCCCAACTTTATGCCAATAAATTCGACAACTTAAATGAAATAGAAAAATACCTCCAAAAATACAGCTTGCCCAAACTAACAGAGGAAGAAGTAAATATCCTAAACAGTCCCATCTCAGAAAAAGAAATAGAACAAACTATCAATCAACTCCCTAAGAAAAAATCCCCAGGACCAGATGGATTTACATGTGAATTCTACCAAACATTTAAAGAACAATTAACTCCAATGTTATATAAACTATTTGAAAAAATAGGGATTGAAGGAGTCCTACCAAACTCCTTTTATGACACAGATATGGTACTGATACCTAAACCAGGTAGGCTGAAAACAGAGAAAGAAAATTATAGACCAATCTCCCTAATGAATATTGATGCTAAAATCTTAAATAAAATATTAGCAAAAAGATTACAGAAAATTGTCACCAGGATAATACACTATGACCAAGTAGGATTTATACCAGGAATGCAGGGCTGGTTCAATATTAGGAAAACTATTAGCATAATTGACTATATCAATAACCAAACAAACAAAAACCACATGATCATCTCAATAGATGCAGAAAAAGCATTTGATAAAATCCAACATCCATTCCTAATAAAAACACTTGAGAGCATAGGAATAAATGGACTTTTCCTTAAAATAGTCAGGAGCATATATTTAAAACCATCAGTAAGCATCATATGCAATGGGGAAAAACTGGAACCTTTCCCAGTAAGATCTGGAGTGAAGCAAGGTTGCCCACTATCACCATTATTATTTAATATCGTATTAGAAACACTAGCCTCGGCAATAAGAGTCGAGAAAGATATTAAAGGAATTAGAGTAGGCAATGAGGAAACCAAACTATCACTCTTTGCAGATGATATGATGGTATACCTAGAGAACCCCAGAGATTCTACCAAAAAGCTATTGGAAATAATTCATAATTTTAGCAAAGTAGCTGGCTACAAAATAAATCCCCATAAATCCTCAGCATTTTTATACATCACCAACAAAACCCAACAACAAGAGATACAAAGAGAAATTCCATTCAGAATAACTGTTGATACCATAAAATATTTGGGAATCTATCTACCAAAGGAAAGTCAGGAATTATATGAGCAAAATTATAAAAAAGTCTCCACACAAATAAAGTCAGACTTAAATAATTGGAAAAATATTAAGTGCTCTTGGATCTGCCGAGCGAACATAATAAAGATGACAATACTCCCTAAACTAATCTATTTATTTAGTGCTATACTAAATATTTTATTGATCTAGAAAAAATAACAACAAAATTCATATGGAACAATAAAAAGTCGAGAATCTCAAGGGAATTAATGAAAAAAAAAATCAAATGAAGGTGGCCTAGCTGTACCTGATCTAAAATTATATTATAAAGCAGCAGTCACAAAAACCATTTGGTATTGGCTAAGAAACAGATTAGTGGATCAGTGGAAAAGGCTAGGCTCACAAGACAGAATAGTCAATTATAGCAGTCTAGTGTTTGACAAACCCAAAGCCCCTAACTTCTGGGAAAAGAATTCATTATTTGATAAAAACTGCTGGGATAATTGGAAATTAGTATGGCAGAAATTAGGCATGGACCCACACTTAACACCATATACCAAGATAAGATCAAAATGGGTCTATGACCTAGGCATAAAGAACGAGATTATAAATAAATTAGAGGAACATAGAATAGTTTATCTCTCAGACTTGTGGAGGAGAAAGAAATTTGTGACCAAAGATGAACTAGAGACCATTACTGATCACAGAATAGAAAATTTCAATTACATCAAATTAAAAAGCTTTTGTACAAATAAAACTAATGCAAACAAGATTAGAAGGGAAGCAACAAACTGGGAAAACACCTTCACAGTTAAAGGTTCTGATAAAGGCCTCATTTCCAAACTATATAGAGAACTGACTCAAATTTATAAGAAATCAAGCCATTCTCCAATTGATAAATGGTCAAAGGATATGAACAGACAATTTTCAGAGGATGAGATTGAAACTATTACCACTCATATGAAAGAGTGTTCCAAATCATTATTGATCAGAGAAATGCAAATTAAGACAACTCTGAGATACCACTACACACCTGTCAGATTGGCTAAGATGACAGGAAAAAATAATGATGAATGTTGGAGGGGATGCGGGAAAACTGGGACACTAATGCATTGTTGGTGGAGTTGCGAACGAATCCAACCATTCTGGAGAGCAATCTGGAATTATGCCCAAAAAGCTATAAAACTGTGCATATATCTTGATCTAAAAATACCATGAGTAGGTCTGTATCCTGATAAGATCATAAAAATGACAAAAGATTCACAGGCAGAAAACTATTTATAGCAGTTCTGTCTTTGTGATGGGAAAGAAATGGAAATCAAGAGGATTCTCATCAATTGTAGAATGAATGCACAAATTGCAGTAGATGAAAGTAATGGGATATTATTTTCCTTAAGAAATGATAAGCAGGCAGATTTCTAAAAAAAAACCTGAAAAAAAAAAAACTTATATAAAGTGATCCTAAGTGAAGTGAGCAAAAGCAGAAGACTGTATACAGTAACAACAAGCTTCTTCATTGTTCAACTTTGAGAGACTTTGCTCTTTTTAAGAATACAATGATTTAATACAATTTCAAAAGTTTCATGATAGAAAATGCTATCCACAACCATAGAAAGAACTCTAGAATCTGAATGCAGATAAAATCATAATATTTTCATGTTTTTATTGTTTGTTTGTTTTCTCTTTCTCATTTCCCCCTTTTGTTCTGGTTCTTCTGCCTTGTAAAAAAATTCTACTAATATGGAAATATGTGTAATATGATTGTACATGTCCATAATATATATCAGATTGCCATCTTGGGGAGGGGGGAGAAAAAGGGAAAGGGAGAAAAAATGGAAATTAACATATTATAAAAATAAATGTCAAAAACTATCAATTTTTTTAATCATACCTGCAAATGTGAATGGGATGAACGCTTCCATAAAACAAGTCGATAGTAGAGTGGATCAAAAACCAGAATCTTATAATATAATATTTACAAGAAAGACACTTGTAGTAGAGACATACACTAGATAAAACACACTAGAACAAAATGTGTTGTGCTGCTTCTGAAATAAAAGAAAAAAGAAACCAAGTGTAGCAATCCTGATCACAGAAAACACATCTAATTAAAGAATATAAAGACGGAAACTACATCTTGCTAAAAGGCACCGTAAAGAACAAAATATTATCAATATTAAACATATATACTCCAAGTGGTATGCCATCCAAATTTCTATTCATTTATTTATTTATTTATTTATTTATTTATTTATTTATGCCATAGAAAGTTATTATCCTTTTTTTTTTTTTAAATTTTTATTTAATAATTACTTTATATTGACAGAATCCATGCCACGGTATTTTTTTTTAAATAACATTATCCTTTGCACTCGTTTCTGTTCCAATTTTTTCCCCTCCCTCCCTCCACCCCCTCCCCTAGATGGCAAGCAGTCCTTTATATATTGGATATGTTGCAGTATATCCTAGATACAATATATGTTTGCAGAACCGAACAGTTCTCTTGTTGCATAGGGAGAATTGGATTCAGAAGGTATAAATAACCCGGAAGAAAAACAAAAATGCAGATAGTTCACATTCGTTTCCCAGTGTTCTTTCTTTGGGTGTAGCTGCTTTTGTCTGTCATTTATCAATTGAAACTCAGTTAGGTCTCTTTGTCAAAGAAATCCACTTCCATCAAAATATGTCCTCATACAATATCGTTGTCGAAGTGTATAATGATCTCCTGGTTCTGCTCATTTCACTTAGCATCAGTTCATGTAAGTCTCGCCAGTCCTCTCTGTATTCATCCTGCTGGTCATTTCTTACAGAACAATAATATTCCATAACATTCATATACCACAATTTACCCAGCCATTCTCCAATTGATGGGCATCCATTCATTTTCCAGTTTCTAGCCACTACAAACAGGGCTGCTACAAACATTTTGGCACATACAGGTCCCTTTCCCATCTTTAGTATTTCTTTGGGATATAAGCCCAATAGAAACACTGCTGGATCAAAGGGTATGCACAATTTGATAATTTTTTGGGCATAATTCCAGATTGCTCTCCAGAATGGCTGGATTCGTTCACAACTCCACCAACAATGCATCAGTGTCCCAGTTTATCCACATCCCCTCCAACATTCATCATTATTTTTTCCTGTCATCTTAGCCAATGTGACAGGTGTGTAGTAGTATCTCAGAGTTGTCTTAATTTGCATTTCTCTGATCAATAATGATTTGGAATACTCTTTCATATGAGTGGTAATAGTTTCAATTTCATCCTCTGAAAATTGTCTGTTCATATCCTTTTACCATCTATCAATTGGAGAATGGCTTGATTTCTTGTAAATTTGAGTCAGTTCTCTATATATTTTGGAAATGAGGCCTTTATCAGAACCTTTAACTGTGAAGATGTTTTCCCAGTTTGTTGCTTCCCTTCTAATCTTGTTTGCATTAGTTTTATTTGTACAAAAGCTTTTTAATTTGATGTAATCAAAATTTTCTATTTTGTGATCAGTAATGGTCTCTAGTTCATCTTTGGTCACAAATTTCTTTCTCCTCCACAAGTCTGAGAGATAAACTATTCTATGTTCCTCTAATTTATTTATAATCTCGTTCTTTATGCCTAGGTCATGGACCCATTTTGATCTTATCTTGGTATATGGTGTTAGGTGTGGGTCCATGCCTAATTTCTGCCATACTAATTTCCAATTATCCCAGCAACTTTTATCAAATAATGAATTCTTTTCCCAGAAGTTAGGGGCTTTGGGTTTGTCAAACACTAGATTGCTATAGTTGACTATTCTGTCTTGTGAACCTAACCTTTTCCACTGATCCACTAATCTATTTCTTAGCCAATACCAAATGGTTTTGGTGACTGCTGCTTTATAATATAATTTTAGATCAGGTACAGCTAGGCCACCTTCATTTGATTTTTTTTTTCATTAATTCCCTTGAGATTTTCGAATTTTTATTGTTCCATAGGAATTTTGTTGTTATTTTTTCTAGATCATTAAAATATTTTCTTGGAAGTCTGATTGGTATAGCACTAAATAAATAGATTAGTTTAGGGAGTATTGTCATCTTTATTATGTTCGCTCGGCCGATCCAAGAGCACTTAATATTTTTCCAATTATTTAAGTCTGACATTATTTGTGTGGAGACTTTTTTAAAATTTTGCTCATATAATTCCTGACTTTCCTTTGGTAGATAGATTCCCAAATATTTTATGGTATCAACAGTTATTCTGAATGGAATTTCTCTTTGTATCTCTTGCTGTTGGGTTTTGTTGGTGATGTATAAAAAATGCTGAGGATTTATGGGGATTTATTTTGTAGCCAGCTACTTTGCTAAAATTATGAATTATTTCCAATAGCTTTTTGGTAGAATCTCTGGGGTTCTCTAGGTATACCATCATATCATCTGCAAAGAGTGATAGTTTGGTTTCCTCATTGCCTACTCTAATTCCTTTAATATCTTTCTCGACTCTTATTGCCGAGGCTAGTGTTTCTAATACGATATTAAATAATAATGGTGATAGTGGGCAACCTTGCTTCACTCCAGATCTTACTGGGAAAGGTTCCAGTTTTTCCCCATTGCATATGATGCTTACTGATGGTTTTAAATATATGCTCCTGACTATTTTAAGGAAAAGTCCATTTATTCCTATGCTCTCAAGTGTTTTTATTAGGAATGGATGTTGGATTTTATCAAATGCTTTTTCTGCATCTATTGAGATGATCATATGGGTTTTGTTTGTTTGGTTATTGATATAGTCAATTATGCTAATAGTTTTCCTAATATTGAACCAGCCCTGCATTCCTGGTATAAATCCTACTTGGTCATAGTGTATTATCCTGGTGACGATTTTCTGTAATCTTTTTGCTAATATTTTATTTAAGATTTTAGCATCAATATTCATTAGGGAGATTGGTCTATAATTTTCTTTCTCTGTTTTCAGCCTACCTGGTTTAGGTATCAGTACCATGTCTGTGTCATAAAAGGAGTTTGGTAGGACTCCTTCAATCCCTATTTTTTCAAATAGTTTATTTAGCATTGGAGTTAATTGTTCTTTAAATGTTTGGTAGAATTCACATGTAAATCCATCTGGTCCTGGGGATTTTTTCTTAGGGAGTTGATTGATAGTTTGTTCTATTTCTTTTTCTGAAATGGGACTGTTTAGGATATTTACTTCTTCCTCTGTTAGTTTGGGCAAGCTATATTTTTGGAGGTATTTTTCTATCTCATTTAAGTTGTCGAATTTATTGGCATAAATTTGGGCAAAGTAACTCCTAATTATTGCTCTAATTTCCTCTTTGTTAGTAGCGAGTTCTCCCTTTTCATTTTTAAGACTAACAATTTGATTATCCTCTTTCCTTTTTTTAATCAGATTTACTAAGGGTTTGGCTATTTTGTTGGTTTTTTCATAGAACCAACTCTTAGTTTTATTAATTAATTCAATAGTTTTTTTTTTTTTTTTACTTTCAATTTTATTGACCTCTTCTTTTATTTTTAGAATTTCAAGTTTAGTGCTTGACTGAGGGTTTTTAATTTGTTCCTTTTCTAGCATTTTTAGTTGCAAACCCAATTCATTGACCTTCTCTTCCTCTATTTTATACAAATAGGCCTCTAGAGATATGAAATTTCCCCTTATTACCACTTTGGCTGCATCCCATACATTTTGGTATGATGTCTCATTATTATCGTTTTCTTGGGTGAAGTTATTAATTATGTCTATGACTTGCTGTTTCACCCAATCATTCTTTAGTATGAGATTATTTAGTTTCCAATTATTTTTTGGTCTACTTCCCCCTGGTTTTTTGTTGAATGTAATTTTCATTGCATCGTCGTCTGAAAAGGATGCATTTACTATTTCTGCCTTACTGCATTTGAGTTTGAGGTTTTTATGTCCTAATATATGGTCAATTTTTGTATAGGTTCCATGAACTGCTGAAAAGAAAGTGTATTCCTTTCTGTCTCCATTACATTTTCTCCAGAGATCTATCATATCTAACTTTGCTAGTGTTCTATTTACCTCTTTGACTTCTTTCTTATTTATTTTGTAGTTTGATTTATCTAATTCTGAGAGTGCAAGGTTAAGATCTCTCACTATTATAGTTTTACTGTCTATTTCTTCTTTCAGCTCTCTTAATTTCTCTTTTAAGAATTTAGATGCTACCCCACTTGGTGCATATATGTTTAATATAGATAGTGCTTCATTATCCATGCTACCCTTTTGCAAGATATAGTGCCCTTCCTTATCTCTTTTAATTAGATCAATTTTTGCTTTAGCTTGATCTGAGATCAGGATGGCTACCCCTGCTTTTTTGACTTCACCTGAAGCATAGTAGATTTTGCTCCAACCTTTTACCTTTAACCTGCATGTATCTCCCCGCTTCAGGTGTGTTTGCTGTAAACAACATATTGTAGGATTCTGGCTTTTAATCCATTCTGCTAACGGCTTCCTCTTTATGGCGGAGTTTACCCTGTTCACATTTATGGTTAGAATGACCAATTCTGTATTACTTGCCATCTTGTTAACCCCAGTTTTTGCTTTTCTCCCTTCTTTCCCCTTTCCCCCCTTCCCAGTATTAAGCTTGTGAGCACCACTTGCTTCTCACAGCTCTCCCTTTTTATTATCCCTCCCCCCACTTTAGAGTTCCTCCCCCTATCTTACCCCTTTCCCTCTCAGTTTCCGTATTCCCTTCCACCTAGCTTATTCCTTCCCTTTTCACTTTTCCCTTCTCACTTTTCATTGAGGTGGGAGAAGTTTCACCATAGATTGAATATGTCTTAAGATTTTTCACTTAAAGCCAATTCTGAAGGCAGTAAGATACCCACTATATTCATCCCCCTCCATTATTTCTCTCAGATATAATAGGTTTCCTATGCCTCTTCATGAGATGTACTACCCCCACTTTACCCTTTTTCTGGTACAATGTCCTTTCCACATCAATTTCTAGAACAAGGTATACATGTATTCTTTATACATCTATATAGTCAAAATATAGTTCCCAAGATTAATCTTTACCTTTTTAGATTTCTCTTGAGTTCTATATTTGTAGATCAAACTTTTTGTTAAGTTCTGGCTTTTTCATCAGAAATAGATGAAATTCGCTTACTTCGTTGAATGTCCATCTTCTTCCCTGGAAAAAGATGCTCATTCTCGCTGGGTAAGTTATTTTTGGTTGCATACCAAGTTCCTTAGCCTTTCGGAATATCATATTCCAGGCCCTTCGATCTTTTAATGTGGATGCTACCAGATCCTGGGTGATCCCTATTGTGGCTCCTTGATACTTGAATTGGGTTTTTCTAGCCGCTTGCAATATTTTTTCCTTCGTCTGAGGGTTCTGGCATTTGGCCACTATATTCCTTGGTGTTTTGATTTTAGGATCCCTTTCAGTGGGTGATCGATGAATCCTTTCAATGTTTATTTTTTCCTCTGTTCCTATGACTTCTGGGCAGTTCTCTTTGATAATTTCATGGAAAATAGTGTCCAGGCTCTTTTTTTCATCATGTTTTTCTGGAAGTCCAATGATTCTCAGATTGTCTCTCCTGGATCTGTTTTCCAGGTCTGTTGTCTTCCCCAGAAGGTATTTCACATTCTTTTCCATTGTTTGATTTTTTTGGATTTGCTTGACTGATTCTTCTTGTCTCCTCGAGTCATTCAATTCCAATTGTTCAATTCTGATTTTCAGTGAAGTATTTTCTTCACTCACTTTTTAAAAATCTTTTTTCTAATTGTCCCATTGTGTTCTTTTGTTCTGTGGAATTTTTTTCCATTTCGCCAATTTTGTTTTCCAGTTCACCAATCCTATTTTTCAAGGATTTTACTTCTTTATCCACTCTCTCTTTAACTGACTTCTCCAGGCTCTTTTGCCAAGCCTCTCTCTCCTTTTCCCATTTTTCTTCTAGCTCCCTTGTGAGAGCCTTTTTAATTACTTCTATGAGGTTCATCTGTGCTGAGGAACAGATGATCTCCTCCTTTGGGGATTCACCTGGGGACTGTCTGTTTTTACTCTCCTCAGGATTTAGAGTCTGCTCTCTATCTGTGTAGAAGCTGTCAAGGATTAAAGTCCTCTTCAGTTTCTTGCTCATTCTGTCTAATAATCAAAGACAAATTTGCAAAGAAAAACAGAAAAAACTGGAGTCTTTCTTTGGGGGAGGGGCTGGGTGTGTTACCAAGCTTCCTCTACAGACTGCGGGGGGCAGCAGTGAGGCACTAGCCCTACTGTGCTGCGCCTGCGCTCTGAGATCCCAGAGCGTGCTGAGTCACTGTGGGGGGGGGAAAGGGGGGCGGCCAGGTCCTGAGAGACTCCAGCTGTTTGGGGTTGTATTCTTCAGCCCCGGTGTTTTTAGCTTCTCTGCTGGGCTGCTGACTTGCTGCTGGAGCAAAGTATCTAATCCTGTAGCGAAGCTCTCCCCGCAGAGACGGCTGCGATCACTCCTCACCCCCTCTCCAGTCTGCTCCCATGCTCTCACTGCCGCTGCCCGCCGCCTGTGCCCGATCTAAAACCATCCCAGCCCTCCAGTAAAGACAGACCTTTCTTGGCAAATCTCAAGGATGGCTTCTCTTGGTAACTATTTGTGGGTTTCTTTTCAGTCAAGCATTAATTCAGAGGCTTGTAATGAAATGGATAGTGAGAGAAAGCGTGGAGCTACACAACTGTGTGCCTCCTCTCCGCCATCTTAATCGGAAGTCCCCCATCCAAATTTTTAAAAGACAACTTAAGTGAGTTACAAATTCATGACCAAACAAAATATAGAGAGCATTACAAAATGTAAAATAGATAATTTTAATTATGTTAAATGAAAAAACTTTTGTACAAACAAAACCAATGCAACAAATCTCAGTGGTAAGCAGAAAGCTGGGAAGCAATGAGATCATACCCATACATAAAATGTACATAAATTGGGTATACTGATAAAATTGTTGAGGGGAACCAAAAGAGATTAAGGAAAAATTCACTTGAAAATCTGGTAGGAAAAATCAAATACAGCAGTAAGTCAAATACTTGCCTCTTATGTGCCACTATGGTACATGCTAGGGATACAAATATAAAAAGCAAGCTCATCTCTTCCCTCAAAAAACTTTTATTGTGCCAATGGGATACAAAATGTTCAAGATAAATCAACAAAACGTGTATAAAATCTAAAAACCTCTAACGAAATGGGAAGGAGGAAGGGAGGGAAGAGAGTATACCTTAATATTGCAAAGAATCAACAAAGATCCCTTGAAAGAAGGAGCCCTTAAGCTAAATATTAAAGCAAACTAGGAGTTCCTGGCATGGCTTTTAAGAATTGGGAGGTGGACAGTAATAAACAGGGAATTGTAATTAGACTGTGTATAGAGTGTGAGGAGGAATAATGCATAATCAGCTTAGAAACAGTTTCAAACCAGATTGTGAAAGGCTTTAAATGCCACACAGATGAGCAAGTATTTTATCCTAAAGGCTATGAGAATCCACTTAAGCTCCTTCAGTGGAAAAATAAGAGTCTCAAGAATTCAGATTAAATGCATGAAGCAGTAAATTAACTACATTTTTTCCAGTGCAACATTTATTTATTATTATATTTTTTATTCTTTTCAATATGCTTCCATCTAATGCTGTGCTTACTTCCAACTTCATGGAACAATTTGACCCTCCCAAGTTAATAATAATATTATCATTTCTAAACTCACCATTATGCTGCTGACTGGTCTTAATTGATATCACTTTCTTAGACTTTTCTTCTCTCTGGTTTGAGAATTGGAGGGTGGGATAACAAATTACTTCCAATGATATCCTTTATGTGGAGCAGAAATCAGACTTAGCTCACCCCATTTTGCATCTACTTATCTTCATTGTTTTGCCTCCTGATAAGTTAACATTGTGTCCCACTATCCAACACGATGATTTTCCTGTTTCTTTCTGTGCCTGTGTTCTCTCCTTCCAAAAGATTATAAACTCCTTGAAAATGAATTCTTGTTCCCCCTTTTTATTAATTATATTCCCATACTTGATACAGTGTTAGACACAAAATTGAATTGAATTGGAAAAGGTGGGAAAAAGGAATTAGGATTTCAGAGAAGGAAGCTGAACTTATTTTCCTTAATTCATGCTATGTTAGAAATGTAAAACATTGTTTTAGAATTGACAGAGGTATCTGAATGAGCTAAGGATATCTAAAAACAGCAATTAGATAGATAGATACATAGATACACAGACACATAGATATTATGGGCCAGAACTCTGAACTTGTAACAAAGGATTCTTATAAGGTATTAAGTCAGTGGAATTGATAGAGACAAAAGTTATCTAATTTAGCATGGTTCAGTATGATTGATTTAATCCTACAAGGAGATGTTATGGACCAGAACTTGAAACAAGGTACTAAATGGAATTGAGAGGACAATGATTAAATCTAGTTTAGCATTGATTTAATCCTACAACAAATAATGGTTTCCTAATGATATAATGATTGCTTTGTGCTCAGTGTGGAACATATAAGCTAGAAGCCTCAGCCAGAGAGATTCAGAGACATTACAAGAGAAAGCAAAGGACTGGCAGCAGGAATATAAGCTCTCAAAAACAAGAGGAAAAATTCAATTCGATCTTCCATCTTCCTGGAGGCTGGCCTGGACTTCTGCACTTCCCCCACTAAGATCAAGGCCAGACTGAAAGGCTCTCCAGAAAGCTGCCCAGCCCCCAGGAAGGAGATAAGAAAGGATCTGGACTATAAGAAAGCTAACCCTGCCCAAGGAAAGGAGACAAGACTTTGAAAGAGATAATAAAGGATTTGGACTTTAACCCCTGGCTATTCGTGTGGTGATTATTGAACTGAAACGAAGGCTGCCTCCAGAGACCCCAAGAAAACCTCAATAGAGAACATTACATTTGCAAGAAAAAATAAACAACAGAACTATCAAAGAGGGAGATTTCAATCTTGCTCTCTCAGAACTCGATAAATCAAACCACAAAATAAATAAAGAATTTAAAGGGGTAAATAAAATACTAGAAAAACTAGATATGATAAATTTTGGGGGCAAATTGAATGGAGGCAGAAAGGAGTACACTTTCTTCTTGGCACTTTATGAAACCTAGACAAAAATTGACTAATATTAAGACATAAAAACCTCAAAATCAAACGCAGAAAGGCAGAAATAGTAAATGCATTTTTTTCAGATCACAATGAAATAAAAATTACATTCAATAAAGGGTCAGGAGAAAATAAAACAAAAATAAATTGGAAACTAAATAATCACATTCTCAAGAATGAATGGGTGAAACAGCAAATCATGTACACAATGAATAATTTCATCTAAGAGAATGACAATAATGAGACAAACTATTAAAATTTGTGGGATGCAGCCAAAGCAGTAATAAGGGAATATTTTGTTATCTCTAGATGCTTACATGCACAAAAATAGAGAAAGAGAAGAACAATAAATTGGGCTTGCAACTAAAAAAAAAAAGCTAGAAAAAAAATTAAAACCCCCAATCAAATAACAAACTTGAAATTCTAAAAATAAAAGGAGAGATCAATAAAATTTAAACTAAAAAAAAACAAACAAAACTATTGAATCAATACATAAAATTAAGAGTTGGTTTTATGAAAAAACAAACAAAATAGATAAATCTTTTGTCGTTTTGATTAGAAAAAGGAAAGAGGAAAATCAATTTGTTAGTTTCAAAGATGAAAAGGAAGAATTATCCACCAATGAAGAGGAGAGTAGAGCAATTATCAGGAGTTACTTTGCCCAACTTTATGCCAATAACTTTGACAACCTAAGTGAAATGGAGGAATACCTACAAAAATACAGATTGCCCAAATTAACAGAAGAGGAAATAAATTACTTAAATAGTCCCATTTTAGAAAAAAGAAATAGAACAAGCTATTAACCAGTTCCCTAAGAAAAAATCTGCAGGATTAGATGGTGGATTTACATATAAATTCTACCAAACATTAAAAAAAAAATAAGTCCAATACTATATAAACTATTTGAAAAAATAGGGAATGAAGGATTCCTACCAAATTCCTTTTATGACACACATATGGTACTGATAACTAAATCAGATAGGATGAAACAGAGAAAGAAAATTATTATAAAACAATCTCCCTAATGGTTATTAATGCAAAAATCTTTTTAAAAATTAGCAAAGAGATTACAGATAATTGTCCCCAGGATAATGCACCCCAATCAAGTAGGAATTATACCAGGAATGAATGGCTGGTTCAATATTAGGAAAACTATTAGCATAATTTACTATATCAATAATCAAATTAACAAAAACCATGTGATCATCTCAATAGATGCAGAAAAAGCATTTGATAAAATCCAATATCCATTCCTAATAAAAACTCAAGAGTATAGCAATAAATTGACTTGTCTTTATAATAGTAACAGATATTTAAAACCATCAGCAAGCATCATATGTAATAGGGACAATCTAGAACCATCCCCAATAGGAATAAGGGTGAAATAAGGTTGCCCACTATCACCATTTCTATTCAACATTGTAATAAAAATGCTAGCATTGGCAGTAAGAGAATAAAAAGAGATTAAAGGAATTAGAGTAGGCAATGAGGAAACCAAATTAACACTCTTTGCAGGTGATATGATGGTCTATTTAGAGAACCCTAGAGAATCAATTAAAAAGCTATCCAAAAAATTAGCAAAGTTGCAGGATATAAAATAAAACCATATAAGTCATTAGCATTCATACACATAACTAACAAAATCCAACAGAAAGAAACTAAAAGAGAAATTCCATTTAAAGTAGAAGTTGAAAATATAAAATATTTGGGAATTTATCTGCCAAAGGAAATACAGGAACCCTATAAGCAAAACTACAAAACGCATTCTACACAAATAAAGTCATATCTAAGCAATTGGAAAACTATCAAGTACTCATGGACAGGTCTAGCAAATATAATAAAGATGACAATATTCCCTAAATTATCTATTTATTTAGTGCTATACAACCAAATGCCCAAGAAACTATTTTACTGGGAAAAAATAACAACAAAATTCATCTGGAAGAACAAAAGGTCAAGAAATTCAAAGGAATTAATGAAAAGAAAAGCAAATGAAGGAGGCCTAGCTGTACCAGATCTAAAACTATATTATAAAGCAACTGTCATCAAAAGCATTTGGTACTGGATAAGAAATAGAGAAGTTGATCAGTTGAATAGGTTAGGTTCACAGGACAAAACAGTCAATCGCAATCTAGTATTTGACAAACCAAAGTCCCCAGCTTTTGGGATAAGAATTCACTATTTGACAAAAACTGCTGAGAAAATTGGGAACTAGAATGACAAGAAGTAGCCATAGACCCACACCTAACACCGTATACTAAGATAAGGTTGGAATTGGTTCATGACATAGACATAAAGAATAATATTAAAAACAAATTAGAAGATCACTATTGATCAGCAAAATGCAAATTTAGACAACTCTGAGATACCACTACACACCTGTTAGATTTGCTAAAATGACAGGAAAAAGTAATGGCAGATGGTGGAGGGGATGTGGGACAACTGGGAGACTGATACATTGTTGATGGACCTGTGAATGGATTCAACCATTCTGGAGAGCAATTTGGAACTATGCTCAAAAAGTTATCAAACTGCATACCCTTTGATACAGCAGTGTTTCCTCTGGGAGTTTATCCCAAAGAGATCTTAAAGGAGGGAATGGGACCCACATGTGCAAAAATTTTCCTGGTAGCCCTCCTTGTAGTGGCTAGAAACTGGAAACTGAATGAATGCCCATGAATTGGAGTATGGCTGAATAAATTGTGGTATATGAATGCTATATAATACCATTGTTCTATAAGAAATGATCAGCAAGATGATTCCAGAGAGGCCTGGAAAGACTTATATGAATGGATGCTAAGTGAAATGATCAGAACCAGGAGATCCTTATACATGTCAACAACAAGAGTGTACGACTATCAGTTCTGATTGACATGGTTCTCTTCAACAATGAGATGATTCAAACCAGTTCCACTTGTGCAGTGAAGAGAGCCATCTACACCCAGAGAGAGGACTATGAGAACAGAATGTGGAACAAAACATAGCATTCTCACTCTCTCTATGGTTTACTTGCATTTTGTTTTCTTTCTCAGTTTTTCTTTTTCTTCCTTCTTGATCTGATTTTTCTTGTGCAAGAAGATAATTATATAAATATGTATCCATATATTGGATGTAATGTGTATTTCAATATATTTAACATGTATTGGACTACCTGCCAATTAAGGCAGGTGATGGGGGGAAGAAGGGGAAAATATAGAACAAAGCTCATACATGGTGGGAAAATTACCCATGCAAATGATTTGCCAATAAAAATGTTAATAATAATAATCAAAAAAGAAAGTTCAATGTAAATGAAAGCTATTATCTTTGAAAGTACTATTTTCCTCATAATTGGTCAGAATAGCTTTTATGCTCTCTACCTAATAGGAAATGACAAGTTCAAATATCATCAGTCTCCAATGACTAATGATTGGACTACAGGCTGCTGACAGGAAAACTATAAAAAATTTCAGCTTCATAGCGATTGGATTTCACTAGGTCTAACTTACATTATTGATCCACAGCATTTCAAGCATGCAGTTTTATGAACTGAAGGGGAAGTTCCATACACTGTTAAGTAGTAAACGCCTGGGAAAAAAAGTAACAATTAAGATGGGGTAAAACTTTCCACAAAAGTTCTGAGGAAGTACTAATGAATAACAGTTAACAGCAGCAGGAGTAATAATATGCTATCATCAGTACCAGCACTATGAGCACCATTCCTCCCTTACCAGAGTCAGATAACAAGAACTCATGTCCAAATGATCTCAAAGAATATAATATCATTCCTGATTGTTTTTTGATACTAGATGGTCTTTGTTTCACCACTGTAGTTTTCCACATGTTAATGTAGTTTATAAGTCAATTACTGCTTGCCATTCTGCATGAATCTTATCCATATATTCGCATAAATCCTCCCTCAAGGGCCACACTACATGTTAGGAGGTTGTTATCTGGTTCACTTGACATTGTGAATATTATATTGGAATATGAATGTCCAAGGATGTTTGTCTAAACTCAGTACATCCATGAACAGTATTTATAAAGAAGAAGGAAAGTAAAATTTTATAAAGAAAAAAAAAAAAACAAAAACAAAAACAAGTAGGGGTATTTTCCAGCTTATTTAACAAAATTATGGAGTGTGCTGCTGGATTGGGGAAAAGGGAAAAAAGGCAATTATAAAATACCTGATGATTAAATCTTATCAAATTTATTTAATTTTTCCCCTGGAGTTATACCTGTGTATATCACCTATAAAATGACACTTGATTATGTACTCTCAAGGAATAAGATTGAAATGTATTTTAGTTCTCCATAAGACATAAATATTGTCTTACAAATTAAGTGAAATATTGTCTTACAAATTAAGTGTTTTATTACTCAAAGAATAGGAATATATTTTAAATGTATTTTGTAGCAAAGATAATTGCACAATTATATATCTTTAAATCAAAATTAATAACCAAGAAAAGAAAAATGAAATGCTTATTTTATATTTTCTTTTTATTTTATTTAGTTGTTGTGGTCCAATATGACCTATAACATCACAAATGATGCTGTGAGTTGCAAATGAAGTGAATTTAAGTTAGACAAATTTGCATAAAGTTATCAGACTCATTATTTGAGAAGATAGCCCCTTAACTCACCAATGAAATGGGATTTGTTAGCAACTATTTTTTTTTTTTAATTTTATTTTTATTTATTTATTTATTTGTTTTTTTAATTATAACTTTTTGTTGACAGAACCCATGCTTGGGTAATTTTTTACAATATCGTCCCTTGCATTCACTTCTGTTCTGACTTTTCCTCTCCCTCCCTCCCTCCATCCCCTCTCCCAGATGGCAAGAAGTCCTACACATGTTAAATAGTCACAGTATATCCTAGGTACAATATATGTGTGCAGAACCGAACAGTTCTCTTGTTACACAGGAAGAATTGGATCAGAAGGTACAAATAACCCCAGAAGAAAAACAAAAATGTAAACAGTTTACATTCATTTACCAGTGTTCTTTCTTTGGGTGTAGCTGCTTCTGTCCATCATTGATCAATTGAAACTGAATTAGATCTTCTCTTTGTTGAAGAAATCCACTTCCATCAGAATACATCCTCATACAGTGTCATTGATGAGCTATATAATGATCTTCTGGTTCTTCTCATTTCACTTAGCATCAGTTCATGTAAGTCTCTCCAAACTTCTCTGTATTCCTCCTGCTAGTCATTTCCATAACATCCATACACCACAATTTACCCAACCACTCTCCAATTGATGGGCATTCATTCATTTTCCAGTTTCTAGCCACTACAAACAGGGCTGCCACAAACATTTTGGCACACACAGGTTCCTTTCCTTTCTTTAGTATCTCTTTGGGATATAAGACCAGTAGTAGCACTGATGGAACAAATAGTATGCACAGTTTGATAACTTTTGGGCATAATTCCAGATTGCTCTCCAGAATGGTTGGATTCATTCACAACTCCACCAACAATGCATCAATGCCTCATCCCCTCCAACATTCATCATTATTTTTTCCTGTCATCTTAGCCAATCTGACAGGTGTGTAGTGGTATCTCAGAGTTGTCTTATTTTGCATTTATCTGATCAATAGTGATCTGGAACACTCTTTCATATGAGTGGAAATAAGTGTGGATCCATGCCTAATTTCTGCCATACTAATTTCCAGTTTTCCCAGCAGTTTTTGTCAAATAATGAATTCTTCTTCCCAAAGTTAGGATCTTTGGGTTTGTTAAACACTACATTGCTATACTGTACTATTTTGCCTTGTGAACCTAACCTATTCCACTGATCAACTAATCTATTTCTTAGCTAATATCAAATGGTTTTGGTTACTGTTGCTGTACAATATAGTTTTAGATCAGGTACAGCTAGGCCACCTTCATTTGATTTTTTTTTCATTAATTCCCTTGAGATTCTCTTTTGTTCTTCCATATGAATTTTGTTGTTATTTTTTCTAGGTCATTAAAATATTTTCTTGGGAGTCTGATTGGTATAGTAGTTAGTAACCAGCTTTGACCAATTTGCCAATTTGTTTTTATCAGGTTGTCGTTACTGCATCTGTTACTACTTCTTGGAGCCACTAATGAGAATATTTTATGGTAAATAGGATGGTGTGATATACGTATGTTTTGCTTTGCTTAAATGTTTTGAGAACTAATAATTTTTAGAACACTTGATAAAAGTAATATTTGGGCCTTCAGTTTTGCTGAAGGTTAAGAGCATTCTAATGAGGAAACTCTCTTCACCAAGATAGATCAACAACTGATAGTTTTGTTATTTGTAATCTTAAGACAGTTGCCTATAACACTGAAAACTCAAATGATAGGTCTTCAAAAGAAGTCATTGCCCCAAACAGACTACCCAGGAAAGAGATAGATAGATAGATATAGCTATAGGTTAAACTAGATGCAGATAGATATATAAACACTTAAATATAGATAGAAGTAGGCTTGGTTGGCAGTATATTTTATAACATAAGATTATCATAACAAAAAGAGTATTAATATAATATATATAATAAAATTTATGATAATATAAATATTACATTCATACATATTCAATTATATAGCAATCGACTTTATGTAAGAGAAAATGGGGAGGTGGTGATAAAAAGGAGGTGAATTAAGGGAGATATTGGTCAGAATCAAAACAGACTTTTGAAAAGAAACAGTATAATGAGAGAGATAGTTGGATGAACAGAAGAAAAGAGAATGTAATGAAATACTCATATTATTGTGAGTAATGAGATGAATGCATTCATAAAGTGTTAATGTGCAGAATAAATTAGCATATTCCAACAATGTGCTACTTGAAAGAAAGCATACTTGAGACAAAAAGAAAAATAGAGTTTTAAAAAGAAGTATAGAGGGAGTCAGAGCAGAATTTCATGTTTCAGGTGAAGGAAAAATTATAAAGGTAGCAATCATGATCTAAGATAAAGCAAAAACAAAAATAGCTCCGAATAAAAAAAATAATTATGAAAAAATCTTTTAAAAAAGATTTTAAAGAAATTTAATAATATCAAATATATAGGCACCAAGTGATTTAGTATTCAAATTCATAAAAGAATAGTGAAATGAACTACAGGAGGAATTAGACAAACTTTACTAGTGGAAATCTTGAACTAAACCCATCAGTTAGATAAATCTTACCATAAAATAAGAAATTAAGTAGGTAAGTAGAATGTCAGAAAGTTTGGGCATGAGCGACTTCTGAAGAAAATTACTATGGAGGTAGAAAGGAATAAACAGTTCTCAATTGTATGTGGCACCTTTCTGAAAATTACCATATAGGAGAGTATAACAACTTCATGACCAGTTACAATTAAAAAAAAATAAATGTAAACATTTTTGATCTTAATGAAATAAAAAATTACATTTAATTAAGGGCTATAGAAGCATATGTTAATAATTAATTAGAAACCAGATAATCTAATCTCTTTTTAATTAAAGCTTTTTAGTTTCAAAATATTTGCATGTATTTCAACATTGACCCTTGAAATGTCCAAATTTCTCTTCCCTTCATTCCCTCCCCTAGGTGGCAAGTAATCCAATATAGTTAAACATGGTAAAATATATATTTTGAATCCAATAAATGTATTCATGTTTAGACAATTATCTTGCTGCATAAGAAAAATCAGATCAAAAAGAAAAACAAATGAGAAAGAAAACAAAATGTAAACAACCAACAACAAAAAGAGTGAAAATGTTATATTGTGCTTCATTCAGTTCCCATAGTCCCCTCTCTGAGTGTAGATGGCTCTCTTTGTCACAAGATCATTGGAACTGGCTTCAGTAATCTCACTGTTGAAAAGAGCCATGTCCATCAGAATCGATCATTGTATAATCTTTTTGTTCTGTACAATGATCTCTTCATTCTGTTCATATCACTCAGCATCAGTTCATATAGTCTCTCCAAGCCTTTTTTAAATCATCCTGATGGTTGTTTCTTATAGAAAAATAATATTCTATAACATTCATATACCATGAGTTATTCAGGCATTCTTCAACTGATGATGATGATGATGATGATGATGATGAGATGAAACTCACTCAATTCCCAATTTCTTGCCACTACAAAAGGGCTACCACAAACATTTTTTGCACATGTGGTTCCATTTCTTTTCTTTATGGTTATATTTCCTTCCTTTCCTTCCTTGGTGCATATGTGTTGAGTATTGATATTACTTCATTATCTATGGTATTCTTTAGCAAAATGTAATCTTTGGGATATAAGCTCAGTAGAAATACTGCTGGATCAAAGGCATATTTCGAAGGCCTTTGTATCCCATGATATCTTCTGCAGAAAGTGATAATTTGGTTTCCTCATTACCTACTTTAATTCCTTTAATCTCTTTTTCTTCTCTTATTGCCAGAGCTAACATTTGTAATACAATATTGAATAGTAATGGTGAGGGTGGACAACCTTATTTAACCCCTGATCTTAATGGGAATGGTTTCAGTTTGTCTGTCCCCATTACGTCTAATGCTTGCTGATGGTTTTAAATAGATGCTCCTGAACATTTTAAGGAAAATTAAATTTATTCCTGGATGCTATATTTTTTCAAATGCTTTTTCTGCATTTAGTGAGATAATCATATGATTTTTTTCCAGTTTGATTATAGATATAATCAATTATGCTGATAGTTTTCTTGATACTTGGTTCTGATAATGATGCATTATCCTAGGGATGACTTGCTGTTTTTACTTTGGTAATATTTTAAGATTTTTGCATAAATATTCATTAGGAAAATCATTCTATAATTTATTTCTCTGTTTTGACCCTACCTGGTTTATTAATACCATATCTATGGCATAAAACGAATTTAGTAGAACTCCTTCTTTTCCTATCTTTTTCAAATAGTTTGCATAATATTGGAATTAATCATTCTTTAAATGTTTGGTACAATTCACATATAAATCTATCTAGCCCTTGAGATTTTTTTTTAGGGAGCTGATTAATAGCTTGTTCTATTTATTTGTCTGAAATGGGACTTTTAAAGGAATTTATTGTTTTTTTTTTTTTCTGCAAATGTGGTCAATATATATTTTTGTAGTATTCATTCATTTCACTTAGATTATAAGACTTATTGGTATACAGTTGGACAAACTAAGTCCTGATTATTGCTCTAATTTCCTCTTCATTGGTGGAATGTTCTTCCTTTTTACTTTTGATGGTCCTAATTTTTTTACTTCTTTTCTTTTTCTAATGAAATTGACTACAGGTTTATCTATTTTGTTGTGTTTTTTTTTTCATAAAACCACTTTTACTTTTGTTTATTAATTCAATAGTTTTCTTATTTTCAATTTTATTAATCTCCCCTTTTATTTTCAGAATTTCAAATTTGGTATTTAATTGGGGGTTTTGATTTGTTCTTTTTCTAGCTTTTTTAGTAGTAAGCTCACTTCATTGATCTTTTCTCTCTCTATTCTGTGCAAGTAAACATCTAAAGATATAAAACTTCCCCTAAGAAGTGCTTTGGCTGCATCCCATAAATTTTGGTATGTTGTCTCATTATTGTCATTTCTTGGATGAAATTGTTGATTGTATCTATAATTTTTTGTTTCAATTATTCTTTAAAATTAAATTATTTAATTTGCAATTAATTTTAGGTTTATTTTACCCTGGCCATTTATTACATGTAAATTTTGTGATAACATAATTTGAGAAAAAATGTATTTGCTATTTCTGCCTTTCTGTATTTGATTTTGAGGAGTTTATGCCCTAATACATGGATCCCATCTACTGCTGAGAAAAAAAAGTATATTCCTTTCTGTTTTCATTCAATTTTCTCTAAAAGCCTATCATACTTGACTTATCTAGTATTCTGTTTACCTCCTTAACTTCTTTCTTATTTTGTGGTTTGACTTTTCTAGTACTGAGAGAGCAATGTTGTGACTAATATAGTTTTGCTATCTAATACTTCTTGCAGCACTCTTAGTTTCTCCTCTAGGAATTGGGATGCTATACCACTTGGTGCATATATGTTTAGTATTGATATTACTTCATTATCTATTGATAATGAATATTATCAATTTATTTGATAAATAATTTTAACAGTTATTATTACTTTAGCAAAATGTAATTTTCTTCCTAATTTGTTTTAATTACATCTATTTTTGCTTTTGCTTAATCCAAGGTTAGGATTGCCACGCCTGCTTTTTTTTTTTAACCTCAGAACAGATTCTGCTCCAGCCTTTCACCTTTATTCTTTATTCCGAATGTACCACTCTGCTTTAAATGTATTTCTTATAAATAACAAATTGTAGGATTCTGGCTTTTAATTCAGTCTACTATGTACTTTTTTTTTTAATGGGAGGATTTATTCCAGTCACATTCACAGCTAAAATTATGAATTCTGTATTTCCTGCCATCTTGTTTTCCCCCAGTTATACTTTTCTTTCCCCTTTTCCCCCTTTCCCTCCTCTCCAGGATTTTGTTTCTTACCACACCCTCCCTCAAACAGCTCTTCCCTTTTACAGTCCTCTCCCTTTCTTTTCCCTTTTCCAGTATACTTCTGTTTTCTCTACTATTAGCTTGGCCCTTTGCTTTGCCTTTTCCTTTGCCCTTTCTCCTCCTGTTTCCCTATAGGGTGAGACAATCTTCTCTGTGAAGCTAAATGTGTCTGATAGTCTTTCTTTAAACAAAATCTGATGATAATAAGATTCACACAATGCTCACTCTACTTCCCTTCTTTCCCTCCTCTAATGATGTAATTTACCCCATTTTAAGTCCATCTATCCCTTTTTCCAGTAGAACCATTTCCTCCTCTAGTTTCTTTTTTATATCATCACAATAAAATCAAATTTTACCTGCACTCTCTAAGTATACCCATAATAGAGACACAGATCTCAAGAGTTAAACATATCACCTTTCCATATAGAGGTATAAGGTTCTTTTTTTTTTTAATTTTAAAGGAAAGTTATGATTTCTTTTCTTTTTTACTTTTTTATGCTTCTATTGAATTCTTCACTTGAAGTTCAAATTTTCTATTCATCTCTGATCTTTTCATCAGAAATAGATGAAATACATTTGTTTCATTAAATATCCATCTTTTCCCTTAAAGATGATGTTCTATTTTGCTGGATGGTTGATTCTAGGTTGCAATCTAACTTCCTTTACCTTTCAGACTATCAGATACCATGCCCTTTACTCCTTTAAAGCAGAAGCTGCTAAGTCCTGGGTAATGCTGTTTATGGCTCTTCCCTATTCTAATTGTTTGCTTCTCGTTAGTTGAAATATTTTCCCCTTGATTTGATAATTCTGAAATTTAGCTATGATATTCCTAGGAGTTTTCATTTTGTGGTCTTCTTCAGGAGGTGATCAGTGAAGTCTTTTGATGGTGACTTTATCCTCTGATTGTAGAACATGTAGGCAGTTTTCCATGATGATTTCATGAAAGATGATGTCTAGGCTATTTTTTTTATCATGGTTTTCAGTAAGTCCAATAATTCTTATATTCTCTCTTCTAATTTATTTTCCAGTTCAGTTGTTTTTCCAATGAGGTATTTTATATTTTATGCTATTTTTTTTCATTTTTTTTTTTTGCATTTCTTTGACTGATTCTTGAAATCTCATTGAGTCATTCACTTCCATTTGTTTAATTCTAATTCAATGAATTATTTCCTTCAATTAGCTTCTTTATCTTTTTTGCATTTGACTAATTGAATTTTCAAATGAGGTGTTTTGTTCATTGCATTTTTTTTCCATTTCAGTAGTTATGTGCTTTTCCCACTTCATCAAATCTATTTTTAAGGTATTTTCTTCAGAGAATATTTGTTTGTCCTTTTCCAACCTCTCTCGCCAAGTTCTCATTTATTTTCCCCGTTTTCTTTTAACTATCTTTCAAGATTCTTTTTTTATTCTTCCAAAAGGGCCTTGTGAAATAAGAACCAACTCATATCACCCTTTGGGGCTTTATCTGGAGCTGATTTGCATTTAGGATTCTCATGGTTTGAAGTCTTTCTCTAAAAAAGCTCTGTTATGTTCAATGTTTGTATTGGTTTTTGCTCATTTTTAAAAGTTTGAGGTGTGTTATTAAGGTAAAGGTACAACAGCCACTTTAAGTTGCCCCGGGACAGGTGCTGTTGACTAACTTCTGGTACTGCATAGGCATAGCCAGGTCCCACATTTTTTTTTCAGGAATTTAGAGGCTCACTATTTGTCTTTTATATTTGCTTTGGGTGTCTCACATTTAATCTACTGAATGACTGGCTTGTAACCATGACAGAGGTGCTGGACTCTGCAAAGCCCTGGTTCCCTGACCTGGTCTCCTTGTACTGCATTTGCTCTTAGCAGCCTCTCCCCCTGCCCAATTGAAACAGATCTTTTATGAAGTTCTTCCAAATTATTATTTTCTAGAAATTTGTTTCATTCCAAATATTTGTGGGTTCTGTTACTCCAAAACCAGTTCAGAGGTGTGATCTGGTGTTGATCTGAGTGATACTAGGAGGAGTTCAGATAAAGACCTGTCTTCTCTTTGCCATTTTGGCCCCACCCTAATAATCTAATTTTAATA